>NW_006399777.1:8831748-8851213 GCF_000299155.1 Elephantulus edwardii
CTTCCCCCTGCACATCCACATCCCTCTGCTTCCAGCCTCTCCCACCCCTCCTGGATCCTTATACTCATTCTACAATAATGGTCTTATACAATATTTTGAAGATACAATTTGAATTTTAAAAAAAAATGATAGAAGAGTGATAAACAAGTGAAGGAGGAAGAAAAAGAGATGGATGAACAGGAGAAAAAAGGAGGAAGTGGATGTGCGATGAGGGGAGAGAGGAATGAAAGAGGCGCAGAGGAAGGAAGAGGGATATGTGACCTTGGATATTGGTGTTGGTGTGTGTCCCTGGGTACCGACCCAGAGCTGACTCTCCAGCACGTTTTCAGAGGCAGTAAATCATACTGGAAGAGGCTGCCCATTTTTCTCCCACATAGCAACTAGTGGGTTTGAACTACCTGCCTTTGGGTTGGCAGTGTAACACCTTCTCACTAAGCGACCAGAGCTCTGTAACTTTGAAAAGTAAAGAACACTGTGTAATAACCAGATTATTTGACAGTTACCTCACATTTTAGCTAAAGATATGTATTAATGAAAATGAGATCTTTGCAACTTGGACATTTCTCCCTACATGCCTCTCCCCTACGTTCTTCAGAAAAATAACTACATACATGCATGCATTTTAAAATTTTTATTGTGATTTTAATGAACGTTTATAGAAAAGCTGGGTTTTCATTAGTTGGTTCATGAACATTTTCCTCCTCCTCCTCCTTCTCCCTCTGCTTCCTCTCCTGCAATTCACTGTACACATCTCCTTCCAGATTGGGCATTCTCGCACATGGACCACCTATCCTCCACTCCCTGCAGGAAGCCCCTACCTTCTGCTCTTCCGGTGCAGTGTTTGCTATCTAGCCACTCTTCTCCTGTTCGCCCCCTCCCCTGCGTCAATCCTATCTTTATAACCACACTCTTACACAGTAATTGTCCTTTTGTGATTAAGATATTTCACTCAGTACAATGCCTTTAGCACTGAAAAGCAATGAACTTGTAAAATCACTACTCAACACGGGTGAGTCTGGAAAACATATATGATGCATTTTCATTAACTACATTGGTTTCAGGACTGTTTTTCTTCGTTTACGTAATTGTTCACAATGTGTTGTTGCTGTTGTTATGTGCTGTCGAGTTGCCCGTGACTCATAGTGGCACTTTTTACAACAGTCCTAAACCCTGCTCTATCCCATGCCAGTCTCACTGTCTCCAACACACCTACTCCCATTACCCCAGTCACTGAATCAATCCATCATATCGAGGGTCATCCTCTCCTGCGCTGTCCCTCCACTCTCCTAAGCATGATGTCCCTCTCCAAGGGTTGATCCCGACTTGCAACATGTCCAAAGTATATCAGACGAAGCTTCAAAATCCTTGCCACCAAGGAGCAGCCTGGCTTCACCCTCTTCAGGACAAACTCATTTGTTCTTCTAGCAGTCCATGGTATAGTCAATACTCTTCTCCAGCACCACAGCTCAAAGGCATCAACTCTCCTCCTATCACCCCTAGTTATGATCTAACCTTCTGATGCATAGCAAGTAATTGTAAAGACCACGGCCTGTATCAGGTACACCTAAGTCTCCAGACTGACATTGTTGCTTCTCAGTACCGTGGAGAGGTCTCTGACAGCTGACTTTCCCAATGCAATTCTTCTCTTAATTTCCTGGCTGTTGGTACCAAAAGGGGTGATTGTAGAGCCAAGCAAACCGAAGCTGTCAACAATCCCAATCTCTTCACCATCCAGTGTGATTCTGCCAATCGGCCCAGTAGTGAAAAAAAATTCATTCTGTTCCTTTCTATGAGAAAAATAAAAAAGAGAGCAAGAGAGACAAACCTGCCTGGGTCTCCCCATTTTCATGACTGGCTATGAAAGGGATAGTTGTAGTCTATGGGGAGGTTCTTTGCCTGTCATTGCCAAGTATGTTACCAGGCCTTTCTTCCTAGTCACCCTTAGTGTGTAGAATTTGAAACCTCCTCAGTTTCTTAATGACATCTAACCCTCTACTCACACACGGAGAGTGGCAATGCAGGGTGTCAGGGTTGGGATCTCACCCACATCACTCACTTGGAAGGCTAGAACTCTCCATCTAAACCACCAGGACCCCAGAAGAGTAACAAATCTGATAAAAAGGAGTCTTGTTTATCACCTGCTGTATTACTTTTTAAAAATAGGTATTAAGATATCATTGACCCCTGGAGAGAGCTGTAGACGGTCAGTCTCCTCTCCCTAGAATCTGTAAATCTGGAAAGTCTACTCTGAATCAGTTCTGGTGCACTGAAATGAGAATGAGATGAATATAAAACTTAAAGTATAAATATTATACATATATATATCATATGTATTAATATATAACTATATATAAAATGGACACACACACAGAGACATTCGTGCATATATTTGACAAGAATTTCCATGGCTCCGTCTCAACCCTGTCATCCCTATGAAATTATTCATCATCCACGGAGTAATAGGGAAAGACAGAGATTGTCAAATTTCCCCATTTCGTGCTTTTTCTTCAGACATCAGCTTTGTAACCCAGGACTTTCCCATCATGTACATTAAGACATGTCACAGTCCCCGAAACCAATGTGAAATACTGTCTTTCGAGATGTCTCTTCTCATTTCCAGGGAGAAGCACGGGAGTTCTCTTCCTCTGTGCATTTCACAGATCCAAAAAGGCAAGGGATGGGTCTCTCGTGGAGAAACCTAAGAGTCATGTCATCATTTATTTAGGAATAAGTGCATCCCTGCTTCTCTGCGGGACTGGGGCCAGCAGGTTTATCTCGGAGCAGGTAAGAAAAGCTCCGAGAGTGGAAGGCGGAAAGCACAGCCAAGAGGTCAATTTGGGATCTTAAATATTTAAAGGTGTACAGACTGAAAACACCCTTGTAGTGTTTTCAACTGTTATTTTATATCTACAGAGAGCAAGTTTATTCAAGCATGCCATTCTGGTTTGCTGTCTCCTCCAGAATCATGATTAAGCTGATTAATTGTGTATGTTCATTCCTTTAAAAACTATTATTTAGGAATCTGTAACATAGGTTACTGTTGTGTGATAAACCAAACATAAATGCTTCCTATAACACACAGCAATTCACCTCCGAGGGAATAATCAAACTTACCCAACCACATACTCGGATTAATAACAGTTAATGTTCAGTGAGTACTTAATGCTTCAGGCTAATAAGCTCTATTATTACTCCATTTTAAAGATGAAAATGCCTCTAGTTAAAGAAAGGGATGGGTCCCGTGTTTGCGTATCTGATGAGAAAGTGGCATATGAACTCTAGCTTTCCATCTGTACTTCCTATGTCTACGCTGTAATGCATTTTGTCATTGCTCGAGTAACTCTAAGTAATGTCACTTGTCTGTCTCTTCTAAGAACAATCAGGGTTTAGATAAAGAAGCAAAATTTGCACCAGGGATAATCAGAAAAGATTTTGTGAAAGCAGTAGCTCTTAGGTCAGGTTTGATGTGCTATTTTAAAGCAGGGTTTCCCTTGAAGATTTCAGATAAAGCTATTATCTATTTCTCTTATGTATCTAGCCATGTTCTGCTGGTGCTGGGATCTCTATCCCTCCCTCCTGGGGTACAGATCAGAACCAGCTATCTATCACACATTCACTTAGAAATACATGGTTTGACAAAACCTCTGATTGGTAATAACATCTCATAATATTGCTAATAAGAATGTGGAAGTGTGTTGGCCTGACAGGAGAGAGTGGTTTTCAGAAGATCTATAGAAGAAATAGGAAAATACCTTAAAGCAGGAAGTTGAGTGGAACTGAGGGACTGTGGCAGTAGCGGACAGAGACAAAGGATGTTGTTGTTGTTTTTATGTGCCATCTAGTTGCCTGCTACTCTTAGTGACCCTGTGTACAACAACCCTTATCTATCAGCCCTGCTCTATCCTGTGCCAACTACACTGTCTCTAACCCATCTACCCCTATTACCCCAGTCACTGAATCAATCCACCTCATAGAGGGTCTTTCTTTCCTGTGCTGTCCCTCCACCCTCCCAAGGATGACATCCCTCTCTAAGGTTTGGTCCATCCTTGCAAAATGCCAAAGTATGTCAGATGAAGCTTCAGAATCCTTGCCTCCAAGGAGCAGCCCAGTTTAAACCTCTCTAGCAGTCCTTGGCATATTCAATTCTCTTCTCCAACACCACAGCTCAAAGGCATCAATTTTCCTTCTATCATCTCTAGTCATTGTCCAGCTCTGACACACAGCAAGTGATTGCAAAGACCATGGCCTGTATCAGGCACACCTTACTCTCCAGAGTGACACCATTGCTCTTCAGTACTTCGGAGAGGTCCCTAATACTACACTTTCCTATCACAATGTGTCTTTTAATTTCCTGGAGACAAAGGATAGTGGCAGGAAATCTCCCAGCTCTGGTGGCCTTGTGGTTAAGAAGCTGTGCTGCAATCCAGAAGGCATGTGGTTCAAATCCAACAGCTGCTCCTGGGAGAAAGTTGGGCAATCTCCTTTCATGCTCTGAAAATTTGCTGGAGATTCAGCTATGGGTCAGTTCCAACCCCACGGTACTCAACAACAGCCATGGTCATCCTAAGCATATAGGCTATTTAATCCTCCTAACATCTACTTAGCTACTGTTTCCTTCATGACGTACATGGTAATTCAGTTTGTGAAATGGGAAGTTAACTTGCTCAGCCCTACACAGAGACTAAGAGGATTTTCATCCAGATTTTTCAAACATCAGCTCTTATCTCCAATGACTGTTTGGGTTGATGCCTCCTTACTAGCCCCACACAGACCTGATCTCCATCACCTCTTATGAGAAAAAGAAGTAAAAAAGCAAACACACACATACATGTGAGTACAGACACACACCAGTAGCTGTAAAAAGGATCTGGGTGCATTACTCCTGAAAAATGCAGTTTCATTATTTGATTAAAAATATTCCCACAGTCTCCAGTTGTAAACTGAGTATAATAAACTGGGTAAACTGAGTAAAACCAAAGGCCATTCAAGACAGTCAGCAGTAAGAAGTTTGATGAGTCAGAAAGGAACAGACTTGAGGACTGTGGTAACAGTGCAGCTAGTGTTCAAACAGCATTGTCTGGCCAGCGTTAACTCTACAAAAGGGAAGAATTCCCATCCACAACAGCACAAAGGTGATTCTTCTGGGATCTGACATGCCTCATCTCCCACACCTATCAATTCCAACACCAGTGGCCACTGCTTTTGCTACACCACTATCCCACGGCAACGGTCACACAGCTAACTCACAGGTAATACTCACGGAGATGGAGATAACCAGGGACGTAACAGGTTACAATGCAAGAAACATTCAGCACAGCTTCTTCTCAGCCACACAGACAAAGCTACCTCATATCATAAGCTTCATGGTTCAGCACCAGTGTTACAAAACTATCTTATTCCCAAAGGTTATGTGTGCTTCTCACATGCAACTACGTAACATTCTGCCAGTCAGACATCCACGGGAGGCACTCACTCTGAGTCAGGAGACATTCAACAGAAGGAAGATTGAGTGTGAGTTCAGATAAGCTAATATGAACCTGGAGAAAGGATGAAAATTACACAAGTGTTCAGGTGTTTCGTTCATAGAGTCGCTATGAGTCGCCTACAACTCGACGGCACTTAACAACAATAACAGCAACATAGAGAGAGATCAGTTGGCCTAGTGGACAAAAAGTGATGCTACAAAGCCAAAAGTGGGTGACTTTAATCCACAGCTTTCAGGCCTTTTTTAAACAGTTTTCAGTCAAACATTTTTCTCAGTAGTAGAGCCCAGGTCTGTCCATGTGCTGTACAGAGGTAACTCGTGGTTGCTGTGAAGCTGAACACTGTGACACTGATGAGTCAAATGCAATAATGGTTACCCATGGCGGACAGTGTTTGGTGGAGCTCCCCGATTAAAATAAACTTGGAAGCAGGAGTGGCATCCACTTCTAAAATAGCTTGCCTCCGGAAACTCTATGGAGAAATGATGAAAGTTATACAAGTGTTCAGGTCTTTCACTTATAGGGTCACTATGAGTCGCCTATGACTCGACGGCACTTAAAAACAACAACTATGTTCCATTGGACCAAATGCACTTGAACAGGCAAAATGAAAGTGGTACCTTTATATTATGGAGTACTATGCAGCATCTAAAAAAAGTGAATTTGCAAAATACTGTGAAACCTAACTGAAGCTAAAGGACATTATTTTGAATTAAATAAGTCACAAAAAAAAAGACAAATATAAAATCCTTGGGAGCTCTGCTGATTTAGTGGTCAGGGCACTGCCAACCCAAAGGCACATGGTTCCAATCCACCAGCTGCCCCACAGGACAAAGATCGCAACCCTCTCCGGTGTAATGAATTTCCTCTGAAAATCTTCTCATGTGTCGGTTCTGAGTAGATGGTCTGTAACACCACCAGCATTGTTAGAAAACTGAAGAAAAGAAATGCTTACACACAAACAGAATCACTCTTGAGTGGTTATTACCAGAGATGGAAAAGGAGTAAAAATAATAAATGGACAATAGACACTTATTTTGGAAGCAGGAGTGGCATCCACGTCCTAAACAACATGCCTCCTGAAACTCTATGATCTTTGATAAACGTCGATGGTTGTAGAGGGGCTTCAGGCCTTTTGTTCAGAGGGTCACTATGAGTCATGGTTGACTCAAAGGCAATCAACAACAACCACAACAAACACTTATTAAGACGGGTGAAGATAAAAGCATGATACAATAAGTGGAAGATCAAATATAATAGGTGTTATAGTCAATGTTATAAGACAATATGTGTATGAATTAATTAAAAAACCCAATATGCTTTGTAAACTTCCACTCAAATAACAATTTTTAAAATGTTTAGACAATGATATGTAGTTTAAAAATATCTAACAAGTTTTTTCTTTTACCTGTTTTTTTTTTTAAACTTTGGCCCTAACATTGCTACTTGACTTTGAAATTATAGAGCATACAGATTTCTCAGAGTTATGCAAAATATACAGCAAGGCAGTCTGGTGTGGATTTGTGGCCTTTTTTAATGTTAATGCATTGTTAAATTAAATCCCTCCACAGCTGCATTACAAAATCTGAAACAGCGCTAGCATTGATCTTTGGCTAGTCCTTACATTCCAAAGGACAGGATGCTAGGATTTTGTCCAACTTTACTTGTTGTTGTTGATTGCCGTTGAGCCGAGCATGACTCACAGCGACTCTATGAACAAAAGACCTAACACCTTTCCATAATTATCATCGTTTCTCCAAGTTCATAGAGCTTCCAGAGGCATGTGGTTTAGGAAGTGGATGCCACTCCTGCTTCCAAACCCGTTTTACAACAGGGAGCACCACCAAACACTGTCCACACTTTACTAGAGCATTGATAGGTCTTCCAAAAACTAGAACCTGCCTAATATAGCACCCCAAACCCAAAACCAAACTCATGGTCGACTTGACTCACACCAACCCTGTTGCTGTAAGTATTTACAGAAGAGGGGACTGTCCATCTTTTTCCTATACAGAGCTTGGTAGACTTGAACTACTAACCTTTGGATTGTCAGCCTGCAGTGCAATGTCCTACTCTACTAGAAGTTCCTTACTAAAGCTCAGCATAGCAAAAATTGTTGGTCACTTCTAAAGTCCATAGGAAACAAAAGAATGTCCCCAAAACTTTATAATACAAATAAAAATAGTGTCCTTATCATCTCTAGCCTAAATCATTCAAGAGACATGTGATCTGATCTATAAATGCCTTAACCTCACGCAGTTGCTCTGACTTGGCTCCAACTCACATCAGCCCTGTATGTATCACTGTAGAGCTGTGTTGCCCAAGGTCCTCGACAGCTGGGTGTCCATAGAAGGAGAATGCTGGTTTATTCCTCTAAGGTACCCCTGCACAGATCTAAGCTGTCAAGTATTCTGTTAGGAGAATATTATTATTTGGCTATGAAATTATTATCCTATTTTAAATCGTGGTTCAAAATCAAGAACAAGAGTGTGTCAGGGATGCATTCTGTCCCAATACCTTTTCAGTCTGTATGCAGAACAGATCATTCGGGAAACAGAGCTTTATGAAGGGGAGTGTGGCATCAAGATTGGAGAAAAACTCATTAACAACCTACAATATGCAGATGACACAACCTTGCTTCTTGAAACTGAAGAAGACCTAAAGCACTTACTGCAAAAGGTCAAGGACTGTAGTCTTCAGTATGGATTCAAAATCAAGAAGACAAAGATTTTCACCACTAGGCCAATTGGCAGCACCATATTAGATGGAAAAGAGATTGAGGTTGTTAGAAATTACAGCTTGCTCAGATCTACAATCAACATTCTTAACACCAGCAGTTAGAAAATCAAATGATGAATTGCATTGGAAAGTGCTGCTGTCATGGACCTTTCCAGAGTGCTGAAGAGCAATGATGTCAGTCTAGATACAAAGGTGCGCCTAATCCAGGCCACAGTCTTCTCAATTACTTGTTATGCTTCAGAGAGTTGGACAATGACTAAAGATGACAGAAGAAGAATAGATGCCTTTGAGTTGTGGTGCTGGAGAAGAGTCTTGAACATGTCATGGCCTGCCAAAAAAACAAATAGGCCTGTCTTGGAGAGGGTGAAACCAAGTCTCTCCCTGAAGTCTAGGATTTTGACTCTCTGCCTCACTTACTTTGAGCACGTGGCCAAGAGAGATCAGTTCTTGGAGAAGGGCATCATGCCTGGAAGGGTGGACTGGACGGACAGCGCAGGAGCGGGAGACCCTGGGTGAGATGGATTGACACAGTAACTGGGGCAATGGGGATTGGTGTGTCAGAATTAGTGAGACTGGCTCAGGACAGGGCAGGGTTCAGAGCTGTTGTGCAGGGTCGCTATGCATCGCAGGCGACTCAATCAATAACATACTATGACAGGTTGGGCAACAGGAGTGGCGTCTACTTCCTAAACAACACACCTCCGGAAACCCTATAAACATCGATAAATGTTGATAGTTGCAGAGGTGCTTCAGTCCTTTTGTTTATAGGGTCACTATGAGTTCTGCTTTATTCAAAGGCAATCAACAACAACAACATTTTAAATCTCCAGGTGGCTATTGTGACTTTTTCCATTTTCTTACATCAGGTGTTGTTGTTGTTGTCGTTAGGTGCCATCAAGTTGAGTATGACTCATAGTGACCCTATGAACAAAAGATCTGAACCCTAGTGTTGAAGGGTGGTATTTGGTAGAAAACCCAGAAGAAGAATAAAAAGAAAGGACTTCTTAAAGAATTTATTTAATTTGTTTTACCCCCACAAAAATACAGTCCAAATACTCTATTCATGGAATAAATTATAAATTATAGAAAAAGTGAGAAAAATCTAAGTTACTGGTCTAGAGCATTCCTAGTAATATTTGTGTGTGAAATCATTCAGATTTTTGCTTTTTCTGTATATCTCTAACGGAGGTACGGAACCTCACTGTCTTTGTCCAAGTTATAATATACCTTACACATTTATGTCACTACTGAATATCCTTTTAAATGCTACTTCTAGTGGCTACATTGTTTGAAATCACAAGGATGTGCCACATATTTTTCCTATTAGTGATATTTAGTTTCTTTCTCTATTTTCCTTTTTACTATTATAATAACCACCAGGGTAAATTTCTCAGCCTATCTCTGCTTATTTCTTCAAATTATGTTCCCAGGAGTGAAATTGCTGGGTCAAAGGACAAACATACTTTTAAGGATTTTCAGAACTCCTTAGTAAATTGCCCTCCAGAAAAGCTGTAGCAGTTTGAGGGAGGGAGATAATTATTTTCTCCTGCCTCCAGCAGCTTCTTTAGAGGGGTCCTATCCAAGACAGATACCTGTAGGAAATATATCTCCACACAACTTTCATTTCCTCATTGCACTAGAGTGAGCCTATTTAACTATTCTGTGGTGATGGTCAGGAGAAGCAGGCAGTGGAGAGATAATAACCTCCCCCCCCCTTACAAATTTGTTTCTGCAAATTTAGAGTTTATGGTTTATAAACAGCAGTGGTTGATGAGTCATCTCCACTGAACCAAGTATTTTCACCTTTTTTCAAATTTAGAATTCTCAGCCCAAATTCTTAGCAGAATCAGGGAGGGAGGGCAGACCAGCAGTGCTACCCAGGGATAAGAAAAGAGGTGACTGAGGCCTTGATCCTCTGAGGACAGCGACCTCTGCTCAGCCTCCACTGGCTATAATTACATGAGAAGGAAACTTTAGGACAACAAATCTCCAAATACTGAGAGCAGGATGGAAGCTTTGGAAGAGTTTGTTTTTAGTGTACAATCTTCCCATTTTAAATTATGGGCAACTAATTCCTTTCTTTTTTTTTTCATTCCACATAGGACATTTATTTTTATTAAAAACTATAAAAGATAAATATAGACAACATAGAAACTAAGTATATAAAGAATTGAAAGAAAAATGCATTAAACATTTAAAACTGGTTAATTGACTTCAGAAATCGTTACCCAAAGGCAACACTTGACCTTCATATCTATAAATCAATGCTGCACTAGGTAAAGGTTTGTTTTTTTAAAAAAATTAACCTTTTAGACTTTTCTCCATTTTCCCACCATGCCTTGGTTTTTCAGTACCTTTTATCCTCCCCACCTCCAAGGATACAAAAACAACCTCAAAAAAAACCACCACTGTCAGTGGGTCTGTTCTGACTCCTAATAATCTTTCACTGCTTTGGGGAGCTATGAATCTTTATAGATAGAGACTGTCTTATCTTTCTTCCAACAAGTATGTGGGTGGATTAGAACCACCAACCTCCCAGTCAATAATCCTACACGTGGCACACTACACACCAAAGCTCTTTCATTTGTATGATTCTTGACACCATCATCATCAGCTCAGCTCTGACGTATAGTGACCCCATGTACAACAGGAAAAAACTGCCCAATCCCGCCCCATGATCACACTTTGTTGTGAGTCAATCTGTTGTTGAAGCCACCGTGTGGTTTCATCTCATTAAGGGACACTCCTCTTCCTTTGAGCCACTACTTTTCCAAGTGTGATATCTTTTTCTGTAATGTTCCATCTCTTCAAGGAATGCTCTTCCTCCTTTGAGCCACTAATTTTCCATGTGTGATATCTTTTTCTCCAATGGAGCCAAGAAGTAGCCATGAGGTAGCAGCTTTCGTCGTCAGCATTCAATCTAGCAAGGAACATCTTGGTAGGAAAGCCACCTGTCTCCCGAGGAGGTGTGGATTATTAATATAAAATTGATTATAAAGGTGATGGCAAGTGAAATTGAGTGAGACGGGCTTGTGACTTAAAAGAACTTCATTTCCACCCATGGGCTTGTGAATGACTTCCATCTGAACCTCTCTCGTTACAGCTGATACGGCCTAGGAGGAAAGCCCACATTACCTCTGATACGCTCTTTCAGGCTTATCCATGACAGTCCTTGGGAAAAGCTCGCACAATGAACTATTTTAATATGCTCTTGACCCATTTTTATATCCCAGCGCTGAAAAGTTAAACCGACTGATGGAGCCTGAGAATGTTCTTTTCCAGAAAGGCATATTCTTTACAAGCAGTTTTCAAGCCCAGCTTCCTTTTTATGGGATAGTTTCCATTGTACAGAGGTACTGATTGATCTTCAGAAAGTTGAGAGATGGGGAGGAAATATCTTTAATGTATTGTAGCCCAGAGGTGATCCTTAACTTCTGACAGCTTGGGAATCACTTACACTCACAGAGTGGACGAGGTCTTTGATCTTAACGCTTTCCCTTTTGTGGGAGAACTGTTACGTGTGTCATAAAACAAACACGACACTGAATAAAGCTGCCGGCACAGAGCTCAGGAAGAAGTGAGCACATGGATTTCAATTTTTGGCCACAGGAGTTCTTTCCCTAGCACCTTGGCAAGTAGTGTCCACTCTACTTGCATCTCCTTGATACTTCAGAGTATCACACATACATAAACTTTTACTGAAGATGATGAAAAAATGGTTGTAGGACACATCCAGCGGGAACTCTCAGAAATTCACACCGGATTCAGCAGGGATGAGACAAGAGATATGAGACACGAGACAAGCTGATGCCGGCTAGACTGGGAACACCAGAAAGATATTTCATTTACTCATTACACAATGGCATTTGCCTTTGTGGATAATGATGAATTATGGATATCATTGCAAAGAATGGAGATCTGGGGACCTCCGGGTAAGAAGCTGTGCTGCAATTCCAAAGGCACATGGTTCTAATCTGCCAGCTGTTTCTCAGGAGAAGGATAGGCGTCTCCTCTGTGATTTCCTGCCCCTGAAAACGCACTGAGGATCAGCTGTGGGCCAATTCTGACTTGACAACATACAACAGCATTGAAAAGAACTTAGAGTTAACTCTCTCTCTCTGTGTCTGTCTCTTTCTCTCTCTCTCTCTCTAAATGTTCAGTAATTCTTCCAACCATCAACACACATGGACCAAGCACTTACTATATATATGAGATACTACACTGAGCACCAAGATAAAGCAATGATCAAAAGAGAACAAATTTCTGCCTCCACCAATTTGCATTCGATTAAGGGAGACAGATAATAAACTATTAACTCTGCAAATATTGTCAAATATTGTTGTGAGTGTGGGAGCCCTGGTGTCGTATCTCATAGGGAGTTGAGCTGCCAGTCCTAATGCGGCACTTTCTGAGGTGGTTCAAATCCACCAATGGCTCCGAGGGACAAAGAAGGACATCTCTACCACGTAACTCACACCTTCTGAAGACCTGTCCGAGGGTCAACTATTCATCAGCTCTGACTAGATGACAATGAGTTGTAACCAATATGTAAATATCTAGTATGATGTACACTGGTAGGAAGCATACTTCATACTAAATATTTACACACCAGAACGTAAATAGCAGCAAACATCATATTAAATATTCATGTATCTGTGTTTAAATAGCAACATACATCATACTGGGTAGAATAGAGGGACAGCGCAGGAGGGGAAGACCGTCTATGAGGTGCATTGATTCAGTGACTGGGGTAATCGGGATGGGTGTGTCAGAGGCAGTGCGATTGGCACAGGACAGAGAAGAGTTTAAGGCTGTTGTACATAGGGTTGCTGGCACATAACAACAACAAAAACAATCTGTGTTTAAATAGCAACATACATCATACTAAATATTTCGTTTCTATTTACTTATTTCATATGAAGTATTTACACGCCACCATGGAAATGCTTAGTTGTCTGCCGTAAGCTGCAGTGAAGGAAAGGTTTTTAAGGAGTGGCAGAGGCGTGGTGTTGAGCCTCTTACAGGATGGTCAAGAAGGCCCAGTGGTGATTTAATGTAAGCAAAGAGGGTGAAGGATGTGAGTGGGTAAGTCATGTAGATGTACAAGAGTTTTCAAGAGGGAAGAAATAAAAAGTTCAAAGACCCTGAAAAAAAAAAGAAGAGTGTGCTTTAGAACTTAGGAATAGTAAGGCAAATGGGATGAGAGCATAGTTAAGCAAGGATGACATTAGAATAAAATAAAATAAAAATGCTAAGTATCATAGTGCTAGAACATGTGGAAACCTATAAATGTTGTCGTTATGTGCCATCAAGTTGCCTGTGACCCATAGCGACCCTATGTACAGCAGCTCTGAACCCTGTCATGTCCTAGCCAGTCTCACTAATTCCGACACACCAACCCACATTGCCCCAGTGACTGTATCAATCCATCTCATTCTGAATAGGATGGGATGTGAGATGGAAAGTGTTCAGCCAGCGGGTGACACGACAGCACATTTATTTGGGCAGGATTATTTTACTATTACTTTGTTATTAAAATTAAGAAAATCTAAGTCTGGGGACATTATGAAAAGTATATGGTAAGTATTCAGGAGAGAGGCAATGCTTTGGACCAAAGTCGACAGTGGTGGTGGAGAGGGTGTTAAAATTCTGTGTCTACACTTGAGGTAGAGCCCACTAGTCAGCAGAAGGGTTAAATGTGGAGTGTAGGAGAGAGAGCCTGACTCCAGATATTTTGGTGTATGTACCTACAGAGTGTACCTCCTGGAAGCAGGAGCGGCATCCACTTCCGAAATGGCTTGCCTCCGGAAACTCTATGTACGAACAGTGCTCAGACCATTCGTTCATAGGGTCACTATGAGTCGTCTACGACTCGACGGCATCAAACAACAACAACAACCTACAGCGTAGAGATGTTATATGTGAAAACGAGAAGCCTCGATGAGAAACAAAATTTGATGAGAAAAAAGAATCCAATTTGGATATACTAAAATTGATGTTGTGGTCGTGTACCATTGAGTCAAACCCAACCCATAGCTGACCCTCCAGTGAATTTTCATAGACAGTAAATCACACAGGAAGAGATTGTCCATCCTTCTCCCATGCAGCAGCTGGTGGATTTGAACCACACACCTTTGGAACTTCAGTGCAGTTTCTTACCACTAGGCCACCAGAGCAACCTCTAAAACACAAATTTAAGATACTTATTTATCTATAGATGGAGGTGATTATGAAAAATTGGGTGTAGAATCTGAGTTCAGAGGGAAAATTTAGGATAGAAGCATAAACTGGCACCATTACAATGTAAGGGCTCGTAAGGGTTAAAGATTTGCAAACTAACCACAAGGCTGATAGTTCTAATCCACCCAGAGATGGCTCAAAAGATAGGGCTGGTGATATGCTTCCTAAATTCCAGCACCTTGGAAATTCTATTAACACGTTTATACTTCACATGTATACGGTTTCCATCAATCCTACAGAATCAATTCTATAGCAACTAGCAACATTTCCACACAAATAGTGTTAAAAGAGAAAGGATTATTGGGTTGATGGAAATGAAGAAAAAAAAGTCTAAAGAATAAAGTCTTAGAAATACAACATTATTGAGTCAGGAAAATGGAAGGTAGGGGCCAGCAAGACACTGTGAACAACCAATCAGTGAAAATGTTAGTGATCTAGAAGTCAACCAAAGGGAAATAGAAAGGAAGAAGATGTAATCCATTCCAACACAAGGTGCTGAGAAGTCAAGTTGGATAACAACCATGAATTGACTTTTGGACATTTCAATAACATGGACATTAAAGATCTGCATGAGGATAGTGATAGAAACAAAAGTCAAGTCTCTCTGATAGTGGTTCAAAACATAATTCAAGAGGGCGAACTGGAGGAAGTCAAAGTATTCAAGCAATATTTTAAAGATTAATTACAACTTTGTAGCAACCTCCCCAAACCCTCTGAAATGCTTTTTATTCCCTAAGTATTCCAAGACCCTGTATTCCTACATGAGAAAGAGAGGAGTTGGCATCATGCTGTCCATTGGATGGACAGAGAAACTAATGGACATACGTGGTGGTATTCGGTGCTGTCAAGTCACGTCCAAGCCATATCAACCCTTGGGATAACAGAGGAAATGCTGCCCAGCCCTGCCCCGCCTCATGACTGAGGCTATGCCAAGCCCATTGTCACAACCACTACAGGTCAATCCATGCGGTTTTGCTGACCTTCTTTACCAAGTATGCTGTTCTTTTCCAAAGATTGGTCTCTCTTGATAACATGAACAACATATGAGACAAACACACACACACAAACACACACAGAGACACAATTACTTCATAGAATTTAATGCTGAGGAAACCCACACTGCAGAATAACTACCACCATGAATGTGTATCCTTTAAGGACTTAAATTAAATTTAGTACCTCCTGTGACTGCATTAGCAGGAGAGAGAGAGGGCAGTTCATAACTATGACTTACTCTAACGAAATTAACTATAACCTGATTTTTTGCTAAAAGTAGCAGGTAATTACTGTATAATCCAAATATATCTTAGGAAACAGTAGGAGAAAATTACTACATGGTGTTCTCTTGGGTAACTTAAAGCCCATGAAAGCTTATTATCCTCATAAAATGTAGAGACCCACCACAGCGTTTGAAGGAGTGATGCATTGACATACACTTACTTTTCCCTTTAAAAGTCTCCAAATGTCAAAGTTTACTTATCAGCCCTTTAAAAGTGCCATGTGGAGTAAAATAGGGATACCTACAGATGTAAAGCATGCTTTTTCATTAAGAATAAAAGGAGTCACTACTGCTTCCTATTAAATGACTGTATTCTTTGAGATTTACAGTAAAGAATTGGCTTCATATAGGTCTCAGAGTACCTAAGAGCCTTCAAAGAGCCATTAGCTTGGTGAAGGAAGTCTTCCACTAATACCAAGAAGAGAGATTATCATACAAGTAGATAATTTCTACAATTAGAATATTTTTCCTTTTCCTCAGGTTGTTCTACTAATATGAGCATGAGTATAAACTCTGTAATTGTTAGGAAACGTAAACCCTACCTTCCGTATCATCTCAAAACAATGATGTAGAATTAAAGACGTTTTCAGTGACTTCCAGATACAACTGCTAAATATCAAACCTGCCTGGGTGGTGAGAGAGGGTAGGAAATATTAATGTTATACCACATACTCTACTACAACTTGGTTTCAGATTTTTCAAGTATCACTTTAAAAAAAAAATTTATCAGTTAAATGTAATGAACCTTACGTTAAGCCCTTTATGCCATTATTCTCAATGTTAATAATGAATTTTAATCAGTGAATGTTAATTCATTTTTGTTAATCATTAATCTTACATTGTTATGGTCCACACAAAAAGAATAAATGGATATGTCTTGGAGAAAGTGCAGCCAGAGTGCTCCTTGAAGACAAATATGACCATGGTTCGTCTCACATACTTCGAGAACGTTGTTAGGAAAGGCTATTTCTTGGGAAGGGACATCTTGCTTAGAAAGATAAAAGTGAAAGAGAGGAAGACCCTCAATGACATGGATTGACCGCAGCAGTAGGCTCAGTGTGTCAGAGATTGTGAGGATGGCAAAGTACAGGACAAGGCTGCACTGTTGTTTCTAGGGTCAATAGTCTCTATGGTACTGAAGAGCAACGATGTCAGACTGGGGACTAAGGTGCACCTGATACAGTCTTTGCAATCGCTTGCTGTGCATCAGATGGCTGGACAATGACTAGGGAAGTTTGAAGGAGAATTGACACCTTTGAGCTGTGGTGCTGGAGAAGAGATTTGAATATACTATGGTCTACCAGGAGCACAAACAGGTTTGTCCTGGGGAGGGTGAAACCAGGTTGCTCCTTGGAGGCAAGGATTTTGAAGCTTTGTCTTACATACTTTGGGCTTGTTGCAAGGAGGGACAGGTCCTTGGAGAGGGACTTCATGCTTGGGAGGTTGGAGGGACAGCACAGGAAAGGAAGACCTTCTATGAGGTGGATTGATTCAGTGACTGGTGTAATCAGAGTGGGTGTGTCAGAGGCAGTGAGATTGGCACAGGATAGAGAAGGGTTTAGGGCTGTTGTACGCAGGGGTGCTATGAGTCGCAGGGAACTCAACGGCACAGAACCACAAGATGAGTGATATTATAGCTATAAAACAGGGTTCAGATCTTTTGTTCATAGGGTCCTTACGCTAGAGTGCTGGAGTTGTATTCCACTTGATGACAGTTAACAACAACAGCAACATGAGTGATCCTTGAATCGCTGGCACCTTACAACAACATCAAAGAACAGAACCTTATCCCAGAAACAGGGACGTATGAAGCTATCCCCTAAAGAGTTTCTCCGGCAGTCAAAAGCACCAAAGGCTCTGAAAAAATAATGATGGTCAATCTCCCTCTTCTCAAGGAACTTACAGCCTAAGAAAATCCACTGAAGGGTCAGCTCTCAGTGCCTTCTGACTTGAAAGGCAAGAGAATTTTTTTTCTGAGAAACAAGGAAATTCAGACTCACAAAGGCCTGTTGTCACAGAGCCACTAAGAAAGAAGACATACCCTTTTAAAATAATCAATATTATATTAATATATAAATAAGGACCTTGTGGTAGGTATATCACTGGACACAGGAAATACTTTTTTTTCTTTTTTAATTAAGCTGGATATAGCACTATGGAGCTTCCTCTCATTATAGTATCAGAGAAATCATATTTGCTCTCAGTTAAGAAAGCATAATTTCCTTTAATTAAAAAGGTATTATCAAAATATTGAATCACTCTGTGTTTTCTTTCTCTTGATTTAGGTAAATAAAAGCCTAGGATTAAGGACTGAAGAAGAGAGAGAAAAATGTCTCTACAAAATGAGGTTAAATTTCTTGAGGCAGTGAATCCTGCTTCATTTGGAAACCCCGAGTTGATGGTTTGAAGCCTGTCTTTCCCGCTTCCATCACTCCTCCGTCTAACTTCGTTCCCTGTTTCCTCCCACCTTCCCATCTTCCCACATTACATTCAGCGCCTCACTCATATGCTCGACTTCGCTGATCTTCTACTTTTTTTGTCTAAAATCAGAATAAAATGGGATTAACAAGGTACCTGTTAAAACACTAAACACTTTATTCTCTTACATTTCTAGGACTGCCGTGCAGCTTCTTGCCTTTAGTGTTGTGTTTAAATTTTTTTATTTTTGTGTGTGTACCGTTAAATCAGATCTGACTGGTGAGGAGGAGATTGCCCCTCCTTCTCCAGCAGAGCATCAGGTGGATTCGAACCATTCTCTTACACTTCTGAAAGAGAACATGCCCAACTGGCTCTTTCCCTGAACCTCCACATTAACCAGCACAATGTCGTTTTCCAAGGCCCACACTCTTCTGACAAGACCAAAATCTGTGAGATGTAGCTTCACCATCCTTCCCTCGAAAGAGCACCCTGGTTGCATTTCTTCCCAGACAGATGTGTCTGTTCTTCTGGCAGTCCACTCAGTGCTTTTCTCCAATACCACAGCTCAGGGTGTTGTTTACTCTTCTTCTGTCATCCTTATTCATCGTCCAGCATTCAGATGCATAGGAAGCAACTGAAAACACTATGGCTTGTTTCAGGCACACCTTAAGCTTTCAACTGACATCATTGCTCTTTCAGGCTTTTGAAAGGTCTTTGACCTTTTTTTTTCCCTTTTCTGTCGCAAATTTTCCCAAAGCAACACATCTTTTTTTAAATTTTTATTATCATTATTATTTTATTTCATTATTTCATTATTATCATTATTATTAATTTTGTGTGTGTACCATCCAATAAGATCTGACAGGAACAGGAGAGAATTGTCCCTCCTTCTCCAGCTGACCATCTGGTGGATTCAAACTGTGCACTTCTGGATTGCAGTGCAGCTTCCTGCCACTAGGCCACCAGAGCTTCCGCCAACACATCTTTTGATTATTGACTGCTGTTCTCATTGAGATCGATGGTGGATCCAAGTAAAATGAAACTGTTGACAGCTTCGATTTTGTCCAATATCATCATGGTGTTGTCTATTAATCCAGTGATGAGAATTTTGGGTTTTGTGGTCTGGAAATGCAGGGCTCACCATCAATACATCCCTCTCCTCCACTCTGTTGAAAAGATTGAAATTAAAATAGTCCCTATAGTTCTCAGCTGAATTAAACTCAGGTTTCTATAGTTCTCAGCTAAGTTAAACTCAGGAATTTTTAAAGCCCCACACCCAGGTATCCAGGGCAACAGTATTTCAAGA
>NW_006399777.1:8851313-8879097 GCF_000299155.1 Elephantulus edwardii
TTGTTTCTCAACTGATAACCCATGTGCCTTTGTTTCCCGACTGATAACCAATGTATCTTGTGCTTTTCCACTGCCCTGGAGTTTGAACTCATTGTATACTTAAGAATTTGTGACACCGCCATATAGTTAAAGATCTATCTAACTGCTACATGTGCTACGTGACTGCCGCAAGTGCTACATGCAAAAATGCTGTGTAAACCCTGAGCGAACACTGAGCCAATGAATTCAAACTGTGCTTTCATCACCCAATGAGAAGCTGATACTCAGTTGTATCCCCCTAAAGTGTATAAAAAAACCCAACTTTGTCTGCTCGCGGTGGGCTCCTCTATCTCTTGCCAGAGATAAAAGTCAGCCCGGAGCTCCGCAATAAACCTCTTATCTCTTGCTGTTGCATCAAGCAGGTGTCTTGGAGTCTTGGGTCTTTGCTGTCCACTCGGGACAGAACAGGACCAGCGGTTTGGGGGTCCTTCACTGTGATCGTAGTGATTCTACTTTCTGACAATATCTTCAGCACATTCATGTCTTTTTATCCTCAGTAATAGCATCTCCTTGGAATGGAATTCACTGTGCCGTCTGTTGTTGTTCGATGCTGTTGAGTTGACTAGGACCCGTAGTTACCCTATGACAACAGACTGAAAACTTGCCTCATCCTGTGCTGTCTTCACCATCTCTGACATGCTCACACTCGTCAGTCACTGTGTCAGCCCATCTCATATAGAGTCTCCCTCTCTCTCTGGCCTTTGACTTTTCCGTCATTGAGTAGTCATCAATCCCTCCCCAAATTATTAGGCATTTTCTACATGAAATACAGATATAAGCATGGCATAACTTAATGAAAACAAGCAAAGTGAACCTTTCCATGTTTTCGTTAAAAACTAATCCCTTCGCCATGAGCTATAAATCGAGAGCTCCGGCAGCTTAGGTAAAGGATTGTGCTGCCGGGCCAAAGGCACGAGATTTAAATTACCAGTTGTTGCATAGAAAACAAAACAAACAAACAAACAAACAAAACCCCAAACATGGGAAATCTCCTTTTCTGTGATCTCCTGCCTTGGAAAACTAGCTGGGTCATCAGCTTTGAGTCAGTTCTGACTGGACAGTATGTAACAACAACATAAACAAATAAAAGAAAAGAAACATAACAAAATGTATTCTAAAATTAAATCAGGTATTGCAAAAACTTTGAAGCAGAGAGGCTGCTGAGGCCGGCCAGCGACTGTTACACTTTATGCAGCAAAACCCAGCAGCAGGTAATGTGGTGGTTTACCTGGCTTAAAACACAACCTGATAAATTGTGTATACTGCACTGAAACAGATGAAGGACTGAATAATTTAGAAGCGATGTATGAAAAAAAAGAAAAAGAAGCGATGTATGATAGGGTATTATGGTTATCACAAGAATCCACAATTAAAGTTGCAGAGTGGAAGGTACTTGGGGCGGTGGGAGGGGTGCGGGGACTGTGTACCAGGGAAGGAGTCTTTCTTTTACTTTTGAAAGAGAGGAGCGAACTGGGGGCGGGGGGAGAGGGCTGGGCAGGGAGAGAAGTGCAGCAATGAATGAATGGAAATCCAAATTCTCTGTAAATGTTCATTAAAATTATTTTAAAAAAATAAAATTAAATAAAGGGGAAAAAAAAACAACACAGCACTTTGCAGAAGTCAGTCTGCTTCTTGATTATTATCTCATAGAGAAACTCTTCTTCCCAAGACTCTTTACAAAGTTTTCTGGAGGAATCTTGTCCCTGAAAGTAGAATCACACACTGACCTCAGGATTAACCCACTCTCAAAAAAATCCCTGCATGCGCCAGCCGTGCATCATTGAAACTAGAATCCACAAAGGTCGTTCGCTTGGAGACTGTAGATAGATAGGGCTAAGCTGAAACTGAAAGCAGTCAAGCTCCGTTTTCATTCCTGCAGCCCCTGACAATGTCATTAGAAGTTTGCCTCAGTGTGTCTGCATCTATAGTGAGCACATAACCACCTTTTTTGCTCGGCTTCAACTCTGTATCAGGTGACTTGCTGACCTCTCACCTTGCATCATGTCCTAGTCAGTACTTATTCCATCTGAAGAAGGAAATCAAGGTTCAGATAGGTTAGCAGTGTTCCTAAGATAATTACTTTGATTAATAAATAACATTTGGAAGGAGGAATGGCATCCACCTCTTAAACAACATGCCTCTGAATAGTCTATGGACTTTGAGGAAAAAATAGTAGTTATAGAAAGGCTTCAGGTCTTTTGTTCATAGGGTTGCTATGCGTCTTGCTGGACTCGATGGCAATCAACAACATCAACAACTTTGCAAAAACTAGGGAACTTTCATAGGTGTGTGTATGCGTGTGCGCCAGAGGATGTTCTCAAGAATTATCTTTGCAAAAGAATAAGTGAGCTGGACACCTTATCAACAAGTCCTTCGTTTCCGGCCCCAGCTTGCCTCTCAAAGCTTGGGTCACATTCGTTTCCTTATGATTGATGTTATTTTGATGTAACAGACAAGCTGCCCCTTTGTCATTTTTTTGTGTCATAAAGCACTCTAACACAGTGACTGTGTGGAGCGCTGGGGGTGTAGTCAAAAAGGAGTCGGACTGCTCACCCAAAATATGCACCTCTTTGAATCCACAGTGATGCTACGGCAGAAATACAAGCTGTCTTGATTCACAGTCTTGGAAATCTGGTGAAGGGGTCTCTCTGAGTTGGCACCAAATTGAAGGCTATGGAAAACCAAATTTCATACTAAATATTTGTAATAAACCGAATTCTATTTCAGGATGTGGGGGAGACATCGGATAAGCTGGAATTCACCCTGAGGCACCAAGGCAATCCTTAACAGGATTCTTTCATTGTATTTTGCTAACCCCTCCCTCCTGAGTCTAGCAGAGGTTTTCAATAGAAAGAGCTTAGCTTCATTTGCATTGAATTCTCTTTGTGATTTACTCCCTGGCAATTTTCAATAAAGATACAGGGAAGCTTGGATCCAGCACTTCAGTTGTTCAAGAACTGTTCACCTCTTGCATTATTTCTGCTTTCTCCTACATTCTTGGTGTTCTGTCTCTTTATTAATACTTATAAAAATACTATACCCTCTGTCTGCAACAGAAGACAAAGACCTTGTGTTTTTCTCATGCTACACAGAAACTTTGCACACATCCTTCCCCCAAGATGCAACACACAAAGCTACTCATTTTTCAGATCATCAGTGGAAATATTTCCTCAGGAAAATTTGTCTTGTCTCTTAAAAAAAAAATTACAAGTCCTCTATGATATATGTTTGTTGTTGTTGATTGCCTTCGAGTCGAGCACGACTCACAGTGACCCTATGTACAAAAGGCCTGAAGCCCCTCTATAACTATCGACATTTCTCAAGTTCATAAAGCCTCCAGAGGCAAGTTGTATAGGTATATGTTTACAACACCATATTTACTTCTCCTTATGTACTTGGGAATCAATTATATCATTCTTGGATTATTTTCATTCTGCTGTCTTTTTTTCATTTGTTTGCCTTTTTGGGTGATGGCTATATACAGTATCGAGCATGGACTTGTTGATTAGATAGTTAAATTAATTTACTAATTAACTTGACCAAGTCATATACTAATTAAAAGGAGAAAAGAAAAAAAAAAAAAGAAAGACTTGCTGTCAGAGACCTCTCCAAAGTACTAAAGAGCAACAATGGCATCTGGAAACTAAGGTGACCTGATAAAGGCCATGGTCTTTGCAATTACTTGCTATGCTATGGAAAGCTGGACAATGATAGAAAGAGAATTGATGTCTTTGAGCTGTGGTGCTGGAGAGGAGTGTTGAATATACCATGAACTGCTAGGAGGCTAGGAGAACAAACAGGTTTGTCCTAGAGAGATTGTAGCCAGGCTGCTCCTTGGAGGCAAGGATTCTGAAGCATCATCTGACATACTTTGGACATGTTGCAAGGCGGGGCCAGTCCTTGGAGAGGGACATAATGCTTGGGAGGGTGGAGAGACAGCACAAGAGAAGAAGACCCTCAATGAGATGGATTGACTCAGTGACTGGGGTAATGAGTATAGGTGTGTTGGAGACAGAGAGATTGGCAAGGAATAGAGCAGGGTTTAGTGCTATTGTAGATAGGGTCGCTATGAGTCACAGGCAACTTGATGGTGTATAACAACAACAATAACAACAACATATCAGGAGATGTATACATAATACTGGCTCTCAGATGCACAGCAAGTGATTGAAAAAGACCATGATCTGAATCAGATGCCCCTTAGTCCTCAAACTAACATCATTGCTTCTCAGTTATTTGGAGTAGTCACTGACTGAAGACAATATGTCTCCAGATTTTCAGACTGCTGATACCAAATGTATTGATTGTAGAGCCTAGTAAGATAAAGTGGTTTATAGGACAGAGTTCAGATTTGTTTTTCATAGGGTTGTTGTGAGTGTTACTGGACTCAAGGCACCTAACAACAACAAAAACAACAAATTTAAATACAACAATGCAATGCTGGTTTTCGTATTTCTACACAAATACTTAAAGGGCTCCTCAATTATCATCAGTCTTCTAGCGCATTTATATGAAAAGCTGTATGCTAGTGGTGCTCATATTTTTGTTTCGCAAATTTCAACTTTATCATTGCGAAAGGGGAAAATGGGAGTCATTTATGGAAGCTAAGCACCTATTTTTAAAAGGAAACCTGAAGCCAATTTCATTTTTTTAAAAAGCTATTATAAATCCCTAATTACAAAAAGAGGAATGAATCATTCTCTTGACACAGAACATGTTCTAATGTAAACAAGAACATGATGAAATCCAAAAGAACTTTGAATTATGCCAAAACATTCACAAATGGATGTGCATCCTCTAAAGCAACAGGCTTTCACATGAACAAAATTGTTTGTAATCTGTCTCAAATATGTCTGCTATTTTGTGAGGTTGACATATCAATTAACTAACCTATGCCTGGGCTCTTCATTCAGTTGCTGTTCAAATACCACCCATACATACATACACGCACATGCACACATATTTTCCATCTATGTCATCACAATTATTTCAGCATTCACTGTAACTCTTCTGGATAAAGAAATTCATGGGTGAATATCTCCTTTGTTTTGAAGAAGAAGAAGTAGCTTTTATTTGACTAAGGAAATCAATGAAAGCTTTTCTTGGGCTAGCATCATTTTGATGTGTTATTCTTCGAAGACATTCATATAATTTCAATTAAGGTCTGTAGTTGTCCTTGGCAGTCCACAGCATGGCTGGCAGCCACATTCTCTTAACTTCTACAATCTCAGGAGGATGTGGAACAGCTCACGGAACCTCTACACCTGCCCTCTCCTGTCTCACTCAGCCTCATGGAAATCTCTTGCCACTTTCAAAGATCTTCCTTCTAGTGTTTGCATTATTAGACCATGTGCTTCCAAAAAATATGAAAATTTTCTGATTTTTTTAAATGTAGAAATTATGCTCAACAGTATTGAAGTAAGTTTGTTTCTAATAGAAAAGTATCAATCTGTAATTATGGCTGAAACTGAGGAGGACCTGAAGTGCTTGCTGTGGAAGGTCAAGGACGGCAGCCTTCAGTATGGATTGAGACTCAATATCAAGAAAATAAAGATTCTCAACATTGGGCCAATTGACAGCATCATGATGGATGGTGAAGAGATTGAGATTGTTCACAGTTTTAGTCTGCTTGGCTCCACGATCAACACTCTTGGCATCAACAGCCAGGAAATGAAAAGATGCATTGCCATGGGAAAGTCGGCTGTCAGAGACCTCTCTAAAGTACTGAAGAGCAACAATATCAGTCTAGAGACTAAGGTGCACCTGATACATGCATGGTCTTTGAAATCATTTGCTACACATCAGAGAGCTGGACAATGACTAGACATGGAAGGAGGAGAGTTGATGCCTTTGAGCTGTGGGAGAATTGATGTCTTTGAGCTGTGGTGCTGGAGAAGAGTATTGAATATACCATAGACTGCTAAGAGAATGAAGACGTTTGTTCTGGAGAGGATGAAGCCAGGCTGCTCCTTGGAGGCAAGGATTCTGAAGCTTCATCTAACATACTTTGGACATGTTGCAAGGAGGGATCAGTCCTTGGAGAGGGATATCATGCTTGGGAGGGTGGAGGGACAGCGCAGGAGAGGAAGACCCTCGATGAGATGGATTGATTCAGTGACTGGGGTAATGGGAGTAGGTGTATCAGAGACACAGGGTAGAGCAGGGATTAGGGCTGTTGTACACAGGGTTGCTATGAATAGCAGGTGACTAAATGGCACATAACAACAACAACAATCATTTCGCAGCCATACAGTTGGGGAGCACAGGTGACTTGGCAATAAAGACTTATGCTACCAATCCAAAGAGGAAGTAGTTGTTTCTAGGTTCAGTCTAGTTACGTATGACTCGTAGCAATCCAGTAAACAACAGATCTGAACCCTGCCCTGTCCTGTGCTGTCCTCACAATCTCTGACACGCCTGAGCCCATTGCTGCAGTCACTGTGTCAATCCAGCTGCTTGAAGCTCTTCCTCACTCTCCCCATTCCGCCACCTTTCCAAGCAGGTGTCTCCCTCTAAGGAATAGCCTCCCCCCAACAACATGCCCAAAGTACGTGAGGCTAAGCTTCATCATCTTTGACCCCAGTGAACACTCTGCCTGCACCTTCTCCAAGTCATATCTGTTTTCTCTTAGGCAATTCAAGTCCACCAGTTTTCCTTTTCTGCAGAAGAAAGATGGGTGGTTTCCTGCCCTGTGATTTGCTGCCTCTAAAAACCTATGGGAGGGTCAGCTCTGGGTTGGTTCTGACTCCAGTAAGAACCACAGTTATGCTCATAGTAAATGCATACCTACATCAAGAAGCTGTTGTCCAAAGAGAGCAAGAGAACGCGGCATGGTTTCAAATCTGGAAGGGCGTGCGTCAAAGCTATATCCTTTCTTTATAACTATTCGATCTACATGATGAGCAAATCTCTGGAAAATTGAACTCTACGGCATCAGGATCAAAGGAAGACTCATCAATAAACTGCATTCTGCAGGTTACATAACCTTGTTTGCTGAAAGTGAGGAGGATTTGAAACTCTTGCTGCAGAGGATCAAGTACAATGTGGATTACATTTCAACTTTAAGGAAACAAAGGTGCTCGCCACTGGGCCAAAAGGCAACAGAATAATAGATGGAGAAAGGATTGAAAATGTCAATGATTTCCTCTACTTAGATACACAATCAACACCCTTGGTGCCAACAGTCAGAAAATCAGGAGCCGTATTTCACTGGATAAATCTTCCATCAGGGACCTCTTTAAAATGCTAACGAGTATTGAAGTCAGTTTGAAAACTAACGTGTGCCTTATTCAGGCCAGGACCTTTTCAATCACTTCCTGTCCATCTGAGAGCTGGAAAATGAATAAGGATGACAGAAAAAGAAAGAATGGGTGTCTTTGAATTATGTCATTGGAGAAGAGCACTGGAAATCCTACAGAAATCTAAAGACCAGACCGATCTATCTCGGGGAACGTGAAGCCAGCGTTTTCCTTTGTGGAAAGGATAAGGAAGCTTCCCCCCTCCTACTTCGGGCACGTTGCTAGGAGAGGCTGTTCCTTGGAAAGGGGCGTCAGGCTTGGGAAGTCAGAGGGTCAGTAAAAGAGGGGAAAAGACTCAGTGAAGATAGGCTGACAAATTGACATGGGCTCATATGTGTCCGAGACGATGAGAATGGCACCGGATAGGACAGGTTTCAGGTGGTTGTCTGTCGGGTCGCTATGAGTAACACTTAACAACCCCTAACCACAACAACAGCAGCAATTACCAGTCAGCGACTTATATCAGCAGTACAATTCGTTCTAAAACTCTGAGGGAGTAGCTTGGAATACAAAAGAAATAGTGAAAGCATATATTGACGGTGGGTACACTGAGACCTTTTCTGCTCCACCCTGCCCATGTGACTAGCATTTACTTCTTATATATTTTTTTCCCTCATCTTACAAAATGCCAAAAGCATGCCTTTTCATTTAGAGTAATTTAATTTCATTTCTAACATTTTAACACAAACGTCTTTAAAAATAAAAAGGAACAAAGTAATTACATTTAATTTCATGGTTGCAGATTCCTAAAAGCCATCATATTCTCGTGTGTAATTGAAGGCTTCCATTAAGGAGAGGGAGGGGGGAAGAAAGAAAAACCGTGAAACTTGTACCCTTCTTTTGGAACAAAAGGAGAAAGATTTATGCTGGCATCGGCTGAATATTTACTAGGAAAGAGGTCACTGGCGATTCTGTGCTATGCATGAGTGTAGAAATCCTTCTAACTAGTAATAAGTCCTGAGTGTGTTGCAAGAATGCCTTATACATTTATTTCCTCCTTTAAATATCAGTTCATATTAAAAAAGTAACCCTGGGAAATTAGTAAAGTCTATTAGCAATGATCACTTACAAATCTCGGGATGCAGAACTAGATTCTGAGTTTACAGAAGATCAAAGGTAGCTTAACAGTTTATTGAGTAAAGACCAGCTAAATAACCTTTGTGTCCACTATTCCACTCCCACAGGAAAGCCCAAGTATACAGTCAATACAGCTTTCAAGGAAAGATATTTATGAGTAGAAGGTAGGCGGGCTTCCTTCTCGGCCTGAAATCGGCTTCTCTCTAGTGATTCTCAGGTAGAAAACTGTCTAAATGAGGGTACAAGTGAATTTCATGTCTGTTGTTGTGTTGTTGTTAAGTACTGTCGTCTACAACCCCTAGAGACCCTATGAACAATAGCTCTGAAATTTGCCTTAGATGGAGCCAACCTCACCGTCTCTGACACATCTGGCCCTACTGGCAAAGTCACTGTGTCAACTCAGCTCATCCGGGATCTCCCCTCCTGTGCTGAACCTCTACCCTTCCAAGCATGATGCCCTTCTCCAAGGACTAGTCCCTTCTAGCAATGTGCCCAAAGTATGTGAGATGGAGCTTCAAAATCCTTGCTTCCAAGGAGCATCCTGGTTTCAGACTCTCCAGGACAGACCTGCTTGTTTTCTTGGTTGCTTGTGGTATGTTCAATAATCTTCTCCAGCAGCACAACTCAAAGGCATCAATTCTTCTATCATCCTTATTCATTGTCCAGGTCTCAGACGTATATAGCGAGTAATTGAGAAGACCGTGGCTTAGATCAAGTGCACCTTAATCATTACTCTTTAGCACTCTAGAGAGGCCCTTGGCAATGAATTTTCTCATGCTCATCCCTTAGCAGACTTAACTCCTCATTCTGGTTGGAATATTCATGTAAGATCACTAAGAGTCATAACTTGTCTCAAGAGCACCTAACAATAGCTGTAAATTTCCACCGCAATGTTCCACCTCACTTGGAATATTTAAAATATGCTTTCCTAAAATGGCAACTATCTATGTACAACTGAACAAAGCATAAAGTAATGGTTTTCCCTTAATCTAGTAAAGATATATTTGACCTTCATTTTCAAACTCTGGTCCCTTAAACATCAGTTAAAGGGACCTTTTCCAAGTATGATGTGTCTTCTCCAAGGAATAACCTCTCCTAGAAATACGCCCAAAATACGTAAGACAAAGCTTTATCATCTTTGCCTCCAAAGAGCATTCTGGCTGCACCTTCTCCAAGACAAAACTGTTCTTTTGTCTGTCCATGGGATATTCAGTACTCTTCTCCAACACCAAAACTTGGAGGTATCAAGCAACATGTTGTTGTTGATGTTGTTGTTAGGTGCCAGCAACTCGAATACAACTCATAACAACCCTATGAACAACATACCTGACTCTCGTTCTACCCTGTGCCATCCTTACCGTGTCTGATACACTTGAACCCACTGCTGCAGTCACTGTGAATCAGACGTATAAGAAGCAATTAAAAGAATAGGACTGGGATCAGGCACATCTTAGTCTTTAAATGGCTATCCTTGATCTTTAGAACTTTGAAGAGACCCTACAGAGAAGACTTTTTCCCAGTACAATAAGGGGTTTTTTGTTTGGTTTTGTTGCTGTTGTTTTTATTATTTCTTGACTGATGCTACCATGATTATTGATTGTGGAGCCAAGTAAAAATACATTTTGACAACTTCAATTTTTTTTTCCTCCATCAATCATGATTTTACCTATTGATCCAATGGTGAAGATTTTTGTTTTTTTGGATGTTGAGATGTAATCCACATGGAAGTCTGCAGTCTGATTTTCTGTAGTAAGTGCTCAAATTGTCCTCACTTTCTGCAAGCAGCATTGCATCATATGTACCATGCAGGCTGTTGATGATTCTTCCTTCATATATGGTTCTTCATATAGTCAGTCTTCTCAAATGACCTCCTGAGATATAGCTGGAGTAGGTATCAATAAAGAGTACAACGCTGACACACAACTTTACTGCTTTTAAAACACGCATTATCCCTTTGTTTCACTTAGTAAACCAATTCTTAATTTATGTAAAGATTTTGCATAAGCACAATTAAATGTTCTATGATTCCCATTCTTATTAATATTAACCACAGTTTGTTAGGACCCACACAGTCAAAGCTAGTGGACTAGAATAATACATTAAGAGAGAACTGTCAGAAATATAACCTGGGTTTAGAAGTGGATATGGCAAGGAGCTCTAGTGGCCTAGTGGCAAGAAGCTACACTGCAATCCCAGAGATGCATGGTTTAAATCCACCAGATGTTCTGCTGCAGAAGGAGGGACAATCTTCTCCTGTACCAGTCAGAGCCGATTTGATGGTAAACACACATAAATAATAATAATTTTTTTAAAAAAGAAGTGGTTATGGCAATAGGGATATCATTGCCAATGTCAGCTGGGTCTTGGCTGAAAGCAGAGAATACCTGTTTGCACATTCTCAAAACATAAATAAATACATACATGTAGAAAAATGCATGCATTTATTATGCATATTGATGCATACATAAATATATTTACATTGATAAATGGGATAAAATTGAATCCAGAAATATACTCTAAAATTTATGGTCTATTAGATTTTAGACAATAAAGATCACTAGTCTTTATGAGACATGGTGCTAAGGCAATTATATGTCTGTGAGGAAAACAGTGAATTTAGATTCTCTGGATTAAACAATAATTTCCTAGATGTGATGCTAAAAGTCCAAGCAACAACATAAAAAATTTAAGTTGAACTTAATAAACATTGAAATCACTGTGGTTCAAAAGTCCCTATCAAGGACATGAATTAGTGGCATATGAAATGCTCACAGAATGGGAGAAAATGTTTCCAGGCACATAACTAACGGGCAACTTGTATCAGAATATACAAATATACAAAGAACTCTGACCACTCAACAATCAGAAGATGAAGACACAAGGAAAAAAAACATTGGTTTTTACATTAATATAAATCACAATCAAAGTGAGAAAACTCTTCACACCAACTAAAATGGCCATAAATTTTAAAAAGTACAATTACCAGTCTTCAGCATGATACCAGGAAACGAAACCACTTGCTTGTTGCTGATGTAAATAAAAATTGATGCAGCCATTTTGGAAAACAATTTTGCAATTCTCAAAACAGTTAATCACAAAAACACCATAAAGTTCCACAATTCCATTTCTATGCATAAACACGAAACAAATAAAAAACAATGTCCATGCAAAAATGTTACACCATTGTCATGACAGTGATGTTTAAACAGCAAAACAACTCAAGTGTTCAACTGATGGATTTCCATTTAAAAAGGCTCTCTTTTTCTATGTTGTTGTTGTTAGGTGCCAGAGAGTTGAGTACAACTGATAGTGATGCTATGAACAACAAACCTGAAGCCGGTACTACCTTGTGCCATTCTCCTCGTCTCAACACATTTGAGCCCATTGCTGCCGTCACTGTGTCAACCCACCTGCTTGAAAGTCTTCTATTCCTTTATTCAGACAACAAGAAAGAATGAAGTATTAATATTTTGTTAAGTATCTGTCAGAGAGCTATACAATGACTAGGGATGATAGAAGGAGAACTGATGCCTTTGAGTTGTGGTGTTAAAGTATTGAACATACCATGGACTGCTAGAAGAACAAACAGGTTCATCCTTGAGAAGGTTAAACCAGGCTGCTCCTTGGAGGCAAGGATTCTGAGGCTCCGTCTAACATACTTTGGACATGTTGTGAGGAGGCACCAGTCCCTGGAGAAGGACATCTTGCTTGGGAGGGTGGAGGGACAGCACAGAAGAGGAAGACCCTCGGTAAGGTGGATTGAATCAGTGACTGGGGTAATGGAGGTGGGTGTGTCAGAGATGGTGAGATCGGCACAGGAGAGAGCAGGGTTTAGGGTTGTTGTACATAGGGTCGCTATGAGTCGCCAGCAAATTACAAGACACAAAATATGGAGTTTTATATAAAATCTTCAGGATAGGAAATGTCATAGAGACAGGAAACAGGCAAATGGTTGCTAGGGACTGGGAGGAGAGGACAGTGCGGGTGACTGCTAATATTTCCATGGTTTCTTTTTTTGTGTAATGAATATTTGAAACAATGAATTATAAACATTGACGAAAAACTCATCATATGGTACATAAATTTTTTATTCCTTTTTAAAATTTTCTACTAGTTTATTTACAAAACAAATTATTTTATAGAACAAAACTGCACTACACACATTGTTCATTGTTGTTAGGTGCCGTCGAGTCGTAGACGACTCATAGTGACCCTATGAATGGAAGACCTGAGCACTGTCCATAGGGTTTCCAGAGGCAAGCCATTTCGGAAGTGGATGCCACTCCTGCTTCCAAGCTTGTTTTAGTCAGGAAGTTCCAGCAAATACTGTCCACCATGCGTAACTATTAGCACATTCAGCATCAGTGTGCCAGTGTTCAGCATCACAGCAACCATGAGTTACCTCTGTACAGCAATGCACAGACCAGTGCTATTCCACCTAGAAGAATGTTTGACAGGAAAACAATTTGGAAAAAAATATACAGGGGGCAGAGCCGTCCTGTATATGAAACACAAGCCTAAAAAAGCACTCATCTCCAAAAAAACTTGCCATAATACCTGAGCACGCACCACCATGCTCTGTCACTACATACATATTAACCCTTTATAAGGCTCCCAACGTGTCATACTTTACCGTCTGCTCTAGCCGTATTCCTTCATAGCCCTCAATTTATAACCCAGAAAAATAATAACTTTTTGTAAGATTCTTAAATTTAAAAAGGTAAGAGAAACTATTAACTTCACAAGTCTGAATATGTTTTAACTCATAAAATAGTGCTACATCACTACTCACTGCTGTCAAACTAGAGCACAGAGCTGATCCTCCACTGGGTTTCAGAGATTACACAATGCATGAGAAGAAATCGCTCATCTCTCCTGAGGAACCACTGGTGAGCTGTCCAAGAGTTTAGCAGAACAACTGCCCATGGACTAGGCCACTAGAGCCCAACTCGTGTAATGAAAACAGTATGGTCTTGATGCTAAAACCAGATACAGAGTAAGAGTTCAATTACAGCTCCATATGATGATGGCACTTAGCAACAACAACAACATAGAGAGAGCTCCGTGCGCCTGGTGGATAGAAAGTGATGCTACCAAGTCAATGGTGGGTGATTTTAATCTGTGGCCCTCAGGCCTTGTTTTCATTGTCTGTGGTCAAACATTCTTCTAAGTGGTACAACACTGGTCAGTGCATTGCTGTACAGAGGTAACTCATGGTTGCTTTGATGCTCAACACTGTGACACTGTTGTGTCAAATGTGATAATGGTTACCCATGGTGGACAGTATTTGGTGGAGCTTCCCAATTAAAACAAGCTTGGAAGCAGGAGTGGCATCCACTTCCAAAATAGCTTGCCTCTGGTCTCCCTATGAACTTGGAGAAACGATGACCGTTATGTAAGTGTTCAGATCTTTTGTTCATAGGGTTGCTATGAGTCATCTACGACTCGACAACACTTAACAACAACAACAACATAATTCATTAACGTGTGTGTGTGTGCGTGTGTGTGTGTGTGTGTAAATGGCAGATGCTGGATAGAGGATAGATAGATCTTTACCTAGAATTTGATTCAATTATAAAGATGGACAACACCACACACATATACCAAGAGGTTATGAAAGGTTCATAACATATTTAATGAGGGGTTTGGGGAAGAGTGAAGCAGGTTTCTCAAGCTTATCCAAAAGTGACTTCAGAGAACAAGTGAATCAGATTGAGCTTGAGGTTTTCATCGTGGACTGGGGAGAGGTCTGGAGTGAGAGTTCCTAAGCGTGGGTAGACGCTTGGCAGTTCAAGTTAACCACCAGGCTCAAAGGAGGGAGCTGCCAACCTTTCTTCTCTGCTTGTCCGAATATGGAAGAAATGACAACAGGGAGAAGTGTCATTTAAAAGTATTTGGTGAACATACATCAAAAAAATAAAGTCAGACTCTATTACAGTTCACACTTGATGTATGATAACTGAAACATCCTGTATTTCATTGACTGAATTGGTAATTGATAAAATAAGGTACTAAGTTACCCCGTAGAGACTGCACCCAACAATTTAAAAAATTACTACATAACTTGGGAGAGACTGGGTGCCTTATGCTGAGTGAACTAACTCAGTCTCATAAGAATAAATAACGCATAGGAGCATTATTATAAAAACAGAAGGAAAACTAGAAAAACATGTATGGAAATCCAAGGGGGGAAGAAGTTAGAACAGAGAGGTGAGTGTGGGTTGAGGAGAAATCATAGGGTCGCACAATTTGGTGAGTGGAGGGAGGGGATAAAGGAAATCAGAAAGATCCAGCAGAGATGATGGTGGGCATGGTTCAATAGGGCCTGATTTTATAAAACATAATATATGGGAATTCCCTATCTATGTACTGTTCCAGGCATTTTTGAATGATCTTCAGTAGTATTTTGCTTATATGTGATATCAATAATATTGTTCAATAATTTCCACATTCAGTGGAAATTCACCCTTCTTGGGAATGGGAACAAATATGGACCTCTTCCAATCTAATGTCCAGACAGCTATCCTCCAAATTTCCTGGCACAGACTGATAAGTGCATTCGAGGCTGCATCTGTTAATTGAAACAAGTCAATTTATATCCCTTCGGTTCCTGGGGCCTTATTTTTAGCCAATGCCTTCAATGTAGCTTCCACTTCCTCTTTCATTACCATTGGCCCTTGGGCATATGGTACTTCCTGAAATTTTTCAGTGTCAATCAATTCTTTCTTGTACAGGGACTCTGTATTCCCTCCATCTTCTTTTGCCTTGCTTGGATCCACAATCCTTTGGTACAAGCAGCCAGGAAATAAGCAGACACATTGCATAGGGAAAATCTGCAGTCAGGGACCTCTCCAAACTATTGAGAAGTAGTGATATCAGTTTGAGGACTAAGGTGTATTTGATTCAGGCCATAGTCTTTCCAATTACTAGCTATGCATCTGAGACCTGGACAATGAGTAAGGATGACAGAAAAAGAATGGATGCCTTTGAGCTGCGGTGTCATCCCATGGACGGGCAAGAGAATGAACAGAACAGCTATGTCTCAGAGAGGTTGCAGCCAGATATTGCTAAGAGGGGTTATTCCTTGTAGAAGGACATGATATTGGGAAGAGTGGAGGGTCAGCGAAGGAGAAGACGACCCTCAACCAGGTGGACTGACACAGTGACTGCTACAATGGGCTTTTGTGTGTCAGGAAGTGTGAGGATGGCGCAGGACAGGACAGGATTGAGATCTTTTGTTCACAGGGTCACTATGAGTCATGCTCGACTCAACGGCGCTTAACACCAACATCATCAATATACGGGAATGATTGTATGAAACACAATGTGAATGAAGGATAGTGGGAAACACAATGTATATGAACTTTATGTGCAAACCAACACAAAAATAATAGTAATAATAAAAGATCAAGAAGGTGGAAGAGCTACTATATGCCTTACTCAAGAACCCAGTATTGTGAATCCTAAGATGTGACCCCGGTGTCGCTACCGGTAATATTAGCCTTTAACCTTCTCATACTCTTTGATGTGTGTAACATTCTCAGTGTTCACATCCCAACAAAACGGTGCTAAAGGTCCATCTTATTTCAGAGGGAAAGCTTCAAAATATACTCATGAAAATGTTAAGCTAGATTTCAACATTTACAAAAAGATAATTAATCATAATAGGGTTTATTTCAGGAATTCAAATATATCCATTCAAATCATTGCTTTAGCCAATAAGAGAACATGAAATAATTATTAAAGTGGTTACTGAGAAAGCATTTGATAATGTCAATATTCAACATAAAATCTTTTATATTGATTTATCTATAGAATAGTATCAGAGCGCTAAGGAACACATATGAAGATTCATTGAGATGCAAATTTGATGGTAATATATTCAAGAACATCCTCTAAGATCAGGAACAAAACAAGATTACACACTATCACAACCTCAATTAATATTGTACTGGAATTCTTATCTCACATAAGAGAATAATAAAGCCAAATAAAAGGTAAAGGAACAGAGAACAAAAAGTGATTGCCTTCACAGATGAATATTCTCGTCTATTAAAAAATTCATAGGAATTCACAGAAACAATATGAGAGTTAATTAGTGAGCCCAGCAAGGTTAATAAGTATAAAATCAATAGTTTTACTTCTAGACTTCAGTGGAAAACGAAAAACTTTATTTTAAAAAAACCACAGTAATTCAAGAAAGTGTGAGTAACTAGGAAGAAAATCTCATAAATGTACAAGAGCTTTAAGGAAAAAGGTGCAAAGCTATTTAAAAGCTATCATAGACCTAAATACTTGAGAAGCCATGTTACGGCAATGACTAGGAAGACAACATTGTAAAGTTATCGATCCTCTCCAGTTCTATTTCAAGACCTAAATTAATTCCTGTCAAAATACCAATGGGATTTGTAATGGAACTTGACAAGCTTATTCTAAACTTTATTTAGAGGCTCAAAGACTTATGAGAGCCAAGAAATTACTGAGGAAGCAAAAAAAGAGGGAATAATTTCCCCACTTTATTACAATGCTATTCTAACAAGGGAGCGTGGAATGGGCACAGGGATAGACTATCAGATCAATGGAAAAATACACAGAATGCAAAAGTAGACTCAAACATTAAGGAGGCTTTACATTTAATGAAAGTGTGGTGCCCTTCAGTGAGATTAGAGATAGAGCTTGCAGAATTGATTACCCGTATGGAGGGGAGAAGATTAGTTTCCAGCATTCACAAGTGCCTAACATGGTGATTTCCCACCAGTGAGCCTGAAAGATTCATGCAGCGTGATCACACACAAAGGGTCTTGGTTAATAATGAGAAAGATTTTCAATTCGCTTTTATTTATCTCATACTCAGCAAAATCCATTAAATTACTTGATGAATTATAAAGAAGACCTTGAAATTTTATAACCAATACATCTTTTTATTGTTGTTGCATGTTGTCAAGTTACAACCACAAGTCATGGTTGTGGGTTTTCAACAGCAGTTAATAACATGGGAAATGATTATCCACCTTTCTCCCATGAAGCAACTGGTGGATTTGAACTGGTGGATTTGAGTTTAATGGTACAGCTCCTTACAACTAAGCCACCAGAGCTCCCTAACAATACATGAGTGAATATTTTATTGTGTTTATAAAAAGGAGAAAAGGAGGATTAACATTAACACTTGATACTCCCACCCCAGTAAGTCATATCCTAAACCAAGGAACATGACCTTGGGCAAGACAATGCCTTCTCCAAATTGAGTAGAAAGCAGAAAGCAACCTTCCAGCTCCATTTCTGTAACCAGGAAGAATTCTCGAACAAGATGGTCAGAGGAGTGTATCACACAGGTCCACTACAGACCGTTGCTGTTGTTAGGACCTAGCAACATACGAGTCAAGCATGACTCATAACGACCCTAAGAACAATAGATCTGGGTCCTTTTCTATCCTGCGCCATCTTTAATAGCTTGATATACTAAAGCCCATTGTTGCAGTAACTATGTCAATCCGTATCATTCATCTTTCTATTCTTCGCTGACCTCCACTATCCCTTTCCAAGGAATATCCTTGCCTTGCAACACGTCCACGATATAAGAGACAAAGCTTTGCCATATTTGCCTCCAAGGCACACCCTGGCTGTGCTCTTTCCAAGACATACCTTTTCATTCTTTAGGTAGTTCGTGAGATAGTGAGCATTCTTCTCTAAGAACACAACTCAAAGGTATCAAATCTTCTTCTGCCATTTTTATTCATTACCCAGCTCTCGGATGCATTGCAATAATAGAAAAGACCATGGTCTGACTCAAGAACACCTTAGTTTTCAAACTGACATCATTGCTCTTCAGGATTTCTTAAAAGTCCCTGACAGCGAACTTTCCCGAAGCAATAATGTCGTCTTATCTCCCGATTTTTGGTACCAAGGATGTTGGCTATGGTGACTCTCTGGTGATTCAAATTCACCAACAGGTCTGAAGGAGAGAGAAAAGCAATATTCCATGCAGTATACAACTTCACAGAAATTCACCAGAGGCTCAGCTGTGAGCTGGTTCCGAGTCAAAGACAATGGGTTTGAGTTTTGTTGAGCTCATTATTCTCCAATTTTTCTGCAGGCTCTGGAGTAATTTATTGACTGTTGTGGTAGCTAAACAAAGATTTCTTTTACTAGGGATTTAATGTAATTCTCCAGCAAGCTTTTAAAATGAGATCTAGTCTCATGTAAAAAAGGGGCATCACAAAGAGGTTGTTTTTTTTTTATAAATGGCACTTTCATACGACGTTAGCTTAGAGAAAAGAAGATTAAGTTCTAAATAAATTTAATTTTTTTTTATCTCCTAACAGATTTTAAAACTCCTAATAAATAAGACAGGAATCAGGCACAGACAGAGAGAGAGGAGGAGGGGGTTAAAATATTTTTCCAAGATATTTCACAACATCTGTGACAAATAAAAATTAAGAAACTAGATTAATTTACTTTGGAGCCAAGTAGTGAAATAGGTCAGTGTCAGCACCAAAATTCCCCCAATTACACTGTGGTTGCAATGATCCTCTTATTTGTCTCTAAATAAAGAACTCATGCCTGAACTAAAAGCCAATTCTCTCCTCCTGATAAAAGTGATAAGGACTGGAAAAGAAAATGTCATTCTTCTTTTAACTAGAAACCATTGGTTTGTGATTAGAACACAAATGAATAGTTCATCCCTCAGCTTAAAGCATCCAGAGAAGCAGACAAGTCTTTCAATTAGCAAAATCAATCAACAGGATGACTCTTGGTCCTTGTCCAGCAGATTCACTTTTATCCAGGGGAAGAGAACGAAAATGTGCTCCCTCCCATCAGCATCTCAGGGAGCTATCTTGCTTTCCACAAAGAGATTTAATTTAGGAAAACAAAGAAGCGGGAGAGATTCATTCCGCTTACTCCACAATACACCGTTTCAATTGTTCTCCTCTGGAGAAAAATGAGGCTGCCCAGAGGCCTGAATCAACTGCCAAATCAGGGCTCTGTTCTGTTAGCCATTGTTACCACTAATCCCATTTGACCATTTTCGCTTTGTTTTAAAAATAGTACAAAGAGATTAAACAGTGCTAATTTACTTGCCTCCAGATTTTAAACGTTTGAATGGCACTTTGCTTGCTCATCTTTTTGCACATAAAAACAGGAAACATTTTCATAAGAAAATTGGCTTTTAAATCCATTTCAGTCCCTTAAAATGTCATTTATTAACACAGTCACTCAAGATGTTCCCCTCTTTCTACTCTTACTGCTATTTCATCACCTAAACTACTGACTGTTCACCGGATATTTCCATGACTGCCCCAGACCTTACAGATTATATCACTGTGCTCACATAGGAATTCTATTTATGTTATAGACACAGACACCCTTTTTTTCCTGATTGGTGATGTCACTGAACATAAAGGTTTCACAGATTGCAATATACACAAGCACGTTATTACACAGATCTGGGAGACTGCGAGTCACCTCCAAGACTGCCTCCCCATCTGGGAGTGGTAATCAGGTTTTATAATAGGGTGAGACTCACTTAACAAGGCACTTTTGTTAGTAAAAAAAAGTAATTTCTACATGTGGAAATAATAGTTCATATTTCAGTACTAGTAATTCAGGAAGCTATAGTCTTCACAATTATGTGCTCTGCGTCAGAGAGTTGGACAGTGAATAGGGATGATAGAAAGAGAATTGATGCCTTTGAACTGTGGTGCTGGAGAAGAGTGTTGAATATACCATGGACTGCTAGGAGAATAAACAGGTTTGTCCTGGAGAGGGTGAAGTTGGAATGCTCCTTAGAGGCAAGGATTCTGAAGCTTCATCTGACATACTCTGGGCATGTTGCAAGGAGGGACTGGTCCTTGGAGAGGGACATCATATTTGGGAGAGTGGAGGGACGGTGCAGGAGAGGAAGACCCTTGATGAGGTGGATCGATTCTGTGAGTGGAGTGGTGGGAATGAGTGCATTTGAGACAGCGAGGTTGGCACAGGATAGAGCACGGTCATAGGGTCGCTATGAGTCGCAAGCGACTCGATGGCACATAACAACAACAACAATTCAGGAGGGGCACAGCGCCCTTCCTAATAAACAGGCAGGTTAAGATACAATTTACATCTGACTGGGAAACAGCTTCAGAAAGATCTAGGAGAGATGCACTTCCATTTCTGGTAAACAGACAGATCAAACTACTTTACATGACTAAAGACAGGAAATGAAATTTAGAGACTAAGTAACTAGTTTTGCAGGCTGAAGAAAACTGATGTTAGTTTTATAATTATGTAACTATAGTTTTAGAACTGATACATATATAGAGAATTCTGAACTTACTAACACCACCCTATCAGTGATATGGCTTCTAGGTTAAACATTCTTTTATTTATCTTTACATTCCATGTTCTCCACTATAGTTTCTGTGTCCACCTGGCACTCAATATTTTCTGGGTTTTGTTATTGTCGTTGTTAGATGTCATGGAGTTGTGTATGACTCGTAGTGTCCTGTAAACAGCAGACTTGAACCGTGCCCTATCCTGTGCCATCCCCATTATCTCTGGGACCCTTGAGGCCGTTGCTGCAAACACCTTGTCAATCCATTCTGTTGGGGTCTTCCTGTCCTTCACTGACCCTCCATATTTCCACACGTGATGTCCCTTTCCAAGGCTCAGCATTACCCAGCAGCTTGTCCAAACTTGTTATTGTTGGTTGCTTATAAACTGGCTCTGAATCACAGCAGCCTAGGGAGCGCTGGCAGCCTGGTGGTAAGAAGCTGCACTGTCAGCCCAAAAGTGTATGGTTTGAACCCACCAGCACTCTATCAGCGAGAGAGAAGAGTAATCTCCTCCGTGTGATTCACTGCCTCTGAAAATTCACCAGAGAGTCAGATATGTATCCATAGCAACAGCAACAACGCAAGAAGACAGCATTCCACAGCCTTATGCCATGTTCATGATGGATGGGATTTACAGCCCATTCTTGTGGATAGTGCCCACGTTGCATGTGTCAAAGTCTAATTACGAAGATGCTTAAGAGAATAAAAATGGTATTCTTTCCCATTTAATTATAAATTATAAAGTGACATCCTGAATATTAACACCAAGTCACTTAGCAGTTATTCTATCATGTGATGGTGTAGCCTTTACCGAGTTTATGGGGTTGTTCTGGCAATGTTCTTTAGGTTTTTGCTTGCCCTGGACCCTGAATTAAGCTCTCCATAATCTGGCCTCTAGTTCTCGACACTTGAATCAGAAGTCTCCTTTGTTGCCTACAAATCTTGGGATTCATTTATTTTGCAGCCTATGGTCCAGCAGTCTGTTTTGAACTGCTGATCTGACCTACTGATTGTGGTTCAACATTCACTATAGTTTGTGAGTCAAAAGAAGCCTCCAGCCTGACATCTGACCCGGGGACATGGGCCGTTCTTCCTGTGTTTGGGAAGCAATTGCTTCACAGACTGCACTGGGCAAGCAAAGTTTATAAAAATAGAATCTGTTTGGGGATGGCTTTGAAAGCTTGGCAATTTCTTTTATCCATCCTGAACCTTTAAGAATTGCTGCCTACCTCTATACCAAATAAGCTCAGGAATCATGAAACAGCCACTTGGTCTGTTCTTTCTGCCAGGAAGAGAGGGGACATTATCAATGTACTAATTAATCTATAAGAATATTTAATTTTGTTCAATTTTTTTGCATGAAATCTAAACGCCAAATCTATTGCTGTTGAGTAAATTCTGTCTGTGCCACCCTGGGACTTTGACTTTATTTGCATATAAAATATCAATAGAGGTTATATGGTTTGTTCTAAGTTTTCAAAACTTAGGGGGACACTATCTGCCTCAAAATAACTTGAAGTTAAAAAATTCTCATTTTTAGGCAACGTTTAATTGCCAGTGCAATGTGGAAGAACATTAATGAGTATCATCATAAAACCAAAGAAGAGGCAATGCACAATTCATTCCTTTCTTTGAGATGCATGACATACCTATTTTATAGCAGACTTGGTCTCTTAAATCTGTTAACTTTCAGCAAGTACTAAATCTGATTTATATTCCTTAAGCATGTGTCCCCAGATGATTATGGAAACTGTGCCTGGAGGGCACTGAGGAATGGAGACTGTTACCACCTACCAAGAACCCTGTCGGTGAATAATGTGACAGTGGTTAGAACACAGTAGTCACTTAGGGACAGCCTTTAAATGAAGACGTGCACGTAACAAGAAATCACAGAGGAGTTCAGAATAGCATGTTCATAAACAATCATGGATGGGAGCTTACAAACCTTACCTGCCTCAGCACCTCCTAGACAGCTTATCTGATGCATTATTGTTGTTATATGCCCCTGAGTTGCCTGCAACTGGTGGTGACACTATGTACAACAGCCCTAAACTCTGCTCTATCCTGTGCCAATCTCACTGTCTCTGACACACCCATGCCGATTACCCCAGTCACTGAAGCAATCCACCTCATAGAGGGCCTTCCTCTCCTGCGCTGTCCCTCCACCCGCCCAAGCATGACGTCCTTCTCCAAGGACTGGTTCCTCCTGGTAACATGCTCTAAGTATGTCAGACAAAGCTTCAGAATCCTTGACTCCAAGGAACAGCCCAGCTTTACCCTCTCCAGGACAAACCTGTTTGTTCTCCTAGCAGTCCATGGTATATTCAACACTCTTCTCCAGCACCACAGCTCAAAGGCATCAATTCTCCTTCTATTATCGCTAGTCATTGTCATTGTCCAGCTCTCTGACACATAGCACACAATTGCAAAGATTATGGACTAGATCAGGCACTCCTTAGTCTCCAGCCTGACATCGTTGCTCTTTGGTCCTCTGAAGAGGTCCCCAGCAGCTGAATTTCCCAATGCAATTCATCTCTTGATTTCCTAGCTGCTGGTACCAAGAGTGTTGACTGTGGAGCCAAACAAACTAAAACTGTTAACTATCTCAATCTCTTCACCATCCATACTGATGCTGCCAATTGGCCCAGTGGTGAGAATCTTTGGGTATTGTGTTTTTTGTTTGTTTGTTTGTTGGTTGGTTGGTTGGTTATATTAAGCTTCAATCCATACTGAAGCCTGCAGTTGTTGACTTTTGGCAGCAAGTGCTTCAGGTCCTCCTCAGTTTCAGCAAGTAGGGCTGTGTCCTCTGGATAATGCATGTTGTTGATGAATCCTGATGTCACATTCCTCCTCGTACAGCCCAACGTCCTGGATGATCTGTTCTGCATACAGAAGGAAAAGGTACGGAGACAAAATACACTCCTGGATGACAGCCTTCCTGATTTTGAACCATGCAGTGTCTCCTTGCTCTTTTCTGACAACTGCCTCTTGGTTCAAGTATAGTATAGGTTTCGCATTAGCACAATCAAATGTTCTGGGATTCCCATTCTTCTCAGAGTCAGCCACAGCTTGTTGTGATCCACACAATTAAAAGCTTTTGTATAGTCAATGAAGCACAGATAGACATTCTTCTGGTACTCTCTGCTTTCTGCCAAGATCCATCTAACATTAGCTATAATATCTCTAGTGCCACGGCCTCTTATAAACCCAATCTGCACATCTGGCAGTTTCAGTTGACGTGTTACTCCAGTCGTTTTTGGATAATTTTCAGCAGAATCTTGCTCGTATGTGATATTAATGATATTGTTTGATAATTTCTGCACTCTGTCGGGTCACTTTTCTTTGGAATGGGAACAAATAGCTATCTCTTCCAGTCAGTTGGCCAGCTGGCTGTACTCCAGATTTCTTGGCACAACATACTGAGCACATCCAGGGTAGCGTCTGTTTGTTGAAATATGTCAATTGGTATGCTGTCAACTCCTGGAGCCTTGTTTTTTGCCATTTCTTTCAGAGTAACTTGAACTTCTTCCTTCATCACCAGAGGCTCTTGCTTATACATTGTTTCATTAAATTCTTCTGCATCAGCCAATTCCTTCTGGTACAGTGACCCTGTATACTCCTTCCATCTTCTTTTAATGCTTCCTGGATCATTTAATCCTCTGCCCAAAGCATCCTTAAGTATTGTCACTCGTTGCTTGAATTTGTTTTTCAATTCCTTCATCTTAAGAAATGCTGAGCAGAATTAATATTACAAAATAGATAATATCCCCAAACATATAAATGGCCTGGGAGAAGAAGTTCCCAAGGAAGTACTGAGGATTAAAAGCAGGTCACAAAATTAGAAGACAGCTATAAGTCTGAAGCCAGTGATGGATAAGTAATTCAGGATTTGACTTCATAAATGTTTCTTTGGTTAATCCTTTCTCTTCCAGTTGTTTCTACTCCAGAAGCCAAACTTCACATTTTGGTTGGCTTTCTCTTTTAGATGTATAGGGAGTTCTAGTGGAAAGAATCTGTGCTGCAATACCGAAGGCACACAGTTTGAGGCCACCAGCTGCTCCATGGGAGAAGGATGGGCACTCTTCTCCCATGCAATTAACTGCCTCTGAAAACCCACCAGAGGGTCAGCTATGCATCAGTCTGACTATATGATACCTAAGAACAACAACAGCATATTAGAAAGAAGATGGTAAATCCGGTTGGGTCTGTTCCCACAAAATATAGCCAAGAGTTGTGCAACAGTTACCTAACTTGGGAGGGACTGGAGAGCATTATGCTGAGTGAATTAACTCAGTCCCACAAGGATAAATATTGTATAAAACCATTATTGTAGAATGAGTTTAAGGATCCAGGAGGGGTGGGAGAGGCTGGAGGCAGAGGGATGTGGATGTGCACGGGAAGAGGGGATTAATCATTGGATTATACAATTTGATGGGTAGGGGCGTGAGTGAAATTGAAAGAATTTGTTCAATTTGTTATTCGAATTTTGTAAATAAACTAGTGGGAAAAATGTAAAAAAAATTTAAATAAAAAGAAGTATAGATGGGAACAAAAAGAAGTTGGTGTAACAGGGGTTTCTATCAATGAGAGTGGGAAAGGAAAAGCAAAAGGTAGGGAGTTATCAAAAGACAGAAGCCACCTGGAACACAAATTTAATGTGACAGCAATGATCACCAAGTCCACTTCTTCTTCTGGAATACACAGAAAGTAAACATTCTTACTCTCCCAAGCATGACGTTGCTCTCCAAGGACTGGTCCCTCCTTGCAACACGTCCAAAGTATGTCAGAAAAAGCTTCAGAATCCTTGCCTCCAAGGAGCAGCCTGGTTTAACCCTCTCCAGGCTGAACCTGTTATTCTCCTAGCAGTCCATGGTATATTCAATACTCTTCTTCAGCACCACAGCTTAAAGGCATCGAATCTGCTTCTATCTTCCCTAGTCATTCACTGTCCCACTCTCACCATCTATCATGATGCTGCCAATCGGCCCAGTGGTGAGCATCTTTGTTTTCTTGATGTTGAGCTTCAAACCATATCAACATCCAAAGTTAGAACATCTAATTCCATAAAAGTTAGAAAATCATATAGTCCAATTCTATACACACAAAAATACACACACAGTAACCCCTCCCCATCCTATTTACTCCAGGTCCACAAAAAAGGTGTTTGAAGCCACTACAGCAAAAAATATTTGGAAGTACACTAGGAACAGATTGTAAATTTATGTTTGAAAAATGAAACAAAAATGCTAATTTTTACATTAAAATCACACACAGGACTATTCAAAACATTTTGCTATATTAATGAATATTAATATTAATCTCAGTTCTCCAAACTGAGATGACAAGAGCATCAGAAAATATTTTTTTTAACTTTAACCATACTAACTTAGCCCTCAAATCTAAAAAAAAATAAAAAAAAAACCCAAAGGATATTTGTTTGTAGTTTGCATGAGTTAAGGTGAAGAAACATTCCTCTAATTATTTTCTAATTAGCTACACAAAGTGAAAGGGAGATTGATGGGGCTCTTGTCAGCTGGGTGCCTACTGAAATAAGAATTGAAGATTTTTGTTTGTTTCCAAACTCTGTTCCTGCTAAAATTAGTCAACTGTACTTAACATACTGATTTTGTTACCTCAAAGTAATTTAAACATATAGACATACTTTGTTCACAGCATCAGAGATAGTCTATGCATTCTTTTTCTACAGCTGTCAAAACAAAAGACCACTAATTTTATGTTTACATCACAGAAATGTATTCCCTCATCCTTGGGATAATTCTTCCCTCTTTTACTTGGAAGGTCATAAAAGTCTTAGCTTACTGACACTCTCAGCTCATTTCTTTTCTGGATACTTCCAAAAGTCAAAGAGCCTTTCTTCAGTTTAATCCATCTCTTTGTATTTTAGTCCAAGCAAGTGGTATTTCTTCCAAGATGACTGAATGGGCACAGAAGTGACCTTCCGGCCAGTAGTTATCCAGCCACATCTTTGCTGCCTCCTGAGCCAGTATCTTAAACTGTTTACAAGCAGGGCAAACAGAATTCCCAAAACTCTCAAATTCTATCTCCCTTTTGCTTACAGTTCATTTCTCAATTTCTCTTTTTCCTCGTGAATCGCATTAGAACAACCTACTCAAAGTAGGCAACACTTGCTTTGATAATGTACCGGGAGTATGTGAGACAAAGTTTCACTGTTCTTGTTTCTAAGGAACATACTGGCTTCAGTTCTTCCAAGGCATATTTCCTCGTTCCTTTGGCAGTCCACGATATATGACACATTCTGTATTATACAGTCATTGTCAACGTCACAATTTAAAAGCATCAATTCTTCTTTCATTTTTCTTCATTCATTGTCGAACTTTCACGTGCACATGAAATAATTAAAAAATAGCATGACTTGCATCGGGCGTAATTTAGGCTTCAAAGTTGAAAGAAGGAGTTGGCCAGATCTGTCCATTGTAATACACAATTTTATTTCTTAACTACTGCTTTCAAGGGTGTTGATTGTGGATCCAAGTAAAAGAAAATTATTAAATTCTTAATCTATTCTCCATCAGTTGTGATGCTGTTTACTAGTGCAATTGTAAGGATGTTTTTTAAAAATTTTAAGCTTTTTTGTTTTCTTTGTATTGATATGTCTGTAACACATAACGTCTTGGATATTTATCAGTCATTAGTTCAAGTTCTCTTAGTTCTTTGCAGGCAAAGTTGTGTCATCTGAACATCACAGACTTGATGAGATTTTCTCCAATCCTGATGCTATCTAAAGTTTGGAATTGGAAGAATATTTTCTACTCACCAATTTCTGTCAGTTTGTCCTATGTGATAACTCATGTGTCCTAGGGATGCTACAGAAGGCTACAGATTTCTCATATCCTTACAGGGTGACCTTTGGTGGTGTTGTTGTTGTTATGTGCCGTCAAGCCGCCTGCGACTCATAGCGACCCTATGTACAACGGCCCTAAATTCTGCTCTGTCCTGTGCCAATCGCACTGTCTCTGACACTCCCATCCCTATCACCCCAGTCACCAAATCAATCCACCTCATAGAGGGCCTTCC
>NW_006399777.1:8880302-8882023 GCF_000299155.1 Elephantulus edwardii
GCTGTTCCTACCAGCTGCTCCCTTCTGGCTATTCCTACCAGCTACTCCCTCCTGGCTGTTCCTACCAGCTGCTCCCTCCTGGCTTCTTCTACCAGCTGCTCCCTCCTGGCTGTTTCTACCAGCTGCTCCCTCCTGGCTGTTTCTACCAGCTGCTCCCTCCGGGCTGTTTCTATCAGTTGCTCCCTCCTGGCTGCTCCTACCAGCTGTTCTTTTCCCCTCTTTTTTGCTCTCAAATTTCTCTCTTAATCCTTTATTTCTTCCTGTCAGCCATCGTCATCTTCACTCTTGCCTTTGACTGACACCCATTTTCATTTCAAGCATCATTTGGTAAACATATTGAATAAGAAAGTGATTGTTGTTAATTGCTGTTGAGTATGACTCATAGTGTCTCTACGAACAAAAGACCTAAGGCCTTTCCATGACTATGGTTGTTTCTCCAAGTTCATAAGAGTTTCCAGAGGCATGTGGTTTAGGAAGTGGATGCCACTCTTGCTTCCCAACCTGTTTTACAACTGGGAGCTCCACTAAACACTGCCCACATTGGGAGACCATTAAGGCCATTGGCACAAGGTTCAATATCACAGCAAACCCAGATTATCTCAGTGCAGCAAATTGACAAGCAGTGATGTATAAGTAGAAGAATGTTCCTTCAAAATATAAGAAACACCAGTCTCAGTCAGTACTGGTTAAGTGTCATCAAATTGAATACGACTCATAGTGACCCCATGACCTGAACTCTGTTCTCTAATTAACGTACGTTCTGCATAATTATAGAGTTTGTAAAGTTTTATAAAGTTTCCAGAGGCATCTAGTTTAGGAAATGGATGCCACTCCTGCTTCCAAACGTGATGCCACTCCTACTTCCAAACGTGAATCAATCAGAAAGTTCCTCCAAACACTGTCCATGATATGTAACAATTATTATATTTGACATGACTATGGCACAGTGTTCAGCATCACAGTAACTCCAAGTTATTCAGTACAGCAAATAGACAAATGATGGCTGTACCACTTAAAGAATGTTCATTACAAAATTAATACATTTATGGAATTTTAAAGACAAACCCTTTAGTAGACCTCCACCTTTGGGTTCTTGTTAGCCAAAAGGGGCCAAAAGTCAATTGACGCTTGTGGAGGGGAAAAACCCCAATATTGCAAATCAAACACAACCCAAAACTTTCCTTACATGATCCCCATAAAGACACAAGAAATCAGCTTCCTTGAACAAGAATGTTGTTGTTGTTAAGTGTCATCAAGTCATAGACGGCTCATAGCAACCCTATGAATGAAAGACCTGAACACTTGTATAATTTTCACTATTTCTCCAAGTTCATAGAGTGTCCAGAGGCAAGTTATTTCAGAAGTGGATGCCACTCCTGCTTCTAAGCTTGTTTTAAAGGGGAAGATCCATCAAACACTGCCCATCCTGGGTAACCATTATCACATTTGACACATCGGTGTCATAGTGTTTAACATCACAGCAACCACAAGTTACCGCTGTACAGCAAATGGACAGACCAGTGCTATACCACTTAGAAGAATGTTTGACTAGACTAAAAACAGTGACAATCAGGCCTGAGGGCCACAGATTAAAATCATCCACCTTTGAACTTGGTAGCATAGCTTTCTATTCACTAGGACAACAGAGCTATTGTGGGGGTCTTCTGTGTTGCCTGGTCTCGGCTTGTGCCCGCGCGGCTTTTGGCTCCTGCTTCTGCCAG
>NW_006399777.1:8883388-8885098 GCF_000299155.1 Elephantulus edwardii
AACAACAACAACAACAACATATAAATCAGATTCAAAGATAAGCTCATTTACAGTGAGTTAATGCATGCACCTCTGTGATATCTTTATGAAAAGAAAACTGGAGAGAAAAATAAAGAAAAAGACAGACATTTAACTTATTTTAAATTTTTAGGATGATAAAGAGGTATTTCAGGAAAAGAAAGCAATCATTTTTTAAAACTCTCATTCTCCTAGATTCTGGGCCATGCATATGTTCACTATAGATATGTTCATTTTAATGTATAACTGTAGAAGAATGAAAATTTTCTATACAATAATAAATATAGAAAATTCTCATTATCTCTTTAGGAAAAAAATCCTTAGATAAACTTAATTTCCTGCATTCTAAGTTTACCAAAGTCCCTGTTTCTTAAATAAAGGAAAGTACTAATTCTACTAATTGCCTTTTTACAGACTTTATTTATTCCCACCATTTCACATACAGAAGCAAATTTGCTAACTCCTCTCGCTGCCCCTAGAAGAAAGCTGCATGTGATTATTTAAAGGAAAGGACATTCTTTGCTTGGAAACATCCAATTAATTCTTTTACTTCCTTTATCTCTAAGAAAGACACTAAGATTAAATACCTTAATAGCCTGAGAAAGTAATGGTTCTGGTCATTTTCTCCTCCCCATTATTGCCACCATCATAAATAAAGAAGTTTAGTACCATAAAACAGTTAAATTTATTGCTACCATTAAAAGGCTTGTTTAAAAAAAAAACCAAACCAAAAACAAAAAAACACAACACAAAACACAAACCAAACAAACAAACCCCAACCTCAAAACAGAAGGTATTTTAAAACTCTCCAGAGAAGGTCACAAAAAATGGTCACCTGGCTATACTTTGGTGGTTTTGTTTTTTGGGTTTTTTTTTTTTTTCAAACAAGCCTATTTTGATTAGACAAAGCTAATTTCACACCTATTTAGTTAAGCATACTTCTGTCTTTATTTCCAACAATTGTGGAGAAAAACAGAGAGACATAGACTTTATTTGATCCAGTTTATCAAGAAGAGTTCACAGTCTCATATTTCAAACGGCTGAGCCTTCCAACTCTAGTTTTTAAGTAAGCACAGCCACAGAAACTAATTGTTATTATTACGAAAGACCTGGACAGTTGTCTGATAAAGAGCCAATGGTGATGAGGGAAGACGTTCAAACTGCAGTGCGGGCCTTGGCAAAAAATAATGCCCCAAGTTTCAATGGGATACCAATTGACATGTTCGAAATAACAGATGCATCCCTGAATGTCTTTCCAATCCCCAGCTCTGCATCTGAGGGCTGGACAATGAATACAAATGACAAAAGATGACTTGATGCCTTTGAATTGTAGTGCTGGAGAAAACAGACAACTATATCTCAGAGAAAGTGCAACCAGAGAGTTCCCTGGAGGCAAGATTGGCTAAGCTTCATCTTACATACTTTGGTCATGTTCTTAGGAGAGGCCACTTCTTGGAGAGGGACATCATGCTTGAAAAGACAGAGGGTCAGTGAAAGAGAGGAAGACCTCCAATGACATGGATTGATACAGTGTCTGTGGCAATGGGCTCACGTGTATCGGGATGAGAAAGATGATGCAGGATTTATTGTTCATAAGGTCACTATAAGTCACACTCAACTCAAAGGCTCTTAACAACAACACTGTCATTTTTAAATATATATTGTAGCTGGAGAAGAGTGTTGAATATACCA
>NW_006399777.1:8885393-8901128 GCF_000299155.1 Elephantulus edwardii
ACATAACAACAACAACAACATTGTAGAATTTATCTAAACCACTACTAGTGAATTTATCTAAATGCTAATAATTACAATAAAAACACCATGGTAGTTGTCAGTAGACTTAAATGTGACCAACTGAAAGGAGATTTCACTGCACTGAGGCATCTTAACAAAAGCACACATACTCACTAGCGTGTTGTGAAGTACTGTCATAAATATTTTATAATTCAGTGTCATTTGTTAAAAATAAAGCACCAGGGGAAAAAAAAATGTAAAAGAATAAAGTACAATGGTTTTCTAAAGGATCCTTGGCAGCACAGTGGTTAGGCGTCCAGCATCTAATTGCTAACCAGAAGTTCGATGGTTCGTATCCAGCATTCACTTTACCAGAAACAGATGTAGCAGACAGCTGCTAGAAAGATTAAAGACTTGGAAAAACCTGTGTAGCAGCTGTGCTCTGTTTAATAAAGAGAGTCCCTGTGTGCCAAGATCAACTGGACAGCAAGGGGGTTTGTTTTTAATGTTTTGGTGTCTAAGATTTTGTGAGAATTTTGTATAATTCAAAATGGTTTTTTTTTTTAAAAATTGTGACTTCAATGAAAATGTACAAAGAAATTAGTTTTTCATTCATTCATTCCTACATATTTTCCTCCCTAGCCCTCTCCCGAGTAATTTTGTAATTCATGACCTGATCCAGTTGTTAATTTTCATATATATAATGTCTGAGCGTCTCAGGGTATACTCCCAGGAGCAGCAGGGTCAAAGAGTGCTTGCATTTTCAGTTTTCTGAGGAAGTGCCTGAGTGCCTGCTATAGTGCCTGTACCAGTTTACATTCCCACCAGCAGTGTGTGAGAGTTCTGATCTCTCTGCCTCCTCACTGTCAGGACCACAGAGCTGTCCCCCTCCCGTTCCCAGCACTGTCCCTCCCTCCCTTTCCCAAGAACAGCTGCAGTAATGATCAAAGCAGCAGCTGTGACTCTGTTAGCTCTGTTAGAGCTGCAGAAACTGTTTTCACCTCCCTCTCCCAGGAATAACTACCCACGACCCCTGACTTGCCCCCTGATCTCGTATCAAGCAGCCGCAAGCATTCTAACTCCCAATTTCCTTGTAAGACAATATAAAATTCCACTATGACTTTAAAGGCTACTCATTGCTGCTGTGGAGGCAGCCAGGCACTTTCTCCTCAATAAACTGTCTTTCTTGTCCTTCCTCAGTGACCTTACACTCACCAGCATTTATTGTTTGCCGTCCTGTTGAATGTTGCTATCGTTGCTGGGGTGAGATGATATTTTCATTGTTGTTTTGATTTGTGTCTCTCCAATAATGAGTGATTTTGAGCAGCACTCCACGTGTTTGCTGGCCATCTGACTGTCCTCTTTAGGAAAGCCCAATTTGCATCTTCAGCCCATTTTGTGATGGGGTCTTTTGTCTTTTTGTGGTTGAGGTGCTGGAGTAATCTAAAAATGCCCATCATTCTCCAGTTGGTGGATTAGAACCTCATACCTTTGGGAGGGCAACACAGGTCCTTGCCACTAGGCCCCCAGAGCTCTCTGTTCTAGGACTACTGCATGGACTATACAAGTTGAAACTGGAAGAAGAGCAATTCCAGGGACTGAAGAAGTGCTCAGAAAACAAAACCACCAAACAAGCAACAATAACAAAACAGAAGCTGATTGACTTACTTTGTTTAGTATAATGTTCTTTAGAGGTATCAGTGCTAGGCAGCTTTTGAACATTTTATTACTTTTCAGTGTTGCATAATATTCCATTATGTGAAAGGACCATAAAAGTTGCTTTATCCCGTCATCCATTGGGTTCTAGCTCATTGCTAGTATACATAACATAGCAGTGAGCAGATGCGCATATGTCTTCTATGTATCTGTTAGTGTGGTAGCTCTGATCTCTTTGAGATACCTCCATATCAGTCAGATTGCTGGTTCACATTGTATTTCAATTCCCAGCTTTTGAAGGAAGCATTAAACAGCTTTCCATTTCATTGCTGGTTTGATTTGCATACTTTGAAGAGTTAATGATCTTGAGGATTTCAGCAGTTGGTTTATTACTAATGGCAAAAGTTGCCTAGAAATGTGAGATGTTAATTAGAGGGGGGAATTAAATGAGGGATACTTTGCAATCTCTACCTTATTGCTATGTTTTTTTTCTGTAAATATAAAATTATTCTAAAATTCTTTTAATTGTAAATTTGTTTTAAAAAAAATGGAGGATATAGTAAAGAAAAATCTGCTGTCAAGCCAAAATTCAAGATCCGCATAACTCGCTGTACCTGCCCGCCAGCGTTGTATTGCCTTTTCTCTCATCCTGCCCCAGGCAAGGGCTCTGGTGTTTTCCCTTGTCAGATATTTCCTCAGCAGGGATGGCTTCTCTTTTCCTCTTCCTTAGGTCTGTCCTATATCCTTATCTCCTGGAATTTTTTTTTTCAAAGATTTGTATTTAAACCTACAGCCAGCCATCCCAAGATATTCCCCCCAGTTCCCCTTTTGTCAAGATAGCAGTCCCTCTGGGGATCCTGAATCCCATTACCAAGCAAGTGGACAAAGATCTATATCCAGGGCACAGGGCAGAGAAACCATTTACGCCTCAGGAACTCGTTAGTACAAAGGAGCTGGTGACAGGCGGTGAAATCCATTAATAACCCACAGCCCCACAGGACCATGGTCTAGGCACTGCTTACCAAACAATTCCTTGAAAACAGCAAGGAGTCAATAATAACTTTCAAACCTGACTACAATTTCAAAAATGGCCTCTGGACTTACAGCACTAATGTTCTTCTTCCTGTTTTTCTTAGATTTTCCTTATTTTCATTTCATTCTTATGCACATGGTCATAAACAGTATTGGTGTCTTACTACTTAGATAAAAGGGATTGTTACAGGCTAGGTACAGGCTATAAGGAACCCTGGTTGTGTAGAGTGTGGTATGCTGGGCTGCTAGACAAAAGTCTGATGGTTGGAATCCACCAATTGCCCCATGGGAGAAAGACAGGCACTCCCCTCCTGAGAAGAATTCTCCCCTCGATGATCCAGTATGGTTGATATTAAGTGCTGCCAAGTCAGCTACGACTCATAGAGATCCCACGACAATGGACCTAAATCCTGCCCTATCCTGTGCCATCCCTCTGACATACATACTCGAGTCTACCAGTACAGTCATTGCATCAATCCACACGGTTGAGGGTTTTCTCTTCCCTTGCCAACACTTCACCTTTCCATGCAAGATGTCCTTTTCCAAGAACTGACCTCTCTTAACAACATGCTCAAAGAACGTGAGATGAAATTGCGCCATCCTTGCCTCCGAGAAACATCCTGGCTTCAACTTCTGCAAGCCATATTTGTTCTTTCGGCACTCCATGGGCTCTTCAGTACTCTCCACTGCCACAGCTCAAAGGCATCAATTCTTCTTCTGCCATCCTTGTTCATTAGTTGACTTTAAGCTGCATAGCAAGTAATTGGAAAGATTATGGTTTGAAACAGGGACACCTTAAGTCTTCAGACTGACGTCATTTCTCTACAGCCCTTTACAGAGCTCCTTGACAGCAGAGCTCCCCAATGCAATATCTTTCATTTTCCTGATTTCTGGGGTCAAAGGTGTTGATTGTGGATCCAAGTAAGAGAAAATCATTACTGAGAATTTCTATCTCTTCTCCTTGTATCACGATGTTGCCTATTGGCCCAGTTGTGGTTGTTAAGTGCTGTCGAGACATAGGCAACTCATAATGACCCTATGAATGAAAGACCTGAACACTTGTATAACTTTCTTTGTTTCTCCAAGTTCAAAGGACTTGCAGCGGCAAGCTATTTTGAAAGTGGATGTCACTCCTGCTTCCAAGCTTGTTTTAAGCGAGGAGCTCCACCAAACAGTGTCCACCACGGGTAACCATTATCACATTTGGCACATCAGGGTCACAGTGTTCAGCATCACAGCAGCCACGAGTTACCTCTGTACAGCAACTTGATAGACCAGTGCTACACTGCTTAGAAGAATGTTGGACCAAAACCAATTTAAAGCAGGCCTGAGGGCCGCAGATTAAAATCACCCACCTTTGGCCTGGTAGCATCACTTTCTATCCACTAGGCCAACTGAGCTCTTTTGTTGTTGTTAAGTGCTGTCGAGTCGTAGGCGACTCATATCAATCCTATGAATGAAAGACCTGAACGCTTGTATTGGCCCGGTGGTGAGAAATTTTGTTTGCTCGGTGTTGAGAGGAAACCCATATCGAAGGTTATGATCCTCATCAGGGAGCATTTGAAGTTCTCTTCACTTTCACCGAGCAAGGTTGTGTCATCTGCATCATGCAGGTTACTAATGAGAAGATTAATGGAAACCAGTAGAGGATCATTACTGTCAGGATTGACTGGGGCGCAATGGATTTGGGTTCTGTTTAGATTTACTCAAACGACTACAAAGGAAAGGTTGTCAGTGAATGGATAAGCTTACTCCATGGGAGAAAAATGAGGAAGTCTACCAGAAAGACCTTGGAAACACTAGGGGGCAGTTCTAATCTGTCGGTCAGAAACAAAAACACAGACTATATTCATTAGTCCACTTAAGTCTAATGACTGGGAAGATAGTTACTATCATCATCCGCAAATTACAAATGATGAAACTAAGTTCAAAGTTAATAAAAAATAACCAAAGTCACATTTGTAAGTGACAGAGCCAAGACTGAACAATAATATGCATGACTCCAGAAACCACGTTCAGAGAGAGGGAGGGAAGGGTTCTTTTAAAACTAAAGATGTGGCACAGAATTATAGCAACAGAAACAGTGCCATCAAGTCAGAACCAACTTACAGCGAATCCTTCATTAGGACTCCAAGGTTGAAAACAGCACAGGAGAAGATTGTACACTGTTCTCCCTGGAAGCAGCTGATAGATTGAATGACCAGAGAAGCCTAGCCTTTGGGCTAGACGTGAAACTTGGAATGAACTAAACCACTAGAACTCTCCAAACGTTCATTTTTAACATACACTGACAAGTTCTGTTGTAGTCTGTGCAAAACCCTGAAACCACATGTCAGGCAGTTTGAACCATCATTACATTTTGTAAAAATTTACGGTTTAAATTTTAACTGTAGTTAAGTCTACAAAAATCACCAGTCTGCCTAAAAGTTCTCTCTTATTTAAATCACAATCTCTAAGAAAATAAAATATACAGCAGTGAATGAATGAAAAATCTTACTTCTCTGTAAACAGTCATTAAAATCACAATTAAAATAAAATTTTATTTTCAAAAACCAAACAACAAAGATAGGGCTCCAAAAAGATGGCAAAGTATCTATGAATGTATGCAACCCTGGATATGCTCACCAGTCTATGCTAATACTTTTTAAAAAAAAATAAAATGTTTATTTTAAACTGATTTGCTTACCAAAAAAAAGAGAAGAAATAAAGAAAATGAATCTCCTCAATTAAGAACAAAATCTAACAAAAATATTATTAATAAAAGTTGTGGTCCCAATTTTATTAATTTAATTCTCATCTAGTCAAGAGGTACTCTCAGTCAACCCACAATTTTCAACAGAACAGTTAATGTAGGAACTAGAAGATCTTGGATTCCGTGGAATATTTCCAATCTTCTTCACAGCAGTAGCTCAAGAAACAGAATGTTATTCTTGTTGATTACTGTCCAGTCAAGCACGACTCATAGCAACCCTATGAACAACAAAAGACCTGAAATCTTTCTGCAACCATCATCATTTATCAAAGTTCACAGAGTTTCTAGAGGCATGTTGTTTAGGAAATAGATGCCACTCCTGCTTCCAAATCTGTCTTAAACTGGGAGGTCCACCAAACACTGTCCACCATGGATAACTGTTATGGCATTTGACACCCCAATAGCACAAGGTTCAGCGTCACAGCAACCCCAGGTTATCTCCGTAAAGAAAAGTATTGTACCACTTAGAAGACTGTTCCTCCAAAATGCAGTAACAACCAACTTTTAAATACAAAGGCCCTCCCTGAGGTCTTGTTGACTATAAACAAGAGGTTTAAATAAAAATATAACGATTATATTGTTTTTGTTGTCATGTGTCATTGAGTTGCCTGCATGTATAGTGACCCTATATATACCGGTTTCCCTGTCCTGAGCCAGTCTCACCAATTCCAACACACCAACCCCCATCGCCCCAGTCACTGCATCAATCCATCTCATCCGGGTTCTTCCTCTCCTGCACTGTCCTTCCGCCCTTCAGAGCATGATGACCTTCTCCAAGGACCAGTCTCAAAACTATTTTGGTTTTTTGTCTTACTGTTTACATCATATTGTGTCAAGAAAAGTTCTGAGTTCAAATTAAAGGCTCCTAGGACACATTTTAGTCATTGAGTAGTTTCAGGAGTAGGGGGGAATAAAAATAAATACAATAAAATAAAATTATTCTTTTCTATATATATCATAAAATGGTCTGCTGCAAAACTTTAGCCCAACAAGAAAGGAACTTTCCTAATAATGTACAGTCTTCTCTGGAATATCCTACATTAGCCTAACATTGTAAATATATTAACATGTATTAAAGTTTTACTAATTGAAGGCAGAAAATCGGTATTTTAATAATACCCACCCAAATGAATCAATAGCGACTAGCTAGCAAGTAATCCTCCAATTGCATGTTATCGTTATAGCCTGAAGTCCCTCATAAGTTTAGATTTTCAGGAAATGAACACCTAATACAAAATCTATCTTTAACATTACCTCAAGTCAGGCCTCCTGTCATGGAATTTACTGCCTCTGAAAACCCAGTGGAGGGTCAGCTATGAGTTGGTTTCAACTCAGAGGTATGTAACTACTTATTTTCCATTCATCTACTCAGGTTCCCCAATTAAAACAAGCTTGGAAACAGGAGTGGCGTCCACGTCCACAATAGCTTACCTCTGGAAATCCCATGAACCTGGAGAAAGGACAAAAGTTATACAGGAGGTGTCCAGGACTTTGTTCATAGGGTTGCTATGAGTCACAGGCAACTCGATGGCACTTAACAATAACAAAAGGTTGGCGCTCTGGTGGCCAACTGGTAAGGAACTGCACTGTCATCCCAGAGGCACATGGTTCAAATCCACCACTGTTCTGTGGGCGAAAGATAGTCAACCTTCTCCTGTGCAACTAAACTTCTCTGAAAACCCGCTGGATAATCAGCTATGGTTTGGTTCTGATTCTACGGCACACAACAATAACAATAGGCTATCTAACTAATACTTAGGGATCTTTTCCCTTATAACCCTCATCTTCAATCCTCACCATGTAAGCGAAGGAAATTTCTTCTTTTATCCCGTAAACATTTACACAGAGATGGTCAAGGATTAAGCAGCACATTAGGGGACTTGGAATTTTTCTTTTTAACTAAAGATGATGAAACACCACGTACAATTTGCCCAATGTCACTTGGTAGCCTTTCTCAAACAGTTCCAATGTTTCTAGATTTTTCTCAGGAAGTCTCGAACAGCAATCGCAGAACACATGACCTCTGTTCTCAAATACTTTCATTTTTCTGTCTGCTTTTTGATGGCTTCTGTCTTGTCAACACAAAAAAGACTCCCCTGAAATACACGGTCAGTGTTTGTTGTTCTCCCCAAGGGTCCTCGAAGCTCACAGAGTTTAACACAGATCTGGTCAAAACAAAAACAGTGGATTATATCCAAGGGGCATTGCATTTTGTAAATTCTGTTAAGAAGGCAGAGATGTTCAAAATTTCACCTGAGTGTCTTTTTTCATTTTTTAAAAAATTTATATTGGTTTGCATATAAAATTTGTACACTTTGCCTATCATTCATGTACATTGTGTTTCACCCATTCCTTCATTCACACTGTGTTTCAAATAAATCACTTACGTTCACTGTGTTTTGTAACATTAATTACCATTGATCTATGCCTACTATTACCCTCTTTCTAGGTCCCCATTGGGTCTTTTCTAATTCCTTCACCCCCTCCCTCTGCTCACCAAACTCTGCTATCCTGGTGGTCCCCCCTCCCACCCTCCACCCCCTTACCCGTTCTTCTCCTTTGGGGCTTTGATACAGAGCTTACTAAGCTTCTATTTTTACAATAATGGCCTTATGCAATATTTGTCCTTATAAGCTCGAGTTCACACAACATAATGCTCTCTAGACACTCCCCCATGTTCATGGATATGGTATTTTACAAAATCATTATTCCTTGGTGCTGCAAATATTCCATCATGTGAACGTACCACAGCTCCTCAATCCATTCATTTGGGCTGTATCTGTTTTCTGGCTATTGTGAGTAATACTGCCACAAACATCGGTGTACAAGCGAGTGTATTTCTGATGAGTAATCTGAAAGGGGCCTGAATAGAGACAGTCTCTACTTCAGGAGGCCTGGACACTGAAGTTTGGGCTGAGCAATGTGCCGGAGAGACTTGTGTTCTCCCAAAATAAACAGGAGTCAAGGGCACTTGCTTCCTAAGCCAGGAAACCACAGGGGATGGGTGGGAAGCAAAACAAGCATCACCAACAAGCGTGTTCTCTGAAAGCAGAATTGGGAGCATTGTCTGGCCTCTCTAAGCCTCCACTGCTTTAATCAGGACAATGAGAACGCTAAGAGTACCAATCACTAGTGTCTGCTTGCAACTCTTCCCCCTCCTTTGAGTTTCCCGATAGGAGTTCTCAGCCTTCAGTGCCTTATCCAGTAGGCTAATCTAATCGTGCTCTGTTGTGCATAGGGTTTTCGAAGTGGGTGGCAAATCCTCTTTCCTAGTCTGTCTTCCTTTGGATGCTCAAGTTTAGAGCACTATCAGACAGGCAGGCTCTCTACTCAAAGAATGCTGATGTACACAGCTGTCAGTCTAGAGACTAAAGTGCGCCTGATCCAGGCCAAGGTCTTTGCAATTACTTCCTGTGCATCAGAGAGTTGGACAGTGAATAAGCATGCCAGAAGAAGAATTGATGCCTTTGAGCTGTAGCTCTGGAGAAGAGTACTGAACATACCATGGACTGCCAGGAAAACAAACAGGACTATCCTGTAGAGAATGAAACCAAGTTGCTCTCTGGAGGCAAGGATTTTGAAGTTCCATCTCACATACTTTGGGTGCCTTGTCAGGAGGGATCAGACATTGGAGAAACATGTTCATGCCTGGAAAGGTAGAAGGACAGCACAGGAGAGGAAGACCTTAGATGAGACGGATTGACACAGTGACTGAGGAAATAGGGCAGGTTTTAGAGATGGTGAGATTGGCTCAGGATAGGACAGGGTTCAGAGCGGTTGTGCATAGGGTCGCTATGAGTCGCAGGCAACTTGCCAGCATGTAAGAATACAAAAGCACCAGCTTGACAAAGTCATTCATGAAACAACACAGTACGTGGATGAATCTACAGGACATTTTGTTGCGTGAAATAAGTCAATTATGAAGGGATAAACACTGAAGAAGACCACTACTACAAAAAACTAGAGAAATAGTTACATAAAGAGAGAATCAATCAAACTTGATTACCAGAGTGAGGAATGGGAGGGGTAGGAGGAGAAAATAAATTGATAAGCACATATTGTTGTTGTCGTTGTTATGTGCCATCGAGTCGCTTGCAACTCATAGCAACCCTGTGTACAACAGCCCTAAACTCTGCTCTGTCCTGTGCCAATCACTCTGTCTCAGACACACCCATCCTGATTACCCCAGTCACTGAATCAATCCACCACATAGAGGGTCTTCCCCTCCTGCACCGGCCCTCCACCCTCCCAAGCATGATATCCCTCTCCAAGGACCGGTCTCTCCTTACATCATGTCCAAAGTATGTCAGACAAAGCCTCAGAAGCCTTGCCTCCAAGGAGCCGCCCAGTTTAACCCTTTGCAGAATGAATCTGTTTGTTTACCTAGCAGTCCATGGTACCCCCAATAATCTTCTCCAGTACCACAGCTCAAAGGCATCAATTCTTTTTCTATCCTCCTTATTCATTGTCCAAGTCTCTGATGTATAACAAGTGTTAGCAAAGACCATGGCCTATATCAGAGGCACCTTAGTCTCCAGAGAGACACCATTGCTCTTCAGTACTTTGGAGATGGGTAAAAGGAAACAAATGCTGGAGAAGTTGTGGAGAAACTGGAACCCTTACTCACTGTTGGTGGGAGTGTAAGATGTTGTAACCACTATGGAAGACAGTATGGCACTTTCTCAAAATATTCCAAATAGAAATACCATTTGACCCAGCAATTCCACTACTGGGAATATACCTTAAAGATACCAGAACTGTCACCCAAGCAAATATATATGTGCACCCATGTTAATTGGTGCTTTGTCCACAATGGTAGACTTGGAAACAACCCAACTGCCCATCAACAAATGAATGAATAGAGAAGCTCTGGTAAATTCACACAGTGGAATACTATGCTGCACTGAAAAGCAAAGAACTCATGAAATATTATACAAAATGGGTGACCCTGGAGGACAGTATGCTGAGTGAAACATTGCAGTCACTAAAGAACAAATACTGCATACTGCCACTGTTGTAAAACAGGACTGACATGGGAGTTGGCGGTAACTAAGAAGAGAGGGGATAAATGATGCACACGGCATTGAAACAGATGAGGGAGAGAACTGTTAAAAACAATATATTATTAGGTATTATTTGCATGATAAGAGCCTAGAATAAGAGCTGCATAGTAAAGTGGTCTGGGGGTTGGGGAGATTGTAATATAATTCTAATGTAACAATGAAAGAATTTTCTTTTCTTTTTTTCAAAGAGAACTGAGGGGTGGGGTGGGCAGGGAGGAAAATGTGCAATAATAAATGAATGGAAAAATAAAATTAAATTAAATTTAAAAATTAAATGATTAATTGTGTGCATTGCAATGAATGCTATGGATCAAAATACACAAGAGTAATTGATCAAACAAAAGCAACATGGTTCATAAACTTTCACTCAAATCACAATAAAAATGGTTTAAAAAAATTAAATTCCCCACATAAAATATTCGGCATAGAATCTTCAAAATGATGACTGGAAGTTTATCCTTACTGCAGTTATTATCATCACTCTGATTTTTCAGGAACTTGGTTCTTCGGATGTGAATGAGGATGAGACGACATGTGTGAACTCAGGAATAAGGTCTTCCTACCTGACACCTTCATGGTTCTCTAACCTCTCTGCTGTCTGCTCATTACCTGGGAACCTGGCAAGTGAGTGCATGAGTCAGTGGCTATGTTTTAGCGCTAATGCATTTTCCACCCTTTTCTTCCCCATCTATGTGACGGAGTCCAACAGCTCTTCCTGTGAAACAATGGTCTGTTCCCTATTTCCCCTCAATCTGTACCAGCACATGCTTAGATTTCACATACGGTGGTCGCTTTTACAGCATATGAAGTTTGAAGCGACCATTTCCACCTTACAGGGGATAAATGGACCCTTCTAAATCCATTTATCAGCCTGCTCATGAGCCCAAAGATATCTGAGAAAATAAGCAATAATAGCTGGCAAGCTGATCCGCCTCAAATTCCCTGAAATTACTAAATGTGCTATGCTTTTCTTCCACAGAAACAACCATGAGATAACAGAAACAACACATTACATTTGGAAAGGCAGCTCAGCTACAAGGTGGTGGCTGATTGAGTTTTCAGGAAAAATTTCTCATAAATCTACCACATAATCAATGACATATTTGTTTAAGGTCCAAATTACTAGAGTTGTTGTTAAGTGCCCTTGAGTCGTAGATGAACCATAGCAACCCTATGAATGAAAGTCTTGAGCACAAAACTGTCTTCTTTTCTCCAAGTTCATATAGTTTCAGGAGGCAAGGGGATGCCACTCCTGCTTCCAAACCTGTTTTATTTGGGAGATGCACAAAAAGGGTCCAAGAGCCTTTTTAAATATGAGGTCAAATCCAATCAGCTAATGCTGTTTTGTGAACAAAAGCCACACTGTAGTCTCAACCCCAAACCAGAAAACACACCTGAGCAGAATCCAGCCTCTCTGCTCATCTTCCTTGAATTACTAGAGAGAGCTATCTATTAATCTGATTAGAGTACCACCATGACTTCTGCCTAGCTAGCTGCTTAAAGGAAAAAGACATCTCTTTTAAAGAAGATGTAGAAAAATTCTTCCTACCGTTCTCTTTAATTGCAAGCGCCTGTGCTTAGCATGGATTAGAATGAAATTGAGTATGATTGCAATTCACGGGCATAGCATTCTGATGCCCCTCTTGTAAATGATGTCTCTCTTCTAAAACAATTGTAAAGACACATAGCATACTAATGCCCTGTCACAAAGTATTTTCAACTGTTATGTTTTTTAAAAGCCATGGCTCAAAATATATGTTCAACCTCCTTGCCTTATTAATGACTTCTGAATGAAAAAAAAATTCACTATTTTTATGTAAGAACATGTGTTCTCACTGGCCTTCTGTTGTGATGGAAATCATGAATGAGAATGGTATGTAGAGCAAGTGAACAGACGTGGCGTTAAGCACAGTCTGACAAATAATGCTTTTTCTAGTTTGCACAACAGTGGAGTTGAAAGCAGGTAAGGAGGTTACAGAAGAGGAAACCTGGCTCCTCCTGAGACACAAATGTACAAACACGCACTTCCCGTATTGCTTGGAAGTCAAACCATTCAACCTTCTCACAAGACACGAAGACATTTGTGTCTAGTACCCAAATATATGTACTTTCTTTCAACCAACACTTTAGAATAACTGTATTTGTTAGAAAATTTCATCACATCGATTGATCTTTAGAATAAGGCAAGAATTTGACACAGGTGATAAATATCCCTAACGCTGTATCTCCTCAACGATTGAGGTATGTTCCCTTGGGGTATATGACTGAAGAAGAACTCTGAATAATAATGGTAACAATGGTGGTAGACAGTACCCTCTAAAGGTGAGACTCATTAACGTTGAGTCAGAAGTGACATTGCAGCTAATCCTCCAGGCAGTTTTCGGAGGCTGTAAATCACATGGTGGAAGATTGGTCACCTTTCTCCTGAGTGGTCCCTGGTGGCCTCAAACCACCAGAGTCAATCCCTTTGGATAAGCAGCGTAATTCCATACAGGTTACACCAGCAGAACTCCCTTCAATATTATTTCCTATTGCAAACACTCTTCTTTCACAATGGTTTTTCCAAGGAAAGTGAGAACTGTATTTCCCCTCCTTAAGGCTGGTGGGCTTTTGTAACTAGTTAAGAAAACAGAGAACAAAAAATAAAGTTGGACTGCCATAGGGACTTCCATAATGGGTTCAAGCACGAGAAAGATAAGGATTGCACAAGGTAGGACAAGGTTCAGATACATAGTTCATTGCACCGCTACAAACCATAGTCAAATGTCTTCCTGTCGTCCACAAAGGCATTAACCTGTAGGTTTATGTTCTAACAGAAAGAAGAAATTACTCCCAGAGCCATTTCCAAAGACCTTTCTGTCCACTGAACTAAGAATGAACTTGAAGAAACCAGCAGATTGTCCTTTTTTTTTTTCAATATTAGTATTTACTGACTGATGCAAGTATCATCAGTGTCAGTCACTGTTACAAAATACACTCTGAGCAGGTAAATACTATAAATGCCAGAAAGGTCAAGACAAGGTTTTTCTTAAAAAGAATTTTATTAAAAAAAAAAAAAATGGGTTTCTTACATTCTGCTGAGAACCGTTTGGTTTTTTTATACATACACCAACATACCCGACTCACCTTTTATCAAACTCCAATAGTGTAACTAAAATATAAGAATATTGCGAGTAAAAAAAAAAGAATATTGCGAGTAGTTAAGATAACAAATACCATAGGTACAGGTTCAAGTATTAGTATAGCAAGTATCCAAGTAACAAACATACCTAGGAAAAAAGACATGGTTTGGTTAATTGCTGTCAAAGTTTACAAGGTACTAAGTTAAATATATTGGCTGCTGAGCATATTGCTGGTAATTTTTTATTTTAATTAAAAATTCAGTCCGGTTATTATTTTTTTTTTTAGTCTGGTTATTTTTATCCTTAACACAATAAATGCAGATCATCCTGAAAGCACTAAAACAAAACAAGTGACAAGAAGATCCACTTAGGGGTCACTGCAAGTGTGTGCCAACAGACTGTCCTTTTTGAAGTCATCACAGACGCCAGGAAGAGCCACACTGTGTTTTCCACGGGGAGCTTACAGATTGGGGCGTCTTCGTCTGTGCCTTCTACCCAAGTGCTTGGCCACAGGGGAGACACCAGGCTAATGCCTGACACAGCGCTCCCTCTCCACCTGCCCCCAGGCCAGCCTGCCAGGCATCCCAGAGTCCTGAAACAAGGCAGAACTCCGCCTGAAACGGTGGCTTTTCTGCAAGCTAAATTCTATAGCTACTGAGTCTTTTACATGTTTAAAAAATGTTCTCTAAATGGTATCAGAAGATGCATTTCAAAGGTGTGTCATTTATTGAAGATTTCACTTAGCAAACACCCACAGCCAATGGCGGTATCAAACAGCTGCAACTTTCACTCACAGGTGAGCGAGGCAGCGCAAAGCGCGAAATGCGGCATCCTTCGCCAGGGAAGGCAATTTGAAACACATAATTCACGATGCTCGTTGACAGCGGGCCTCTCGTGCTGGGTATTAACCTGCCAGGGTGAATCTGGAAACATCGATGTCTCTCAATTAGGAGCATCAACTTTAGAAATGAGAAAGAAAATTGTGGTGGCATGAATAGGGCACAGGTGGGGAACTGACAAGCCTGCATAATGCAGAAAAATCATAGGGTGGAGGGATGTCATAACAATAATATAAAACTCAGGGCTGGTACAGTCGCTTTCCCAGAGAGAACAAAGCCCTTTCCACTCATTATTGCATCCCTGGCCCTGGCACCTTGGAGAAGAGCAGTGTAAGAGTGGACACTGGGCCTCACTCTGGCCAGGGAGCCAATGTGTTGTAACTCCTTCAGAACCCTGTTCCTATCATTCTCTTTACTGTAATTACAGGTGAGCTTTGTGTTAGAGTAACAGTTGGAGATGGAACACAGCATCCACCCTTCAACTAATTTATACCTTTTCCCAACTCATCACAGGACACTGGTAACTAGCGACAGTATTCACATCTCCAGGTCCATTATTAATGAGCCGTAACTGTGTCTCTGAAAGAGAGTTCAAAGACATCAAAAACACATGTAACTGCTAATTGTTAGAGACCTGCTTAACTACAGAAAATGATTTCAGAGAGCAGGTTAGCTGTGGGATTCAAGCGCCGCTCGACGTCTCTGACGTTGATTTGTGTCAATTGTTCTTTCCCACCTCCTGTTTGAAAGAGTATATATACGTTACAGGATATGTATGTGCACATTAGCAGAAAAACAAAAGAGGGGGAAATGGTATTTTTCTTTTTTACATGATTTTTTTTTCCTAGAAGGCCAATGTAAAAATCTTATTTCACATCTATGTATTCACTGTCTTGGTTGTTGTGTATCGTTGACTTGGAATTGACTCACAGCTGACCTTCACATGGGAGAAGACTATCCGTCCTCTTCGCACAAAGCAGCTCATGGATTTGAACTGTGTGCCTTTGGGTAGGAAGCTCAGCTCCAACTGTGGATCTGCTGGCGTGGCTTAAGCTCTTGGTACTTGAAGTTTGGTGCAAGGAATGATTGAATTCATGAGAAACAGGCTATGCTTCCAAGTCATACGGACCGAATCAAAGTCCGCTGTTTGACATGACGCTGTCAGTCGTGTTGAGTTGATTAATATGCACATAAAATGGAACGGAGGGGAGCACTGAACTAAAATACTACAACAGAAACCTAGAACACTAAAGTCAGGAAGTTCCTTCTCT
>NW_006399777.1:8901763-8902776 GCF_000299155.1 Elephantulus edwardii
TGTGAACAAAGCCACAATAAATATAGGAAGTTATCTTAAGGAGCTCTGGGATCTTAGAGGTAAGGAATTGTACTGACAAAGTGAAGGTATGCATTTCAAATCCATATTCATCAGCTGCTCCACGAGAGAAAGATGTGCCGTCTCCTCCTCCTCTGATAGTGCACACAGCTCAAGTGAAGCTTATGCAGTGTGATACCATTCATCCAATAAATAACCACCATTGCTTCCCATAAGCCATTGTGCTTAGGCTGTTAAGTAAATGTAGACACATAGCTTCAAGATTCATTGTTGGCTTCTGGCTAGATTCCCAGGGAAGACTTTTCTACCTCAAAAACTGAGAGACTTTATGTCTTACAAAGGAGTAGCAGAAAGCTTTGGGTCCTCAGAGGAAGCTACAGCTTTGCTTTGCTTCAGACACTGTCTAGTTTTCTCGTCTCCATTTTAATTAATCAACTTCTCATCCTCCTGTGTGACATATCTGTGTCGTGAATGGAAATGAAATGCCTTTGAACTCTTTCTGCTTCTATAATATTTTATTGTCCTCATGTCATTTTACTATGAAAATGTCACTGAAGTGTTTCAAATATTAAATTCTAAGTAGAAGCTATAAATAAGGATGGTATCATTTTTCTGAATCTGAATGAATTCGGGGAGAAATTTTATAGACGTCGCCAACTGACACACTTGAGTTAGAAAAGTATCAGAAGCACCCTAATTGTGCCCTCTATACCCTCAGATGCCAGGGAGAAAAATGTGAAAGTCGAGCCTCATCATAAAAAAAAAAAAATCTAAAAGATTCATAGTAAAAGATGTTTTTTTATGAGAAAGCAGAACATTCACCTTTTCCCAGGATATGTTTACTTTTTAATCAATATTTTGGAATATATATAATCTAAGCTGTAATAAATACAGTTAATTTAGGGCTTAAAAACAGGGCTAGTAGCCGCCTTTTTCCCCCCTCATCATTGTCAAAAGCAATATGCAAGAAGGAAATTTCTAGAATTGCATAAGTT
>NW_006399777.1:8902876-8906128 GCF_000299155.1 Elephantulus edwardii
TAATGAAAATATACAGATATTTTGGATTTCTATTCATTCATTGTTGCACTTTTCTCCCTGCCCACCCCTCCCCTCCAGTTTGTTCCTCTCTCTGAAAAGTAAAACAAAAAATTCTTTCATTGTTTTACAATCCCTCCCCCCAAGTCCACTCCACTAAGCATGCAGCCTTCATTCTGGACTCTCTAAACTCTGTTTTTAAGTGAAGGAAACACACTTGGCACTTAGACGATATGTATGGTTCATGGAATTCTAAGCATGTTAATTTATTACTTCAGCTTAAAAAACTCGAATAGTATTTTTTAAATTGTGTTCTAGCTTTCTATTCTTGCTAAAAAAACCACTCCAAAACTCAATGACATTTAAAAGCAGGAAGAAAAAAGAACTCATTTATTAAGCTCAGTGATTCTGCAAATCTCAGGACTCAGACTGGACATAGTGGAGAAGGGAGTCTTGGCTGAGAAGACTCGCTGGGCTGAAAGTGACTTATGAACATGAGCTGAGGATGAACCTCGTATAATCCCTGTCCATGACCTTGTTGTGGGGCATCGATTCCTACACAGGCTGGTGACTTCAGGACTGTCTGACTTCTTAGATGTCAGTGCACAAGATCATGAGAAAGTGCTGGGTAACCTTTGATAACCCAGTTTCAGAAGTCACATAGGAATATATGATTGATATATAATAATAAATGCTTAAAAGGAATATACAAAGTTATTATTTGCAAGACAATAGTCTAGAATAAGAGCTGCATAGTAAAATGGGCAGAGACAGGGGAATTGTACAAGCGTGAAAGAATGAGTTCTTTTTTCTTCCCATTTTTAAATGCCATTGAATTTTGGAGTAGTTTGTTTAGCAGGAATAGAAAGCAAGAACACAATTTAAAACAATACTATTGGAATTTCTTAAGCTGAAGTAATAAATTAGCATGCTTAGAATTCCTTTTTTTTTCGAAGAGAAAAACAAATTGGGGTGGAGTGGGGTGGGTGCAGGGAGGAAAATGTGCAACAATGAATGAATGGAAGTCCAAGTGTTCGATAAACTTATTTAAAATATAAATTTTTTTTAAAAAAGAAGTCACCTAATATACATGTCTTCTACCATACTCTATTTCTGCCCCACTCTGTGGTAATTTTTTTCCTCTCTTGCCCTGGTCTTCTGTCTTTCCAAGAATGATATTGTCCACTTTTCCAAGAATAATATCCTTCTCTAAGGACTGGTCTCTCTGCAACATGCCCAAAGTGTGTGAGACAGAGTTTCACCAGGCTAACCTCTAAGGAGTAGCTTGGCTTCGCTTTCTCCAGGATAAACTTCTTTATTCTCTTGGCAGTTCATGGGATGTTCAGTACTCTTCTCTAACATCAAAGGCATCAATCCTTCTTATGCCATCCTTATTCATTATCCAACTTTCAGATGCATAGTAAGTGACTGAGAAAACCATGGATTGGATCAGGTGCACCTTAGTCTTAAAACTGACATCATTACTCCTCAGTACTCTAGAGGGAGCCCTGACAGACTTTTTTTCCCAATACCTTTTTAGTAACCTTTCTTAAGGTCGAAACAGGAAGTTGTTGTTGTTGTTGTATAACAACAACATGTTGTATAACAACAATATGCCATCAAGTTGCTTGTGACTCACCACGACCCTATGTACAACAGCCCTGAAATCTGCTGTGTCCTGTGCCAACTTGACTGTCTCTGACACACCTACCATCATTACCTCAGTCACTGCATCAATTTATCTCATTGACAGTCTTCCTCTTTTTCTCTGTCCCTCCACCCTTCCAAGCATGACGTCCATCTCCAAGGACTGGTCTCTCGCTACAACATGCCCAAGAAGTAGAGAAAGAAATTTTCTCTATAGCAGGAAATAAAAAGTTCAGTGCTTGAAAGTAGCACAATTACATAAGAATGCTATAAATACTATTAAGGTTGATAGAATATAGCATAAAAATCTTAAATAAAACATTTAAATATTTATTTAAACAGCTGAAGAAGAGGCTAAGAGAAAAAGACAGTATCTGCTAGACCTGAGAGCTGCCTCTGTCCAGGCAGTGTGGCAGGGCTGTGACGAGAGAATATGCAGTTAAGAACTACTGAGAACAGTACAGAGGCTAACTTCACCAGGCTAGGGAGCTTAAACAATAGGAAATTACTTAATGTATCAAATATAGACGTTTGAATTGCTTATACTGGGATGTTTGGATTCCCTACATAAGATAGAAATGGTGTCAAGGAATTTGGCACAAAGACAGAAGAGGATAGCACCAGAATTCCATATAATATTGAACTAAGAAGCATTGTTTCTTAGCCGAGAACATAAATGTTGGGAAAATGTACCCATGTAATCCAAAGCATGTGAATTAATGCATATATAAACATATACACAAAACATCCAACTCAAACCAAACCATTGCAACCAAGTCCATTCTGACTTAGACTGGAACTGTATCATACTATTCCCAAAGCTGCAAAACTCTGCAAATGTAGACTGCCACATCTATCTCCCTAGGAGCATCTGGTGAGTTCGAACCACCAACCTTTTAGTTAATAGTCAAGTACTTAACCACTGTGTGTTACCAGAGCTGCTTACAGAAAACACACACACACACACAGAGAGAGAGAGAGAGAGAGAGAAGAGAGAGTTCTCATTTTCAGTGCCTTGCCACAAATACTTCATTCTCATGTAAATGCCTCAGAAAACAGATTTTAATTTCTTTATGTCATCAATTAGAGGGACAAAAAAAAATAGTACCAGCACTAGATGTTCAACAGGCTTCAGCTTGTGCTATAAGGAGTCATTATGGGCAGAGTAAGAAATTTTAAAGAGGAATTTATTCTATTAGAACATTTCCCAATTAAAAAGTAAAGAAACTCTGATGAAACTGGAGTTGAGGTGAAGCCATTAATGATGCATAATTAAACTAGTTGCCATAGAAATCTATGCAGGGAAACAGATTTAAAAGTTTACATTTTCTTCTGAGGTTCAGAGACCACGGGATCAGAGTCTCTAAGGTCTGCATTCTAAGGAGCTAATTGTCTAGTTTATCAGTGACAAGTTACTATTTTTAAGAGAAAAATTATACATCAATATCAGAGTTTTTCAGGCAGTGCTGGTGGCTTAGTGGTAAGGAGTTGCCCTGCCAACTAAAAGGAGCAGGGTTCAAATCCAGAAGCTGTTCTGTGGGAGAAAGAGAAGCAATCTCCTTCTGTGTGCTTTACTGCCTCTGAAAACCCACTGGAGGGCCAGCCATG
>NW_006399777.1:8909338-8920142 GCF_000299155.1 Elephantulus edwardii
ATATATATAGTACATATATGTGCATATATAATTGACTATTGGGTATATTTTCATTCATGGCAGCTGCATCGGTTGCAAAATGAAACTAAGCTCCAGAGAGGTTTGTTTGTTTGATCTTTATAGAAAGAGATCACTCACTCTTCTCTTACACAGCACTAGATGGGTTTGAACCACCAACCTTTCATTAGTCGTCTAATACAAACCATTCACACCCTCCAGATATTCCAGTCACCAAAAATATAATACATGCAAAGAAATCCACCAACAAGTCACGTTGGATTAGTTATTAAATACATACTTTATCATCAGTGATCCAAAGTGACTCGACTATTCACACAATGGAATACTATGCAGCACTGGAAAACAAAGAACTCATGAAATACTAGGCAAAATCGATGACCCTCCTGGAGAACATTATGTTGACTGAAATATCTCAGTCACAAAAGGACAAATATTGCATATTCCACAGTGTAAAATGGGACTGACATCAAGATTGAGAGAAGACAGAAAAGGAAGAGAGGAATGATGTATATTGCATTGAAATAGAAGAGGGAGAGATCTGTTTAAAAGGGATATATGAATGGGTTTTCTTGTCGTTACAGAAGTCTAGAATGAAGGCTGCACAGTGGAGTGAACTTGGGGGGAGGGATTGCATAACAATGAAAGAGGGTTTTTTGGTTTTGGTTTTTGTTTTTTTTTTTCAAGGAAAGGAGTTATTTGGGGGGAAGGGGGTGGGCAGAGAGTAACAGTGAATGACTGGAAATCCTAAATCTCTGTGAACGTTCATTAAAATTAATTTAAAAAAAAAAGAATCCCTCCCAACCATCAGGAAGAAAAGCAAATAATTACTAAAAGTTCATGGCATTTCTCAATGTGCTGGGTATCTGGAATCGTAGTGCAGACCACTTCAACCTTGTTTTATTTACCTCATGGACAGGTGGCAGATAATGGAAAAGGAAGTTATCCTGAAACAGCTCATTTGAACTTATATTCCGTCTTTCTCTGGACTTTTAAATGATGCCATATTACCAGGTGTCTTTTAACACTTAAAGAACCCAGAAAAGAATGGGGGAATGATCACTATGGTGCCCCTGTGTAGATGAGGAAAAAAGAAACCATCTCAATCAAAGAAGAGAATTACCCTCATCTGGTAATTAGAATGGAATTTGGTAGAGAGTTCCATGTGTCATATCTGGAGGACAGTATGGAATGAAGCCAGGCTACCAAGGTGCGCGGGCATCTGGGATCTCAGGATGAGTTTTCCATCTGAGTCAGTCATTTCCATTGGACTCAACTGTCATCATCATGCACATCCTTTAAGCCAAATGCTTTTACTAAACGCTTTTTTCAGGCTCTACTGTATTTGAAGGGGAGTATACCTCATTCAGAAAGTTCTCTTCTCAACAAATATGTACAGGGAAACATCCCTGAGAGAACCCAAGAGTTCAGAATCTCGAAGGCAAGGAAAAGGAATGCATGCTATTAGCACAAGTTCATAAAGAGGGTTGGCATCGTGATTGATTCTCCTCCACGTGGGATACAGGCAAATTAACTCCTGCTTTAGTCTATCTTACTGAGCAAGTAGAGATCAGATTCACAGGGAATCAAGCCCAGGAGAAGCACAGAAATGCTGCAAAGATACTTTTCTGTCCTCTTGTTTCACTTCATGAAGAGAATTCTTTAAGACCACAAGGACTGTATTGTTGAAAGAAGATATCAAGAGACACCCCTCAGGCTCCCGTTGAACTATCTGTGAGTAATGAATGAACAACAGTACTCTGTCTACCTAGATCACTTGTTGCCACTTTCACGGTAGGGGACTCCAGCGTTTGGGCACTGTCAACCGTCAGAATCTACAGTTCTTCCTCAGAAGACTTCCCTCGGTTTACTGAAGTCGCTTAACCTGCAGAAGCAGGGAGCTGGGAATGCTAAGTGTTTATATTCACCCAGAACAACCCACAGCAAACAGTTGATGTGATGTAGACAATCTCAGCTCCTTTGACTTAGTTGGGAGCAACTCTGAGTAATATCTTTAGGCACCTGTGCTCCATCAAAAGGTCAAGGTGAAACCAACCATTGTGGAACTTTCTTGAGGTCTCAACCTTGGTTGGCTCCCTCCCTTTTCTGTCTTCGTCCCCCATCGTTTTGTGGTTTCCTTTATACATGCATCTGTAAAAAGCTATTTGGATCCCAAACCACATGTGAGTGTCCGCTGCAGCAGAACTTAACCTAAGATTAACCAGGTGTGCTTGAGTTGATTCCAACACATGGTGATGCAATGTGGGTGAGAAGAAAGGTGTGCTCCAGAGATCTCTGAATATCTGTTGTTGTTTGGTGCTGTCAAGTCAACCATGACTCCCTGTGACCTTATGAACAATGCACCTTGAACCTCCTGCACTATCCTTATAAACTCCGCTATCCTGAAGGCCATGGTGGCAGTTCCTGTGTTAAGCCATCTCACTGAGGGGGTTCCTCTCTTTTGCTGACACTTTACCTTTCTCAGTATCATGTCACCCACCTAGAAATGGTTGCTCCCGAAAATACATCCAAAGGAAGTGAGAATAAGCTTCACCACCTTTGTTTCTAAGAAGTACATGGGCTGCACTTCCTTCAAAAAAGATGTTTGTTCTTTTGCAGTCCATATTGTATTCAATGCTCTTCACCAACATCACAATTCAAAGACATCAATTCTATCTAGTTTCTCAAAAGAAGATCCTGTGGAAACCCTAAGTCTCTGTAAAGTTTCATTAAAATTAATAAAATAAAAAAGGAAATAATAAAATACTATATTTAAAGTCTTTTGAAATTATGATGAAGGAATGCAGAACATGGAAAAATAAAGATTTTTCTCCCTAAGAAAATCTACTAAATCTCAGTAAACTCATAAATAAACAGTGGAATTTGGTCTGGGGGCTGGGGGGAAGAAGATCCCAGACTTTTCTATCTAGATGAACTTGAACTCCAAACTTTGAGTATTCAGGCACATTAACCACTTGCACTACCCCTAAGATTTAAAAGTAACCTTAAAACCTTAAAGGAACTCAGTAATTTTATCCCGTTCATTAGAAAGCTAGAGAGTGAAAACAACTTGGAGGAGTCATCAGTGGCGTACCCTATTTTCTGCCATTGAAAACACTGAAAGTTCCATCTGTCCTGTAAGGACAGATTAATATGTACCTTCTTAATTCAGAGAATAATACTTTGTTTGCTCTTTCGACTCCTCTGCCTAGAACTTTCCCTGCAGGATACATTAAGACATTTTACATTTGAATAGAAAACCAAGATAAATGCATCTCCATTCATTTTTAATGACTAGAACAGAGACTCTGCAGAAGATAAATATAAGAATTACTGAGGCCTTCAATGAGTGCACTTAATTACTGCACGGGGGAGGGGAGGCCACGTATAATACAAGCCAATAGATTACCCAAAAATAAGTTCTATTTGCTTTGTTTAAGCAAATTCACTTTCCTATTTTTCTTTGCTTGAGGCAAATAGCTGGGTGAGAGTTTCCCTCTGAGCATACATCAGCTGGGGCGGAGAAGAAAACAGGTAGAAACAGCCAAAATGGAGAAGGACTGAAGCCACAGTGGCCAGGAGGAGTGGGCAAAGCAGGTTTGCTTCAGGTGGATTGTCTAAAGTTGGATCTAAGTAATTTAAATATTAGAAATAAAAACATTTCTCACAACCAGTGTGGAAAGCGGTGTGGCTCTTTCTCAAAAAGTTGCAAATAAAGATACCATTTGACCCAGCAATTCCACTACTAGGAATACACCCCAAAGAGACCATAACTGACATCCAAGCAGATATATGCACACCCATGTTTACCACGGCGCTGTTCACAATAGCAAAGAGCTGGAAACAACCTAAGTGCTCATCAACAAATGAATGGATAGAGAAGCTGTGGTATATATGCTGCATTGAAGAACAAGGAACTCATGCAGTATTATTAAAAATGGGTGACCCTGGAGGACATTATGCTGAGTGAAGTATCTCAGTCACAAAAGGACAAATACTGCATAGTGCCACTGTTGTAAGATAGGACTGACATCGGGGTTGTGGGGAGACTGAGAAAAATGAGTTTAATAATATATACTACATTGAAACAGATGAGGGAGAAAACTGTTTAAAAAGGATATGTGATTGGGTATTTTTGTAATGGCAGGAGTTCAGAGCGAAGGCTGCATAGTGGAGTGGACCTGCGGGGAGGGATTGTAAAACAATGAAAGAATTTTTCTTTTATTTTTCCAAGAGGGGAGTGTACTAGGGGGGAGGCGGGGAGGGGAGAAAAGTGCAACAATGAATGAATGGAAACCCAAAGTCTCTGTAAATTTTCTTTTAAATTAATAATAAATTAAACAAAAGAGAAAAAAAGAAATGAAAAAATCTCTCTTTGGGCTGCACTTGAGTTAATATTATTCCACATGCCTAAGGACAGGCAAAGGGAGCTCTGGTGGTCTAGTGGCAAGAAGCTGCACTGCAATCCCCAAGGCCTGGGGTTCGAGGCTACCAGCTGCTCCATGGGGGATGGGCAGTCTCCTCCCTTGCAATTTACTGCCTCTGAAAACTCACTGGAGGGTCAGCTATGGGTTGGTTCCAACTCTATAGTAAACAAGAAAACCAGATAAATTATTCAGAGCCAATGGATACTTGATAAGTCCCCTTTGACTCAAGAGCTGTTAAACAGGAACAAAAATTTTCAAAAAGTAGCATAATTTTCACCACACAGGGAAAAATATGTAAAAACTAGTACTTGATAACAAATGAAAAAATCTGACTGGAGTACCCTTGAGTATGAAATTAATAGCACTCTTTAAAAGGTTAATCAGAAAATATTTTGGTGGCTTGCAGTGGTCAAGTTCTTTTCTTTCTTGAAATCTGAGATGACACTTTGGGTTTAGATGGAACTTGGAAGCAGAAATTAGGTTATCAACAGTGGGTATTATAAAGTTAAAGACAGAAATTTGGAAACTCTGTTATAATAATGGAAATCTAATGGGATAATGGAAAACAATTGATTTAGGATGCTTAGCTAGTGGTAACAGTTTGTCACTGAGTTACCAGCCAGAGTAAGGCTGGCCGAGCTTGGTTAGTTTCGAGAAATTGAGACATCAATATACTGCGATGCTTCGAAGTTAGCAGACAAACTCGTAAGACAAACTCTGAAAGCATAAAAGCAGACACCATTTTTTTAAAAAGAAAGGAAGGAGAATGGTTAAATTGTGACCTGCTTTTTAGCAAAATATGCATGCGTGTATTTATCATACAACCTGTACCCTGACAAGGCATTCCAGTGGATATAACAGAAGAAAAGGTATGTGTGTTTACTTAAGAGGTTATCATTTTACGAGACTGGCGTGTTTGTGAAGAATTACAAATCGATGACTACTCACAGAGAAATTATAGATGAAGAGGACACAGAGAGATACATTACTGTCACCTTGTCACCATCTCAACTTACTTTTCTCTCACCTCAAGACCCCAGATTTCTCAATCATCTTCCACTTCAAAATGAGAATGATTACCTGCGGGTCCACTAGGTAATTTAGGTAATTTCTTACTAAGGGGAATGTGGTACATTTTGTGATACGTACTACTTAAAAGCCATAAAATTTATCTGAGTTTCTGCAGAAATTTAACAACTGAATGTTTCTCTGTTTATTTTTCTACTACTTATCAGTCCAGTAAAAGGGTAAATATGGAGTGGATTGGGAGGTATGGGGAAGGGATTGTATAACAATGAAAGAATTTTTTTAATTTTTTTTAAATTTTATTTTTTTACTCTTTAAAGAGAAAAGCAAATTGTGGAGAAGGGAGGGGTGGTCAGGGAGGAACGTGTGCAACAATGAATGAATAGAAATTCAAAGTCTCTGTAAACTTTCATTAAAAAGAAAAAAATTAGTAAAATAATTAAATTTTTAAAATAAAAGGTAAATGTGGAAAAAACCCAATATCCACTGTGAGAGTTTTAGTTAGTAGAATTTTTCTTCAATTCTGTCCATCTTAAAATGTTAAAATAGGACTTAGAAATCAAAAGACCATCCATCACCTTGAAGCCAGGATGTGGACAGAAACAAATTAGACCCAAAGGACAAATATGTCATGCTCTGGGAGCCGAGTTGTAAGAAGCTGCACTGCAATCCCAAAGGCACAGAGTTCGAAACTACCAGCTGCCTCCTGGAAGAAGGATGGGCGTTCCCTTTCCATGTGATTTATTGTCCCTGAAAACCTATTAGTCCACTCCAACTTGACAGCAAGCAATAGCAACTTATATGAAATGTCCAGAAGAGCTAAATATACAGAGACCAAAGTTTATTCTTGGTTGCCATGGTAAGAGAAGCAGGGTATGACTTAAAGAGATGCTGAATTTCTGTTAAGAGTCATGAGAACAGTGGAAATGAAAGGTGATAACTGTTGTTCAACATGATGGAAGTAATTGAGCCCACTGGACCATACATGTGAAAATGGCTGAAATAGAAAATACTGAGCCAATCATTTGAGAAGTTAGAATATATGAGAACAACGTGCTATCAGGATAGGAGGAAGACTCATTAACAACCTGCATTATGCCGGTGACACACCTTCCTTGCTAAAAGTGAAGAGATTGAAGTTCTTGCTGCAAAAGATCACAGACTGCAGCCTACAATGTGGATTACATTACAACATCAAGAACACAAAAATTCTCACCACTGTACCAATAGGAATCATCATGATAGATGGGAGGAAGATATAAACCATTGTCAAGAAGTCGTGGATTAAATCTGGTAGTGTTCCAGTAATCAAGAAACTGGAAGATGAATCTGTATGTGCTCTGCAGTAGTGTGTGGTGGGCCAGAGAGCAAGTGAATTCATTGTAATCTCCTGTCACGAGATGGTTCACAATGGAGGTGGGCACAGGAAGAAGGCTGGCTACACAGGAGAAGCCACAGATCAAGTGTGGCTGGTCCTGAGGTGGGGGGAGCTAAGTCCCACACTGCCAGCCCCCCAGGAAGGCGGGGATCAGGACAGAGCATGTTCAGTGTGCTCTGTCCCTACCCCAGGTCACCAGTCACCCCTCCAGTGAAGGGCTGTGTGACCCTTCTGCTCCTGAACCATTCATGATTCTCCCCACAACATCGACATGAGGAGACACAAACATTCCGCACAGGACAGTGGGGTGGCTGGCATTCACATGGTCGTGGAGGGCCAACCTCACCTGCCAAGTGGCTTCTCCAGGTGGGCATGCAGACACGTGTAGCTCCTGGCCTGGACTCAGCTGTCTCGGTAAGGGCCCTTTGCAGGACAGAAAAGGAACTTCTGCATTAGAGGAAGCAGTTTGAAAGGGGGGAGGGGACTGAGCCTGCTCAAACAGAGGTTTCTTTGAAGTGTTCAGGTTGTTGTTAGATGCCATCAAGTCAAATACGACCAGAATGACCCTATGAATAGATCTGAACCCTGTCCTGTCCTGCGCCATCCTAATACTTCTTGACACACTAGAGCCCATTGCAGCAGTCACCGTGTCAATCTATCTCCCTGAGGGTCTTCTCTTTTGCTCACCCTCCACCTTTCCAAGCATCATGTTGCTGTCCAAGGAACAGCCTCTCCTAGCAACCTGCCCTGAGTATGTGAGATGAGGCCTCATCATTCTTGCCTCCAAGGAGCACTCTAGCTGCCTTTCTCCAAGACATTTCTGTTCTTTTGGCAGCTCATGGGATGTTCAATGTTCTTTCCAACACCACAACTCAAAGGCATCAATAATTCTTCTGTCCTCTTTATTCACTGTCCAGCTCTCAGATGCGCAGCAAGTGACCAGAAAGACCTTGAACTGAATCTGATGCACCTTAATCCTCAAACTGACATTATTGCTCCTCAATAATTTAGACAGGTCCTGACAGCAGACTTTCCCAGTATAATATGCCTCCTGATCTCCTAACTGCTGATACCAACGGTGTTGACTGTAGATCCAAGATTAAGTTGTTGATAGTTTCAATCTCTTCTCCATCCATCATGATGTTGACTATTGGTCCAGTGAGAAGAACTTTTGTTTTCTGGACATGGAGATGTAATCCACATTAAAGCCTGAGTTCTATGATCTTCTGCAACAAGTGCTTCAAGTCTTCCTCACTTTCAGCAAGCAAGGTTGTGTCATCCGCATAACACAGGTTATTGATGAGTCTTCTTCAATCCTGATGCCACATTCTTCTTTATAGAGTCCAGCTTCTCAACTTGCTCAGATTGATTAGATATGGACAAAGAATGCATTTCTGATTCATCCCTTCTTCATTTCAAACCACATAGTGTTCCCTTGCTCTGTTCACACAACAGCATTTTGGTCTACGTATAGGTTTCACATGAGCACAATTAGGTGTTCTGGGATTCCCATTCTTCCCAATGATAGCCATAATTTGATATGGTCCACACAGTCAAATGTCTTTGCAGCACAGGATGCAAATTTGGGGATGGTGATAGTTGTGTATCATCAAATCAGAACCAACTCATAGCAGACCCTCCAGCAGGTTTTCAGAGGCTGTTAATCACACGGGAGGAGACTGCCCATCCTTCTCCCACGGAGAAGCTGGTGGATTGAAAAATGTGCCTTTTGGATTGCAGTTCAACTTCTTACCCATTGTCTGTAAACCTAGACAACTGAGGATTCCTAATGTGTGAAGTGCAGTCCCAAGGCATTTAGTCTCTACCCCTTAGCATCAGAAAAAGGTACCCATTCGTCCCATACAATAATGTAAGAAGGACTGAGAGGAATTGAAACTGAGAGATTTGGGGAGTTACATAGAGGAAGAGATGAAAAATGTCCTTATACCCAGAGCACATCATTTGCCAAGAAAATATTCAGAGATTCTTCCAGTCAAATGGTCTCTGCTTTGTTCTGTGTTAACAGGAGAAATCAGGGCCACACCTGAGGGAGAATGAGCTATGATTGTCATAAAAAGAGGTTTTAGAGGAACAGGGCTGTCTACACCCGCTGTCATTCAAAACTAAAAATGTAACCCCCTTACAACGATCACCTTCTCAAAAGAAAATACAGGGAAAGCAGAGAAAAAAATGACCATACTCTACAGAATTTCTCTAGAGGACTGAAGGTAACCTGCGCTATGATTAATATGGGAGACTATAGTTACAGTGTCTCTACCGCTGCCTTCTGAAAGCACTTAAATGGAATTTTCCCATAGGTTCCCTCCCTCCCTCCCTCCCTTCCTTCTTCCTTCCTTTCTTCCTTTCTTCCTTTCTTCCTTTCCTTCCTTTCTTCCCTCCCTCCCTTCCTTCCTTTCTCTCTCTCTCTCTCTCTCCCCCTCCCTCCCTCCCTCCCTCCCTTTCATCTTTCTCCTTCCTTCCTTCCTTTCTTCCTCTCTTTCTTTCTCTCTTGTCTAATAAGAAGGGAAAAAATGACCATTTGACTGATGGAAAGATGTGGTCCTCTCAAACAAGTTTTCTAACTGAAATAATGCTTATAATCCAAAAGATGTCTTTTAACGTCTAGCAAATACTATAAAATAGATCTTTCATGGTAGCAATGGACAGCCCAAGCAGATAAGTCACTTAAAGATATACTGTCCCAATGGAATTAAAGGACTCTATTCTTGTACCAACACCTTGATTTGAGCAGACACATGGTATTGGAAACCTTATTTGTAAAGAAATTGGTTGGAAAAAATCATTTAAGCATGTCACTTGATTTTAGTCAACAACATGAAGATTTACCCCAGAATTTGAGTTTGCCTTCAGGAAGGTACAGCCTTTGAAATTGGATTAGTGCAAAATACTGCCCAGTCAAAACAGCCTTGCTTATTTAAGCCCCCATAATATTTCTATTATGTGCTGTATATTGAAAAAGAAAACTCATCTGCTTAGAGTTAGTCAATTTGATTACTCCATATGCTCCAAGCAAAAAAAAAAAACCACATTCATTCACGAAATTATATTTTTAGGAAGGCTGCCATATACTTCATTCACACAAAATGAACTTTCTGCATCTGAAAAAGTATGTGTAAACTTTTTTATATATTGTCATTGTTGTTGTGTATTGTTGAGTTGGAACTGACTCATAGCTAGAAAAAATGCGCAACAACAACAATAAAAAATAGCAAAAAAACTGGTTGCTATTTATCAATATCTTCCCCATCAGTGTTTTCCACAGTCAGGGCTTCTGTTTTGCTTTCAGAGTGTTTTGTTTTGCAAATTTATGTCTGTCCATTTTGGATAGGGGTGTGATGAGGAAGTCTGCATTAAACATGTTTCAGATTGAAGTAGTTTGGGAATCGCTGGAAACAGAGGAGGTATACAGAGATCTAAGTGAGAGTCTTTGTCCTAGGATGAGAGGAGCAGCTAAGTCCAAGGAGGGGAATTTCTTGACACCTACAGAAAGGAACTGTAGGTCAGGAAAACTAAGCATCTGCAACAACTGTAGACACTGTGTTCTTCCTCCTTCTTATCACACTCCTCTAAATAGAAGAGTGCTGGGGACATTTCCCAGCCCTCACTTGAAGACTGATGTAACCTTCCTTCACTGCTCTGTTTCTCTCTGTAAATATGGAGTGATGCACCCTGCTAGACATCTCTCATTTTCATTTGCTTCCTCCACATCTGAAAATTGAACTATGAGTAAACATGGTCAATTAAAATCAATGCCTTTGAATTTTGGTGTCAGAAAAAAGTTTATCTCTATCATGGACAGATCTGAATATTGCTATTTCCTACAGCATCCTCCAGGTACATCTGATACAGGCCATGGTCTTTGCAATCACTTGTTATGCATCAGAGAGTTGGACAATGACCAAGGAGGATAGAAGGAGAATTGATGCCTTTGAGC
>NW_006399777.1:8921242-8923047 GCF_000299155.1 Elephantulus edwardii
TCTATGACTCGACAGCACTTAACAACAACAGCTACAACAAGGAGAGCTTAGGGAGCTCTGGTGGCCTAGTGGTAAGAAGTTGCACTGCAATCCTGAAGGACATGACTGAAGCCTGTTAGCGGATCCAAGACAGAAGGATAGGCAGTCTCCTTCCGTGTGATTTACTCACTCTGAAAAAAACCACTCAAGTGTCAGCTCTGAATTAGTTCCATCTGGATGGCACATCGAAACCACAAGAAACGAGGAATACTCAGAACGCATATGGACAGAGACTGAAGCATAGTAATAAGGAATTTACCTTCAGGGGGAAAAAAAATCTATGCATGATCTTTCTTTCCAGACCAGAGGCCACAGCAAAGGCTTCAGGCAGTGAGGTATGTTAGGCAAAGCTGCCTCCCTCACATCAGACTTGGGGCCTCTGAAGGCATTGCAGTCAAGGACCCATCTAAGTTTCTATGCATGCCTGCATCCCTCACCGGAGCGTCTCCTGTCTAACAACATTCCTTTACCAGAGGACCTTGGCTCAGGTCTCTGTCAGGCGCTTCTGCTGAAACGACATCACGAAAAGAACTCACAGCCGTTTTTCTCTATGCTGACTCAGTACTTTTTTCACTTCTGATGTTCCCATTTCTTCCCTCCATCCCCTGGGCCAATAAAACAGCAGGAGTCTTTGGTTCAGAACCGCTCTGCACTGAAATGATCTCTGATTCCCAAGTCAGCCCTGAGCTTCATTTGGCAAAGATCCACGGGAGGAAATGGAACACTTGGGAAGTCGCCTCTCTCTATTTCTCAGAAACTCAAAACTCATGACCACTGAGTGAGAACTGACTCCCAGGGGACCCACACTCACCTCAAAGGCTGTAAATTGCATGGGAAGAGATGGTGCATCTTTCCCTCTTAGAATCACTGTGGATTCAAACTGCCAGAGAGGTGTAACCTTCAGATTAGCATGTTTCTTTCTTATTTTATCATAACAAGTAATTAACAGCTTGACCATCACTTTCATTCTGGCTTCTTGCTGACCCAGTGCATTGGGAGGGCAGGAGGAAAGACAGAAAAATGCTGTTACACATAGAGAATTAGGAACAGAAGAGGGGCAAAGTCAGGCTACCCTGACACACACACTCACACATTCCCGCATTCTGGCTTATGTGCACTTACTCACACACACCTAGCCAAGCTTTTCTGAAAACACAAATTTATTTGAAATATTCAGGGTTTGGTGCTACAAGGGTATTGTCTTACCAACTATGTCATACTGTCCTAGAGATAAAGGACTAAGGTGTTTTACAGAAGACAAACACAACTGGGTGAAACTAGAATGCACAACAAGAAGATACCTAGTTGATTTTTCCTCCTATCATTGGCTCACAGCCCGTCAAGTTGGAATAAATTCCTAGCTGACCTTCAGCAGTTTTGGGGACACGTTAAATCACAAGGGAGGAGAATGTCTATCTTTTTCCCTCTCCATTGCTGGTGGATTCAAACCACCACTTGACCTAACCAGTGATCTAAAATGATGATTCAAAAAAGAGAACAGTATTCAAGCCAGAGGCTAGAATGACCATATACACGCATCAACATTTTATAATGAGTCTTGTCCCCAGTGTCCCAGGCTTACTTGCATCTGAGTCTGTACTGGCGTTGGGAGTGTATGCAAAGAAGGAAACAGAGTTTCAGGCAGCCCCGTGACATGGTGCAAAGAATGGGCCTGTCCTTGGGGTTGGGGAGAGACTGAGTAAGATGGGTTCAATAATGTATACTGCACTGAAACAGAGGAGGGAGAAAACTGTTTAAAAGAGATA
>NW_006399777.1:8925637-8957398 GCF_000299155.1 Elephantulus edwardii
GACTGCCTCTTGGTCCAAGTATAGGTTCCTCACCAGTGGACCAATAGGCCATGAAAAACAGAGAAAAGATTGAAGTTGTCAACTATTTCATTTTACTTGGATCCACAATCAACACTCACAGTAGTAGAAGTAAAAAAATCAGAAGACATTGCATTGGAGAAATCTGCTGTCAATGACCTCTTTAAAGTGCTAAAGAGCAAGGATATCATTTTTAAAGACTAAGGTGAACCTAATGTAAGCCATGGTAATTTTTATTGCTTTACATGCATATAAAGGTTGGAAAATAAATAAGGATGACAGAACAAAAATCGATGTCTGTGAATTATGGCATTGAAGAAGAGTACTATATACTTCATGAACTGTCAAAAGAACAAATAAGTCTTCTTCCCATTTGGAAGGAAGTGATTCCAAGGTGCTCATTAGAGGAAAGGGTAATGATATTTCATCTCACATGCTCTGGGCATGTTGTCAGGTGGGCCCAGTCCTTGGAGAAGGACATCGTGCTTGAAAAGGTGGAGGGTCAGAGGAAGAAAGCTAGACCTCAGTAAGATGGATTAATATAGTGACTATAATAATGGACTCAAATATATTAGAGATTGTGAAGATGGTCCAAATTTCATTATTTCAATTTCTTTTTTAATATCACTATGCAATGAAAGGGTAACATTTGTAAAAGCATAAAATTCAGAATCATCCATAAGATACCAGATGGACAGAAATTAGATATTTACCCTTGCAGATATTGGATAATTAGAACGACCCAAACAAATAGGTTTTATTATTTATATCAGTAATCCAGGGTGTTATTTCCTTTCCTTCAAAATATACACGTCTTCCTTCCATCTCTTCCTTTTGTTTTAATCTAAAGGAAGAGAAATAACTTGAAGTTTCTGTTGACTGCACTATACAGATATATAGATAGATACAGAGAGAGATAGAGATGATAGACACAGAGATGAGAGAGAGAGAGAAGAGAGAGAGAGATGATGATAGAGATGATAGAGATAGATGTAGATATACTATAACAAGTAAATAAATGCATAGACAAAGTGCTGGGGAAATATACAATAGAAAAATGTGTTTTCAGTAATTTTCCACAAACTTCTTGATGTTGTTATGTGCCATTGAGTCAGAACCAACTCATAGCTGACCCTTCAGCAGGTTTCCAGAGGCTGTAAATCAGATTTCCCATCTTTCTCCTGAAGAACAGCTGGTGGATTTGACTGCCTTTAAGTTGACGGTGCAGCTCTTGACCCACTAGGCTATCAGAGCTGCACAAACTTAGTGAGTTCCACACCACGTCTACACCCAGAAGAGAGTTTAAGATTGAAAAACTTTTGTGTAAATGCAAAACGTAAATACGCAAAGCCACAGCAAGTGTACTGGGGAAACTAACATTCCCTAGCAAACTACACTGATAGTTGAGTGAAAATATTTCCCTATTACCTAAAATTCCTTTTAAATAGATGAGAAAAAGTAGTTTGACTCCTTTTCCAATATTGGTGGTGTTCTTAGGTGCCATGAAGTCATCTGTGACTCATAGCTACCCTATGGACAAAAGACCTCACTCACATCCTATCTACCTGCACCAACCCTACAATTTCTGTCAAGCCCAAGACCATTTTACGGTGACAATTCCAAAATTCCAATCTATCCATCTATCTACATCTATTTATCTATATATCTATATCTGCATCTGTCTTTAAAGAGTTTACTTTTTTGGTGTTTTTCTTAACTTTTTTTAATATTGTTTGCTCACACCGTTCATAACATCGTGTTTCAAAATATACAAAATAATAATACAAAATAAAAATAAAATAATAAAAAATAAAACTATTCTTCATACATATTGTGTTTCAAACAATCATTCCTACACATTGTGTTTTATAAAATTAATCATCATTGGGCTTTGTTTACCACTACCCAATCTTTTCAGGTCCCTGCCAAATCCTTCCCATTTCCTTCACCCCCTTCCTCCGCCCACCAGATTGTGCAACACTGTGGTTTTTGCATCTACCCATCCTCACCCCTCTGCTCACACCTCTTTCCCCTTTGGGTCCCTATACATGTTTTATTAGTTATTCTTCGATTTTTACTATAATGATGCAGTATTTGTCCTTATGGGACTGAGTTAGTTCACCCAGGATAATGCTTTCCAATCTCTCCCAAGTTACATAGTATTTTTTTTAAAAAGCATTGCTCCTGAGTGTTGCATAGTATTCCATTGTGTAAATATCTTTTATTTTTAAAGGAGAAAACCAAACACAGATAAATATAAGTGTGGCTTCAGAGAAGGAGCCATCACAAAAGGAATGACACACAGTAAGATTTATTTGTGTGTCCTAACCAGTACAGATCTTTTAAGGCACATTTTAAGAGGTACAGTTTACGATATACACCTCAGATTTATCAGTCTAAAAATGTCCCACATGTGGAAAATCTTCTCAGAAGAGTTCACCATTGCTGACATCTTTCAGCAGAAAAATTTCTTGGAAACAGCATAGGAATTATGCCCAAAAGGAAGATTTTAAGCTACAGTTTGAATTTATCAAAGTTCTCTGAGTAGAAATTGAAAAGGGTTTTAAAACACAAAGAAGAAAATTTCATCCACTCCTTCAAACTAGAATCCCTGAACCACCATTTTTCTCCATGACCCCGAATCAATTGTGTGAAAGCTTTCCTCACCAGAAAAGAAGGAAAAAGGAAGTTTATAGTGTTGATATTTGGTATTAGGGTGTCTGGAGCCAAACAAGCCTGGGACCAAATCTCAGCTCTCTCATTCAATCAGGTCAACTCAATCCCGTGGAGTCAGAAGGATATTGTCCACCTTTCTCACTAGCGACAGCTAGTAGATTCGAACCACCTGCCATTGGGTTGGCAGTGCAACTCTCTACCTATCAGCTCAGCAGAGTTCCCTTCTCATTCAGTAGACAAGTCAATTCAAGTACTTTGTATGCTTCCATTTCCTCAAGTTTAAAAGAAGGAGTGATAATAATCATAGCAGTCATCAGAACAGAGCAAGGAAACACTGCACTGTTCAAAATTAAGAAAGGTGTGCATCAAAGATGTATCCTATCTCCATATCTTTTCAATCTATATGCAGTACAGATTATCCAGGAGGCTGGGCTCTAGAAGAAGTGTGGCATCAGGATTGGAGATAGACTCATCAACAGTCTGTTATGTAGATGACACAACCCTGCTTGCTGAAACACAGGAGGACCTGAAGCACTTGCTGCAGAAGGTCAAAGACTGCAGCCTTCAATACGGATTGAAGCTCAACATCAAGAAAATAAAGATTTTCACCACTGGGCCACTTGGCAGCATCATGATAAATGGTGAAGAGATTAAGATTATTGACAGCTTCAGTTTGCTTGGCTCTACAATCAACACTCTAGGTACCAGCAGCCAGGAAACTAAAAGATGAATTGCATTGGGAAAGTCTGCTGTCAGAGACCTCACTAAAGTACTAAAGAGCAACGATGTCAGTCTGGAGGCTAAGGTGCACCTGATACAGGCTATGGTCTTTGCAATTACTTGCAGAGAGCTAGACAATGCCTAGGGGTGATAGGAGAGTTGATGCCTTTGAGCTTTGATGCTGGAGAAGAGTATTTAATATACCATGGACTGCTAGGAGAATAAATACATTTGTCATAGAGAGAATGAAGCGGGGGTGCTCCCTGGATGCAAGAACAAGGAACTCATGCAATATTATTCAAAATGGGTGACTCTGGAGGATATTATGCTGAGTGAGGTATCTCAGTCACAAAAGGACAAATACTGCATGGTGCCACTGTTATAAAACAGGACTGACCTTAGGGTTGGGGGAAAACTGAGAAAGATGGGTTCAATAATGTATACTGAAAAAAAAAATGTATACTGCATTGAAACAGATTAGGGAGAAAACTGTTTAAAAGGGATATGTGATTAGATATTTTTGTCATGACAGGAGACTAGAGCGTAGGCTACATGGTGGAGTGGACCTGGGGGAGGGTTTGTAAAACAATGAAAGAATTTTTCTTTTATGTTTCCAAGTGTACTAGGGGGGAGGTTTGGGAGAAGAGAAAAGTGCAACAATGAATGAATGGAAAACCAAAGTCTCTGTAAATTTTTACTGAAATTAATAATAAATTTTAAAAAACCCTCAATTTTTAGCACCTAACACACCAGCGAGATCTCAAAGTTCCTTTATTTACCCAATATTTATTCAATAAATGTGTTAATTACCAACCACTTGTCAAGAATTATGCATTCTCTGACCTCATGGGACCAAATGCCTAGCAGACTTTTATGTAGATGTGATGCTGGTTTTGATTTGTATATTGATGATGGTTATAGAACTTAATGTGGGAGATGATTATGAATGCAGGGTTTTAATAAGAAGGTACTAGATGCCTCTGAATACACAGTCATTTGCTTTTCAAACTTTCCCCTCTGATACTCTTAAAAGTCAGACAGCAGTGTAATTGAGATGTAACCAACTCCCATTTTGAGGTGAAATTGAGCTGCGTTTTATCTGCTGTTGTGTAACCACATAGGGCTTCCTAAGTTAATTAATGCTATAAACAAGATGGGAGGAAACTTTTCTCTGCATCAGAGCACAGTTCTTTCCAAACCCTTTTGCCTATAACTTTCAAACAAGCACTCTAACTGCAAAGTAAGCAGAAGTCAGTGTTGCTAAGTCTGGTTTTGTACTCATTACCAATTGCTATTATCCCGTCGTTAATGTGGGCCCTAGAGCTTGCAGAAGCTGCTCAACCTCATCCTAGTTACAGAGCTCAATTAGAAGGCAGTAAAATGCTGTTAAAGAGTATAAATTGTACTCATTCTAGGCTCTGGAGTGGCGCCATGTGTAAGACCACTGCATCTGGAGTCTGCCTGTCTAAGTTCAAATCCAAATCCAACTTGAGTCTACCTTGACATTCACCACTGTGGGCCACTTATCTGGCTAACCTAGGTATATTTCACCTGTGAAATGTGGTGAGAGAGAGGGAAGAGAAATCCAGGTTCCATCTCATTTTTAAAAACTAAAAAACATCAAGAGGAGATGCAAATCAAAACCACAATGATGCACCATCTCACTCCAGAAAGAGTGGCAAAGTTTAACAGGGCAGCAAGTAATAGATGTTGGAGAGGATGTGGTGAGAAAGGAACATTGTTGGTAGGATTGTAAAATGGTACAACCATTCTGGAAGGCAGTTTGGTGCTTCCTCAGAAAGCTGATCATAGAAATTCCATATGACCCAGCTATTCCACTACTTGGAATATACCCTGAGAATATGAGAACTGAGGAACAAACTGAGATTTGTAGGCCAGTGTTCATAGCAGCATTATTCACCATCGCAAGAACATGGGAACGGCCCAAAAGTCCAACCACAAACAAATGGATTAAGAAATGATGGTACATTCCCACAATGGAATACTATGCAGCACGCGGGAGCAATAACTTGGTAAATTATTGCCTAACTTGGGAGGGATTGGAGAGCATTATGCTGAGGGAACGAATTCAGTCCCACAAGGATTGATAATAATTGTATAAAACCATTATTGTAGAATGAGTATAAGGATCCAGGAGGGGTGGGAGAGGCTGGAAGCAGAGGGATGTGGATGTACAGGGGGAAGAGGGAATTTATCATTGCGTTGTACAATTTGATGGGTGAGGGTGAGGGAAATGGAAAGATTTTGTTCAAATTTGTATTCGAATTTTGCAAATAAACTAGTAGAAGAAGAAAAAAAAAACCACAACAACAACTAAAAAACTTACTGTAAAGTCTCACAATTTCCCTACCAAGACAACGGGATGCACGAGGTGAAGTCAGCGGAGAATATGGAATCAGCTTTTAAGATAAATTAATGAAATTCCAACAAGAGTTATTTGTATCCATATCACCAAAAAGTCAATTTCTATTTTACTTATTTACTAAACCATGGGAGAGGGGTAAAGAGTTCTATTTCTCAAAGTCGCGTTTATCGATTCTTCCCTAAGTGCATTATCCAGCGAAGAAGTATTTGTACATCAATGTCTTTGTATTAGCTGACAGGGCGAGCACGCCGAGACCAGAGGGACTTTATTTTCACTTTAGAAAGTCTACTTTCAACATCAGTCTAATTCTGTTAAGCTTTCATATTCCTTTAATCCTAGATACTCAAGTATTGACTTTAAAAATAAAAAAAGTAGGTGCATAACTTAAACTTCCAAAATGTTAATATTTGCATATTTGTGCTAAGACGTATTTCTCAGCTTCAGCTTCTTTTTTTTTTTCTTTTCTTTTAATAATTTCAAACTAAGAAAAGTCCCGAACTGATTTTGCGAATTCTGCAACGAGACTGGAGGTTATTTTCACGGATTCACCTTATATTTTTTTTTTTAGGCAGAAAATATTTTAGCATTGCTGAACCAGATTTCAAAAGGTCCACACGCAATGTCTTTTGTTCTGCTCCATGCTGCTCGAAGTCACAGTTAGATGCAGACAGCTGGTCCATCTCAGAGGGTCAGTCAGTCTTCACCTTCAGAAGAATATTCTCTTGGCTGTATCCCTATTATCCTCTCCCAAGTTGTCCTCCCCAATTGAGCTCAGACTACACTCAACACTTTAAAAAAGACGTTTCATGCTGCTTTTCCTGAAACGATTTGGGACACGAGCAGTTTTATTCTTGCACTTCAGAAATCATCATTCTTGACTGAGAAACAAAAAACACTGACATTGCTCATATAAAATGAATTTCAGACGTGAAGCTGGTCCAGTCTGATAAAGAAGGTGGAATAACACAACATCATGAAAAGGCCCTTCAGAGAGGAACGTCCCTCATAAGTGATTCTTGCTTATTATTATTTCTCTCCAGTTTGTCCAAATCAGGGAAGCCCTGTACTTCAAAGCAGCAACAAACCTGGTCTCCGGATTTCACAGCAGGTAGAAAGAGATACCTAATTAGCTGATAACCTGTTCCTCTTGATGAAATATGTATATCATATACTCACAGCCCAAGGAAAAGGTTCAGAAACTTCACGGTCAGCTGAACGGTTATGAGAACAGGATCAAAGATGATTATTAACCCCAGGAGCTTCTCACAAACAGGAAGAAACCCTGTGGAAAACAACTGCCCTCCTCCACATTTAAATAAGTGGGGAATTCATACGGGGGTATCAATCTTTCTTTAAAAAAGTTGGTTCTTTGAGTGAGCAACAAAGATTTAAAAAAAAAACCACACAAACAAACCAAAACCTGTGCTTTTAAATAAAGTAGAAACAGAAGATATTCCTCTAATGTCTATAAATATATTAAGACCTGTTTATCAATGACCCTTGATGTGAATTCATGAAAGGCTTGAGATAGTAAAAACTCATGTGTAAATTCAAATGTAAATAAAGTGCAGGAGTTGATATTGTCAGCCTTCATAATCAATCCATTTCAGAGTCTTCAAGCATATGCTTAGAAGCCTGACCTTTTAAAGTCCTTTAGAGGATTTTAACACATCACCAGGTTTGACAATACCAGTTAAGAGACCCAGCTAAAGCACTGGGCCTTCTATATATTTTTGTCCTAATTCTGTACTCCTTCAAGCATCACAAATCCACAAATATTGGTGCCTCACTTTTTGGGACGTTCCAACTTTGTGCTGTGAATAGGTCTCGGGTCAAAGAATCTATTCGTCTTGTATAATTAGATCACATTCGTAGGTTAAGGTGGTCCTAAATAGGTATGCTTTTCAAACAAAAAACCAATGACATTTTACTACTCAAGTATATCTTTGTTTCATTGCACTGAGCTATACTTACCTCATTCCAACAGGAACTCTTGAAGCTCGAGGGAGCTTCTGTTCAGGTTTAAACAAAACAAGAAAAACCACATCCTGTAGGAAAAGAAGATTTATGGGGCAGAGGAAGGGAGGTTTGAAGAAGACAATGGGCTCAAATGCTTTCTGTCCTTAACAAGTGGAGAAGACCTGAAACAATGATGTCTGTTTACTATGTAAGGAAGCTCTGGTGGCCTTGTGGTAAGGAATTGTGCTGTCAATCCAAAGGAATGTAGTGAATAATTCACCAGAAGCTCTGTGGGAGAAAGATCTGGCAATCATACCCCATAATGTTTTCTGCCTCTGAAAACCTGCTGTAGGATCAGCTAGGAGTCAATACTGACTCGATGGTATACAACAACATGTGCCAGCTCTGAACTTTATAGTAAAATGTGTGTGGAGTCTTCACTGTAGCCTATTAACAGTGAGTTCTCCCATCTTTATTAGATTGTGAAGAGTAAAGAGAAATGCCCACACTCACTCAACCCACCGTCATCGTAGTGGTTTCCTCTCAGGTGGAACCCTGTCAGGTTTTCGAGGCTGTAAATGGAAACTGGAAGCAAACGCTCATCTTTCTGGAGAAAGAGCTGATGTATGTAAATCATCAGAGAAACAGACTTTTGTTGAGCATCCCAACACTTTACAGACTGCACCACCAGAGTTCCTGAAAGTCCACAGAAGGTGTGAATCAGGTGTCTTACCGGCATCAGCCAGTAATTGGCAGGAATCAAGAGATAGAAAGGAGGGTTGAAGGAGCGTGGCCTCCAGGGCCGTAAAAGGATTCTCTGTGATACTGTGATGGACACATGGCATTGCTTCCTTGTCAAAACCCACAGGACTGGACAACACAGAGTGCTAAAGTCAACGTGGAATGCACTTAGCAACAATGCACCAACACTGCTGTTGTTATGTGCCATCAAGTCACCTGCGACTCACAGCAACAGCTCTGAACCCTGCTCTAACCTGAGCCAACTTATCAACTCTGGCACACCTACCCCCATTACCCTAGTCACTGAATCAATCCATCTCATCCAGGGTCTTCCTCTCCTGCGCTGTCCCTCCACCCTCCCAAACATGATGTCCCTCTCCAAGGACTGGTCCCTCCTCACAACACATCCAGAGTATGTCAGATGGAGCTTCAGATTCTCAATGGCATATTCAACACTCTTCTCCAGCACCACAGCTCAAAGGCGTCAATTCTCCTTCTATCGTCCCTAGTCATTGTCCAGCTTTCTGACACATAGCATGTAACTGCGAAGACCATGGCCTGGTCTACCTTAGTCTACAGACAGACATTGTTGCTTTTCAGTACTCTAGAGATGTCCCTGACAGTAGACTTTCTCAATGAAATTTGTCTTTCGATTTTCTAGCTGCTGGTATCAAAAGTGTTGATTGTGGAGCCAAGCAAACTGAAGCTGTTAACAATCTCCGTTTCTTCACTGTCTATTGCGATGCTGTCAATTGACCCAATGGTGAGAATCTTTGTTTTCTTGATGGTGAGCTTCAATCTGTACTGAAGGCTGCACCATCAGTTATAACAATGAAGCTGGCTTGAGATATGGCAGAGTTCAGAGCTACTGTGCGTAGGGTTGGTGTAAGTCATGGTTGACTTTACTGCACATATCAATCAATCAATCAATCAATCTCTCTCCCCTCCTTCTCTCTCTCCCCCTTCTCTCTCTCTTTCTCTCTCTCCTCTCTCTCCTTTCTCCTCTCTCTCCTCTCTTTCCTCTCTCTTTTCTCTTTCTCCCTCTTCCTCTCCCTTTCCCTCCCCTCTCCCCCTCTCTCTGTTCCTCTCTCTCTTCTCTCTCTGTCCTCTCTCTCTCTCCTTTCTCCTCTCTTCCTTCCCTCTCCTCTCTCTCACACATCCACATATCCATATGTGAGTGTGTGTATGTGAATATCTCTCTACATCTGTATCTCACATATCATCCACTAGCAACATAAACACTTTCTGCTCACATTCTCTACACAAACTGCTCTCAAGACATTCCTGGTCTGCTGATTCCTCACTGGGAAGAATGAGTTAAACAACCATTGTACTCTTCCCAGTGGGACCTTTTTCTATCCACTGAAATGGTCCAAGAGTTTGGATTCTTATTTGCAACACTCAGACAATCTCTTGTAGTCCTGAGAGACCACTTCTGCTAGGCAAGTTGGACAAAAAAGAGATATTTTCCAAAAGAAAAGAGCCAACCTAAATACTATTGAGAACACTAAAAACAAAATTGGAGAAGGATTATGTTCCTCATTGATTAAAATTGTTTCCCATCCAGATTCTAAAGGTAAATGCAAAATTGGGATGTTCAACTTGATAAAACATATATTTTCCTTAAATATTCTTATTTCATTTTTTAAAAAGTAATACATTTAATTGTTTTCCATTATTAAAACTACAGACATATTTCCAGTAACTTTCTCTTGTAAATATCTTTAGTTTCCATTTCTTCCCTTCATTTGGCAAATATGCCAGGCTAAATATTTGAGATTTGAAGGATCTAGAAAAGTCAATAGCTTCAAAGAATCTATATCTAAGAAACGCGTCTATCATAGAAAAGCAGTATTTACATGTCTTTATTTCCCTCATCTGTCAGCATATCCAAATGGTTCCTTAACATAATAAATTATGCATGCTAATGAAATCTAAAGAGCTACAGCTCCATTAATAATACCTGATTTAAATGTAAGCACAAATGTCAGCTGGGAAGTTAGCACGTTGACATCTCAGAAGCACAAGCAACAAGGTAAAAAATAAAAGAAATGCATAGCCTTCACTGAGGCTCATTAATCTCTCTATTTCAGCCATGTTTCTGTATTAAAGGGCACTGATACAGCATCATGGTTTCCAGAGCTCCCTGAGTCATGGTAAATAGAAGCTCACACTCCCCAGGATAAATTTCTATTTCAAAAGTTAAAGACGTTGTTGGTTGTTTCCTACTACTAGCATTTCATTCCATGGGATTTGAAACAGAAGACTAGAAACTACAAAAATTTCACTCTGATACGATCAATAACGTATTATGACAGGTTTTGAAGCAGGAGTGTCATCCACTTCCTAAATAACATACCTCTTGAAACTCTATGAACGTTGATAAATGTCGATAGTTGTAGAGGGCCTTCAGGCCTTTTGTTCATGGAGTCACTATGAGTCGTGCTCGACTCGAAGTCAATCAACAACAACAACAACAATACAATCAATAGGTGAATCCTCAAGAGCAATGCTAACTAACGTAAGTAAAATGTTTTAGGAGCCACATTATAAAAAAGTAAAGAAAAAGAAAAAATTAATTTTTATAATATTGTTATGTGCCATCAAGTCATTTGGAACTCATAGTGACCGTATGTACAACAGCTCTGAACCTTGCTCTATCTCGAGCCAATTTCATTGTCTCAGACACGCCTGTTCCCATTACCCCAGTCACCAAGTCAATTCATCTCATCCAGAGTCTTCCTCTCCTGTGCTGTCCCTCCACCCTCCCAAGCATGATGGACCTCCCCAAGGACTGATCCCTCCTGGCAACATGCCTGAAGTATGTGCGACGGTGCTTCTAAACCCTTCCTTCCAAGGAGCCTGGTTTCACCCTCTCTATGACAGACTTGTTCATTCTCTTAGCAGTTTCCATTTGTTCAATACTCTCTTTCAACACCGCAACTCAAAGGTAATTACTTTTCTTCTGTCATCCTTATTCAATGACCAGCTCTCTGATGCATAGCAAGTAATTGTGAAGACCAGAATTGGGGGCATTTCAGACTCTAGACTGACATTGTTGCTCTTCAGTAACTCTGGAGAGGCTCGTGACAGCAGATTTTCCCAGTGCAATTCATTTTTTTCTGGTACCAAGAGTGTTGATTGTGGAGCCAAGCAAGCAGAAGTTGTTAACAATTTCATTCTCTTCACCGTCTATCATGATGCTGTCAATTGGCTCCATGGTGAGAACCTTTGGTTTCTTGATGTTGAGCTTCAACCCATATTGAAGTCTGCAGTCCTTGACCTTCGGTAACAAAGGCCACAGGTCCACCTCAGTTTCAACAAGCAAGGTTATGTCATCTGCATAATGCAGGTTGTTGTTTTCCTCCAATCCTAATGCCATATTTCTCCTCATAAAATCCAGGCTCCTGGACATTCTATGCATGTGCCTCAAAGTGAGGCATGAGTTTCTTTTATATTTGAGCAGTTATCCATAATAGAATTACCTGGTCTTTAAATGTAAATACTTTAACTCAGAACAGCCCTTAAACAGCTGTTTGTTTGGCTGGCAAGTTAATGAATCTTGCCTTATGAAGCCAAAACCATGAAGAAGATGTGTCCTTGTGTGTGAGGTCTTATATAAGGAGTTTATCCAAGATGATTAAGCCTACAACCACTTGAGACTTACACTGTAATAATAGCAGAGATAAAGGCATGTCCACAAGTGAATAGAAAATTAGATAAAAAAAATTATAGTATCTGTGTTGTTACTGTATGCTGTCAAATCAGAACCAACTCATAGCTGACCCTCCAGTGGATTTTCAGGTGCTATTAAATGTAGCAGGTGACTCGATGGCACAGAACAATAACTACAACATTAAGTGCATGGGAGGAGATTGCCCATCCTTCTCCTACACAGTGAAGGACAGTTAAAAGAAAACATGAGACCTTTAAAAAAATGCTTCTATTCAAGGGAAGATCTTTGATGACCTTGTCGATAGAGAATTTCAATGCCAACTCAAAGGCATTCCAATGTCACAGCAATGAATGAGTGAGTGAGTGAGTGATTCCAGGAAAGAGATCATGGAAGACTTAGTAGAGGAGGTAGCATTTATGATAAGTCTTCAACTTTAAGAAGGAATGGAGTAATTTTATACCCAGGAGGAATCACATAAATAAATGTATTAAAAACAAAAGCAAAGTATTTGCTGAACAAATTGAGAATATTGTAGGTTGGTCATTGTGAAAGAGCATGTGTTGTTCTTATGAGCCATCAAGTCAGAACCGACGTAGGGATGATGCTTCAGCAGGTTTTCTGGGTAGTAAATTACATAGGAGAAGATTGTCCATATTTCTCCCATGGAGCAACTGGAGGATTCAAACTGTGTACCTTCATGTTGGCAGCACATTTCCCTACCAGTAAACTACCACAGCTCCCTAAAGAAGTACATAGAAACAGAAAAAAGACAGGAAATGTGTGTGAAGATTGAAGCTTGCACCCATTTCTAAAATGTTTAGATTATTTAGATTATATTACAAGCCTCAATGTGTAGAAGATCTCAAACACAGTGTGTGTGTGTGTGTGTGTGTGTGTGTGTGTGTGTGTGTGTGTGTTTCTTTTCCATTCATGTAAGGGTCTTCAATGACATCTACTGTTCTAAACAACATGCCTCTGGAAACTGTGAACTTTGAGAAACGATAGCTATAGAAAGGCTTCAGGTCTTTTGTTCATAGGGTCGTTATCAGTCGTGCTCAACTTGATGGCCATCAACACCACCACCTAAAAGAGTCTTCAATAGAAGTTTTATGGTTCAGCAGTTGAAATCACATGATGGTTCAAGGGCTCAGTTTCCTTCCAACTTGTTGCTCACCTTCGAACTTATTCACGTTCCCTTAAGTTCAGCAAATTGATTCAACAAGTGCATTCAGTCTGGTTTTTTGGTACGATAGTAAGTGAATGAGGGCTTTTTACAATTTTATAAATTGCAAAGGAAAGTTAAAATAGTTAAAACATGAATGTATGATAGAGATACACACTCCAAGTACAGTCTAAAGCATTTCTAATCTGACCCATTATAGAGAAAGATTGATTGTCTCAATCAAAAATGATATTCTAGGTTCAACAATCACAAGAGTAAAAATGGTGTGGAGAGGTCTCAGTGTCTTTTTAAAAACCGTGTCATGAAACTGCACACATTACTTCTGCCTTCATTCTATTGGTTGTGACTCAGTTACATGATCACTCCTAACATTGGCAAGGATGGGAAATGTAACCAGCTCTGTGTCTAGGACAAAAAAGAAACAGGTGTTTGAAGAACAACTGACAGTCTCTGGACACTTTTTAAGGTGTTTGGATTTTATGCAAAAGGCATTTCTGAAGGGAAACAGGCAGGAGAGAAGTGTTTCAGTGTATTTCATTATTTTAAAGTGTCAAAATAAACTCTCTCTGAGATCCAAAACTCAAATATTCTCAAGTTAGTTGTTGTTGTCTACCATTGAGTTGGAACCAACCCATAGCTGACCCTCCAGCGGGTTTTCAGAGACAATTAATTTCATGGGAGGAGATTGGCCCTCCTTCTTCCATGGAGCAGCTGGTGGCCTCAAATCTTGTGCCTTCGGGATTGCAGTGCAGCCTCTTGCCACTAGGCCACCAGAGCTTCCTAGGCATAGAAGCACTAATACAGACGTAAGCGTACAGGGCACATGACCAGGATCAATTTTTAAACACCTCATGCTTGTCAATTAAACCTGACCATAGGCAATTAGGGACCTCGGGTGGCTTAGTGGTAAGGAGTTGCACTGCCAATGCAGAGGCATGTGGTTTGAATCCACTAGCAGCCCCATCTACACAATAGCAATGCAAGCAATTGGCATAGTGATTTTTGTTTTCCAAAAAGTACAATCTGCTGAATATAATTAGAAGTATAAGGAATTATAACAGTACATTATTTATAGGTTGATATGAGAGAAATATTAAAGGCATACTATATATTCAACAGATAAATTTCCTTCGGTAAAGGAAGCTAGAGCAAATGCAGGTACAAACATGAGCTTATAAAGGGACAGGCAGTTTAGGACCTACTGGTTTCCATAACGTTGTGAAATAAACACAAGCTTTGATACCAGAAGGATCTGAATTCTTGTTCCAACTCTTACAATTCCCTGTTGTCACTTCAGAAAAAGTATTAGTTATTTCTGATCTCCGTTTCCTCACCTGTAAAACAGACAGTTTAAAAAACTCTAACAAAATTTTGAAAATATTGAAGATAGTACATGCAAAAACAGTTGACCTAGTGTAAGTCAGTTAGGGAGCTCCAGTGGCCTAATGGTAAGAAGCTGCACTGCAATCCCGAAGGGATGTGGTTCAAATCCACCAGCTGCTCCATGGGAGAAACCTGGGCAATCTCTTCCTGTGCAATTAACTATCTTGGAAAATCCACCTGAGCGCTCTTCAGCTATGGATCGGTTCCAACTCCATGATGTACAACAACAGTAAGTCTTTGATAAGCTTGAAATATTATCATGACTGTTACCATCATCATGGCCCATTCAAGGCCTCTTTGAAGGTCAAAGTCATTTATGTATTAAAATGCATTGCTGATGACAACTCACTTATAAATACATTAAATATGAGGCTACTATTTTCACCTATATTTTACACTTGTAAGAATAGAAGTTATTCAAAAAGCAATTCCCTTAATTAAAAATAATCTGAAATTCTATTCATGAACAAGGCTTTACAGCCATTAAATTAGATCCAATCCATTACACAAATATGCACTTATGTGACTTTCCAAAAACACATTCTACCTTTAAGCCCTTGGAAACGAATGCTTCCTAGACAAAGCATGAGAGTACCGTCATTTGCCACGCTGAGATTTCTACATAACCCACATAAGTTATTATTTAGTAAAAATGTTGTTGTTGTTGTTGCTGCTGTTATGTGCTGTCAATTCACTCAGCATGAATGCTCAATCTTGACCAGCATTGTTGTTGTTGTTGTTGCTATGTACCGTCAAGTCGTTTGTGACTCATAGCGACCCTGTGCACAACAGCTCAAGTCGCTTGTGACTCATAGCGACCCTATGCACAACAGCCCTAAACCCTGCTCTATCCTGTGCCAGTCACACTGTCTCCAATACACCCATCCCAATTACCCCAGTCACTGAAGCAATCCACCTCATAGAGGGTCTTCCCCTCCTGTGCTGTCCCTCCACCCTCCCAAGCATGATGTCCCTCTCCAAGGACCTGTCTCTCCTTACAACATGTCCAAAGTATGTCAGACGAAGCCCCAGAATCCTTGCCTCCAAGGAGTAGCCTGGTTTAACCCTCTCCAGGATGAATCTGTTTGTTTTCTTGGCAGTCCATGGTACATTCAATATACTTCTCCAGCACCACAGCTCAAAGGCATCAATTCTCCTTCTATCCTCCCTGGTCATTGTCCAACTCTCTGATGCATAACAAGTGACTGCAAAGACCATGGCCTTTATCAGATGCACCTTAGTCTCCAGAGAGACACTGTTGCTCTTGAGTACTTTAGAGAGGTCCCTAACAGCAGACTTTTCCATCGCAATGTGTTTTTTTATTTCCTGGCTGCTGGTGCCAAAAGTGTTGACCGTGGAGCCGAGCAAACTGAAGCTGTGAACAATTTCAGTCTCTTCACCATCCATCCTGATGCTACCGATTGGTCCAGTGGTGACAATCTTTGTCTTCTTGACATTGAGCCTCAATCCATACTGAAGGCTGCAGTCCTTGACCCTCTGCAGCAAGTGCATGAGGTCCTCCTCAGTTTCGGCAAACAGGGTTGTGTCATCTGCATAACACAGATTGTTAATAGATCTTCCACCAATCCTGATGCCACACTTCTCATAGAGCCCAGCCTCTCGGATAATCTGCTCTGCATACAGGTTGAAAAGGTATGGAGATATGACACAACCCTTGCGTACACCCTTCCTAATTGTGAACCATGCGGTGTTACCCTGCTCTGTTCTGACGACTGCCTCTTGGTCCAAGTATAGGTTTCACATTAGCACGATTTGGCCAGCATTAGCAAGTTAATAATAAACAACTATTCAATAGATTGATTCTTTGATTTTGTTGAAGCAAAAGCTTTAGATTAAGGTGTTCAGATAATTTTTATTCATAGGCATCTAAGAAAGAAAATAAGATGCTGATGAATAAAAATTATCCGAACACCTTAATCTAAGGCCTTTGCTTCAACAAAATCAAAGAATCAATCTATTGAATAATTATTCATAATAAATAACTTCAGAATGGTGACCAATAACTGAGAATTCATGCTCAGTGAATTATGAATGGATATGTGCCCTCTGGTTTATGAATCACGCTTCTCAAAGGCTTCTGTCATTCGCCTGTAAAGTTGAGGTGATCCCTACTTGAAGTTGGGTTCCCTCAGAAGTACACCTTAAGTAAGGATCTAAACAGAAATGGTTTCTTTTAGAGGCTACCTCACTCCACCTGGAGGCAAAGGTGGTTCACTGGAGGAATTCTCAATTTATTTTTTGTATATCTACTTTGTTGTTGTTGTTGTGTACTGTCAAGTTGGAACCGACTCATCGCTGAGCCTCCAGTGGGTTTTCGGAGGCAGTTAATCCCAGGGAAGAGATTGCCCATCCTTCTCCCTCATTACCCACTTTAGCAATAATTTTTAAAAATTAATCTATTTTATTATTCGTAGACATTGTGTTTCATGTATGCACACTGTGTTTCATACAGTCTTTCTTTTAGATTCTATTCAGTTCATTTCTTTGGTAGGGTCTTTCCCTCCTTAATAATTATGTTCATAATAAATGCTTTTGTAGAAGTGTGTAAGCACTATCTAGAGTACTTTGCTAGCAGAGTGTGTGTGCAAAGGTCCTGAGGCACACAGTGTCTGCAACACTCAACAAATAGTAAAAGGACTCTTGTTGTGTGCCGTCAAGTCAGAACCGACTCTGAGCTACCCACTAGAGGGTTTGCAGAGGCAGTAAACCACACAGATTGCTCAATCCTTCTCCCACGGAGCAGCTGGTGGATTCTGAACTGCATGCCTTTCGAATTACAGTGCAGCTTCCAACACTAGGCTACCAGAGCTCCCTAAACGTAAGGGACTAGTGTGACGTGCCTGAGTCAGAGTGAAGAAGGGGAAGAGAACCGGAAGTCAAACAGAAGTGAATGTACAGAGTGTAAGCCCTCTCTCCTAAGGGCTCTGGCTTTTATATCAAGTGAAATGGGCATGGATTTGAGCCAAAGAGTGGCATTGTCTACTTTTTAAAATAAAACACCAGGATCTATTTGGTTGTTGTCTTGAAAAAAAAAGGTTCATTTTGTTTTGCTTTCCTGAATTCTTTTATGTAACAAAGTCATCGTTCCAAGATTCTCACAAAGTAAGTATATTTACATTCAGAGGTCTTAAACTGTTCTGTTCTAAACTGTCTCGGGCAAGCAGTTCTAACCCACCAGCTAGGAGAAGATGAGCAATCCCCTCCCATGAGATTTACCCCCATCTGTAAACCAACTGGAGGGTCAGCTATGAGTCAATTCTGACTTGAGGGCAACCAACAACCAAAAACTATTGGGAAATCCAGGCCCAGGAGCTCGGAAAAGGTGCCTTTCAAACGATTATCCTTATCAATGCAGACCAAAACTCAAAATCCCCAAAATGGCCAGGCTTATTGCTCTACAGAGACTGATGCCTTCCCCCAGACCCCCAAGCCTACGATCCTTTGAGCCTAGAACTGAATCCACCAGTGCGGTAACTACAGCCAAGCAATAGAAAGATCTGTAAGTTGAACATTGACAACAGAGGTAGCAGTCCTTGGAACAATCAACCATCCAGGATGACAAGGGCAGAATTTGCCCTGGGATAGAGCTCAGGAGACTGGAAGGGAGTGGAAGTAATAAGAACAGAAACAGGAGCAGCAGAGAGACAGTGGTGAGAATGATAATATGATATGGGATTTTCAGCAATGGCATAAAACAAAATATGAAAATAAAATTAAAAAACCAAAAAAATATATGTCATTGGTTGAATGGAATATTACAGTCTTCTTTGTAAACTTTTTATTATTCATTTCAATGAACATCTACAGAGATTTTGGAATTCCATTCATTCATTGTTGCACTTTTCTCCCCAGCCACTCACCTCCACACCCACCCCCAGTTCGCCCCTCTCCTTGAAAAGCAAAAGAAAAACTCTTTCATTGGTACACAATCCCCCCCTACACACACACATCCCCACTCCCACCCCAAGTGTACTCCAATCTGCAACCCTCATTGCGGACTCTTATGATAATCATAATGCCCTAAAATATATTAATTTTAAACTATTCTCTCCCTCATCGGCTTCAATGAAGTAAACATAATTTATCCAGTTTTTCTCAGTCTTACCCCCACCACAATGTCAGCCTCATTCTACAACAGTGGTTTGGTAATAACATGTCAGATAAGGGACTTATATCTAGAATTTATAAAATACTTGAGCACCACAACAAGATAAGAGTAAATAATCCAATAGAAAAATGGGCACAGGATCTGAACATACACTTCACCAAAGAAGACATTCAGATGGCCAACAAGCACATGAAGAAATGTTGGGGTGGGCGGGGAGAAGGGTGCAACAATGAATGAATGGAATTCCAAAATCTCTGTAGATGTTCATTGAAATGAAAAATAAATAAATTAAAATATTAAAAAAAAAGAAATGTTCAAAATCCCTAGCCCTGAGAGAGATGCAAATCAAAACAACTATGAGATATCATCTCACCCCAGTAAGAACAGCAAAATTTAACAGAACAGCAAGCAACAAATGCTGGCGAGGTTGTGGAGAGACTGGAACCCTTATTCACTGTTGGTGGGAGTGTAAAATGGTGCAACCACTGTGGAAGGTGGTATGGCACTTTCTCAAAAAGTTGCAAATAGAAATACCATATGACCCAGCAATTCCACTACTTGGAATATACCCTAAAGAGACCATAAATGACATCCAAACAGATATATGCACACCCATGTCTATCGCGGCTTTGTTCACAATAGCAAGAAGTTGGAAACAACCTAAGTGTCCATCAACAAATGAATGGATAGAGAAGCTGTGGTATATTCACACAATGGAATACTACGCTGCTTTGAAAAACAAGGAACTCATGCAATATTATTATTTGTAAACTTTTAAATCAACCTCTCCCTTTCTCTCTTCTGTCCTCGTCCTCCTCTTCTTTCTCCTTCTCTTTCTCTCTTACACACACACACACACACACACACACACACACACTCCTCAGAGTACTTGAACCAATATTTCCTGACATCTTCACTTAAAAAAATACAGAAGCCTAAGAGAGCTTTGTGGGCCTGGTGGATGGAATTTTATTCAACTACGCCAAAGGTGGGTGATTTCTATCTGCCTAGTTTTAAATGGTTTTGGTCAAACATTCTTCTAAGTAGCACAGCACTGATTTGCCCATTTACTGTACAGTTGTAACTCGTGGTTGCTGTGATGCTAAACACTGTGACACTGACGTGTCAAATGCAATAATGGTTATCCATGATGGACAGTGTTTGGTGGAGCTCCCTAATTAAAACAAGCTTGGAAACAGGAGTGGCATCCACTTCCGTAATAGCTTGCCTCTGGAAACTCTATGAACTTGGAGAAACGATGAAAGTTATACAAGTGTTCATGTCTTTCGTTCATAGGGTCGCTATGAGTCATCTAGGGTTTGACATCCCTAAACAACAAAAGGAACCCCCACAGGCCTACTGAATGAATCTTCCAGGAAATGAGACAAGGCTGGAACTTGGTTTTGTGTTGTGTGGTGTTGTGTTGGTTAGTTACTTTTTTGACAACTTCTCCAAGGTGGTGTTGGTTGCATAAGTACAGTTTTAAAACCACTGTAATAGATCCAAGGGGTAAAAGAACAACTCACAATTTGAAGGCCATTAATATTTGTCAAATGCAGCAAAGCCTGAAGCATTGCCTTGTTCTAGGTTACCTCACTTAGGTGTTGTCTCAGAGCCCCGGAAATGAGCCCAAGATGGCAAAAGTCCCAGATCAGGGCAGATCCCACCATTATGTGACAAGTTCTATAAACTCTTATTCCAGCCATAGCACAAAGATAAGCAAAATCCTCACAGATGCACTAAAAAGACTTTTCGTTTTTTTATGCACTGTTGCTGTTGTTGTTATGTGCCGTCGAGTTGCTTGCGACTCATAGCGACCCTATGTACAACAGCCCTAAGCTCCGCTCTGTCCTGGGCCAATCGCACTGTCTCTGACACTCCCATCCCGATTATCCCAGTCACTGAATCAATCCACCTCATAGAGGGCTTTCCTCTCCTGCGCTAGAACTGGCCAAAGAAATAAGCAATATCTCTGGTTTAAATATTAAAAAAAGTCACCTCAGCAAATTCCCCATGTCTGTGAACAGCTAGGGGAAATGCCATTCTTCTCCCTAGTACAGCATAACACAACCTAGTTTGTAATAAAAAATATTTGGTATATTTTTTTACCTACTTCAAATTCCTGTAGCTCACTTTTCTGGTCATTGCAGCAGCAGGCAAGTGTGGACAAGTAATATTTTATGTTCTGTCTCTTTTAGTTCCCATTTTCTGCCCAGGACATGGCTATGTTGCCAGCCTGAGCCTATCAAATGAAGCGTGAAAGTGCGGGAGAGTTAACACCCAGAGGAAGTGATTCCCAAAGCAACAGCCTCAGCAAGACCTTACAACTTGCTGGAAATGCAATTCTCTCTCCCCAGCCTAGTCAGAAACTCTGAGTTGGAGACAACATCTGCCTCAAAATCATCATTGGGTGCTGTTGAGTTGGGATCAATTCATAGCTGACTTCCAGTGGGTTTTCGGAGGCAGTAAATTGCACAGAAGGAGATCGCCCATCTTGTTCCCTCAGAGTAGCTGATGGATTCAAACCGATTACCTTTTAGTTGACAATACAATTCCTTACCACCCAGCCACCAGTGTTCCCTCTGTGGTGACTCAATATTGCTTAAAGTTTCCTTTTTATGAAAAGTTATAATTTTGGTTGATGCTTTTCTGGACAACACAGAAGTAAAATAAGCATTATGGAGTCCCTGTGACTCTGGTTTGGATACATGCAAATGATTTGTTCTTGTTGTTGTTGTGTGCAGTCAAGTCAGAAACGAACCATAGCTGACCCTCCAGTCGGTTTTTAAAGACAATAAATTGCACAGAAGATTTCCCATCCTGCTCTCACGGAACAGCTGAAAGGTTTGAACCTCACACCTTTGATTGAGACCGTAGTGTAGTTTCTTACCAGTAGGCCACCAGTGCAGTATTTTCCTTATTCATTATCCATGTTCTAAATTCCTACATACGTGGTATCCAAAATCTCTTCTCAGTCTGCACACTTCTGCTCCTTGATTCTTGATAATCTTCCTGTGTCTTAGTATGCATCATATCCCATCTGGGCTTCCTTCCTTCAATTCGCTCTTTTCTTATCTTACAAGTTAATAAAACAAACTCTGCACCAAGAGGTCTCATTAACATAACAAATCTCTATAAAGATATCTCTATTCCTAAATAGGGTGAAAGTTGAAATTAACAACATATTATTTTGGGGACACAATTCAATTCATAGCAGGGCAGAGAGAGAATGATTAAGTCAGAAATCTGTTGTAGTGGTGGTGCTTGCAAGAAGCAGGACGAAATGATGATAGAAATAGAGGTCTGGTTGCTTTGGAAGGAGTCTGAAAACGGTAAATGGGAGCAGAGAAGCATGCAGTCTTGGAGCAGAATTATAAGTACCATGTACTTAGTAATTCACAGCATTTTGACATAAGTCATATCACATTTGACCTTGCTTTTTGCTGAATTCATGTCTTATCACAAATGACTAGAAAGCCTGATCCTTTGGTTCACTTCTCTATCAATATATCTGAGAACACAGGAATGCGAAAACCATCTATCATTTCGAATTAAACACCTGTCATCAAATCATGAAAACTTGTCCTTTCTCCAACCTACAACCAAGTTGAATACAAAAAAAGTCATGCCTTGGATTCAAGGAAATGCTACAAGCTACAACTTAATCCCCAGCTTCTCACAAACTTGTGCTTCAACCTTCTAAAACAACAGGGCATGTAGCTTGGCAGCAAATGATCCAATAACCTTAATGCTCATGTACAAAAATATGACTCATTTAATAAGCACAATTGATAACAGTGCATCTAAATTCCAAAATCAATCTCCATAATAGTCTATGTGTTTCCTACTGCCAAAGGGGCCCTTAGAGTAGTGAGAGAAGACCTTCACCCTGAAACCCACAGCGTCCCTTTTCAGCAGGAAGTAGCTAAGAGAATATGCCATCCCCTCTTCCTTATGAATCAGGGTGAAGTCTCTCTCAGGGCAGAGTGATAGGGAATGGCAAGGGACACACTGACAAAGGAGATTAATCAGAACTAGCTTTGACAAGCACTGTGGCAATTGGACAATTAAAACAGACATGGGGGGGAAGAAGAACAAACTGGGGAGGAGGGTAGAGAAAACATGAATGAATGAAAACCCAAAATCTCTGTAAATGTTCATTAAAACTAATAAAATTTAATAAAAAAAATACAGTTTCACTGAGAATATTTTTAGTTTTGTTTTGATTCTGGCTTTTAAAACTTACCGATAAGTATGCAGACACACTTTGGGACTTTTTATTACCATAGTGGCTATTACTGCTTCTGTGCTTAAAAAAAAAATCTGCTTATTGCAAGCAGGGTACAGTCAATTTGTGCATATTGGATTTAATTTTCTCCTAAGCAAATAAAAATGCCTAAGTGCAATATCCAGATATTCTTTTCTTTTTTTGATATTGCATATGTACTTTGATTTCTGGTGGTGAATGACCCATGCTGGAAAGACTTCATTTTATATTTCCAAAATATAAACACAGCCCATTAAATGAAAGAAATGTAAGTAATAATTTATATAGGGAAGAAAGTGCTCCAATCATAATGCAATGATTTTTATATAACAATATGCTTCTGGCTTCTTCAAACTATGATTACAAAATAAAGTCATAACTTTCCTGCTTATTACCCAAACTATTACACCAAAGTCCTTAGCAAATTGCCAGTAATTGGCCACCATTCTCATGCCACCTCTAAATGACCTTCAGCTGTTTCTGAGCATTTCCTAGGTTGCTCTAAGCCTCCTGCATGCCCAGGGACAAACTCCCTGCCTGTCGTCCCCCTACTGCTTTATCATTTGGTTTCTGCTACCAGTGGTCTGCAGGCTATCAACAAGACCATGATGTACCTGTCTACTTACTACTGTTTCTTCAAGCATCCTGGCCTTACCTGAAAAATACTCTTCCTCCCTTCCTTTCCCAAAGTTAGCACAGTTGAAGAGCAAATATTCTGTTAATAAAGTAAATATGTACCACTTTACAACCTCCTGGGATAAAGGAATTGCTGTTATATGCCATCAAATCAACTGTGACACATAGTGACCTTCTAAACAGTGGATCTGAACCCTGCCCTATCCCGTGCAGTGCTCACCACCTCCAACATGTGGTGACAGTCACTGTGTCAATCCACCTCGTTGAGGGTCTTCCTCTCTTATGAGGACCCTCCACTTTTCCAAGCATGATATCTTTCTCTGAGATGTGCCTCACCTGATAACATGCCCAAAGTATGTGAGACAGCATTTGAGAAAGCATCTCAACAGGTTTTTAAAAGTTTTTATTATTTTGTGTGAGTGTACCATCAAATCAGATCTGACTGGTACAGGAGGAGATTGTCCCTCCTTCTCCAGCACAGCATCTGGTGGATTCAAACTGTTTACCTCTGGCATTTCAGTGCAGCTTTTTGCCACTAAACCACCAGAACTCACCTAGAAGGAAATCCTAAGTGGAGTATGTAAAGAGTTTTAAGGTTGAGCTCAAGAGGTTTAAGACAGGGTTTATTGTTGTTGTTCTTTTCAAAGTAGAGAGTTGACTAGAATTAAGTAAAGTTTGTGGTCTGATCATTTAGAATAAGTGGGCATAGAACGATGAGAGTCTGGAAGAGCATCTTGATAAGTCAATTGTTTGATAAGTGAGTTGTTTATTCTGAGAAGCAAACTGTTGACTTAGATAAATTGAGCAGTGGAAAATTCCTGAAGGAGTCAGGCATTTTATTGGTATACAGTCTTATCTCTCTCTTAGGCGAAGATTTCCTGAGACAAATGTGTCAACACAGCTGGCCGAGAGCCTAAGCTTTGTCTTGTTGACACCAAAGGACTCACTCAGTTCTCCTTCCTTTGCAGAGTCTGACTGTAGGTCTGCCTCATGTGGCCAGGAGCCACTCATATCCTCCCATCAAAACCACACATTGGTAAACCCCACAGAACAGGTGAGGAGACAGAGACAGCCTCTGTTAGGAAGTGGGCGTGAAGCGTGACCACGTGTCTGACAGAGGTGAACTTTGGAGAGCAAATAGGACATTTCTCTGCTGGTTCCTTCTGATTCAGTCATATTTATCCACGTTTGTGTCAATTAACCATCTTTCACAATCACTCTAAAAAGGAACATCACAGACAGGGAAACTGGTTTCAAAATTCCTAATCAAAGGGCTCTATCAAGGAATTGTGGTGGTCTAGTGGTAAGAAACAGCAATGTAATCTCAAAGGCACGAGGTTTGAATCTACCAGAACCGGCCGGAGGATCAGCTACACATCAATTCTGATTCGACACAACTCAACAACACCTTCTACACTAAGGAAGTTGACCAGCTTTTAAGCACATCACATTCAAAATTGTTTAATTCAAAGAAAGGATCTCTGAAATCAAAGTCCATAACCAAGAAGCAGAGTGTCTCCAATGATTTGAATTCAGGGGAAAAAAAGGGGGCAGTCTCCTCCCATGAAGAATTTACAGCCTCAGAAACTAAGTGGAGCATTGCTGGGAGTCAGAATCAACAGGGAGGCAGTGAGCGGGGGATTTCAAAGAACACTCAAACATACTGAATCAGGTAACTTCATATGCTCTAGTGGGCTGGGAACCTATCTGCGGAGCCAATGAAAGACTGGTGTGGGAGCTAGATTGGTGTGGGAGCTGGGGCTTTTTTTTTTTAAGTCATTTGTTAAAATGACTTAAAAAGTCTTTATTTTAGAGTCATTCGGGCCCTTGGGCCCATCAGACAGTGTTTGGAGGAGCACCCCAATTCAAACAAGCTTGGAAGCAGGAGTGGCATCCACTTCCGAAATAGCTTCCTTAGGGAAACGCTATGAACCTGGAGAAAGGATGAAAGTTATGCAAGTGTTCAGGTCTTTCATTCATAGGGTCACTAGTTGTTGTCTATGACTTGACAGCACTTAACAACAATAACAACAAGTCAGCATACAATTTCCAGTTGCCATGGATTAACTAGCTCAGGTGCATTGCATCCCACAGGTATTTCTGAAGCATGGTTTACACAAGTCTAGCTGCTTCCTGAAAATGTGTTGGAGGATAAATGTTCAGAGAGTGAGAGATTCTGTTCCATTCATTTAAATGTCAAAAATAATTATGTGTTCCAAGCCCATCTGAAATCCTCAACACATTTCTCCAAATAGAGCTAAAACCCTCAAACACCTATGTAACAACAAATCCTCTAAGGATTTCTGCAAAAATGCAAACATTTAAAGCACCAATTAATGAATTATTGAACATGTAATAATCTCATTAGCGGCTATGTGTATGCAGTACTCAGTGATTCTAAATAGTATTAGATGAAAAATACATTTTTCTTCCCCTTGTAGTCATCCATGAAGATGTACTATGTGTAAAGAAGAAATACATTAAAATACTAAAGAATGCCAAAGCTCTTGTCTAGTTTAGGCTGGGATAACGCACCAGAACAGAGGGAGATAGGACTAGAAATGGGAAAAAATAAAGGAAACAATATCAAGCAAAACTCCTCAGAGAGAGGCAATCTGACATTTCAGAACTGCTCCAGTGGGGCTCAGAGCATTTACATATTTATACAACTCAACCTACCAGCTCTCATTTACTGATTGTCTCCAAGTTAAACTAGACCCAAACCCATCAATCACCTTGGAGTTGGTTTCCCAACTGAGGAAGAGACATTAGAACTGTTGCATCAGATTTCCAAGGCTTCAAGTGTTTACAGATGAAAACTGCAATCTCCCCTGGTGAGTCTGAACTGCTCATTATTTTTGTTTGTTTGTTTGTTATTGTTTGACAGCACTTAACAACAACAACAACAACAACAACAAGAGAGAGATCAGTTGGCCTAGTGGAAAGTGATGCTACCAAGCCAAAGGTGGGTGACTTTAATCCGCGGCCCTCAGACCTGTTTTTAATTGGTTTTGGTCACACATTCTTCTAGGTCATATAGCCCTGGTGTGTCAACTTGCTGTACAGAGGTAACTCGTGGTTGCTGTGAAGCTGAACACTTTGACACTGATGAGTCAAATGCAAGAATGGTTACCCATGGCGGACAGTGTTTGGTGGAGCTCCCCAAGTAAAACAAGCTTGGAAGCAGGAGTAGCATCCACTTCCAAAATAGCTTGCCTCTGGAAACCCTATGGACAGTGAGATTGGTTCGTGATATGCTTGTTCAGAGCTATGGTGCATAGAGTCACTATGATTCATAAGCAACTTGACGGCACATAAAAACAATAACCATCTCTGGCTATCACACCCAAGTTTTGTTCTGGTTTCTTCCTAAAACTCCCTGCCAAGTCACACTACCTCCACTAGAACACTGAATATGTTGTTAAGTGCTATGAGTTTATTCCAAGGTATAAAGACCCTTCGCATAACAGATTGAAATATTGTCTGGTTCTACACCAAACTCGGAATCACTTTGATGCTTAAGCTCATTCTTAGAGTCTCAGTCTCTATATTTGAGGCTCTTCTTCTCGGCTGACTCTCTATTTGTCCAAGTATGACGTCTTTCTCTGAAGACCAGCCCCTCTTGATAACATGCTCAAAATATGTGAGACAGAATCACATCACACTTGACACTAAAGCGTCTAAAACAGCTTTCTCTGTTCTTTTGGCAGTTTATGTTCTATTCAACACTCCTTACCAACACCACAATCCAGAGGCATCAGTTCATCTTTGGTCATCCTTATCCATTTTCCAATTTTCATAAGCATTGGAAGCAGGAGTGGCATCCACTTCCTAAACAACATGCCTGTGGAAACTCGATGAACTTTGATAAATGTTGATAGCTGAAGAGGGACCTCAGGCCTTTGGTTCATAGCGTCACTATGATTTGTGCTCAACTCAAAGGCAATTTACAACAATAACAACAATGAAGCAATTAAAAAAAAATAAAGGCATCAGTCAGAATTTACTTCAATATATTGAGTTTTCATAGGTAAAAAGTACCGTGCTGTTCCAACAGTCTACCTTTCTTATTCTACAGATGAATAAAATTAAACACAAAAAGCAATATATTCTACATTATACAAGTATTTCTTTGACCCTAACTAGAACTTGAGTCATCAATGTTGTTGTTGTTGTTGTTATAATACAGGTGCCATCTAAATCTATAGCGACTAAATAAGTGCTTGGTTTGGACACAACTCCCACATAACATCTTAATATGCTTTCAAACTCAAACTCATTGCTTTCAACTCAAAACCAATTCAAAGAGAACGCTCCGGTGGGTTTTTGGAGGTAGTGAATCACGTAAGAGAAGATTGCACATCGTTCTCCATGGAACTATGAGTCGATGGACTTGCATGGGCAGTGAGGCATCACCTTGGGGCTAGCTGTGCAATTCTCTATGTATTACACTACTAGATACAATTTTTTAAATAAAATTTTTGTTTTATACGGATTTATTTACAAAATCTGTATACATTGTTTTTCACACTGGATCTTTCTCATTGCCTTTACCCACCCTTCCCTCTACCCATCAAACTGTATGCCTCTGTGATTACCCCATGCTCATTCTCGCCCTTCTGATTCTACACTCCCCCCTCCCTTGGATCCTCATAGCCATTTTAGTAGTTATCTTTATATGTCTACAATAATGGTCTTATACAATATTTGTCTTTATGGGACTGGATTAGTTCACGTAGCATAACACTCTCTAGTCCTCTCAAGTCAGGTAATGATATACAAAGTCATTGCTCCTGAATCCTGCATACTATTCCATCATGTGAATATACCGTAATTTTCCAATCCATTCAATTGTGTTTGGACATTTGGGCTGTTTCCTTGTTCCTGTGATGGAGAATAATGCTGCTACAAACATTAGTGTACAAATTTCTGTTTGTGCCTCTGTTTTCTAAGGGTATATTCCAAGCAGTGGAATAACAGGACAGTATGGAATTTCTATGTTCAGCTTTCAAAAACATTTTCCAACATAGTGAAAAGAAAAACTTAATGACTAGGGAAAAAATTTGGCAATACCATTTCAGACAAGGGTCTCATAGCAGAAGTTTACAGAATCTTACGGGACTTTCACACACAAAAAAAGAATGATAACATAATTATAAAATGGACAAAAGACATGGAAAGACTTTTCACAGACGAAGATATTCAGATGGCCAACAGATACATGAAGAAATGCTCAAACTCACTGGCAATAAGAGATGTAAATCAAAACCACAATGAGATACCATCTAACCCCAGTAGCAATGGCAAAGTTTAACAGAACAGCAAGTAATAGATTTTGGAGAGGATGTGACGAGATAGGAACTCTTACACGCTGTTGATGGGACTGTAAAATGGCACAACCACTCTGGAAGGTGGTGTGGTATTTTCTTATATAGATACATCCTTTTCAGATAGAATAGAACAAGTCCCAGCGAAGGAGCCAAGGGATCTCTACCCAACCTCTAGTTCTTCCATGTGCCAACCATGGCAAGATAAGACCACCTCCAACACTCGGGACAATATCACTTGCTTTCACTAAACAAAAATCAACAGCTATTTCAAGGATCAAAAGTAACCCTGTGTGAGAGCGATAATACAAAATGCAATTTGTTACTGTTCACCATCAATAAGACATGTCTTTGATAGTTTTTCCCAGGTGGGTATATAATGAGCCAAACACCACGTTGTGTGTCATTAAATATTAAGAGACTTAGCATTTACCCTCAGGGGGATTGCAGCAAGATAGACTTATTACTAATACATCTACATGTTTCATAAATAAATTATGATTGACAAAACAAACTCAAAATTCTGACTTAATATAGAACCTATTTCTCTACGAAGCTAAAGAACATTCACACACAGCAAATATTTCTGTAGCTTCCGCTGCATGACAGACACATACTGGAACGGAGCAATGAACACCACAGATCAAGTACTTTACATGAATAGGCCTTCCAATTCAGAGAACAGTCAACTAATCAATCACTTTTGTGTGACTACTGGTCACTATTGCCCATGTGGGTTGATTCTTCTCAAAGTTCAATTTTCCAAAGTTATGACTTTCCAGGAGTTCTGGTATTTTTTTTTGTTTGTTTTATTATTTTGTGTGTGTACCGTCAAATCAGATCTGACTGGTACAGGAGGAGATTGTTCCTCCTTCTCCGGCAGAGCATCTGGTGGATTTGAACCGTGCACCTCTGGGATTGCAGTACACCTTCTTGCCACTAGGCCACCAGAGCTCGCCAGAAGTTTTGGTATTTTTCTTTTACACTTTCTTTAAGTTTCCCTCAATCAGTGTTATTATGTTATCTTGTTGTAAGGGTTGCCCACTTGCCAAAGTTGTTGACACTGTGATTAGTTTTAGTTGGGCAAAGGTTAATGATAATCTTAACTGGTGATCAAAGGAACCATAGTGCTACAATGAGTTAAGAGTTGAGCAGGTGGCTCAAACATCAACAGTGGAACTCGCCAGCCACTCCAAGGGACAAAAATGTGCTCCCATAAGGAAACACAGCCTAGGAAACCCTATGGGGACATTCTCCTCTGTTCAATGTGGCTGCGATGACTCAGAACCCATTCTATTGCACTGGGTTTGTTTTCTTCTTTAGAACTGTAGATTATTTAGTCCTATGAAGAAGCCTTTGTCACACACAAGCTTTCTCACACATATAGAAGAAGAGAAAGCAGCTTGTAGGAGGAATCAGGGTCCAGCTAATTAAAAAAAAAATAGCCCACTGGTCATTCTCGTGGATATCTTTGTGAAACTGTTCTTTAGAAAGCCTGATCTATGATTTCAGCAGGGAAAGAAGTAGAAATGAATGGCAATACTTGAGCACTTTCTATGATTTTTTATATATATTTTAGCACATTCATACCCACTAAAGAAGAATGGTATACCACTTAGTGAAACAGATGGATTATTAAATGAGCTGATTAGATATAAGGGGGAGAATGGTTCTTTTATCTGCATTGGTACAATTACTCATGCAGACACATTTCTGGTTCTGAGTACAACACTTACTCACTCACTGTCATCCAGTCAGGACTAACTCATAGCTTACCCTGTAAGGGGTTTTTGGAAGCAGTAAATCACATCTTTGGAAAATACTGTCCATCCTTCTCCCAGAGCCATTGATAGATTTGAACCACCAGAGAGACATCACCTTTGGGTGCCACTCCCTATGGTTAATGCTTACAGCCCACAGCCCTTCCTGAGTGCATAGAGCTAAGAACTTAAATAACACTCAAGTACAACATTCTTACACAGTTAGCAGAGATGGGAAAGGAAAGAGAGAGACGAGTAAAAATTAATAGATAATGGACAAGCATTAAGAAGGATGAAGGGAAGAACAAGATTCAATAAATAGATGATCAGTTCTTATGGCTAGAGTAAATGATATTATAAAACAAAACATGAAAAAATGTATATGAATGACTGAATGAAAAATCAGTATGCTTTGTAAACTTTGACTCAAATCACAGTAAAATTGTTGCTTCACACTTGATGTTAGGGGTATCTCTATTAATAAAAAAGTCATAATAATCATTAAAGCTATGTTTGCATATAAAGGGATGATCCTCCCGTCTTAGAAATATCTGTTCTCAGAAAAAGTTTCCTGTCACTCTCCCCCTCCAGGTCTGAGAAAATTAACTCGCTACATGCACTTACACCCGCAGTGCACGAAGCTTCCTCTCGGGGATTTTATTTCCCACAATCCTAATTGCTTGCTTCCTTATTTATACCTTACAACCTCAGAAAAACAGCTGGAGGACCATTGATGAATCAATTGTCTCAAGGACAATGAGAGTTTTTGGAGTCTAGCCTAGAAGCTCTCTGAGGGTAACAGTGATTTCTATCTTGTTACGTCTATCACCTATAACAGGTATTTAATATATTATTAAAGAATTACTATAATATATTATTAATATTACTATAATTAATATT
>NW_006399777.1:8958130-8959571 GCF_000299155.1 Elephantulus edwardii
TTAAAACCAGGCCTGAGGGCCACAGATTAAAATTACCCACAATAGTAGATAGAAAAATGAAATAACTAAAGTTTTCTGACTGAGCTGTTAAGACCAGGAAAGGGATTGTTGAGTAGCTAGATTGCTATTCATCACTCTTTCTCCAGCCTTCTGGTAAAGCTTGGAAAATCATGAATGAATATGTGCTAAATTAATAACTAGTTCTTGACTAACAATACAAGACACAATAGGACTCTAATGGTTTGTCTCATCTTAAAATTCATCTATAATATTGTTTGATTAACTAATTCTGATTATGGATCTTCATCGGTCATAATTAGCTCTGCATTCACTGTAAAAAAAAAAGAAAGACAGTCCATCGCTCTGAAGCATTCCCTTCTTAAACAAATCTGAATGAAGATGTCTTGGCTCTTTGTGAAGCCCATCCAAGCAAGAATACAAATCTCCCATGCAGGTATACCTGCAGAAGTCGCCCCCATAAACTTTCTGATCTTAATCATGAGAATTTAATCATTACTTCATTAAGCAATCTCCTTAATGGAAATGTTTAAACATGATTGTCGTTGAGTATATATCTACATTGGTGTTTATATACATCAGCAAGGTTTAAGAATACACTGGGTTATAAATTTGTCTTTTGGAACTTTCTAATTTTTGTTCTGTTACAGCCCAATTTCTTGCTATTTCAGTAGATTAAACTCCAGAAAGGGAACTACTATCTCTGGCACTTAACTCTCAATGAAATTTCCTAAAATTTTTTTTATCCTTTTTTTTTATCATTTTATCATTTTTTTTCTGACAAAAATGAAATTCTTTTTTCTCCCTTGTTCATTTTAAGATAGCATCATTTTAGACACGGAGGTCTATAATTTACCCTCTTGGTCCTTTTCTAAGTCCAATCAGTATCAAACAGTCAAGAGAAAATAAAACACTTAGTTTTCCCAGCTCTCAACAATTATCTAATGGACTCCTATGATGGTATACCATTGGGTCAGAACCAAGCCAGAGTTCATCCTCTAGTGGGTTTTCAGAGGTAATAAAGCACACTGTTTCTGTGAGGAGCTGGGAGGACATTGCCCATCCTTCTCCCATGGGGCAGCTGGTGGATTCAAACCGTGTGCCTTTAGGGTTGCAGTGCAGCTTCTTACTACCAGGCTGCCAGAGCTCCAGAATGGACTATAGGCATATTAAATATGACATAAAAGGCAAAGCAAAAATAGAAATACTTTTTTATCCTTCCAAGCAAAACCAGGCTTTAGATTTTCTTGTAAATTTTTACGTCAGTATTTAAAATGTCAGTGGGTCACCAGTTTGGGGCTGGTATCCACTTTGGGAAGATGTGTGAAGCAGTTGGAGTCTACAAAGGTGTGTTTTCTTGTTTTAGTTGAAGCTTGAGTGTGGGCTGTTTGCTTGTTTCTGTGCTTCATATTTAAAAAGGCAA
>NW_006399777.1:8961061-8965047 GCF_000299155.1 Elephantulus edwardii
TGACTAAGGAGGATAGAAGGAGAATTGATGCCTTTGAGCTGTGGTGCTGGAGAAGAGTATTGACTATACCATGGACTGCTAGGAAAACAAACAGACTGCTTCTCTAATACAACACTCATATATTTGAAGACTAAGGCTATTATGGAAGCAGGAGGGAGTGGTATCCACTTCCTAAACAACATGTCTCTGAAAACTCCATAAACTTTGACAAACGACAATAGTTATAGAAAGCTTTCAGATCTTTTGTTCATAGGGTTGCTGTGAGTCATGCTCAACTCAATGGCAATCAACAACCACAATAATAACAAGGCTATTATAGGGATTTATAGAGAAGAGGGTTATTCTTTTGAATTTTTTAAATTTTATTTTATTATATTGTGTGTGTGTGTGTGTGTGTGTGTGTGTGTGTGTGTACCATCAAATCAGATCTGACTGGGACAGGAGAAGATTGCCCCTCCTTCTCCAGCAGAGCATCTGGTGGATTTGGACCGTGCACCTCTGGGATTGCAGTGGAAAGTCATTCTGTTTATGGATGCTTAGGTTGTTCTAATTATGCCCTAGATGTCTATCTCAACAATAGCATTATGGACTACTGTTTATATTCTGATCCCTTACCCTGACTAGCAAGATAGAAAATCGATTTACTGTCCAGTAAAGCCACATGTCCTGGTTAAAATCCTCTATGGCTTTAATTTTGTCATTATAGTGTCAATGTCAATGCTTCTTCAGATAACACACGTGCCATCCTAGATGATATATCTTCTTATGTCCTCATTGTTCAATATCTCTAACCTCCCACCCAACTCTCTGGTTTGCATTTGCTTCTAACACCCAATATCTGCAGCGATTTTTAGTATACTACTCCCCTTTCCCACCTCCTCCACTACTAGAATCTACTTCATCTACAATCCAGAAATAACTATAACTAGAAAATTACATGTTTACATGTAGGGTGAGGGTAAGAAGGGGACCTGATGGTGTTATGCATTGGTAAAATTTCAGTACTTTCCTGGTAATCTAAAGACCCTCACGTATGCACAGAGGTGTCAAACTGCCTAGGAAAGACCAGAGAAGTTGCTAGTCTATCACCTCTGGCTGATCTTGGTACGGGCAAGAAACAAAAGCATTGTAACGTGCTGATTGAAACAGCCAGACACTCACTCAACACACAAGAGCCTATTAACAAAACTGTCAAACTTGGTCCTTGATAGATCTAAAAAAATTTCTGTGCAATTATGATTGACCATGAAGCAAATCAAGAAGACTCTTCAGTGACCACAGATGAATAAAAATATAGACGCTGAAGAATTAATCCCAAAAAGTCACTAATCAAATAAAATAGCAAGAAATACATCAATAATAAATACCAGCAAAAACAAATAACCAAAAGAGAGGGAGGGAAACTTTTTCTTTAAACCTCTCAAACTATGTTTTGTTTAAAAAGTCAGGCTTTGAAAAATAATAAAAAAATAACAATGTTTGCAATGAAGCAGTAAAGTACACTCTTGAAACAAGAAGATGAAATATGCAAAAAAGTTTCCTTGAATAAGCCCACATATGGAATTCCATAAATAAAGAATTTAAATTAGCTATAACAAATATGTATTGATTGGAAGCGTCCAGGCAAGTGGCACAACAAAGTTTACAGAAAGTTCATTTTCTATATCCATGATTGGGGAATAATATTTGAGGTTTTAAAAGTTTGCAAACGGCCATGTCTTAAGCAAAGAAGAAAGGACATCAAGGATTCAGAAGAAATGATCTTACAGAACTAATCACCCACAAAGACTATAATCTCATCTAGTCTAAGGTAAGAAGAAGGGGATGAGATCCCACCTCCCACTAACTGTGGTGAACAGCTGAAAAAATGTAAAACAAAGCCCAAGTTCCTTAAAGATCAGCTGGACCACACTAGTAAAACCAACAAGAACCCCTGAGATGGTTTACCTGCTATCATTCCTTTAAAGTTGGAAATGAAACCCCTTGAAAGGGTCACTTTTTATTAAATTTTTAAAAACTCTAAAAAAATCCAACAACAAAAAAGTAACCAAACAAAAAAATATCTATTAAGAAAACTAAATGTAAATAATTAAGAAATGTGTGAAAACAGGAACTTAAAAATAGAAAATATCAATAAAACTACTAAAAACAACAAAAGAGAAAATCTAGAGATGAAATATAAAACAACTGAATTTAAAATTTTCTAAAGCACCTAAGCACATGTTCCAGTGGTCAGAAGAATGAATGAAAGAACTACAATGTCGTGACATTTTTCCAACTTTCTTTCCCTCTCTTTCTCTTTTTCTCTTTCTATATTTCTTATCATAAACACGATATGTTTAATGGCACCACTCTAGTGTCCCTGAGCCTGTATTAATTGTTGGGGTTTTTTTTTCCCCTGTGGTTCCATAGACTGAATAATTTCAATTGAGTCTGAAAAATCACAGGAGATAAAAAAAAAAAGAGGGATACTACTAAGTATATGATTATATTATTAATAATAATTACTGAAATCAAAAAGAGGAAGTGATAGAGAGTTGGGAAAATGTCATGAGCAGACATTTATGAAATTTATAAAGAAGTTAATCAAGACAGAACTTCCACTCTGGACAGATACAGATACGGTCAAGAACACATGGTTCTCTTTCATTATGGTATCCAGTCAAATGGTTATCTTCCAAGGAGGGCAAGATGTGCACCTGTGTCTTCCTTCCTTCACTTACAAGTCACTCAGGCTGTAGAAGTGAGTGCGTGTAAGACTAGAATTCCTCTTCCTTTTGTCTTGCTCCTATACATAAGACAGAACATGCATCTGGAGTACAGTGCTGCTGAGAATTCGTATTTCTCTTGCATCAGTTTATGGAGGAGGGGCAAGGGCATACATTCCATGCTAAGAAGAACAAGCTAGGGAGACCTGGAGTTTCTGTCTCCAACTATCATGAAGTATTCAACTCCTGAAGCAGAAATATCACTCAGAGAGAAGTATGTCATTCGCCTTGTCCACAGATAAGAGTCCTAGCCCAGAGACTGCTGGGTGAAAAAATCAAATCATAGAATAGTGTTCTGATATAAAAAAAGAAATTAATTTTATTTGATAACCAAAAGAGAAATTAGTTTGATTTCCAATACTGAAGAAGTCAAAGCCACAGGTTACTCTCAAAACCTATAAATTTTAATGAAAGGCAACTACTTTTCATTAAAAGAAAGATTTCATTACAAGAAGGATTTTAATGAAAGGAGATTCATAGAAACTTTGGCAATGTGAACTAAACTCTAAACTAGCTAATTTGTTGGACAGAAATTAAAGGAGAGCTTGGAAGAGCCATCTTGAAGTAATGGGGGGAAAATTATACACCAGAACTATTTGTATCCAAATTTGAATAGATTAATGTGTTACCCAGACAACATCGCTTGTGCAACAATAACAAAAGCCCGGAGCAATAACACATCAGGAAAGAAGGTAAACAAATATCAATAAATAATCCTCCAATTACTAAGCCAATAACTCACAGTGACAAGCCAATGTTGAAGACAATCAATCCGTAATAGTGATATACTATTTACAATGTGAAATATCCCACAATTAAACTTCATGAAATGTGAAAAGAAACTACAAAGTATCAGGAAATGGGAAAAGGCAAGAGAAATCAGAGGTAGTCATAAAATTTCCAATTTAACAGAAAAATATTTCAAAACAGCATATATAAATATGGTTGGGGAACTGAAAGAAGCCAAGACTAAATTTCTTTTTAAAAGCTATAATTAGTGTTAAGAAACTGTGCTGTCAACCAAAAGCCAGAAGGTTCAAATCCACCTTGTTCCATGGAGAAATGTAGGCAATGTCTGCTGGTGCCATTTATCGCCCATGAGTATCTCTGCTGGAGGATCAGCTGTGAGTCTGTTCCAGCACAATAATGGTAGCTAACAGTAGTAATCACAACAATGACAATAGCACATTAGAAAGAAAATACGGGCAGTTTTCCCCT
>NW_006399777.1:8966759-8983314 GCF_000299155.1 Elephantulus edwardii
GGAAGGCCCTCTATGAGGTGGATTGATTCAGTGACTGGGGTAATTGGTATGGGAGTGTAAGAGACAGTGAAATTTGCACAGGACAGAGCAGAGTTTAGGGCTGTTGTACATAGGGTCGCCGTGAGTCGCAAGCAACTCGACGGCACATAACAATAACAACAACAACTTAATAAACCAGACATAATTAGACTTTATGTGCCTCTAATGAAAGTGTGTGGTAAATACCATCCCTGAATCTTACCAAGCCTCTCATTCTAAAAAGCAAATATTAAAAAAATATAAACAACAGAGGAAATGTTAGCCACATTAAGAAACAAGCTGAATCCAGAATAGAAAACTCAATGTAACAAATTATACCATTTTTTTTCAACAAATAAATTGTAAGGATGTGAGAGAATAATGGAAAATACAATTTTTTTAAGGTTTTTACTCAACACACAGAATGGCATAGTACTACTCAATGGAAAACTCTAAAAAAACCCCAACTAAGAACATTCAGAGAACAAGATCATTAATGAGGTAAATAATTACTCATTGAAAAATTCAATCTAAAAACAGGCATAAACAACAAAAGATAAAAATATATAAAATAAGTAGAAAAGTTAGCAAGATGGTATTTTTTTAAATGAAGCCTATAAATAATAATGTAAAATGTAAATAATCAAAGTACTCCAAGTAATGGCAGAAGTTTGCAGATGGGATACTCAAGTCTATACACAAGAAACCACAGATAATCAAAAGTAAAAGGATGCAGGGAAGTAAAAGGATAGAAAACATAAACATAATCAAAAGAAAATTAGGGAGACTACATTAATATATTGTTGTTGTTGTTGTTGTTGTTGTCGGGTGCCGTCAAATGAAAAAGAGGAGGGACCCCAACAAGCTGGACAGACACAATGACAGTAACACAGGACAGAGCAGGGCAGGGGTTGGAGCTTGTTCACAGGGTCGCTGTGAGTTGTCATTGACCCAGCACCTAATAACAACAATAACAACACACCCTGCTTTATAGAAAGTTTATGGGGAAGATGAAAGAAGGAAAATTAGAGATGAAGAGAGGTTGAAGAGACATATTCACCATAAACTTTGGGCAGCTCATGTCTGAATCCTGAGTTTAACAAAAACCAAGAAAGAGAAATTTGAAAACTTATTCACCATTCATTGCCACTGAGGATTTAGTATAAAATAATGAAGTCATGGTTATATCTCTATATTGCTATCTCTATCTCTATATCTATCATCTCTATCTCTATCTCTACACACAATTTTTAAAAAGAATACGGATTACATTATAAAAAATCTCTAGGATTTGCCTCAAAATAACCTATGGAGCTAGGAAAGGGAATGGTCAAAGGTGAAGCCAGATTAGGCTCCGATTGTTAATTAATTGTTGACACTGAGTTCAGTGTACTATTCTCTCCACTCACTCAGATTTCCTTTAATACAAATTTTGATTGTAAATTGAGTAATAAAACTTTTTTTAAATGAGTGGATGAAAACGGCTCCATGGTTCAATCCCAAAAGGTTCATTTAAGAACAAGCTCACGCCTGCTCAGTTCCACAGATCTTTTTGTTTAGGAAAAATAAAATAAAATTAAACTTTAAGCGCATGACCTTCCTCCCACTGAATCATTGTGAAAACAGCTAAAAAGCCTTTAATTTTAAGGCTTAAAAAAATTATTCTTTTGTGTGTGTGTATCGTCAAATTGAAACTGATTGGTACAGGAGGAGATTGCCCCTCCTTCTCCAGCAGAGCATCTGGTGGATTCGAACCGTGCACCTCTGGAATTGCAATGCAGCTTCTTGTCACTAAACTCCCTAGTTTTGACGCTTTTTGACACACAAATAATAACTTACTTTCTTAATGATAATTTCTTCTATCTGAATCTTGACAAATAGGCCTTTTTTTAATGCTTACTATAGTAAGTTCCATATGCTCCACAAGGTTACAGTGGTAAAAAGTTGAAAAGTTTAAAACATTTCAAAATATCATTCTCCTACCCAATAGCTACTGTACACAAGAGCTGCAAAACATATCTCATCTTCAATTTACACATGAAAAAACCAAGTTACTTTACTTATTACACATATTTTTATAGATCTTTACAAGCCTTGATATATTATGGTTTGAGTTCTTTTACATAGGGTACACATTTTAACATCACTATTTGTACAGTTCTCAGTTTGTTTTGTTTTCGACACCAGAGGTCAGCAGCTTTGTTAGCAAAATGTCAAGACTGTAAACATTTTAGGCTTTGCAGGCTAACCGGTTTCTGTCCCTTATTCTTCTTTGCTTTGTTTCCGATCCTTTGAAAAGCATTCTCAGCTCTTGGAATGAAGAAAGCAGGTTGGATTCCAGATTTGGTCTGCAGACCATCAGCTACCAACTCCTGGACTGGTTAGGACAGGTTTTATTGGAATCGACTTAGAGCTCTCATTTCAGGTAAAAACGCTTCAACAATCTAGTGCATCACAGAATGTTTTACACTTCGACTGATTACTACTCTTCACTAAGGAAGTCAATGAGAGACTGAGAATATGAAATGCAAAAGTATATCAAATAGTAATCTGACCCTTACAGAGTATTTCTTGCTCTTTAGTGATTATTGTTTATTGTTTTTATTTTTGGGGTTTTTTAAAATTTTATTTTAATAATTTTAATGAACATTTACAGAGATTTTGGATTTCCATTCATTCATTGTTGCACTTTTCTCCCTACCTAGCCCTCTCTGTGCCGCCCCCCATCCTCCCTAGTTTGCTCCTCTCTTTGAAAAAGTAAAAGAAAAATTCTTTCTTTGGTATACATATTTTTAAAAGTGTTTATTGTAATTCAGGGACAAGTTCATCTATTCTGTGCCCATATGCATTATTAGAGAACCTGATCAAAATAGTAGAAATGTTTGTTTCCATAACAAACAGAGGAGAAAAAGAAAAGGTTAGAATCCAGAGGTCTTATTTGGCTATTCTTGCATCGTACAAACTAACACAAAGTTGTTTCAAAGGATTTTCCGTTGAACTATACGTGGTCCACACATTTTGTCCTTTACTAATTAATCAAAGGGGACTCTGGTGACATAGTTCGTGGGAAATTGTGCCACTGACCCAAAAGACACACCTCTCGCTGAAGCGTCATATCCACCAGCAGGTCTGCAGGAGAAAGCTGAAGGAACTCTTTCACGTTGATTAACAGACACAGAAACTCAGTGGAGGGTCAGCTATGAGTTGCTTCTGACTTGGCAGCAAAGAATTGGGGGGTTTTGTTTATTTATTTGTTTGCTTGGTTTTGCATTTTTTTAAACTAACCTAAAGGTTTAGAATTCAAAATTACTTAGTGAAATACAGTCGAAAGACCCAAGAGTCTGTTTCTGTAAAGATGGTGGCCTAAAACATTCTAGAGTAATTCTACTCTGTTATGTTGTTGTTTGTTTGGAATAAAGCTACTCATGGTTGACCTTGACCCTCCAGTGGGTCTTCAGAGGCTGTAAATCACATGGAAGGAGAGGCCCATCTTTCTCCCACAGAGCAGACAGCAGATTTGAACTGCCTGGCTTTGGGATGGCAGTGAAATTCCTTACCTCTAAGCTATCAGAACTCCTTTCTAACGTCATCATGATTTAGAATCCAATCAATAAGTTCCGTTTGAGTCGTGGTTCTGCAGAACTAAGTGTATAGGAATAAATGTCTAATAGGCTGAAATTGATAATGTCGCTGTTATTATGTGCCACCAAGTCACCTGTGACTCACAGCGACCCTATGCACAAGAGCTCTGAACTCCACCCTATACTGAACCTGTCTGTCTCAAACACACCTACCCTCATGACCCCAGTTACTGTGTCAATCCATCTCATCTGGAGTCTTCCTCTCCTGCACTGTCCCACAACCCTCCCAAACATGATGTCCTTCTTCAAGGACTGGTCTCTGTTAGCCACATGCTTCAAAATCCTTGCCCCCAGGAAACAACTTGGTTTGACCCTCTCCAGGGCCAATCTGTTTGTTCTCTTGGCAGTCCACGGTACTCTTCTCCAGCACCACAACTCAAAGGCATTGATTCTTCTTGCCATCCTTAGCCATATTGTCTGAAGCATAGCAAATAATTGTGAAGACAATCGCCTAAAGTCAGGCACACCTTAGTCTTCAGACTGGCATCATTGCTCTTTAGACGTTTAGTTAGGTCCTCGACAGCAAATTTCTCTAATGTAATTCATCTTTTTATTCTCACCGCTGATGCCAAGGATGTTGATTGTGGACCTGAGCAAGGTGAAATTATTAACTGTCTCAATCTCTTCTCCATCTATCATGGTGCTGCCAATTGGCCCAGTGATGAGAATTGTTGTCTTCTTGATGTTGAGCTTCAATCCATATTGAAGACACAGTACTTGACCTTCTAGAACTAGCACTTCAGGTCCTCCTCAGTTTCAGCAAGCAAGGCTGTGTCATCTGCGTAATGCAGGTTGTTGATGAGTCTTTCTCTAATCCTGATGCCACATTTCTCTTCATAAAGACAGCCTCCTGAATGATCTGTTCTACATATTGATTGAAAAGGTATGGAGACAGGATGCCCAGATACACTCCTTTCCTAATTTTGAACCATGCAGTGTTTCCTTGCTTTGTTCCGATGACTGCTTCCTGGTCCACACATAGGTTTCACATGAACACAATCAAGTCTCCTGGGTTTCCCATTCTTCCCAAAGTTAGTCATAATTTGTTAGGATCCACACAAATGCCTTTGCATAGTCAATGAAACAAAGATAGACATTCCTCTGGTCCTCTCTTCTTTACAGTATTTTCAGACATCGTCACTCTACAGTACTTTGGAGAGGTCCCTAACAACAGACTTGCCAATGCTATATGTCTCCTGATTTCCTAACTGCTGGTATCAAAGGTGTTAATTGTAGATCCAAGTAAAATGAAATCATTAACAATTTCAATATTTTCTCCAACCATCATGATTTACTTTTCTTTTTTTACTTTGGGCACTTAACCAGGAGAGATCAGTCCTTACAGAAGGACATCATGCTCGGAAGGATGGACTGACAGTTCAGGACAGGCAGACTCCTGATGAGATGGATTGAGACAGTAACTGGGGTGATGGGGGTTGGGGTGTCAGAGTTAGTGAGACTGTCTCAGGACAGGGCAGGGTTCAGAGCTGCTGTACACAGAGTCGCTATACATCACAGGTGACTCAATGGCACATAACAGCAGTAACATACTATGACAGGTTGGGAAGCAGGAGAGGCATCCACTTCCTAAACAACCTGCCTCCAGAAACTCTATGAACTTTGATAAATGCTCATAGTTTTAAAGGGGCTTCAGGCCTTTTATTCACTATGGTTTTGGTCACTATAATTCGTGCTCAACTTATGGGCAGTCAGTAACATTTTGATTTTGTCTATTCGTTCAGTGGTGAGGATTTTTTGGCTTCTTCATGTTGACCTGCAATCCACATTGAATGATGTTCTCTTTGATCTTCTGCGGCAAGAGTTTCAAATCCTCCCCACTTTCACGAGGTACGGTCGTGTCACTTGCAAAAGGCTGGTTATTGATGAATCTGTCTATGGTTCTCATGCCACATTCTTCTTCACGGAAGAATGGAAACCCCAGTGCACGGAATTATGTTCATATAAACCAATACCTGGACCAAGAAGCTGTCATCTGAACAGAGCAAGGAAGCATTGTTTGGTTTAAAATCAGGAAAAGTGTACATCAGGGTTGTACTAACCCTAAATCCACCAGTATGTGCAAAATCCTTTATATATGTAAGTTCATTAAAGTCCTACAGTCACCAGCAAGCAACAATGAAGAAGAGAGTTGGATGTTCAAATAGATTAACTAATTTAAACCAAGTTACACAGCTAGAGAGTGCCACAGACAGTCTAATGCTAAAAATATTCATTTTTCCAATTATAGCAGTCTGCAGAATAAATACATACATAAGATTATCTAAACCAAATTGCATTGTATCTTTTTTACTTTACCTCTTTTCATGTAAAACACACTGTCCAAACAAATGCTCGTCCATTATATTCCAATTGTTTGCCTTGCAGCTAAATCCAAACCTAATTGTGTTTTCCTTACAATGCAGATCTTTTACAAATGATCTGTCATATTAGATTAGATTCCTGACCTTAAATATTTATCTGCATTAAATTCCCAGCATGGGATTCAGATAAATAAATAATAAGAAAAAAAGAAAAGGAGAAGAAAGTGAATTAGGAGAAGGGATAAAAAAAGGGTTAACAGTTGAAATAAGGAATAAAATGGATTGGAATATCTGCCTAGAACAGATAGACTTCAACAAATAATAATATTAAATAATGCTGTAGGATTTTAGAAACAAATTAAAGGAGTTTGTCTGTAACTAAAATCCACAATACTATCTTTTATGCCCAATGTCAGTTAGATCTATTCATGACTGGTCTAACTCTGTCTTATTTATTTTGGAAATAAGTACAATCATATAAACGTGAGTGAAGACAGAGGCAATATCAGATGAAGGTCAACACAATGTGGCCAAGGACAGAGACATTTGAATGAGTTTAAGAGTCAAAGGCTACAAAAGTTTATTATTATTGTTATGATTATTACTAAAGTTTATTATTATTATTATTATTATTTGTTGTTGTTGTTGTTATGTGCCGTCGAGTTGTTTCTGACTCAAAGCGACCCTATGTACAACAGCCCTAGACCCTGCTCTATCCTGTGCCAATCGCATGGCATCTGACACACCCATCCCGATTATCCCAGTCACTGAATCAATCCATCTCATAGAGGGTCTTCCCCTCCTGCGCTATCCCTCCACCCTCCCAAGCATGATGTCCCTCTCCAAGGACCCGTCCCTCCTGGCAACAAGTCCAAAGTATGTCAGACAAAGCCCCAGAATCCTTGCCTCCAAGGAGTAGCTTGGTTTAATCCTCTCCAAGGTGAATCTGTTTGTTTTCCTGGCAGTCCATGGTACACTCAGTACTCTTCTCCAGCACCACAGCTCAAAGGCATCAACTCTCCTCCTGTCCTCTCTAGTCATTGTCCAACTCTCTGATGCATAACAAGCGATTGCAAAGACCATGGCCTGTACCAGGCGCACCTTAGTCTCCAGAGAGACACTGTTGCTTTGAGTGCTTTAGAGAGGTTCCTAACAGCAGACTTTCCCATCGCAATATGCTTTTTGATTTCCTGTCTGCTGGTGCCAAGAGTGTTGACTGTGGAGCCGAGCAGACTGAAGCTGTGAACAATCTCAATCTCTTCGCCATCCATCCTGACGCTGCCAATTGGTCCAGTGGTGAGAATCTTTGTCTTCTTGACATTGAGCCTCAGTCCATACTGAAGGCTGCAGTCCTTGACCCTTCGCAGCAAGTGCATGAGGTCCTCCTCAGTTTCAGCAAGCAGGGTTGTGTCATCTGCATAACGCAGATTGTTAATAGATCTTCCACCAATCCTGATGCCACAATTCTCCTCATAGAGCCCAGCCTCTCAGATAATCTGCTCTGCATACATGTTGAAAAGGTATGGAGACAGGATGCATCCCTGGCGTACACCCTTCCCAATTATTATTATTGTTATTATTATTATTGTTATTATTATTGCTACTACTATTGTTATTGGGCTTCTTGAGGTGCAGCAGGTATGAGGACTCCTGGCACTTTTTGCCGCTGTTCTTTTTGCCCCATGTGGGGGTTGGCAGAGTGGACTTGCCAGATGAACTGGGGGTCTGTGGCCCAGAGTTCGCCAGTATTTGGGCATGTTAGGATGGTAAGACAGTGAAGGGCTCTGGGGCCTGTCTTTCATTGTTTTTGTTCAGACATTCCTCTAGGTCATATAGCCCTGGTATACAAGTTGCCATACAGCAGTCACTTGTGGTTGCTGTGAGGCTGAACACTGCGACACTGATGTGTCAATTGTATTAGTGGCTAGTTACCCAATGTGGACAGAGAGTGGGGTGGAGCTCCCCGATTAAAATAAGCTTGAAAGGAGGAGTGGCATCCATTTCCATAACAGCTTGCATCCGGAAACCCTATGAACCTGGAGAGAGGATGAGAGACACCTAAGCATCGAGGACTCTCCTTCATAGGAGAGTTGCCTGCAACTTGACAGCCCTTAACAAGTACAACTACTACTATTATTATTATATACATAATGTTCTAGTAACAATAATCTTAGCTAAACATGCAGATTGAACAGATATGGGAAGTTGAATTGGACTAAACAGATATACATATTTGTAGAAAGTATTTCCATGTATATATTTTTATATGCTGCAAGTGGGTCTATGTATATGGTAAAGAGCTCTGGTGGCTTTGTGTAAGGAGTTGCACTGCCAATCCAACGGTATGTGATTTGAAACCACCAACTGCTCTGCTGGGGAAAGATGGGCGATCACTTTTTTGTGCCATTTATATGTTCTGAAAACCTACTGGAGGGCCAACTGTGAGTTGGTCCTGACCCAACAGTGCATAACAACAGAGTAGATTATAAAGGGAAGGGACAACATGGTGAAAACTTCTTACCCATAATCCCTTACAATGAGAAAATAAATCACTGGACTTGGGAACAATAGTCCTAGAAGATGTCTAGATTAATTGGCATAACATTGTTCATAAAAACAATGATCTATCTGGAAATAAGAGTTAATGGTGGGCACAGATGGAAGGTGATTAATTTTATAAAACACAATGAAAGGGAATGATTATATGAAACACAATGTGAGAGAAGGAAAGTATGAGACACGTGTATATGAACTTCATATGCAAAACAATATAAAATTAAAATTTTCTAAAAATCCAATATTCTACGTTTTTCTTTGGTGAGGTACAACTGGGATTTTAAAAGCTTATGAGAGACTACCTAAAATTCATGTCCTTATCCAAAATGAAGAACAGCTAAGAAAAGCAAAAACATACAATCAATCCAGAAAACTATCAAATCACACTAATTTCTGTCTTGACCATCCAGAGATCAGAAGAACTGGATGGTGCCCCACTGCCATGAGTGACCACTTTAACGAAGATCACAATAGGAGGTCTTAGAGTTGAAGAAAAATGGGAAACAAAACCCAAAACATAAAAATCCCACTTGGAAAAAAAAAAGGAAAAAACCCCTAGTCTGGTGAAACCCCCAAGCTTTTGTCACTTAGATATCCATCAAGCTAGAACTCAGTCCTCACTCATACGGGTCATCCTTCAGCCAAATAATAGATACGAACAAAAAAGGGAGAAATTTACCAAGATTATAAAAATTAGATAAGAATTATAAGATCATTGGCATACAGTTTAATTTCTTCCTCTATTTGAAACATTCTGTGGTTTTGTTATATTTACAATTGGGAAGAAAAAGAAAGAAATCAAGAAAAGACAAAGTTATTTCTCTTTAGGAAGTTATCTGTAGGAGATAAATCAGCCTTCAACAGCACCTGCAAGTGGTCCCACATTTTAAACCCCTGGAAGAATATACAGGTGAGGTAAAGTTTTGCTCATTCTATTTAAAAACTAAGGTCTATGGGTGACACAGTTTGTATTAAATTATTAATATACTAAACTACTAGTGGAAATGTTGACAGTTCAAGTCCAGCAAGCAAGCAGTGCCACTGAAGAAGAGATGAATAATCTCCTTCCCAGAGGTGATAGGTGGTTCTCCTTCGAAGCATGCAGAGTAGTCATGGCTCAGAATCAACACCAGTGGGTTTGTTGGTTGAACTGTTGGTTTTTATTTAAAAATTAGGTCTTAAAAGAAATTCTCATCAGCATTATTTACAATGGCTTCTTTATTAGATGGGCATCTTACTAGTTAAAAAGATAATTACTTTCTTTTTAGCAATGATATCAGGATGGATGGTGAAGAGATAGAGATAGTTAAAAACTTTAGTCTGCTTGGCTCCATGGTCAATGCTCTTGACACCAGTAGCCAGGAAATTAAAAAATGTACTGCAATAGGAAAGTCTGCTGTTAGGGACCTCTCCAAAGCACTGAAGAGCAATGGTGTCACTCTGGAAACTAAGGTGCATCAGACAGGCTATGGTCTTTACAATCACTTGTTATGCATCAGAGAGTTGGACAATGACTAAGGAGGATAGAAGGAGAATTGATGTCTTTGAGCTGTGGTGCTGGAGAAGAGTATTGAATGTACCATGGACTGCTAAGAAAAGAAACAGGCTCATCTTGCAGAGGCCTAAAGCAGGCTGCTCCTTGGAGACAAAGATTCTGGGGCTTCGTCTGACATACTTTGGACATGTTGTAAGGAGGGACAGGTCCTTGAGGACATCATGATTGGGAGGGTAGAGGGACAGCGCAGGAGGGGAAGACCCTCTATGAGGTGGATTGATTCAGTGACTGGGATAATCAGGATGGGAGTGTCAGAGATTGGCACAGGACAGAGCGGAGCTTAGGGCTGTTGTACATAGGGTCGCTATGAGTCGCAAGCAACTCAACGGCACATAACAACAGACAACAATAACAATACTTAACTTCTGTTCTTTGGCAAACAAACTGCCGTGGACCATAAGGTTCAATTTTTTTTTTTTTTAATGCGTACGTTGTCCTTGTTAGGTGCCATCAAATTACCTAGGACTCACGGTGACCCTATGGGCAAGGGATCTGAATCCTGCCCCATCCTGTGCTGTCATCACCATCGCTGATTCACTCAAGCTTATTGTTGTAGCTTTTACGTCAATCCTTCTCGTTAGGGTCTTCCTCTCTTTCTCCGACCCTCCTCCACCTTCCCCAGCATAATGTCTTTTTCAAAGATCTGGTCCCTCCTGACAGCATCCCTAAAGTACATGAGATGAAGTTTCATCATTCTTGCCTCTGAAAGAGGACTCGAGCTGCATTTCCTCCAAAACAGACTTGTTTGTTCTTATGGCGGTAAAAGGGAGCACACGGCCGAGTAGCAGAGAGATCCTCCGTTCCTCTCCAGGACAAAATTAAAGACAGTTTCAGCATCTCACCTCCATTTTTCTCCAGGATAAAATTAAAGACACTTTTAGCATCTGACCTCCATTTTTCTCCAGGATAAAATTAAAGACATTTTTAGCATCTGAGTTTTGTGAATCCACCAGATTTTTACAAGCTGTGCTACTGATCCAACACTCATAAAAGAAAACAGAATTCACTTTGGCAAAGCCATTAGCAAACTGCTTATCTTACATTCTTTAATTCATCACCATAGGACTAGTTACTTTTCACATTTCAGTGAATTCATACCAGGGAAAACTGTAAGACAAGGTTTCATTTCCCACTCCGATTACTCTGATCTCACTCTGCAGCCCTGGTGGGCTAATGTATAACATAGCAAGGTCTCAACTGCAAGGTCAACAGTTCAAATGCAACAGCAGCAGCACCAAAGGGAAAAGATGGACGTCTCCTCTCGTAAAGATTTGTTGTTGTTCACCGCTGAGTGAGAATTGACCCCCTACCTGACACTCCAGTGAGTTTTCAGAAGTAGTTTAATCTCACAGGAGGAGACTGCCTATCTTTCTCCTGCAGAGCAGCTGGTGGATTTGAACTACGTGCCTTCAGGATTGCAGTGCAGCTTTTTATCATCAGATGGAGGGTCACTATGAGTCAGAAGAGACACAATGACAGTGTGTATATTTTCATTCTGACTGATTTTATTTTCAACTCTCATCAACACTCTGTGTTATGCAGATGACACAACCCTGCTTGTTGAAACTGAGGAGGACCTGAAGCACCTGCTGCAAAGGGTCAGGGACTGCACCCTCCTATATGGATTGAAGCTCAATGTCAAGAAGACACAAAGAATGTCACCACTGGGCCAATTGGAAGCATCAGGATGCATGGTGAAGAGATTGAGATTGTTCACAGCTTTAGTTTGCTTGGCTCCATAGTCAACACTCTTGGCACCAGTAGCCAGGAAATTAAAAGGCGCATTGCCATGGGAAAGTCAGCTGTTAGGGACCTCTCCAAAGTACTGAAGAGCAATGGTGTCTCTCTGGAGACTAAGGTGCGTCTGATACAGGCCATGGTCTTTGCAATCACTTGCTATGCATCAGAGAGTTGGACAATGACCAGGGAGGATAGAAGGAGAATTGATGTCTTTGAGCAGTGGTGCTGGAGAAGAGTATTGAGAATACCATGGACTGCTAGGAAAACAAACAGATTCATCCTGGAAAGGGTTAAGCTGGGTGGTTCTTTGGAGGCAAGGATTCTGAGGCTCCGTCTAACATACTTTGGACATGCTATAAGAAGAGACCGGTCCCTGGAGAAGGACATCATGCTGGGGAGGGTGGAGGGACAGTGCAGGAGGAGAAGGCCCTCTATGAGGTGGATTGATTCAGTGACTGGGATAATCAGGATGGGAGTGTCAGAGACAGTGCCATTGGCACAGGACAGAGCAGAGTTTAGGGCTGTTGTACCTAGGGTCGCTATGAGTCGCAAGTGACTCAACGACACATAACAACAACAACAACATACCACAAGCCCCAGCCCTACCCGCCAGCCTCCCTTACCCTGAACCCACAGGTTTTTCTCAATCTTAATTTCTCCTTCTGGGAGTCTTAATCTCTATTATGTCACACTCTAATCCTACACAAAGGTCTTCACAATTACTAGGCAAAGGTCTTTGTAATCATTTGCTATGCATCAGAGCTGGGCAATGACTAAGGATGATAAAAGAAGAATCAATGCCTTTGAGTTGTGGTGCTGGATGTGAGCATTGAACATATCATGGACCACCAAGAAAACAAATAGGTCCATTCTGGAGAGGGTGAAACCAGGCTGCTTCTCGAAGGCAAGAATTTTGAAACTCCATTTCACATACTTTGTGCATGTTCCAGGAAGGACTGGTCTTAGGAGAGGGACATCATGCTTGGAAGGGTGGAGGAACAGTGCAAGAGAGGAAGGACCCTCGATGAGATGGATTGAGTCAGTGACTAGGGTAATGGGGGCAAGTGTGTCAGAGCCAAGGAAATTGGCTCAAAATAGAGCAGAGTTCACAGCTGCTGTACACAGGGTCGCTGTGAGTTACAGGTTACTCGACAGCACATAGCAACAACAATCCTACACGACTCCTGGGAGTATATTAGCAAAAGTTTAAATGCTGTGCTTTGTTTGAGAAATTAAATGTTTATAGGGATCTTTTAAAAAAATATTTCTCAGAAATCTGAAAAGGTGTTGATTTCAAGGACCATGACATTTTCAAGCCACCACTTAATTGTAAGTGATAAGAACAGACATAAAGAACGCTGTATTTTAGAGTGGCAGTCAGGGTACCTCCAGGACTTCCTTGGAACCGGAAGAACAAGATACACTGATATTGAACATGGATAAAATGCCGCTTGCCCAAGTCCCCACGGAGTGGTCTGTTCCTTCCAGGACTGATCGCTCATCACATTCCCAGGCACCCTGAGAGGCACAGATACTACAAAGAAAAACGATATTCTACTTACCTTCAGGGAGTTAAGTTTTAGTAAAGGCGGACACATAAACTGACATAACACAATGTGACAAGAGAGGAATAAGCTGACTGTCACAAATGCAGGGAGTTTAGGGGCTTACTGGGTAAAAAAGTGGTGCTTTCAACCCAAAGGCAAATGATTCAAAACCAGCAGCATGCTCCATGGGAGAAAGATGGGCAATCTCCCCAAGTGGAATTTACAGCCTCTGAAAAGTCACTAGAGGGTCAGCTGCGAGTTGTTCTTAACTCAAAGGCACATAGCAAAACAACAAAGAGATGGCAGTCCCTAAGCTGTGAAAACGGTTAATATATCAGCCACAAATTAACTGAAGGCCTGCAGACTTGAATCTACCTGAAAAGAAAGGGCAAGTCATCTGTTTTTTTAAAGAAAATTAGCCATTGAAAACTCTCTGCTCCATAATTCCACACTGACTAACAGAGGGCATTACTTGTGAGTCAAGGTCAAAACCATGGCAACTGGTACATATCACTTTAGACCATAGCAGTGGGCTGGGGGAGAGGGCAGGGAGAGAGCATGAAAGTATTTAAGAAATGTTTTCTAATAAAAAATGAAATCACCACCGACTAAACAAAAGAAGAAATATTCATTTAGTTCTCAGGAAGGAAAACTGCATTTTGGATAAGTATTAAATACACTTTTTAAATGGTCTCAGACTGAAAACTTGAATGAAATTCCTCAACAAATTTAACTTCATCCGGGTTGCAACTAGTTAAAAAATTACTTTATAAAGTGATATGGATTCATTCCTCAGATATCAAAGGTAACTAAAGGCTTATCCTTTTTTCCACTAATTATTATTTAATTTTTTTTTGTAACTTGGGAGGAAAAAATACAAGAGAATTATGCTGAAGTTAATACGATGCACACAAATAAATAACATGAAAATTCTGCATATGAATCACAAGACTTTTCACTTTACCATAAAAAGTTGCAGTATCTAATTTGCATAAGATTATGGATCTTGGATCAGTGTGATAAGATTTACTTTATCAAAGCATCTGCAGTAGCCTGAAGACATCTGTCATTTCTTACCTGTTTAAACGTGAATTAAAAGCACCTAAAGGCAGCGTGTTCAAGCTGTTAGAAATCTTAGATATCTCTTTCATCCATTATTAGAAGGAGTCCCAGTGATTCTGTAGGCTATCTTTGGGCTGTTAACTTAAAGGTCAGTAGTTCAAATCTATCAGTACTTCCAGGCACAAAGATGACTCAGTATGTTCCTGAAAGTATTTACAAGTCTGGAAACATTTTGGGGCAGTTTAACTCTGTCATGCAAGGTGACTGGGAGTTGGAACCGACTGCATATCTGTGGGTTAGTCCTAGATGAGGTGAATAAACAGGTCCTCGGAGTCTCCTCTCTAGCTTTCTCTGCCTCACCTGCTCCCAATCACTCGTCAGCCCCCAGCCAGTCTGGGAGGATCAGTTCCCCCTCCACCACAGGAACTCTTTGAACCAGATGGCATTGTTGCTTGTTCTCTCTGTCTTGAATAGTCCCTACTCTTCACTCACCAGAATATTCCTCTGATTTTCTCATTCCCTCTAATGACATTCCCTTAGCGGGCTCTTTTTTGCTACCTCAACATAAAGGATACCAGGGCTCTTTCAGAAGCCCTCCTGCTCTCCTCCTCATCTTCTACACCAGGCAAATTCAACTCTTCCCAACACTGATGGAGTCCAAGTCCTGTCTATTCCCCAGACTCACTCCAGTACAGCAGCCCCACGCCTCCCACCATCCACTCAAGTTCTCTGCCTGCATAGCCCACAGGCCCATCTCACACACAGTGTGAGCCCAAATGATTCATCCTTTCTCCCCTCCCTGTTCTCCAGGCTTGTCTGGTGAATGAAGTTCCAGGTATACAGAAGCCCACGTGCTGTCCCAAACGTCACCCTCTTTTCTTCTTAAACCTCCATCCAAGTGACCAAACCATCTTAAAAACAGTATTTTTAAAATGCTTCTCTGGATGCAAATCAAAACCATGATAAGGTATCATCTCATTCCAGTAACAGTGACAAAGTAAAACAGGGCAGCAAGTAATAAATGTTGGAGAGGACGTGGTGAGAAAGGAACATTGTTGGTGGGATTGCAACATGGTACAACCATTTGTAAGGCAATTGGTACTTCCTCAAAAAGCTGAACATAGAAACTCCATATGACCCAACCATTCCATGACTTGGAATATACCCTGAGAAAATGAGAACTGAGGCACAAATGGAGACTTGTACATTAATGTTCATAGCAACATTATTCACCATCGCAAGAACATGGAAACAGCACTAGGAGCGAGTTAAATTCCAGGCTGAAAGGGTGGTTAAGGGCCATGGTGTTGGGGTCCCACCAGTCTCTCTCAGACCAGTAAAATCTAGTCAATATTTAAAAACCTTTAAACATATGTACATGGAAAGACTAACACATATGCCTTACAATTCAGAAGACTCAATTGTTCCTCATTTGCGACCATGTATTTTCTTTTGCCACTGAGCCTTTACATATTACTAATTCTACCATATAACCAGGACCAAACTCTTCATTTCCACAGTAGTAGCACTGAAGGCTCAGAAAAATAATTCTTGTTTTCTAGTGGTATAGAATAGCCATTTTCAGGTTTTTTGTTTTCTCTTTTGCTATTTATTTCCAATGTCCACATTCTGTGAAAGACTCTTTCATACAAAGGGAGCTTGTATAGCAAAGGAAACATCTTACATCACTTTAAAATAGGAAGCCAGCAATTTCACTACTGGGAATAAACCCTAAAGAAACCCTGACTGCCAGCCAAGCAGATATATGCACACCCATGTTTATCACAGCTTGTTCACAATAGCAAAGCGTTAGCAACAAGTGCCCATCAACAAACGAATGGACCGTGAAAAACAAGGAACTCATGAAATATTATTCAAAATGGGTGACCATGGAGGACATTATGCTAAGTGAAATACCTCAGTCACAAAAGGACAAATAATGCATTAGTGCCACTGTTGTAAAATGGGACTGACATGGGGGGGAGGAGATTGAGAAAAATGGGATAAATTATGTCTACTTCATTGAAACAGATGAGGGAGAGAACTGTTTAAAAGGGATATATGATTAGGTATTATTGTCATGACAGGAGGCCAGAATGAAGGTTGCACAGTGGA
>NW_006399777.1:8983440-8992059 GCF_000299155.1 Elephantulus edwardii
TTCATTACAAATAATTTAAAAAATAAATAAATAAAATAGGAATGTGCCCAAGGGAACAGGAAATAAGGAGAGAATGAGAAAAGTAGAATCTTTTCCTGAGAGCTTCTCATCCAGGCCCTGCCAACAGCAGTCCAGGAGAGCTGCACTTATCCAATCTCAAATTGCCAATTCCTTACCACACACGTCTTGTGGGAGAAATCAATTATCAAAGAAAGCTTTCTAGTTGTTCTTAAGGGTCAAAGGTTTTTCAGAGACACTAGGAAGGGTATTGTAAAGTATAGATAACTTGATCCCATCTGAGGACCGTGTGACGCAGTGGTGAGAGACTGAGGCATTCGTGTTCTCAAAGCCTCCCAGGAAATGCTAATGAGAACAAACATCTAAGACCCAGCGAACTACATGTAAGATGCCTGTTGCTACAGTGACTATAGCATGGACCAGTAACTGAAAAGTCCATCCAAACCCCGTAGATGACCCATGCAACAAAGATAGGCAGTCTGCTTCCAGAACATCGAAAAACAAAACACACAAAATACCCTTCAAACTCACTGCCATGGAGTCCGTTCTAACCAAAAGTGGCCCTCCATTGGGGGCATTGTTGTTGCTAGGTGCTGACAAGTTGAGTATGACTCACAGTGACCCTATGAACGCAGATCTGAGTACCATCCTGCTCTGTGCCAGTCTCATCATCTCTGACATAGTACAGCCCATTGCCGCACCCACTGTGACCATCTGTCTCATGGGGGGGTCTTCCTTTCCCTCACTGACCCTCCACCTTTCCAAGCATGTGTCTCTCCAAGGAATAGCTTAGCCCAGCTACGTGTCCAAAGGATGAGAGCTGAAGCTTTACTGTCTTTGCCTCTGGTTGTACTTTCTGTAACACATGCTGTTGTTTTTGGTTTTGTTTTGGGGTTTTCTTTGTGTGTGTGTGTGTTTGTTTGTGGCAGTCCATGGGATATTCAACACTGCAAGAACTCCAAGACATCAATCCTTCTTCTGTCATCTTTATTCATCGTCCAGCTCTCTGAGGCATCACAAGTGATCGAGAAGACCACATCTTAGTCTTCTAACAGGCTGCCCATCTTTCTCTCATGAAGCACTTGGTAGATTCCAAAAACACTGCCTTTTAGTTGACAGTGTAACACACAGTGGACTGCACCATGCTCTGCATAAAGCCAACAACCTTGGAAAACCAAAGTGGCATTTCTACTCTATCCTGTTAGGTCTTTACGAGAACTGGTTCAACGGCAGAGGTTTCGCTGTGTGGAAGATACAAATGTGCCATCAACATTTTGAGAAAGTGCTAATTCTGTGTCATTGCTAAAGTACCCCAGGAAGCGTCCTCCATGAATTCCAGAACTGGGGAGATGAAGATGGCTTTCAGGGGTCCCAGAAAGACTCCAAACATTAGCCTGATCAGACAAAACTGTCAGGAGTAACTATTTACAGCTAATCTCTCCCTTACCTACAAAAGTGAAGAAAACGGTAAAAACCCACTTGAAGAAAAAGGAAGACAAGGAAACAAGTCAAAATGCTAGTTGAGCCTGATTTTTTGTTTGTAATACAAATAGATGGTCTTTCTTCTGTACATTTATGAGCTCTGGTGGCCTAGTGGTAAGAAGCTGTGTGGAAATCCTGAAGGCATACAGTTCAAAACCACCAGCTGCTCCTAGAGAGACGGATGGGGCATCTCCTCCTGTGTGATTAACTGCCTCTGAAAACACACTGGAGGGTCAGCTATGGGTTAGTTCCAACTCCACAGTACACAACAAGATACATACATACATACATACATAGATAATAGCTACATAGATAGATTATAGCTAGACAGATACATAAATACATAGATAGATACATAAATAATAGATGACAGATAAATAGATACATAGATAAATACATAGATACATAGATGATAGATAGATAGATAGATAGATAGATAGATAGATAGATTGATTGATTGATTTGGGAAGCCAAACTTTATACCAAATATATGAAAATCCTTGTTCAGGAATTGAAGGAATTACAGATTTATAAGTTAGGATTTCTCATGTGGCAGATCTGAGAAAATGAGCTGTTTGTTCCCTGCAGAGAGGAGACAGCAAGGGGCCCCCAACAGAGGGAGTGTTACTTCCTGAGCTAGAGTTCACTTTGAGGCATCAAGGTCATTTAATGGTAAACCAAATTCTTGCATTTGCAAAGCCCTCCCTCCTGAGTCAAGCAGAAGGTTTTCAATAGAAAGAGCTTGGCTTCATTTGCATTGAATTCTTTTTTGTAATTTACTTCCTGTCAGTTTTGAAGAAAAAGACAGAGAAGCTTGGCTTGGGGTCTTCAGTTGAGAACTGCTGGCCCCCTGTTTTATGCTCTCTGCTCTATGTCATTCCTGGCTGTTTGTCTCATTATTAATAATTATAAAATTATTCCATTCTTTGGGACCCTCGTCTGCAACAGATAGATAGATAATAGATAGATACATAGATAGATAGAAATATTCAGAACTCAAACTCATTGCCATTGAGTCAGAAGAGACTATCAGCTCCCCCTCAGAGGGTTTGAGGAGACTTTCAAATCACTCAGGAGACTGCCTCTATTTCTCCTGCCGAGTCATTGGTTGATCTGAATCAACAGAGAGGCGTTACCTTTGGATTATCAACACAACTTTCTACCAACTATGCTATCAATGCTCCAATTTTTTTCCTATAAAAATAATGTATCTATTTTAAGAATGGAGGTTCAGGACAGTTGATGTTAGAAAAAAATCTGAGAATGATTAAGAGTGATGGTTGACCTTCAAACTTGGAATGCTCACCCCGTGGCTAACATTTAGCCAAGCAGACAGGCCTCGAAGGGGACCAGTGGCACCAGGAGGGCACTCGGTCCTCAAAATCACTGACCACATAAGGTCCAAAGAGCAGCGTTCACCCGCAGACAAACCCTGAAGGCAGGACAACACAGAGAGAAGGACTGATAGATACAAGAACTACAGACAAGAGCAGGAGGAAATGTATTAGTTGTAAGGATTATAATTATGAAACAAAGTGTATATGAATGATTGAATGAAACTCCGAAATGTTCTTTAACTCAAACAACAACAATGGAAAAGTAATAAGAGTGTTAGTTGACCAACATGATTAATATTCTTGATATCATTTTCATGTGCATCTAATGACTTCTGAAATGACAGTTAGAAATTTGGTAGGTTTTAAGACTTTGTTGGCATTCTGCAAATGTTTTGAGAATGTACCTACTTTTACAGTGGGAAAAGAAAGCCTTTGTACTCAAATAAATGTGGAATCAAATTCATTCCCCTGACAATCACTAGCTGTAAATTGTTTCTGTTCAAAGTAAAATGTCAAAGTCATTGGCATCAAGCCAGAACCGACTCATAACAGACCCTCCAGTGGATTTTCTGAGGTTGTCAATTGCACAAGAGCAGATTTTCCATAAATCTTCGCGGCAGCTGGTGGATTTGAAATTCCAGAGAAATATCTTTGGGTTAACAACACGACTCCCGGCACCACCAAGGTCCCCACCTAGCTGGATGTTGTTGTTATGTGCCTTCCACTGGGCACCAACTCACAGCGGATCATCCAGCGGGTTTTCAGAAGCCGTCAGTCAATTGCAGAAGGAGATCAGCCGTCTTCCTCCTGCAGAGCAGCTGGTGGATTTGAACTGCCTGCCTATGGGTTGGCAGCTCAACTCCTTACCACTAATCCACCAGAGCTCCGTAACTGGCTCTAGAAGAATAGGCAATTTACCTGCTTCATTGGGACTTGAGTTTCTAGTGAAAGTGCTCCAACAAGTCAAATTGGTCCTGAGATCCCTGCAGGAGAGGGAACATTTACTGAGAAGAGAGGAGAAGCGAATCAGAAGAGCAACAGCTGGGCAGAGGAGACACTTGGTGGGGAAGGCTGAAATGCAGTCATGACTGGGAAGTGTGTGGAAACTAGTAATTTAGAGGAAAAAAAAATCTATAAAGACAGTTTAAACTACTACCACTTTGGGAGCAGATCTTGTTAAAGATCATGCGCGTCTATTCACCCTACCTGAGCACCTACTACAGAGTGTCTGTGACAAGACACCGTAGGAGAAAATGGGGAATGTCTCCAGAGAATTTAAGAGCAGCCTTCAGTGAGCTCAGGTTCCACAAGGAGACATGGCCTCCGCAGCCAGGGAAATGCTGACTGTGAACTCGAAGTGTAACATACATCACGAATCTCTCTGAAACACAATAAACCCTCAGTACAGTCTGATTCTCTGCTTGGATCTACAGTCAACACTCTTGTACCAGCAGTCAGAAAATTAAAAGACAAATTGAACTGGGAAAGTCTGCTGTCAGAGACCTCTCCAAGGTACCGAGGAGCAACGGATGTCAGTCTGGAGACTAAGGTGCCTGACACAGGCCATGGTCTTTGCTGTTACTTGCTATGCATCAGAGAGCTGGACAATGACTAGGGATGATAGAAGGAGAATTGATGCCTTTGAGCTGTGGTTTTGGAGAAGAATACTAAATATACCATGGACTGCTAGGAGGACAAACAAGTTCGTCCTGGAGAGGGTGAAACCAGGTTGCTCCTTGGAGGCAAGGATTCTGATGCTTCGTCTAACATACTTTGGACATGTTGCAAGGAGGGACCAGTCCTTGGAGAGGAACATCATGCTTGGGAGGGTGGAGGGACAGCACAGGAGAGGAAGACTGTCTATGAGATGGATTGATTTAGTGACTGGGGTAATGGGGATGGGCGTGTTGGAGACAGTGAGATTGGCACAGGATGGAGCAGGGTGTAGGGCTGTTGTACAGAGAGTCACTATGAGTCGCAAGCAACTTAACAGCACATAACAACAACAACAACGGTCTGATTCATGTTCTGACCCTCTATCAAGTTTCTAAAGAACCTTAAAGGAGAGACTACCCAACTTCTTGCTGAGAAGCAGGTGTGAGTTGCACTGCTGAGATTCAGGCAAGCGGCATCAGGTGCAGCACATAGGTATCCGTAAAGCTTGGACCAGAGGCCACAAAAGGATGGAGAGGGTGGGACTGAAGAAAGAATTCAGCATTTTGCGCTCAGCTCTGGAATCGATGCATAATAATTCCTGTCTTGACTGTACCAAACCGGTCAGAAATAGAGAACCATGTTTAGCCAGAATATGAAGCAATTAAAACATACTAGAGCTTTTAGGAAATGTTCTATTTTCCTTATTTCACCAGATATCAGATTTTGCTTGCAGGTGATATTATTAAGATTGCTGAATAATCCCTCCATTCTGGTGGTTCACCTTTTCTCAGAATGAAGATAGATATGGATCTCTTCCAACCAGCTGGCCAGGTCTTTCAGATTTCTTAGCACAATCTGGTGAACAGATCCAAGGACTGGTCCCTCCTGGCCACGTGCCCAAAGTATGTGAGACAGAGCCTCAAAATCCTTGCCTCCGCAGGGCAGCTTGTTTTCACTCTCTCTGGAACAGACCTCTGGAACAGACCTGTTTGTTCTCCTGGCAGTCCACGATATGTTCAACACTCTTCTCAAGCACCACAACTCAAAGGCATCGACCCATCTTCTATCATCCTTAGTCACTGTCCAGTTCTCAGATGCATAGAAAGTAATTGTGAAGAGCATGACCTGTATCAGGCACACCTTAGTCTCCAGACTGATAACATTGCTCCTCAGTATTCTAGAGAGAGGTGACTGACAGCAGACTTTCCCAGTGCAATTCATCTTTTGATTTCCTGACTGCTGGTGTCAAGAATGTTGACTGTGGAGTCCAGCAAGCTGAAGTTTTCAACAGCCTCAATTTCTCCTCCATCCTTCATGAAGCTGCCCATCGGCCCAATGGTGAGAATCTTTGTATTCTTGATGTTGAACTTCAGTTTACATTGCAGACTACAGTCGACCTTCTGCAGCAAAGGCCTCATGTTCTCCTCAGTCTCAGGGAGCAAGATTGTGCCATTTGCACAGTGTAGGTTGTTGATGAGACTTCCTTCAATCCTGATACCACATTCCTCCTCAGAGAGTCCAGCCTCCCAAATGATCTGTTCTGCATATAGATTGAAAAGGTGTAGAGGCAAGAAGCATCCTTGAAGCCTACTTTTTAGTAATAAGAGCGCTCTGGTCACATAACCCAGAGGGGTTTGTGCTGCTAACTCAAATGTGGCACCTGGATGGGTGTTCAAATCCACCCAAAACTCTGTGGGAGAAAGATGGGCACTCTGGTCCCATTGACTTACAGCCTTCTCAAAATTCACTGGAGGTTCAGCTACAAACTGAATCAGATTCAACTGCAATGAGTTGGGGTTATGTTATAGTATAATAAGAATTAAATAAGTGACTAATAGCTTGCCTCTGGAAACTCTATGAATGTGGTGAAATGATGACAGTTATACACATGTTCAGGTCTTTCATTGATAGGGTCGTTATGAGTTGTCTATGACTTGATGGCACTTAAGAACAGCAACAATAACATAGAGAGAGCTCTGTTGGCCTAGTGGACAGAAAGTGATGTTACCAAGCCAAACATGAGTGATTTTAATCTGCGGCCCTCAGGCCTGGTTTTAATGGTTTTTGGTCAAACATTCTTCTAAGTGGCATCGCACTGGTCTGTGCATTGCTGTACAGAGGTAACTTGTGGTTGCTGTGATGCTGAACACTGTGACACTGATGTGTCAAATGTGATAATGGTTACCCATGGTGGGCAGTGTTTGGGGGAGCTCCCCAATTAAAACAGGCTTGGAAGCAAGAGTGGCGTCCACTTCCAAAACATCTTGCCTCCAGAAACTCTATCAACTTGGAGAAACGATGAAAGTTATACAAGTGTTCAGGATTTGACGGTACTTAACAACAATAACATATGTAACATATTTAAAATAATAGCTGGTTTGGATAAATGCTGTTTACCCCCAAGTTACTCCAATATTTCGTAGTCTCGGCTCATAGATAGTGAGGCAGAATTAACTCATAGGTGGCCCCCACTGCATTCCCGAAGCTGTAAATCACACAGTAGGAGATGACTCATCTTTCTTATATGGAGCCACAGAGTTAATTGATTCTTACTCTTTTATAAAATTTCATTCGACTGTTAGCACCAAACACGTTTCCAATGGACCCTTACTTTGACCACAAAAAAATTCAGACCTTTAAAGTTTTTGAATCAAACATTTTCCTTCTGACTTGGTTCATTAAAGAGTCTGAGTCTGTAAGCCTTCAGGGCTCACAGAAGGAAATTCATTTACTGACTCAAGCTTGTTCCTGACAAGAGGTGTTGGGGGTTCGCCACGGAGGCTGGTCTTTGCCAAGCTGTTGTTTTTGTAAGTGGTGCTTCGTACTTGTGCCCAGAGGTGCTGATGGCTAGCGCTTTGCTATAAAACAAGGCATAAAACATGTGAAATGAAGGCTAAGTCATAAATACAAAAATTGTAACAGCAGGTTAGATTTTATGGTTCTAATTTGTCTTAAATTGACATGTACCATTTTTTTTTTTCATTACTTGGAGAGATGCATGCAAATCAAAGTGAACTGTGTGCCTAGATAATTCAATTTCATTCTATACTATGGTCAACATTGACACCAGGAAATAACAATAACTTTCAATGAAAACATAAACATCTTGGTGGTGGTAGTGTTGTTGGGTTATGGAAGATAAGCAACTCATATTGGTATCCACCTACAAAGTGAGGAGGAATCTGTGGCGGCTTAGTCATAGAGAGTTGTGCTGCCAACATAAAGGTACTATGATTTGGATCCACCAGGCTCTCCACAGGAGATAGATGGGCAGTCTCCTTCTGTGCCCTTTACTGCCTCAGAAAATCTGCTGGGAGGTCAGCTCTGAATTGGTTCTGACTCAATAATACACGACAACAGAAAGGGTATAACTGGGCATTACTTTTTCGATTTAATACAAGGGAAGAGGGAATCCAGAAATTAAGATCTGTTAGCAAAGAGAAGTATTTGGACAACCCCAAATTTGTTCTCTCAGTAAACTAATTGTCCCAGAATTCTGACGTAACCAAAGAGAAGTCAGAGGAATCTGCTGGCAGCAGCAAGAAAATGTCAAAGAAACAGGCTGGTGGGCATGTGCCTTGGGTCTGGTTTGCCTTCTCCAGGCCGCCTTCCGTGATCTGCTGTACTGGGTCATCCTCGTCTGCTTGCATTCAAGGAGCATTCCAGCTGTTCGGCTTCTCTGTGAGCTTTCCGTTCAATACCTTTATTGTAAAGACCACCCACGTGTTAACAGAAAGCCCCAGTGACCTAGTGGAAAGGATGCTGTGTTGCTAACCCAAAGTCAACCAGTTCAAATACACCAGCTACTCCACAGCAGGAGAAAGAAACTCGTCCTGTGTGATTTAGAGCCTCTGAAAACCTACTAGGGGTTTGAGGGAGGTTGTCTAACTGTGAGTCAGTTCCAGCTCAATGGCAATGGAGTTTTTCCGTTTGGGAATGTTGATAACGTCAAAAATCTACATTGCTAGGGGAGCTCTGGTGGCCTAGTGGCAAGGAGCTGCAACTACAATCCCAGAGGCGCCAGGTTCAAATCCACCAGACACTCTGCGGGGGAAGGAGGGACAATCTCCTCCTGTACCAGTCAGATCTGATTTGACGGTACACTCACACAAAAATAATAAAAAAA
>NW_006399777.1:8992444-8995598 GCF_000299155.1 Elephantulus edwardii
AGATGAGGGAGAGAATAATTTAAAAGCGATGTATGATAGGGTATTATGGTTATCACAAGAGTCCACAATTAAGGTTGCATAGTGGAATGTACTTGGGGCGGTGGGAGGGGTGCGGGGGGATTGTGTACCAGCGAGAGAGTGTTTATTTTACTTTTCAAAGAGAGGGGCAAACTGGGGTGGGGGGGAGGGCTGGGCGGGGAGAGAAGTGCAGCAATGAATGAATGGAAATCCAAAATCTCTGTAAATGTTCATTAACATTATTAAAAAAAAAATTTCATATGCATGTGAAGGTTTGAAGACTAAAGAAGAATAAAAAAATTATTAAAATAAAAAATTTTAAAAAGAAATTCATTACATGAGATGAAATAACATGAGCAAAAGGAAACAGTCATGTATAAAGCAATGAAAATTTTAAACAAATTATGTGTTATGAAAAATCCAATAAATGTAATTGAAGAAGTGAAAAAAAAAATGTGGGTCTTTTACATAACAATACAACTTGACCTACAATAAGAATCTCAACTGTTCTATGATGGTTTATTTTTTTTTCTCCCCAAAGTCTTCTTCTGCCCATAATTCCTCATCTCAGTAAATGAAGCTACCATTTTATTGCTGAAACAAAGATCTGAGCAGCCAAAATCATCTCTATTTGTTCACATGCAGGCAAATTTTTCTGATTCCAGCTACACTTTCTAAACAAAGAGTGACCAAAGCTCTGTTCTTCTCACTAATCAAGAACACAAGATATTTGGTTCCAGCAATAACATTTTAATAGTAAAAATAGATTTCATATTTATTTTTGGAAAAGTCTCAAATATACACTTCATTCTCTGGGACACGTTGTCTTTTGGTTGGTGTTTGTAAATAGGCAAACAAGGCTTGTTCTTTTTTCCTGGTCTGTGTCCTTAACTATTGCTCTTGAAATCAATGTCATGTCATGTCACAGAAATGCTTTCTGTCTTATAGAAGCTGGGAGACCATCGACAAGGAGGCTAACATCTCTGTGCTATGGTTTCTTCTGTGCGTAATCCAAGTGCCCCGAGTTTTCCTGCCTTCTGGGAGACTGGTGATGAAGATGTCCATTTAGGGATCATTCCAGAATTTCTCAATGTAAAAAGACAATCCTTCCCCAGATAGGAAGTGTTTTGCTTCATTTGAATATAAGAAACACACTAGATTTTGTAAAAGAACAGCACTTTTTATCTTTTAGTTCCAATCCAAACTCATTACCATTGTGTCTAATCCCAACTCATTTTGACAATCTAAGACAGCGTAGACCTGTTTCATGGGCTTTCTAAGACTATAAAATCTTTATGGAAGCAAGCTGCCGCCAACTTTCTCCCACTCTTTTGTCCTAATACATAGTAAAAGAGGAGATTGCACCAGATGGTCTCTAAGATCCCACCAGTAAAATAGATTCAAATTGTTGCAGAAACCTTCCATTAAGCTGCGAAAGTGGAATCCTACATTATCTTCTCATAGTGATCGTAAAGGCTAATAAGCCCTTGTCGCTATTGTTGTTAAGAACAATTGAGTCAGCTCTGACACTGTGGCGTCAAGGGTTTATTGTGCAAAATTCTCCCTAGCCATTGACTTTGACTTTGCTGTGTTGGTGGGCGGGAATATGTAAATAGGGCATGTAAATAGGGTATGTGAATATGTAAATAGGGTGTGTTAGCCTATCCACAAGGGGACTGCTAGCTAGTCTTGCCACTAACTTGAGCAGATTCAGCAGCAGATTTTAGAGAATCTCATCACCAGCAAAGATGCAAGAGAATGTAGCACACCCATCCAGGCCAGAGATTCTTGCACCAGACAGACAGACAGAAGAGCAACAGCACAAGCTGAAGCAGAGAATCAGAGACCTTATATGAAACGGAGTTGGCTTTGGGAATGCTATTGCACCAATTCAGAGCTAAAAACCTTTGCCCAAGTTTGTTGGACAACTGAGGAAGGGAGGTGGAGGTTGAAGCGAGCCATAAAGAATTCTTAACACTGGCCTAAAGTCATGGGGAGGCTGAAGGCTGAGGGGTTTGCAAGCACATTTCAGAAGCTGTCCTGATTGTATCTTGCTGCCAACCTGAACTACAGCCTTTGACTTCCCTACTATGGTTCTGTGTGGTTTGTGAGCTATTGCAACTGATTTTGGACCCAGGAGAGCAATCACATCGGTGTTGAGATGAGTAGAAAAAAGGTGCAGGAGTATAGGGGACATGTTTAACCAAATGAAAATTGGTTTTGTGTTGTGGATGCTGTTGTCAGGGACAGTTACCCACTGTGGAGTTGGTGGAGGTTAAATAGTGCGACCCTATGCAGCACTTACTGTAAGTTTTTTAGTATCTCACATACATGAGATACTTTGGTTAATTAAAAAAATTATCTTAGACATGATAACAGCCCTCCAGAATCTGCTGACCATCAAGTTGACCTTCCAGAGCAGATGCAACTATGGGTGAACCATGACTCCCCTCCCCGTCATCTCCCCAGGCCACTGTCATCCTTACCACCATCACCACCAAACGAATTGTATATGAAACAAGCAGTACAGAGAGGGATAAAACCTAAAATCACTTCAACATTACACACCAAGGAATGTCTACCCCTCCTCATTCCATATTGGCTTATCCTCAGCAACACCATATTCTGAACCCACACATCTAGGTTTGCTCCTGGGAATAGCAACTACAAGAAGAAAACACACTTTCTATTTATTCCTTCACCTCTAGAAGTAGGTGTACAAGCTCCAGGACTTTATTATCAGTCATCACTATGTATCCATGCGATCATACTCCTTTTTTTTAAAATTTGCAAAAATAAGATATTTTAACTGCAATCAGATAAGATTACCAGATAACTCGACTCTGAGTGCCCGTATTGAATGTTCTTTCACTTATGTCCCTGTGGAGATAGCCTGAGGCAATTCTGTGACCTACGGAAGCATTAAGTTGAGGATATACCTTGTTTGGTTTCAGTGGAATCTATTTATGTGATTTCAAGTCAATTTTCCAATAGTTAGTCTCAGTGGAATAATGATTTCCAGGAATTCTACTTCCCACTGATTCACCCAGAATCACAACATCAAGTTGTCAAATCAGGGAGGGTCACATCAAGCTATGAATGTGACTCACAGTACCAAATATATATATATCTGTGT
>NW_006399777.1:8995730-9002166 GCF_000299155.1 Elephantulus edwardii
TATATATTATATGTGTGTGTAAATATATATATTATATGTGTGTGTAAATATATATTATATATATATGTATGAATTGGAGGGGGGAAAATATAAATAAAACACATGAACACAAAAGCTGGCTTGTGGCAAATTTTTCCTAATCCTATGCTTTATATATGAGAGAATTGCGATGTAAATTTTACCAAACTTGGCAACCCTAAAAAAAAAGCATATCATTATCAATAAGTGAACACATTATTATCATAAGAGGAGAAACTTTTTAAACATTTAACACAAAAAGAAAATACGGTTAAATCTTCATAGAGGAAGGAATGCTGTAGGGTCAGCTATGGGTCTGTTCTGAGTTGATGGTACACAACAACAACACTTGAAAAGGTACCATGTTTACGCACCCATGTTGTTGTTGTTGTTGTTGATTGCCTTTAAGTCGAGCACGACTCATAGCGACCCTACGAACAAAAGGCCTGAAGCCCCTCTATAACTATCGACATTTATCAAAGCTCATAGTTTCCGAAGGCATGTTGTTTAGGAAGTGGATGCCACTCCTACCTCCAACCCACACAGTATTAAAAACTCTCAGAATGAAGAACACATACAGACACAAATAAGCACAAGCATCCCACCCTATAAATACACACATTCTCTCAGTTCCTCCTGCACTGTAGACTGAGTTTCAAGGTCACAGCTATAGCTCAAACATTGAAAGGAAATTTTTTGGGGGGAATTATAAAACCAGAGGCTTCTGTCTCCTCATTCCTTTCAGTGAGGAAGGGGACAGAGACTGGCCAGGGCCCCACAGTTACAGAGTAAAATGAGCAAAGAATGTTATAGACCGTCAAACTAATCTTCTACAGAAGGAAAAGGCTCTATAGAAAACAGGGAGCTCTGGTGGCCTAGTGGTAAGTAGCTGCACTGCAATCCCAAAGGCCCTCTGTTCAAATCCACCAGCTGCTCTGTGGGAGAAGGATGTGGAATCTCTTCTTGTGTTATTTCCTGCTTCTGAAAACCTTCTGGAAGGTCAGTATGAGTTGTATCTGACTCCATGGCACGCAGCAACAAACAAGTGAAAAAAAAACATCATGAATATTTTCCTCATAAGTGCTTTCTTGAAGAAAAGTCTAGACAACAAATAAATTATAGCCAATTGAGAATAGTAGCAACCTAAGGGCTGGGGTCAGTCAGGATAGTAACGTACAGTGAGGTCTCATCATGTACCACCTCTTGTATTAGAGGATAAAGAATCCCTAATATTTACGCTCATTTATAATCCTAGAATAATAAGTGATAAATTAGCTGTAAGTGTAATTTTATTAGATTATGTCTGAAAACAAAATTCTTTTGTAAAGCCTTTCCATATTGAATTACATTCTTAGTAAACACATGGAAGCCTTTTGACTGTTTGTTCCCTCTACCGGCTACTTAATTCTCAAAAGGCTGCTGACATGAGCGCACAAATAATAATCACCACAATTTTATGGCTAAAAGACCAGAAAATTTGAGAACATCAGTGACAGTAAAAAACACAGTTGTTGTGTGCCATCAAGTCAGAACAGACCCATAGCTGGCTCGCCGGCAAGTTTCAGAGGCACTAAATGGCACGGGAGATGGCCCACCCTTCTCCCACGGAGCAGCTGATGGATTCGAACCACCCACGTGCCTCTCAGTTGGCAGCACAACTCCTTACCACAAAACCACTTGAGCTCCCCAAAACACTGTTGTTGTTCCTAAGTGCCATCGAGTCTGAGGCGACTCATGGCGACCCTATGAACAAAAGACCTGGGCACCCGTATAACTTTCATCCTCTCTCCAGGTCCATAGGGTTTCCAGAGGCAAGCTGTTACGGAAGTGGATGCCACTCCTGCTTCCAAGCCCCTAAAGCGTTGTTGCTGTTGTTGTTATGTGCCGCTGAGTTGCTTGTGACTCATAGCGACCCTATGTACAACAGCCCTAAACCCTGCTCTGTCCTGTGCCAGTCGCACTGCCTCTGACACACTCATCCCGATTATCCCAGTCACTGAATCAACACATCTCATAGAAGGTCTTCCCATAGAAGGTCTTCCCCTCCTACGCCGTCTCTCCACCCTCCCAAGCATGATGTCCCTCTCCAAGGACCTGTCCCTCCTGGCAACATGTCAGACGTAGCATCACAAAAAGAAATAAATACATAGCATGTGCAGAAGAAACTATGTGACTCCAGGAGCACACTGTTGTTGTTAGATGCCTTCAAGTGATGATGGCTCATCTGAGGACAACTTCTAGTGACCCTGTGAAAAGATCTGCACCCTGTCCTATTCTGTGCCGTCCTCACAATCTCTGACACACCTGAGCCCATTGCTTCAGGCGCTGTGTCAATCTATGTGGCTGAGACTCTAGATGGTTCAAACACAAAATAACGCAGCATCAAGTTTTCGCCTTGTGGGTATGTTTATATATATGAAATTAGGCTTGCAAAAACATTGTTGTTGTTCTGACTACAGGGATATTTTTATATAAAGTAATAAACTGCGGCTGAAACACTCCACAAAAATGCTATAGCCTTTGCACAAACACAGTAACAAAAATACAGTCAGTTTGGTTTCTCCCAGACAGACACCAGAGACAGTCAGAGTCACCAGATACAGTCTGTCCACCCCTTCCTCTGGATGGCACCAACTGGGAAGTGACTGGAGAAGCCACAGCACGCTGACCAGAAGTGGTACACTGAATGGACTGAACTATGCCACCAAACTTAAATGAATGAACTTTGGGGTTATCATGACATCGTGTTATAAACAAACACCAAATGTGTGCATGGTCTGTGCTCAGTGATTTCCATCCTGGTTGTTTACAAGAAGATTATGTTGAGGAATTTCACTGCAGCAATGCAATAAAACAAGAAAGAAGAGAAGGAAAGAGAAAAAGGAAAGAACCAAAATGCCCACCCAAAGTTTAAAAGCCTAAAAACGAATACCAACTAATGTTTTTGGATGTCTAAGCATACAGTTGCGAAAGCCAGCTGTGAGGGACCGCTCAAAAGTACTGAAGAGCAATGATGTCAGGATGGAGACTAAGGTGTGCCTGATCCAGGCTATGGTCTCTGCAATTATGTGCTATGCATCGGAGAGTTGGACAGTGACTAGGGATCATAGAAAGAGAATTGATGCCTTTGAGTTGTGGTGCTGAAGAAGAGTGTTGAATACAAATACCATGGACTGCTAGGAGAACAAACAGGTTTGTCCTGGAGAGGGTGAAGGCAGAATGCTCCTTGGAGTCAAGAATTCTGAAGTTTCGTCTGACATACTTTGGGCATGTTGCAAGGAAGGACTGCACCTTGGAGAGGGACGTCATGCTTGGGAGAGTAGGGGACAGCGCAGGGGAAGAAGACGCTAAATGAAACAGATCGATTCTGTGAATGGAGTGGTGGGAATGAGTGTCAGAGACGGTGAGGTTGGCACAGGATAGAGCAGAGTTTAGGGCTCTTGTACATAGGGTCTCTATGAGTCGCAAGCGACTCGATGGCACATAACAACAACAGGCATACAGTTAAACCAGGACTAGCTACATATAGGACATGGTACAATAAAAAGAACAGTGAATGACTGAGTTGTGACGTTGGAAAAGAGTACTGAACAGGTCACAGACTGCTGATAGAACAAACTGTTAGGTCTCGGCCAAGGTGCAGCCAGAGTGGTCCTTGGAGGCAAGGACAGTGAACTTCATCCCCCATACTTCGGGCATGTTGTTAGGAGGGGCTGGTTGTAAGAAAAAAAGACATCATGCTGGGAGAGATGAAGAATCAAGGTAAGAGAGGGGAAGACCCTCAACAAAGTGGACTATAGCATGGGGTCAGGTAAAGCAGAGACAATGAGGCTGTAACAAGAGAAGGAGGATTTGAGTCCACTCTTCATAGAGTCACTAGGAGTGCTTGCTGGCAGGATGACATCTAACAACAGCACGAAACAAACCTAGATAGTCCATTGTCTTGTTAAAATGACTAAAATTTCAAATCATTAACAGGAGAAGATGGAACCAAGCGAGGGTCCCTCTAGCTGTGCAGAAGCCCTCATACCTGCAGTCACACACCTGTTCCGTCCTGCTTAAGACTGGAGCATAGATGTGATCTTAAAGATAAAATTCACCATGCTTGTCATCTCTCACCAAGAAGGGAGAAGAATGACGTCAGAAAGTAAAACGGGGTTTCGAAAGTGTCAAAGAAATTCCGTTTCTTTAAAAGAAATGATCTGAGAATGGATGACAAGATATCAAGATGTCAAAGTGTTGAGTGGCACAAACTGCTGCAGAGGGGAAGCATTCAGCTGTGGGTAAGCCCCTGGCACAAACAGCTGTGTGATTTGAGTAGCAAGCTCATTATAAAAAAGGCCTATTGTCAATTCAAAAAGTCAATTTGCAGAAACCTCTGTTTTTCTACTTCTGAGTTTCATCCCATCTCCTAGATGTTGTTGTTGTTATGTGTCATCGAGTTGCCTGTCCTTCAGTGACCCTATGTGCAAAAGCCCTAAACTGTGCCCTATCCTGTGTCAATATTATTGTCTCTGATGCACCTACCCCCATTACCCCAGTCACTGAATCAATCCATCTCATCAAGGGCCTCCCTCTTTTTCTCCGTCCCTCCACCGTCCCAAGAATAATATCCCTCTTCAAGGACTAGTCCCACCTTGCAACATGTCCAAAGTATGTCAGTCGAAGCTTCAGAATCCATGCCTCCAAGGAGCAACCCGGTTTAACCCTCTCCAGGGTGTACTTGTTTGTTCTCTCAGCAGTCCATGAGATAGTCAATATTCTTCTCTATCACCACAACTCAAAGGCATCAATTCTCATTCTATCATCCCTAGTCATTGTCCAGCTTTCCGATGCATAGCACCATAATTGCAAAGACCACGGCCTGTATCAGGCGCACCTTAGTCCCCAGACTGACATCGTTGCTCTTCAGTACTTTGCAGAGGTCTCTGACAGCAGACTTTCCGAACACAATTCATCTTTTAATTTCCTGGTTGATGGTTCCAAGAGTGTTGATCGTAGAGCCAAGCAAACTGAAGCTGTTAACAATCTCAATCTCATCAACATCTATCATGATGTTGCCAATTGGCCCAGTGGTGAGCATCTTTGTTTTCTTGATGTTTGTTCACTGTCCAACTTTCAGATGAGTAGTGAGAAACTGAAAAGAGTATGGATGGCCTGAATCAGGTGCACCTTAGTCTTTACCCTTACATCATTGCTCCTTTGCACTTTGGAGACGTCCTTGACAGCAGACTTTGCCAATGTAACACAACTTCTGATTTCTTGACTGCTGGTACCACATGTGTTCGTTGTGGATCCAAGCAAGACAAAAAAATAATTGATAACTTCAGTCTTTTTTTTTCTCATGAGGTTGCCTGTTGACCCAGTGTTGAAGATTTTTATCTTCTTAATGCTGAAATGCAATCCATACTGAAGGCTTTAATCTTTGATCTTCTGTAGCTAGTGTTTTAAGTCTTCTTCACTTTCATCAAGCAAGATTGGGTCACCTACATAACACATGTTGTTGATGAGACTTCCTCTGATGATGATGCCATGTTTTTCTTCATAAAGTCTACCTTCTGGAAAGATTTTTTTCAATATACAGATTGAACAGGTGTGGGAAAAGGATACAGCCTGGACACACACTCTCTTGATTTTAAGCCATGCAGTGTTCCTTGAACCATGGGAACAGAATCTCCCTTAAATCTCCTTTATCATGAACATACAGTATTAACATATTAAAAGACAGGTATCCCCCTATGAACCAAAGGTCACAAGCCTGAGGCCGACACTTCATTTCCATGCCTGTCCCCCACTGACCTTGGCTAAAGGCATTCACTTGATTCCCATTCTGCCTTCCTGACATTTTTTGTCTGTCCTCTTTTCTGTGTCTTTGAATGTCCAGTGGCTCTGATAAGACATGGATATAGTTTTTTTGCCCATATCAAGAGTCTCTCATATATCAAAGAGAACCTGTAGGCAGTTGTATGAGCACCTGCATTTTAGCTCCTTGATGTGAAATGGAGCCTACGTTTGTAACCCTTATAAACCTTCCTCAAGGATGGAGCCATCTGGGGTCTTCAACGGAAACTCTCCCTATTGTTGTCTAAAGTCCTGCTTCTTGGGGAGCTCTGGTGGCCTAGTGGCAAAAAGCTGCACTTCAATCTCAGAGGTATGTGGTTTGAATCCACCAGATGCTCTGCTGGAGAAGGAGGGACAATCTCCTCCTATACCAGTCAGATCCGATTTGACAGTACACACACACAAAAAATAATAAAAAAATTAAAGTCTTGTTTCTTTTAAACCTGTATTTTTTTCTTTATATATAATGTACTAAGTAAACAAAACTTTCCTGGTATTGTTTTTTGTGCAGTAGTTACTGTTGTTGTTGTTATGTGCCATCGAGTCGTTTCCGACTCATAGCGACCCTATGCACAAC
>NW_006399777.1:9003800-9007515 GCF_000299155.1 Elephantulus edwardii
GATCCAATTTGACAGTACACAATTAAAAAAAAAGTGTTCATATTGTAGTATAGGTCTTATAGGAGTTTGGGTTACAAGAGGGATTTGTAGGGTTTCCACAGTGCAGCACGTGGGGTCACTATGAGTCAAGTGAGGAGGACTGGAACCACTTGCTGCAGATCAATGACTACAGCTTTCAATATGGATTGTATTTCAACATCAAAAAAACAAAGGTCCTTACAGCTGGACAAATAGACAACATCCTGATCAACGGAGAAAGGACTGAAGTTGTCAGTAATACTTTTTCTTACTTGGAACACCAGCCAACACTCTTGTAAGAAATAGAGACTTTAGACTGGTCAGTCTTCAGGGTAGGAAGAGCACAAAGCCTGGGTAATGAGTCACAGGTTGACCCAAAAGAAACAAATAGTTAACTGACATAATGAACTGTGGAGCCTCTGGAATGTGTATCCAAACAAGGTGGGAGGGGAGAGCCAGGGGGTCATGACAAAGGGAAACAAGGTGTAGGCCACGTCTGGGGAGGCTTGTACACCCAGTTAAAGAGGAATGGGCAGGAGAAGGGATTTGTGGCCTAAGTGAATACAAACTCTATGGCACTGTGGACGGTGTGCAGCCCACGGCTCTGTCAGGACTTGATTGCCTGATATCTCAAAAGTGCTTAATAGAGCCTCACTCTTGCTAAACAGTTTGGTTTGGATTTCACAAACACTTGTCCAGTCATTTACTCTGAGGCACTGATCCCAAACTCTACGAGATAAGGTGGCCAAAAGGTAGTCTCCAGGTCAGGGGAGCGGCCCAAGTTAGGGAATCACACTGACTCACCCGTCGCTGAGAGGAGTCAAGACAGTGTCTTGGGTCCTCACAGCATTTGTCACACCCTTGATATCAGTAATAAGGAGAACAGTAGGCATATTTACACTGGGAAAAATCTGCTGTTAGGGTTCTCTCCACATGACTTAAGAGCAAGAATATCAGTTTAAAGACTAAGGTGTGCCTGATTCAGAACACATACAGTCTTTTCAATCACTTGTTACACATTTGAGGGCAGGACACTGAACAAGGATGATGAAAATAAATGGTGCCTTTGACTTATGGTGTTGGCAAAGCATGCTGAATACCCCATAGACGGCCCAAAGAACAAATATACATCTTAGAGAAGATGCAGCTAGAGTGCTTCTTGGAGGCAAGTATGAGGAAGCTTCACCTCACATACATTGGGCAGGCTGCTAAGAGAAGTTATTCCCTGGGAAAAGCCATTATCATGGTGGGAAAGGTGGAGGGAGGGTCTGTGAAAGGGAGGACACCCCCATTGAGATGGATTGACACAGTGACAAGATGACCCAGCAGTGGGCTCTAGGTGACCCAGCAGTGGGCTCAAGTGTGTCGGAAGTGACAAGGATGGTGCAGGACATGACAGGCTCAGGTCTATTTCTTGTAGGGTCACTACGAGTTGTACTTGACTTGATGGCAAGAATAGAGCACAAAGAGGAGTCTCTAATTAAAAGTTAGAATTCAAAGCCCTTCGCCACATTGTTGTTGTTAAGTGCTGTCAAGTCCACTATGATTCACAGAGACCCTAAGAAGAATGGGGGTGAACCCTACCCTATCTCGTACCACTCTGACCACCTCTGACATACCTACAATCACTGTGTCAATTCATCTTGTTGAGGGTCTTTCCAATCTCAATCAACTCTCCTCCTTTCCAACCACAATGTCCCTTTTCTACAGACGGGCCGTCCTGAACACATGCCCCAAATATAAGAGAGAAGTTTCACCATCTTTGCCTCCAAGGAGCACACCGGCTGCACCTTTGCCAACACAGAGTAGTTCTTTGGGCCGTCCATGTGATCGTCAGTGCTCTTCTCCAACACCACAAAGCAAAGGCTTGGATTCTTTTTCTTCTGTCATCCTTACCTGTCGTCCACCTATCAGCTGCATAGCAAGTAACTGAATTTTACCACATTGAAAGGCTGGAAGAGATGCATGGTCTTTGTACTGTGGTCTTAGAGGAAAGTATTGGATATACCATGGACTGCCAAAAGAACAAAGAATATTTCTCTTGGAAAAAGCACAACCTTAAGAAAGTGCTTAAGAAGTGCTCCTTAAGAAAAAGAATAATAAAATTCTATCTCACATACTTTGGGCATGTTGTCAGGAGGGCTTAGCCCCTGGAAAAAGACATGGTCCCGGGGAAATGAGAAGCTCAGAGAATGAGGAGACTTCCAATGAGATGGCTTGACACGGTGACTGCGATAAAGGGCTTGAGGATGTAAGAATTGCGAGAGACGTGTCACAATTTCAATCTCTTGGCCACAACATCACTATGAATTGTAGTCAGTCGAACGGCATCAAGAGCCGCCAGCGCTGTGGACTTTTAGAGCAGATACCTCGAAGATGTAGGGTAGATTGTGAATGTAAATTAAAAGTTGAATAAAATGCATATCCTTGAATATATCATTGTTCCTTAACTTTCCTCTTTATCAGGGAGCTCAGGTGATGTAGTGAGGAAGGAGCTTCACTGCCGTTGAATTGCAGGCAGTTGGAATCCACGAGCTGCTCTCGGGGAGAAAGACGGACAATCTCCTCCCGCGTGGTTTATAGTCCCTGAAAACCTCCTTCGGGGTCAGCTGTAAAATGGTCCATGCGCACAGCAGCGAGCTGGGAGCCGAGTCGCTTCACGATTCCAGCGCACCCAGCACTGGGATTTATGAGTTTGTGCGTTAATTTCACTCACCCGTCAATTTAAAAAAAAAAAAATCTTTTACAAATATCAGTATTAACTGTCTTCTTAAGACTTGGGAACATTCTTGACTGTCAGAATTTGAGGGTATACAACCTAGAGAAGTCTGCTGGATTAGAATCAAGACAAGACTCAGTGGATGAATTAACTGCCCTCTTCTGTTACTTCAGCAGCCACTATCCTTAACTCAAACCTATTGCCCTGGACAGAACTGACCCACAGTTAGTCTCCAGGAAACTCAAAGAGGGAGAAGGTCAGAAATAGAGTTACTGGCCACATGTCAGAAATATCGAGGCTTTACAGAAAGGTGGATCTCAACAATCACAATCCCATCCCAACACTTGGTTCTCTGCTGCTTTTTTAAAAAATTAATTTTAATGAAAGTTTACAGAGACTTGGAATTTCCATTCTCCCTGCCCAACCTCCTCCTTAGTTCACTCTTCTCTTTGAAAGTAAAACTCTTTCTTTGTTATACAATTCCTCCCCACAAGTCCTCTCCACTGTGCAGCCTTCATTCTGGATTCCTGTCATGACAATAATACCTAGTCATATATCCCTCTAAACAGTTCTCTTCCTTATTTGTTTCAATGCAGTATACATTATTTATCCCATCTTTCTCAGTCTTTCCTCAACCCTGATGTCAATCCCACAACAGTGGCACCGCACAGTATTTGTCCTTTTGTGACTGAGATATTTCACTCAGCATAATGTCCTCCAGGATCACCCATTTTGTATAATATTTCATGAGTTTCCTGTTTTTCAATGCTGCATAGTATTCCATTGTGTGACTATACCACAGCTTCTCTATCCATTTGTTTGTTGATGGGCACTAAGGTTGTTTCCAACTCTTTGCTAATATGAACAAAGCTGTGATAAACGTGGATGTGCATATATTTGATTAGGTGGCAGTTATGGTCTCTTTGGGGTATATTTCCATTAGTGGAATTTCTGAGTCATATGGTATTTCTATTTGCA
>NW_006399777.1:9007676-9027112 GCF_000299155.1 Elephantulus edwardii
GAGATGATATCTCATAGTTGTTTTGATTTGCATCTCTCTTAGAGCTAGGGATTTTGAACATTTCTTTATGTGTTTGTTTGCCATCTGAATGTTTTCTTTGGTGAAGAGTCTGTTCATATCCTGTGCCCATTTTTCAACTGGGTTATTTACCTTTATCTTGGTATGGTGCTCGAATATTTTATAAATTCTAGCTATAAGGCCCTTAAGCCCCCAGTGGCCAGTCCCCTAACTCCCTCTGCCTGCCTCTAACCTGGAGCTGGCCTGGATGACTGGTCTGAAGATCTCCAGTCTCTGACCTGAAGATCTCCCATCTCCGTCTTCACTTTGGTTTGACCCTGTGAGGGCAGCAGCAGAAATTTGGAAAGAAAGGGAGCTCTGTCATTGTCTTCCTTCCAGTCAGAATTCATGAAAAGCTGACACCCCAGCGGCTTCCTGGGCTATACATCACTTGAGGGAGGAGATTCTCTATCTGCTGGTGGTTTCAAACCAACAGAAAAGTCCCACCTTTGAGCTAGCAGCCCAGTCTCGTATGGATTATGCCACTTGAGCTTTCTAATGATTATTCTATCAACACTCTTTCCTCCAGTCAGTTCTGACTCAGACCCATCCTGGGAAACAGAGAGGAACCATTCCACCTTATCTCCGAGGATGCCGGTCCTCACTGGAGCACACTGCCTCTCTCTCACCTTCAACGCGGCTGGTGGGTTCAAACTGCCGACTTCAGGTCAGCACTTGAGGGTTGAACAATTGTACTGTCAGGGCTCCTTCATCGGGCAAAGAGGAGAGAGAATTTAAATGAACAATACCCAACTGTGTATTCCGAGTCAAGAGGAGAATTCTAGAAAAAGTTAACCCCTGAATTTTTCATCTTTGTCCTTATCAAATAGAGCTCAGAGTGCCCTCCTGTGTAGAAAGTGGAAATAAATCTCCAGTGTTGGAGAAATTATTACCAAGAGAAATGTACATTTAAGTATCTATTTGACTGACTTTTTGAAATGCATATTTTATATATGGGTATACTTAAAAATTTCTATACTTGAGGGAACTTTAAAAAATATATTTTATTGCATAGCATACTCTTGGCATCCTTATTTTCAATTTAACCATCTGCGATGTTTGTACTTTGGGGTGAGGGATTCTAGGGAATGGGGATGCTAATTCCAAATGTCAATCTCATTTTATTCCACGCTGCAAATTGCTCCTGTTGTTAGGTGCTGTTGAGTTGATCCTGAGGCATTGCCATCCTCTGTGAAACCCACCCCAGCCCTGCCTGGTCCCTCCCCACCCTCACAATGCTCGCTGTGTTCACACCCACTGCTGTGGACGACGTCGGTCCATCTCACGGAGGAACGCCTCTTTCTTGCTGACCCTCTAACAAGAATAGTGGCCTTTTCCAGAGTGCATTTCCTTCTGATAACATGTCCAAAGGACTTAGGAGGTGTGAAGTCTAGACAAGGGGGCCAAAGGGAAGAACGAAGAATTCAGAATAAGAACGGCCTGCACTGCCTGGCCGAGCTAACAGGCAACACACCATAAATCACAGCAGTATGTACCTCCCCCTCCTTCCCTAAAGACTCTGTTATAAAAACCCTCCCCAATAAGTTCACAGTGTGTGACTTCCTCTTTCTGAATCTCCAGAATGAGGAACTTCACCCAGGAGCTCACATATACACCCCACCCCCTTTTAATAAAGCTGTGTTAAGCTTTCTCTCGTTCTCTCTGATTTCTTCCTAAGTCCGCTAACATAACATAAAGTACTTGCACATTAAGTGAAAATTAAAAATCTCAAACATCTAAATGCTATTCCCATTCTATAGATAGGGATCTCTGATGGCCGTGTGGTAAGAAAGTGCACTGCAATCCCAAAGACACATGATCAAATCCACCACCTGGAGGATGGGAAATCAACTCCAAATGATTAACCGCCTCTGAAAACTCACTGGAGGCTCAGCTATGGGTTGGTTCTGATTTGACAGCAAACAACAATGTTCTAGAGATAATTATTTAGATTTAAAAACGGTGGACCGGATTGCCCAATTACTTGAAAACAGTATTATAATGAAGTTTATAAACTACAGCTATAAACGTTCATATTTTCTCTCATCGGGGTTTTTTACTTCAATTATTCACTTGGCCTCTCACTCTCTTCTATAGCAGAAGACACCAGAAGTATTTTGTTTTGCTTTTTCCCCCATGAGTTTATAAAATTCTCTATTTTCAAAAGAGCAACCAGAGAAGCTCACTTCAACAACGTGCAAATGACGCCTTTTGTCTATTGGTGAAGATTTGATTTTAGTTAGATAATTAAGTAGAACTTCTAAGCAAATTCCTAAATGAACATCTGTGTTAGCAAAACAGCTTTCCCAGTTCCTGAGGAACCCATCTATAGCATTTCTAAAACTGCAATTTAGGAAGACTAGGAATGTTGATGTAAATATTAGATTTTAAGTAGGAAGTGTGTTAAGTACAGGGCGGCTCATTGACCCCGTGCTCTGAGGGAGAAAGATGGTTAGTCTCTTCCAGAAGAAATCTACATCCTCAGAAACCCACTGGAGGGTCACGAGGAATCATTGTTGTCTCAACAGTAATGAGGTGTGAGTATGTGGGTCTGTATCCGTGTATGTGTGTTTTGATAACTCTTATAGTTGAAAAGCAATTTTATTTCCTTTTGGTGAGTAAAATGTCCCATTTGGTGCAGAGGCTTTAAGCTACTAATGTATTCCTCTATTCTCATCTATTTGTTGTGTTCTAGTGTCCTCCGATGGAAACCCTTGATAGTGCTGGTATTACAAAGCCAATATTTGAATCTGAGAATCACCAGGAGATAGAGGATGTGTGTGTCTCATGAACAAACAAATCCTCAAAGAAAACCACTTTTCCTCATCTGACCTGAAATCAAGTAACCCTTGGGGCACAGCCCAAAATCACAGTCCTTAGCAGAACACTAGTTCTGCAGCCATTCCTGTCAAATCCTGTCCCTTACCCTCTCTTTTTATACTAAGTGATCATGGAAGCTCTATAACGCTATTGTCAGAGGTCTAGAGAGAGTATCGTTTAGCGACTGGAAGTTAGAAACAGACGACACAATGATGGTGTCATTGGCAGCTGCCAAGGAGCAAAACCCTGGTCATGGTGACTCCACACACAACAGGATAAAACAGCACCTAGCAGCCAGGCTGCTTCGGGGAGGTAAGGATAATGAAGCTTCGTCTTTCATGCTTAGGATGTATAACGAGGCAAGGCTATTCCTTGGAAAAGGACATCATGCTTTGAAAGATGGAGAGTGAAGAAGAGGAAGACATCCAGTGAGGTGCACTGACATGCCAACTCCAGCAATGGGCTCGGGCACATCAGAAATGGTGTGGCTGGCACAAGATAGCACAAGGATAAGGTCAGCTGGTCATAGGGTCATGGTGGGTTGTACTGGACTTGAACGGCACCTAACAATGACAACAATAGTCCTGTATGATCACTGATGGATTGCACTGTTGTGATCTAAAAGATTGTCAGTATTAGATTTCCGGATGTAGATCTCCATGCCTTTGTGACTCTGTTGATCTGGAAGCCCCAGTGAAACTTAATCACACTAACCCTACTGACAGGTGGGTAGGGCTGTGCATTGGAGCACTGACCAGAAAAGGAACCCCATCTCCTGAATGGGTGGAGAGAAGAAGTCTACCTCTGAACCACCAAGGCCCACATGTGTGCACAAGCTCTGGGCATCAAAGCAGACACAGGGCTCTTTCAGTAGCCTAGAGACCATCGGCAAGCTTCCCAGTATACATAGTGATATATAATGCAAAGGCCATTTGTTAGTAAAAAATTCCATATTAATGTTAAAGGGCAAAGATTAGTCTCAATTATTGAGAAATCTGAATTGGAACTTAAAAAAAAAATCTCCTGTGTTTTTGTGTTTTGGGGACCACAATAGAATGGAATTTCAACAGCTATTGTGTGAAACACAATGTAAACAAAAGATTGTATGAAACACAATGACATAAATGAAACCTAAGGTAAATAAATTATTGTGTGAAAACCAATAAAAAACAAAGAAGAAAAAGAATATAACCCAGGGCTGTTTTCATGACTTGACATCGTTCAGAAGGTCTAATAACTAAATGTCCCTAAATTTCTATTGTTGGTGTTCTGTTTCGTTTTAAATAATTCCTCCTATTTCAACTACAAGTGTTGGGATCTTGTATTCGATCAAGTGTACCAGTTTTGAACAAGAAAATAAACCGACCCAAACCATGGGTGGGAGGAAGGGGACAGATGGTAAAGAACTGTGGTCTGTCAGTCATACGTGAAAACCCCTTTAAGCAGAGACGTAGACTCTGCTCCACTTGTACAGAGGGCTGGAGGACAGCCAAAACGTCGTGCCACCTGAAACTCCCCAGGCGTGCAGCGTTCCCTGAGACAGTTACTAAATGCAAGCGCAGGCCACTGTCATTGAGTCGGTTCTCACTCAGCAGCCCTCCTTCCGGTTCCCCAGGCAGGAGACGGCCCATCTTTCTCCTTAGAGCAGTCGATGGAACTCTTATCATTTTATTAACATGTCACATACAGACTACACCCTCAGTTGTTGTTGTTGCTAAGTGCCACTGAGTTAAGTGTGACTCACAGGGATTCTATGAACATCAGATCTGGACCCTACCTTCTTGTGTGCCATCCTCATTGTCTCTGTCATACTACAGCCCATTGTTACAGTCACTGTGTCATTTCCTCTTGTTCATGGTCTTCCCTTCCTTTGCTCCTTTGCTGAACCTCCTCTTTTCTTTCTTTCTCCACTGATGTCTTTCTCCAAGGATCAGCCCTTCCTAATAACATGCCCAGAGTATGTGAGATGAAGCTTCACCATCCTTCCTTTTAAGGGGCACACTGGTTGTACTGTGTCCAAGATATAGTTATTTTTTCTTTGGATGGTTCCTGGGATATTTAGCATCCTTCTCCAGCACCACATCTTAAAAGTATCTATTTTTCTTCTGCCATCTTTATTTACTGGCTAACTTCCAAATGCCTAACAAGTAATTAAAAACACCATGGCTTGGATGAAGCACACCTTAGTCTTTAAACTGACATCTTTGTTCTTCAGAACTTTAGAGCGGTCTCTAACTGCAGACATTCTCTATGCAACATGTTTCATGATGTCCTGACTGATGGTACCAAGGTTGTTGATTTTGGGCCCAAGGAAGATGAAATCAGTGACAATTTCTATCTTATCTCCATCTATCATGATGTCGACTATTGGCCTATTGGTGAGGATTTTTGTTTTCTTGATGTTAAGATAAAATCCACACTGAAGCCTGAAGTTCATGATCTTTTTTTGAAACAAACACATCAAGTCCATCTGACTTTCAGCAAACAAGATTGTGTCACCTGCATAGCACAGGTTTCTGATGAGTCTTCCTCCAATCTTAATGTCATGCTCTTCTGCACATAGACCTGCTTCTCAAATGATTTGTCCAGCATAGAGATTAAGCCAGTATGAAGACAGGATCCAGTTCTGAGACACATACCTTCCATCAACAACAAAATGCATAGCAGAAATAAAACAGCTGATATTTCCTAAAGGAAAAAGGAAAAGCAGGACCCTTAAGAATTCAGAGGATATTGAGAAATCACACCACTTTAAAATCAGTGGGTCACTGCTGCAAGACATCTAGACAGGCAGAGAAAAGTCATCATCAGCATAAGAGAAAACAAGAGACGTTACCAGCAATCTGAAGACCATGGAAGAAAGAATTTCCCTAAGGGAGAACAGAGTGGAAAGTCAAAGCCAGTAAATATTGGCGTTATCATTTCATGTCAACTATAATTAATCTCAGTTCTCTTTTAGAGCTCACAATAAATTCCTAGTGCAGATGATAATGTAAGATGATATTTTCTGGTTTGGATTGACTTCTCAAGTAATCTAAGTGGGTACTTGAAACACTTGTGACTCTTTGTCATGCGAACGGGTAAGAAGGGGGAGGTAGAAAGGACAAAGCCCTTTACTGACAAAAGGGAAAAGAAAACCTACTGAAACAGCTAATGGAAGTGTCAAGGAAGGCACTCAGTTGCAAGCACAGCTGAATTCAGGGTCTCAAGATCTAGTTTCACCCTGGGACTCACTGTCATTCGTAATCTTTCTTGTTTTTTGGACTTTGTCAAACTGGCTCTCTTCCCTCATGGTCCATTCAGGTCTCTTTCCCGGAAGTAGCAGCAATGGTGTAAGGGAATCTTTGTTTGGGTTCTGGAAAGAACCATTTCTGAGCTAAGCAGTATGTCTTAGGAGAATGATAGACGTATTGGTCAGGTCTGAGATGTGCATCATCCCTAAAGCCAGAAAATTGGTCTACTCTAAATGAATATTACAGAGTAGTAGGGAACCAACAGATTCGGTAATTGATAGCTGTTGATTGCCTTCAACTTGAGCATAACTCATAGCAACCCTATGAACAAACCAGAATCCCTCTACAACTATCGACATTTATCAAAGTTCATAGTTTCCAGATGCATGCTGTTTAGGAAGTGAGTGCCACTCCTGCTTCTAAATAATTAATAGTTGTTTTTGCTGTTGATTGCCGTCAAATCGAGCATGACTTATAGAGACTCTATGAAAAAAAAAGAAATAATGCATTACCATAACTATCATCATTTCTCCAAGTTCACAGAGTTTCCAGAGGCATTTAGGAAGTAGCTGCCACTCCTGCTTCCAAACCTGTTTTAAAACTGGTAGCTCCACTAAAAACTGTCCACATTTGGAAACCATTCTGGTATTTGATATCCCAATGGCACAAGGTTCAGCATCACAACAAACCCAGGTTACTTCATACAGCACATTGACAAAGAGTGATGTGCAAAGTGGAAGAATGTTTCTCCAGATATAACAGCAGTGGTCTCATTTAGCAGTGGTTAAGTGTTGTCAAATCTAATATGACTCAGAGTAAGCTTTGTACAAAAGACCTGAACTCTGTTCTATAACTAACATCATTTCTCAACATTTAGAGAGTTTAGAGAGTATGTAGTTTCCAGAGGCATCTAGTTTAGGAAGTGGATGTCAATCCTGCTTCCCAGCATGAATCAATCTGGAATCTTATTAGAACATTGTACATAATGGGCAACCATTATGGTACTTGACAAGACTATGAAACAGTGTGCAACATCACAGCAACTTCAAGTTGTTCAGTACAGCAGATAGACAAACAATTGCTGTGTCATTTAAAGAATATTAATTTGAAAATTAATGCATTTTCTGTGGGATTTTAAAGCCGCATCCTCCAGCAGACCTCCACTTCTTATTCTGTTTGACTTAAAAACAAACATTTACTGTGTTCTTCACTTAGAGAAATTCTAGACCTCTGTTTGGCTCTTGGATTTGCTTTGTTGTTGTTGTTATTGTTGTCATTAGATGCTATTGAGTCAAGTGTAACCCATAGTGATCCTATAAACAACAGATCTGAACTCTGTCTTATCCAGTGTCATCTTCATCATCTCTGACACATCTGAGCCCATTGCTGTAGTCACTGCATTGATCCATTTAGTTAAAGGTCCTCCTCTCATTTGCTAGCCCTCCAACTTTGTAAATACAAGGTATTCCTTTAAGAAATAGCTTCTCTTAGCAACATGTCAGAAGTATGAGAGACAAAGCTTCATTGTCCTTGCCTCCAAGGAGCATTCTGGCTGCACAAGACATATACCTGTTTGGTTTTGTTGGCAGTTTATGGGATATTCAGTACTCAGTACTCTTCTCCAACACCACAACACAAGGCATATCAGTTCTTCTTCTTCTATTGTCCTTAGTCATTATCCAGCTCTCAGAAGCACAGCAAGTGATTGAAAAATTATTTTCTTTAGAAATTAAGTATTTCAGTAGGTGGTTATAGATGGTCAGAGGCTCAATTTGTGTGAATCCTAAGAAGTTTGTGGAATGAACTTTTGTTCTAATAAAGTACTTTAACCAGACTTCATCATCTCATAGAGATGAAAAGTGGTGATTAGGCATAATCTTTATGCTTGAATATATAACGTGTGTTTTCTGGTTTGGGGTTGAGATTAGGTTGTGGCTGGCTGTTGTTGACAATAGGCTGTGATCTGATTGGATTTGGCCTTGTATTTAAAAAAGGCTCTTGGCTGCCAGTCTGGGGCTATTTCCAGGATGGGAAGATGAGCCAAATGGCTTGATTCTGCTAAGGTGTGTTTTCTGGTTTGATGTTGAGACTAGGGTGTGGCTGACTGTTGTTCACAATAGGGTGTGAACTGACAGGATTTGGCCTCATATTTAAAAAGGCTTTTGGCTGCTTTTTGTGGATCTTCCAAACAAAACAAGCTTGGAAACAGGAGTGGCATCCACTTCCAAAAACCTTGCCTCTGCCTCTGGAAACTCTATGAACTTGGAGAAAGGATGAAAGTTTTTTGTTTAAGACTTTCTTTCATTGGGTTACTATGGGTCATCTACAACTCTATGGCCCTTAACAACACAACAACAACCTATTGTAGAGTATCAAGATCTGTACTTACATTTTCTATCACTAAAATGGTTGAATTGTACTTCTTCTCATGAATCTACCAAGCAAAAACCTATTTCAACTTATATATAGAATTGTTCTAGCTCTAGGTGGATTGAGCCCCAAGAAGTTCTTGTTTATTCTCACCACTGCGGTCAAGTCAAATGACTGTTCAATACAGCTTTCCTAGTCATTGGCTTTGACTTTTGCCACATGGCCAGACAGATCAAAGCTAACAATGTGAACGAGGTAAAGGACACCTTTCACATGGGAGCAGGCAAGTAAGATGTGTAGACTACAAATGGGAGATGGGTCACTTTCCCTTCCTGACAGGCTTAAACTGAGAAGGTTCAGGGGCAGAATAATGCAATCACGCTACCATTGAGAAAGACAAACAGATAGTCCTGTTGGGTCAAAAAATCATAAACAAGATAAAACAAGGACCAGCAACAATAGCAGCAGATGTGGTAGAGAACTACAGAGAGACATGAGACAGAACTGAACTATGGCTGCTTTCCCACTGAGTTGGAGTGGAACACCTTCGCCTAAGCTAAGGGATGGAGCGAGATGCCGTAGCTGGTAGCATGAAAAGAGATGTGTCCCACTAGCCCAGAGTCACGGGGCTGCAGGTCGTAATCTGCTAACTTCCCTAAAAACAAACAAACAAAACCATAACCATGAGTCTAGTCTGTAAGTTCTGTGTGGCCATTACAACAGATTATCGCATCTAGTAGCAGAGCGGTGGGAGAGACCTGGGAAGATGATTGGTGTTAGAGTTACTGGAGGAAGGCGTGGGACCACAAGGGTTCAAACCAACAAAAAAGCTGCTGAATATTCAGCTCACTAGTTAACAGGGGAAACGTCATAATCATGACCTCATAAGGATTGGTTTTGTACTGCTGATGGTGTGGATGGAATTTTTTTTTCCTCCTTGTAGAGTTAGGATACGTCAGATGGCACATTTCTCCTGCTCCCCATCCGCACCATGCCACCTGCCTTCTTCTTACGCTCACTCAAAAGTTATTGTTTTGATTGTGCTTTTCCAGCAGAGTTCCTGTTCGGAACCTCATTACTTCTGGAAATTAGGCCTGGTCTTTCTGTTATGCATCCAGACCACACAAACTTCGTTTTCTATCCATGTTCACGAGCTGCTCTGTAGAAGGATGGGCAATCTCCCAAGCAATTAACTGTCTCTGAAAACATGCTGGAGGGCCAACTGTGGATTGGTTCTGGCGTGACAATACACAACAAAAACAACAACAATCCTTCTTAGTATACAGACCACATTAAGCCACCGGTAATTCATTCTCCTCACTTTCTTAGAGGTCCAAACTGATTTGTTTCTAATTCAATGACCCATAACTCCCCTCTACTTTCCTTTTCAGATTCACCTTTTTCATTCCTTTTGTAGAAAAAGCAAACAATCTTCCAAATACGATAACCTTTCTACAGTTAGGAAGCACTGTCCAAAACTCAAAAATAAAGCAAGTGATTGAGTACTGTAAAATTGTGCATGAACTTCGCTTAACTCATAGTTTACTGTTAACAAAGACCCAGGCAAAGTGAAGTCATATGTTCATAATACAGATTCTTGTTCTGTAGCTAAGTAGAGGCTGGAGTGTTACGGTTTACTGCCTCTTCTTCCATTATGCAAGACAGTTAATGTCTTGCATTAGCAGGTTTTGATCAAACCCAGCAATCACATTCTAACACTTCTTTATAAAATTGCTAAAAATATTTAATTCCTCAAATGCTTTTCAAACCACAGTCACAACATCACGGCAGTTTCCTCGCTGACTAATGAAATGAATAAGAGTCTTTCACATGTTCCTTTTAAATTGCAATAATAGCCTTGTATTTAATTTTTTGAAAAGTGTACTTTACCACTAATCTCCCTTTAAATGGCTTTGCTCACTCCACTTCCAAACCTTGACTGTTGTGTGTTGTCAAGCCCGTCTTTCACTCTTCTATGCGTATCAAAACCCTACCTCCCCGTCCTTTTCCTACTCCAGTACCATTTCTTTGCAAAGACCTTATTTTCCTTTAAATTGGCCCGACCCTTGAATCCTGAATAAGTTTTGCTTCTTTGTAATTGTATACATATTTTGTTTTGTTAACTACATGAGGACCCAAGCAATAAACACGCTGCTGCATTTAATCAGAATAAAATTATGAAAAAGAAGTTCAAATACGAGTATTTACACATATAGACTACTTATTGAAAAATTACTATTGAGTTGGTAATAGTGTTAAAACAGTTGTTAAAATGTTTTTTCCAAAGTTGCAGACCCTCTGGGGAGCATAATAATTGATGTCATGATGTAATCGTTTTCTTGGCATTCCATAGTATATTCAATACTCTTCTCTAGCACCACAACTCAAGGGCCTCAATTTTTCTTCTGTCATCCCTAGTCATTGTCCAGCTCTCTGATGCACAGCATGTAATTGTGAAGACCATGGCCTAGATTATTCTTATTCTTTGGTACCATCTAAGACCTGCCTAATAAATCTCATTATGACATTTCTTGTAAGCACATTTTTCTCTCATGAAAATCACACTCAATCTCGTAGAGTATCAAAGAGCACAGAAAATCAAGGAGGAAAGAGATAAACAAGCTCAAAAAAAATATTGTCAGTCGAGGACTTTGCAAGGCCTTCTTAAACATGATCTGGCGTTCATTCTAAATAAAGCCTTTGCAAAGAGTACAAAGATCTGAACATCTATGCAGAGGGTGCCAGACACAGCTGCAGATTCAACTTTTCGTGAAAATTCACTGTAAATGTATGCAGTGCCAGAAATCACTGTCATTTCAATCAGAAAACTGCTGCAAAGGTTGCCAGGGGTGAGAGTGTGGGCAACTCCCTCTCCTCACCGAGCTATGGGACAAGGTGTTCAAGATATTTAACTTCAATATTCAAATATTGTGACAGTTCTAATTTAGCCCAGGCCTGAACTTCAGGTGTGTTTTCCTCACCCATCATTTTTATTATCGGATAGCTGTTTCAGCAAAGACTAAGATTTAAGCATGCTATGCACTGGAGTAGAGAGATCAGTTGGGCTAGTGGACAGAAAGTGATGCTACCAAGGCAAAGGTGGCTGATTTTAATCCACAGCCCTCAGGCCTGGTTTTTAATTAGTTTTGGTCAAACATTCTTCTAGGTCATATAGCTTTGGTCTATGCATTGCTGTACAGAAGTAACTCATAGTTGCTGTGATGCTGAACACTGTGACACTGATGTGTCAAATGTGATAATGGTTACCCATGGTGGATAGTGTTTGGTGGAGCTCTCCGATTAAAACAAGCTTGGAAGCACGAGTGACATCCACTTCCATAATAGCTTGCCTCCAGAAACCCTGTGAACCTGGAGAAAGGATAAAAGCTATACAAGTGTTCAGATCTTTCGTTCAAAGGATTACTATGAGTAGCCTATGACTCTACTGCACATAACAACACCACCACCACCCAGTGGAGGGTTAACGAGCCAGAGGGTGACCCTCACTGAGCTGATTGGCACAGTGACAGCAATGATGAGATTGAGCATAGCCGGGATTATGAAGGTAGCCCAGGGCCGGGCAAGTTTTCAATCTCTTATGCAAAAGGTCACTGAGTCAGAGTCAGCTCAACAGAATCTAACAGCCACAAAAACAAAAATGTTACCCCAAATAAGTCAAAGAGGCTGAGGTTCCACATTTATGAAATTATTCTGTTGTTGTTGTTATGTGCCGTCCAGTCGTTTGCGACTCATAGCGACCCTATGCACAGCAGCCCTAAACCCTGCTCTATCCTGCGCCAACCGCACCGCCTCTGACACACCCATCCCAATTACCCCAGTCACCAAATCAATCCATCTCATAGAGGGTCTTCCCCTCCTGCGTTGTCCCTCTACCCTCCCAAGCATGATGTCCCTCTCCAAGGACCCGTCCCTCCTGGCAACATGTCCAAAGTATGTCAGACGAAGCCCCAGAATCCTTGCCTCCAAGGAGTAGCTTGGTTTAATCCTCTCCAAGTTGAATCTGTTTGTTTTCCTGGCAGTCCATGGTACATTCAGTACTCTTCTCCAGCACCACAGCTCAAAGGCATCCACTCTCCTTCTGTCCTCCCTAGTCATTGTCCAACTCTCTGATGCATAACAAGCGATTGCAAAGACCATGGCCTGTATCAGGCGCACCTTAGTCTCCAGAGAGACACTGTTGCTCTTGCGTACTTTAGAGAGGTCCCTAACAGCAGACTTTCCCATCGCGATACGCTTTTTGATTTCCTGACTGCTGGTGCCAAGAGTGTTGACTGTGGAGCCGAGCAAAGTGTTGACTGTGGAGCCAAGCAAACTGAAGCTGTGAACAGTCTCAATCTCTTCGCCATCCATCCTGATGCTGTCAATTGGTCCAGTGGTGAGAATCTTTGTCTTCTTGACATTGAGCCTCAGTCCATACTGAAGGCTACAGTCCTTGACCCTCCGCAGCAAATGAAATTATTCTAGAAGTCATAATAATAAAAAATAATTCAAGCTCTACACCAGCCCTTTCTGGGACATTCCTGGAAGTCTAGACTACAGCTTCCCAAAAGAAAAATGAAATCAAGGCTTCATAAGCCAGAAAGCTTTTGTCAATTTCCCTATGACTAGGGTAAGAGGTAAAGAGCCAAAGAGCAACAATGTCAGTTTCAAGACTAAGGTGGACCTGATCCAAGCTGTGGTCTTTTCAAGTACTTACTACGCAGCTGAAAGTTAGACAATGACTAAAGATAATAGAAGAAGACAACTCAAAGCCTCTATGTTGGAGAAGAGTACTGACTATCCCGTGTACTGCTGAAAGAACAAACAAATATGTGTTGGAGAAAGTACAACGAGAGGGCCCCTTGGAGACAAGGATAGTGAAGCTTCATCACACATTCTGTGGGCATGTTAGAAGGGGAGAGTCCTTGGAAAAATTAATTAAGCTTAGAAAGATGGAGGGTGAGAAAACAAGAGGAAGACCTTCAACAAGATAGATTGAGCCAGTGACCGTATCAATAGGCTCAAGTATATCAGAGCTGATGGAAATGGAGCAGGATAGGACCAGGTTCAGACCTGTTGCTCAGAAGGCCGCAATGGTATCCAATAACAACAACATGGTAATAACTTCTTGTCTGGTTTCCAAGGCCCATTTTCTCACTTTGCACTCAGCATGGCCTGATACATTTAGTCTCAAAAACCTTGACTAGCGTGAACTCACTCAGTCCCACAAGGACATATAAATGTACCATGATTGGCAAATATCCTGCTGAGGACCTCTTCAAAAAGAGCAAGGACATCTGTTGAAAGGCCAAGGTGCACCTGACACCAGCCATGGTATTTGAAATTGATTCCTGTGCATGCAAAATTGGACAACGATTAAGAAAGGCTGAGGAAGAATTAATGGCTCTGAACCGTGGCGATGTCAAGGAACAGTATGTATAACATGGACTGCCCAAAGAATTGTCTGCCTTGAAAGTGTACAGCCAAGCGGTCCTTGAATGCACGGATTGTAAAACCTCCTCTCATCTACTTTGACCATAGAGAAGGACATCGTACTTGGCAAAACATAAGGTCAGTGAGACAGAGGAAAACCTTTAAATCACAATGATGGAAACTACGTGCTTAAGCAATGGGTTTGAGCACTGCAGAGATTATGACAATGACACAGGTGAAAATAAACCCACAGCAAAGCGGATGTTGCCACTAATACAGAATGGAGCTGATTCTTTTTTCTAGGAAACCCTATAGTGCTGTTCTGTTTTGCTGTGTGGGGCTCTATAAGTTAGAATCAACTCAACGGCAATGGGAAGGTTTTTGGTACATGGTTTGATTTCTTTGTCCCATACTCCTAGCTTCCTAATTGTTTTGTCCATGGTCTGTCTTCCTTTCTTCCCTCCTTTTTTTCTTCCTTCCTTCCTTCATTCCTTCTCTCTCTCTCTCTCTCTCTCTCTCTTTCTTTCTTTTTTTATTTTGTGTGTACCATCAACAGGTACAGGAGATGTTTGTCCCTCCTTCTCCAGCAGAACATCTGGTGGATTCAAACCACACGCCTCTGGGATTGCAGTGTAGCTTCTTGCCACTAGGCCACCAGAGCTTCCTTGTCCATGGTTTTGAGTTTACAAGACACTTCTAACACATCATTTGGTTATGTCATCAATGATCAAAGAAGCCCAAGACAGCTGAAGATTGCATCGTGTCTTAAAATGGTGCAAACTACAACCTAGTCACTTTCAGTGATCTTTTTTCAACATCACACAACCAGCATGAGTGAGATCTTGAACTCAGCTTTTCCCAGCCTCCCGACATGTTTACTATTTCAGCAGCTGATGTCAACCAGGAGACTACCATCCACTGTCGGCATGTCAAAATCACTGGTTCCTAGACATAGAAAACGAAGCTTGCAAATGATTTGTTTTCATGTATAAGGAGTGGCTGTCTGCACAAAATGAATCTTTTGCTCATCTGGGTCCTGAAAAGCATTCTGCAGGAGAAGGGAGTGGCTGGGACAGAGAGAGGAAAGTTCAGGTACTTGATAAGACTGTGGGAATATGTCTAGCATGCAAGCATCGTTTATCATGTGTGCAGTGTGGTCATGCATCACCCTATCACTAAGATATATGATCACGTTCCCTCCTCTCCATTTGCCTCTCCAGAAATCTTCAGAATCCTGGCTTCTCTTCTTAAACTCCCTTTCAGGACAGAGTTAATCACAAATCACATGCTCTTGCTTCTAAAACCAATAATTTGTTGTTAATAGTTGTTTTTTGTTTTTTTATTTATTCCACCTTCCCCTGTCTAATTACTTTCCTTCTTTGGCACCTTATTCCAATGCAAGACAGCATCTCTTTAGTAAAAATGTTCTGGAGCTTAGAAGACTAAAGTCAGAAGAGCAGAGAGACTTTTTGCTTATTAACAATTGTAGAAAACCACATACATCGTCTAATAGCAGCACGTGAGCTGTTGAAAGACAAGCAGGAGGCTGAAAAGGTTGCCAGCACCAACAATGACGACAGTGAGACAGACACACACACACCCCAACCCCCAATCAAGGGCACTGTCAGCATTTCTCAGAAGACTTCAGTCATATTGTAGATGCCACTGCGGTCTGTTTTTGTTTGTGGTTTTGTGTTTTGTTTTTTTTTATGGTGAGAAAAATTTGTATTTAGTAATAGCCAGAGGGACTCAGTTTAGATGATCCCAATTTTGTTGGCAACATCCAAAGCATCATAGTCAGGAGCAAGTTGACCATCGGCCTTCTTCTCTCCGTCAGGCCTGATCAAGGTGTTGACCTTGGCCACATCAGTGTCATAGAGCTTCTTTACAGCTTTTTAAATTTGGTGCTTGTTGGCCTTGACATCCACAATGAACACAAGTGTGTTGTTATCTTCTATCTCCTTCATGGCTGACTCAGTGGTCAGGGGAAACTTGATGATGGCATAGCGGTCAAGCTTGTTTCTCCTGGGGACGCTCTTCCACGGGTATCTGGGCTGCCTTTGGAGTCTCAGCATCTTAAGCCGCCAGAAGGTAGGTGACGTGTGGATCTTCTTTTTTTTTTGGTTGTGGACGCCCTTCAGGACGCCTTCTTGGTCTTTAATGCCTTTGCTTTGGCTTCAGTTTTGGGAGGGGCAGGGGCTTCCTTCTTCACTTTCAGTGCCATCTTTGTAAAAAGGTGCCACTGTGTTTTTAAGGAACAATAGAACAACAAAGACAAACAGATGCCTCACTAAAAAACTCCAATTAGTCAAAATACATGGCATAACTCACCCTACGACATGATGTTGTAAGGGTAAATTCTCAGGCATCCAGCTAAACATTCATAGCCTCAGCAGGAGATACAGACTTTTGAGTTTGCCTAGAGTGGATAATAAGCCCACAGGACATGGGATGTTGATACTAAAAGAGAATGGAGGGGGGAGAGAGAGAGAGAGATACTCACACACACATATATATGTACATTTATAGAAAACAATCTTGGAAGCAGAAGTGGCATCCACTTCCGTAAATAGCTTGCCTCTGGAAACCCTATGAACCTGGAGAAAGGATGAAAGTCAAGCAAGTGTTGAGGACTTTCATTCATAGGGTCGCTATGACTTACCTACAGCACTTATCAACAACATATACATATTTATACATATATACATATACACACACACACACATATATAGATATATAGTTGTTGTGTATTGGCTTCAAGTTTAACATGACTCATAGCGACCCTATGACCAAAAGGCATGAAGCCCCTCTACAACTATTGACATTTATCAAAGTTCATCAAGTTTCCAGAGGTATGTTGTTTAGGAAGTGGGTGCCACTCACATGAACTCCTAAATACCATCAAATTAAGCAGAGTTCTTTCTAAGAAGAGCTTCTTCAAATGTTGTAGAAGGAGGTTTTGCTTAGTAACACTCATTTCAAAGCTACCCATAAAAGTTAGTCTCCCTTTTGTATCGTATCTAATAGGGTAATTATGCCTGTTAGACAGCCTTTGCCCTGAGCGTTTTATAACTCCTTATACTAAAGTATCTTCAGAGCAAATGACTCTATAACAAAGCCGTATTGGCTTAGCAGTAACATATAAGCAAATCATTATCAACTATTGGATTCTTCCAATGTGCCCGAGACTAAGCTAACAATTGTTTTAATGCCTGTTTACTATAACCACTCAAAACAGCTGAATTGTTGCCGTTGTTAGGTGTCATAGAGTCACTTGTGACTCACAGCAACTCTATGTACAGTAGCTCTGAACCCTGCTCTGTTTTGAACCAGTCTCACTGACACCGACACACCTACCCCCATCACCCCACTCAGTTAGTGTGTCAATACATCTCCTGCGGAGTCTTCCTCTCCTGTGCTGTTCCTCCACCCTTCCCAGCATGATGTCCCTCTCCATAGACACCACCTTAGCCTTTCAGTAATACCTCTTTCTAAAACAGGAAAGAAGATTACACAATTCACTTTCTTCTTAAGTTGAAAATCTTGGAGCTTATAATATTTTGCATGAATATTTTTTCATGATTTAGAGAAAGAATGAGAGGTGAGACAAATTGAGTTGTTATTATGGTAGAGGTGATCCTGGTGGCTGTGGTGGTGATGCTAGTGGTGGTGCTGATGCTGGTGGTGGTGGTGGTAGTGGTGCTGGTGCTGTTGCAAGTGGTGATGGAGGTGGTGGTGGTGGAGGTAGAGGTGGTGGTAATGGTGGTGCTGGTGCTGATGGTGCTGGTGGAGGTCATGGTGGTGGTTTTGGTACTGGTGCTGGTGGTGGTAGTTGTAAGACAAATAGATCTACAAAATTAACAATGACATAAAAAAGTGTTTGGGGTCCTTTTTTAAAAAAACACCAATAGCAGGTGATGGCCATGCTTCAGATTGCGATGCTTCTTCTTTTGCTTTTCATTTTAAAAAATAAGTCAGTCAGCTAATCTCTATTACTGGGATATCTGATTTATTAGCTTTACCCCCTAATGCCACCAGAAAGAATGACTCAAAATAAAAGTCAACATAAACTAGGTCTGGATCACAGGAAACTGTTAAAATCTGTAAAAAAAATAAAAAATTAGAAGCTACAAGCTTTCAAATGTAGCTGTATATTAGGCCAAAATCCCTAATTAATTACTCAAACTCAATGTGATCACTTAATAATTATTATGACCATTTAAATGGAAACAGACTTACAAGAGCAATAAAAGGGCAGACACATTATATATTTTAACAGAATGCTTTCTATTTTGTTAGTAGGGATATTTTTTAATTTACAATCATGAGCACCAAAGATGATAAATTCCCCCTGTCTGAAATACAACAAATATGCAATCAATATGCCTTGGTAATAATTAATGGTGACTGGAATGTACAAATCAGAAACAAGAAAGATTAGTAGTGGGAAAATGAGGGATAGTGATGGAAATTATGCTAGAAATGGCATGACAGAGTTTTGCCACATCAGTGACTTATTCGTTGCACACTTACTTTTTCAACATCAATGCATGTGGACCTCACCAGGTGGAAAATACAAGCAATCAAATCCGGTACATCTGTGGAAAGAGTTGATGCAGAAGTTTGTTAAAACAAATACAAGGGCCAACGATGAAATGCCTGCCTTTCTCCCCCAGAGCTGCTGTGAACTCCAACCATTAGAGATACACTTGGATTAGCAGTGTTTCTTCAGGAACGACATCAAATTAGACCACTAGGTGGTGTCCAAATGATTAAGGGACTATATGTTGTTGTCCTAAAAGCATTATTACATAAGTTTTCGCTTCAAATGGTTACTATACAAAATAAATGAATTACTGTTATAGCTGATAACTCACGGGCTTCATAGGCTCACGCACTTGGGACAAAGGCAAAAAAGGTTCCCTTTGAGAGACTTTGGCTTTGGACGCAGGAAAAATAAACCTTGATGCTGCCTGACTGGCTAATAAAGACATGGGGAGGGGACGGGGTGGAAAGGAGCCCTAGCCAAGAATTTGAACTTGATAAAGGAAATCCTGTCTTTTCAAAGGTCTGCCCAGCAACAGCTGTGCCACAATTGCTGGCGTTTTGAAAAGCTTACATCAGCTACAAAAAATTAAGCCCTGATCACTTTCCTCCATCCTCTCATATAACCAAGTGACCCCAGATTCTTTCCTGTACTCCCCTTATCCTCAGCGCATAAAGAGCTAAGCCTGATTTAGCATAAAGTCTCTGGCATTATTTCTCTCTCACTGTTCGTATGTTTTCAATATCAACAGAATTAGCCAGTCAGAGTCAATGGCTTTTATTCAAAACACTTTAATAGCATTTTCTCCTTGGATATTCAAAAGAAAGTGTGGGCATTCATTTGCAGTAGCATGAGGAGAAACAAGACTATCTGTGTAAGCACCTGATGATGATACAGACACTGGAGGAAGCCAAAGAGAACAGAGTAGGATTTTTACAAAGAAAGGGCCCTGAGTAATGTTATCCCTTGTTGTTGTT
>NW_006399777.1:9027280-9071400 GCF_000299155.1 Elephantulus edwardii
CCTCTCTAAAGACCTGTCTCTCCTTACAACATGTCCAAATTATGTCAGGCGAAGCCCCAGAATCCTTGCCTCCAAGGAGCAGCCTGGTTTAACCCTCTCTTAGCTATGGAGAAGTCCCACTTCACACATGTGGAAATCAATCCAACAGTAACTAAAATCAAACAGCAATGTGAGGGAAGGAGGGTAGAGGTAGGGGGTGCCTTTTTGGTGCAGAGATAAGGGAACTGGGAAGAAAAGCATGCTAATATTCCATTTTGTTGTTTTGGGGGTGGTTGTTTCATGTGTGCTTTCTTTGCGGGTAGGTTTTTGTTTTGGTTTTGTTTTTGCTGATCCATAACATAATCCTCTACGTTATCCTCCAGATTCTGAACTGCTGTGTGAGGGAATGGCAGTACGTGAATGAGCCTCCATGCCTGCGGAAATACAGGCTCGGGAAGGAGGCTAGGAGAGTAACTGGAAAGAAGCTTCAGTACAAAACAACATTGCAGAAATAAGGTTAGAAGATTTGACACACCAGGTGAAAGGCATCTTCAAAAAATGGACCTCAGCTGTGGGATTGTCAGTAAGGAATTGGGTGGTGGTGGTGGGGGGAGTTCCTTCAAAGCCAGGAGGTGGGTATTGGCATATACGGAGACAATGCCTAAGGAGTATGAGTGATGTGGGAAGCACTGGCACACTGGGTTCATGAATGACAGCAGAGAACAGAGATCAGAAGGAAATGCACCCACTAAACTTTGAATTCTCCATGTCATCCTCTCATTGGCTCAGACACAAGGCTCACCCAGAGGAAGAGACCATAAATAGGGCCTCCCCTTCGTAGTACACAGTCTCTCCTCTGCTTTCCTTTCAAGGAGAGAGGTCCATCCCTTTGTAGATGTAACTTCCTGGTAAATCTAGGAAGGGTAATGGGAGTAGGGTGTATCCGATTCAGTGAGACTGGCTCAGGACAGGGAAGGCTTCAAAGCTGTTGCACATAGGGGTCGCTATGAGTCACAGGTGACTCGATGGCACATAACAACAACAACAATTTTTATGTAGGCAAACTGCTACATACCCCCCACCCCATAGAATGGCTGGTGGGCTGAAAGTGAGTATTTTTCAGGTGGTAGCCAATTGTTTAACCACTGTGTTGCCAAAGCCCACCACTGTAAGTCCTTTCTGGCTTACAGCAAGACTCCATTAGGTTTCTGAGGCTATAAACGTTCACAGCAAGACACAGCTCATCTTTCTTCTGAAGAGCAACCAGTGTATTTGAACCTCCAAACTTTGGTATAACAGTCTGATACATTAGCCACTACACCACAAGGGCTCCTTCCTGTGCTGCCACGGCTGCTTCATTATAGCTATAGGGCATGACATTCCTTCTCTATAAAGTTGTCATGACTGCACTGAGTAACTTTTCATGCAAGATGGTGACTAAAGCATCAAGATGAAAAAAAGCAAAAAAAAAAAAAAAAAAGCCAGCATTTCCTTAGATTAACATAGCAGGTTGTAAGAACAGATTGTGTTATCTTTTCTAATTAGAGCTTGTTTTATAAGTGAGAAGTCTGGAAGGTTTCACCCAAAATTGGTTTCAATGCCAAGAGTTCTCTTATCTTTGGGCTTCTTTGACCCGCCATTGATAGAATAATGAACAATTACTTTTAATTCCACTTCCTACTGGCAAGAGAACATACTAATCTTCCATTGCAGCAGGGATAATACAGGGTAGTTAGCCAAGGTTCATTCAGTCACTCAATAAATGTGCATCAAGCATCTGCTATGGGATGATTTTTCACATTGGAGTCGACCTAGGGCAGAGATAAGCCACACCTCTGTCAACCCCCCACCCTCACCCACCCCAGGAAGAGAAAAACTGGGAAAATCAGGATGTCTCCTTAAGCTAGAGGGGATGTATATCAAGAAATGCAAAGAAAAGACATTCTCCCAAACTTCCTGGTATAGGCTAGTGAGCATGCCCAGGGCTGCATCTACTTGTGGAAACAACTCCCTGAATAGGTATTCAATTAATTTCTGGGGACGTTTTGTTTTTTTTTTTTGCCGGTACCATCAGTGCAGCTTAAACTTTCATTACCATTGATTCTTGGTCATTAACTACTTCCTGAAATGGTTCACTTGGTGCCAAAAACTCTTTTTGGTTCCTCATTTGATGATAAATGTTTTACTGGAGAAATAAATTAATACAAATACAAATGTCCTTTGGATCATATTATGAGAAGTGTATGTCTATAAACCAGATAGAACTGGCTCATGGGAAATTTAGGATATGATAGTTGTAGCTTTTGAAAATGCCATTATTTGTTGTAAATTTCTCAAAACAGGTTGATGAGTGTCTTCTCAATTCTTCAAACATTGCACGTATTGGATTACATTTCCATGACTTATATCTTTAACACATTGCCATACACTTTTTAAATTGATGACAGTGCTTAGAAACACATTTGCCGTCATTTGCGGCAACGTGTTAACTGTGATTAGAGAAATTGCAATTTGAGGGGGGGGATCTTTACTGGCTTACTAGGAAATGAAAAGGCAACACACTAAACTGTGAGGAAATTCAGGAACTGGTTCTTTTTGATACAGTGACTGTGTATTCTTTTCAAATACTTTTGATGCTTCTTCCACCACTCAATACTTGGCCTATAGAATCCATCACATTCTATGACTACGAAGAATGTGACTCATTGATGAACAATTGTTGCTGTGCCATCGAGTCAGCACTGACTTATAGCTGACCCTCCAGCGGGTTTTCAGAGGCTGCTAATCAAACGGGAGGAGATTGTTTCTTCTCTCTAAATTCCATCTTCAAATTATTCCTGAAGGTGAATATGTTCCATAATTCTGTTTTTAAAAGTTTTCCGTAACAAAATGGTCTTAAACCCTTGGCATAAATGAGATCACCAAGCTTTACGAGAACTTGTCCAGAGGTGAGATCCAACCATTTCCTGTAGGTCTATATTGAACTGAAGATGGAATTCTTATCATGTCTAGCAATTGTTGTTACATGCCATTGAGTCACTTGTGACTCATAGTGACTTTATGTACAAGAGCCCTAAACACTGTTCTATCCTGTGCCAACCTCACCGTCTCTGACACACTCACTCCCACCACTCCACTCAGAATCAATCCACCTCATAGAGGGTCTTCCTCTCCTGTACCGTCCCTCCACTCTCCCAAACATGACGTCCCTCTCCAAAGACTAGTCCCTCCTTGAAACATGCCCAAAGTATGTCAGATGAAGCTTCAGAATCCTTGACTCCAAGGAGCAGCCGGCTCCACCCTCTTCAGGGCAAACCTGTTTGTTCTCCTAGCAGTCCATGGTATATTCAACACTCTTCTCCAGCACCACATCTCAAAGGCATCAATTCTCTTTCTATCATCCCTAGTCACTGTCCAACTCTCCGATGCATAGCACATAATTGCAAAGACTATAGCCTGGATCAGACTCACCTTAGTCTCCATCCTGACGTCATTGCTCTTCAGTACTCTTGAGAGGTCCCTCACAGCTGACTTTCCCAATGTGATTCATCTCTTGATTTCCTGGCTGAAGGCACCAAGAGTGTTGACTGTGGAGCCAAGCAAACTAAAACTGTTAACTGTCTCAATCTCTTCACCATCCATACTGATGCTGCTAATTGGTCCAGTGGTGAGAATCTTTGTTTTCTTGACAGTGAGCTTCAATCCGTATTGAAGGCTGCAGTCCTTGACCTTCTGCAGCAAGTGCTTCAGGTTCTCCTCGGTTTCAGCAAGCAGGGTTGTGTCATCTGCATAACGCAGGTTGTTGATGACTCTTCCACCAATCCTGATGCCACATTTGTCCAGCAATTAATCAAATTTATTACTTGTGTCTACATAAAAGCTGTTTTTACACAAAAGTAAAACTCGCCATAAGAGAATACTCAAAATAGCTAGTCCATTCCAATTAAAGTGATTATATATCATTTAAATGTGGACAATATAGAAAGTGAAGGCTGGCAGAAAAATAATTAAAATATTCTCATTCTTTATCTTCTTACTCATTAATTGAGTAGTAGGCTTTAATTTATAGGGAAATCTATTTAAAATTTTCCAATTCAAAAGCATTTTCAAAATGAAATCTCTTTCTGAAGACGTCAAAATACCATCTATATAGGACAGACGTTAAGCCAGATGGGATGCTGGGAGATAGGCAGAAGTAGAGAGGACCCAGGTGAACCCTAACATATGGCTCCATCAGTCACTGTGTCTCATCATTGCTCCCCTTGTTAAACAACCTCAATCCTTTGAACTGTTGTGACTTCTTCAGTATCCAATTTCCTTCATCTGAACATATCCACATACAATCTGGCATCAAAAGTGAAACACAATATTCCTGATGAGTTCTGACCAGTGCAGTCTGCAATGAAGCTATCATCTTGAAGAATCTCAACAGCGTACTCTCCCCACACGCTCCTCAGATTGCATTAGCCTCCCTAGCAGCTGCATCCACATTGCTGGCTCTTATTCAGCTTGTAATCAGCTGAAATCTTTTGTGCATAAAGCCCTGCTAAACTCAGTATTCCTCTCCACGAAGATCCACAAAGGATTTTCTTTTTCAAACCGAAATTGAGGAATTACATCTTGTTAGTATCAAGTCATCATTACAGAGCTTTTTATAAAATAAATAAATAGCTTGTCATACAACATATTAGTCATTCTTCTCATTTCCACGCCATTGAAAGCATGTAAAGCAAATTTCATCCAAATATTTTAAATGTTTAAAAGAACAGGGTTTAAGATAAAAAAGAAAAATAAAATGAAATAACAAAACAAAAAGAATAACAGGGCTCAAAGTAGACTAGGACCAGTGCTTGCCTTGATACAACTGGGTTTCTGTTTTGTTTCTTTTTAGACTGGTAGGAATCCACTGTCTTCCAGTGCCGTCAGGTTGACTAGGACTCCTGGTGACCATATGAAGAGTAGATCTGAACTTCACCCTTTCCGGATCTCTGTTTTGCTTCAGCTCATTGTTACCAACCCTGTGTCAAACCATCTTGTTGAGGGTCTTCCTCTCTTTGTTCCTTCCTTTTTTCAGCATAATGTCCCTCCCAAATATTGGCTCTTCCTCACAATACACCCAAAGTCTGAACGATGAAGTTTCATCATCCTTGCCTTAAAGGGCACCCTGGGCACAATTCCTTTAAGACAGACTTTGCTTTGTTTAGCAGTCCGTGTGATATTCAGCATTCTTCTCCAACGCCACAGCTCAAAGGTATCAACTTTTTCTTTCCTGTTCTTCATTATCCAACTTTCAGATGCAAGTAATCACAAATTTTTGGGGTCGTGTGACTTTTTGGGTTTGTGTTTGATGTGCAATACTGCTCTTCCCCCACTGCCCCGAGGAGCGATGTCCTTGAGGCTTGGCCTAAGGTTTAAGGTTTTTTAAGGTTCAGATGCATAGGAAGTCATTAAAAGGATCATAGTTTGGATCAGGCTACTTTAGTCTCTAAATTGATACTCTTGCTCTTTAGTTTGTTAGAGGGGTCCTTGACTGCAGATTTTGCCAACGAAACACGTCTTTTAATGTCCTGACTGCTGTGTCCATGGGTGTTGATGGTGGATCCAAGTAAAACAAAATCATTGACAACTTCAATCTTTCCTCCATTTATCATAAAGTTGCCTATTGGCCTTGTGTTGAGGATGTGTGTTTCTTCTGATGCTGAAATATTGCAGCTGTAATCTTTGATCCTCTGCAATACTTGAAGTCTTCGTCACTTTCGGCAAAGTTGTGTCATCTGCATTACGCAGACTGTTCATGGGCTTCCTCTAATCCTGATGTCACATTCCTCTTTATAGAGTACTACTTTTCTAATTATTTGCTCAGCATAAAAATTAAATATGCATAGAGAAAGGATGTAATGCTGACGTACACCTTTCCTGATTTTAAACTACACAGCACTCTTAGTGTGGGTATAGATTTTGTATGAACACAATTAAGTGTTCTGGGATTCTCATTCTTCTCAACGTTAGCCATTATTTGTTATGATCCACCCAGTCAAATGCCTTTGCATAATTTAAAAAAAAATCTAAACTAGCACAAACATCTTCCTGATATTCTCTGCTTTCAGCCAAGATCCATCTGACATTAGCAATGATCTCTCCCTTGCCACAGCCTCAACCATTCATATTTTGTCAGTCTGTGCACAGGATCAAAGCCTCAAATCATGAGAGACAACAGACAAGCCAGACACTTCTCTTTAGATGAAGGAATCCCCCAAAATAGCTTTTCTAAATCATTAGCCATGACAGATGATCTGCAACATCTTACAAAGCCAACTGAAGGGTTTCTAGTAAAGAAAGACACTGAGTGGGCAAAGCTTGGCTCATAGCCCAATGGTTTACCCATTCAATGCTTCCTGATGGCACCACAAGTAAGAAAGAAAAGTGGGAAAGAATGAGGAGTAAATGTTGGCAATCAGGTTTTATGAGTTAGTACAGACATTACATCCTTCCACACTCCTCTTTGGAGCATCTCTGTCTTACTGATAGGCCCCTCTGATTCCTATCCAGACAGCAAGGAGTGTGTGTGACTCCTCGTGCAGGAAGCAGAAGACACAGTTCCCTGGCAATTGCCGCTAGACGAGTCAACGAAGAAAACCTTCACAAATAAAACTCAATGCATTTGGGATAAGAATCACGCTGACAACACAAATAGCTGTCATTGTAACATTTGTATTTCTTTTTTCATGATAAAGGGAGAATGATGTTTCATTCTAAAGGATCTTGGAGGATATTTAATCTAGAGAAAATGTGCGTCAGTTCTGACTTAAGGCATGGTCCCTGAATCTGCTGAGCCTCTGTTCTAGTACTTGTCACACGGAGTCCTTTTTTCCTGCCGTATCATGTGGCAAAGTAGACAAACTCAGCCAGAGGGAGTCGTCCTTCCTCTGCCAGCTTTCCTCAGGTGTTATGAAGACAAAATAGAAAAACAGAAAAGACGGTCCAAACTATATATTCAAATTATGTATGTCTTAAGAAAATTAATTTACCATAGATTGTCACCTAGATTAACATTTAGGTGATCTTAGTACATTTGATTACATATTTCTCTTGAACGCTATCTTAGATAGGCAGACAGACTGATGAGATATAGATGATATAGATAGAGATAGATACAGATATAGATGATATAGAGATATATATGAGAGAGAGAGAGAAAATACATTTAAGGAGAGAAGTGGACTATATCTACTAAATGCTATCAGTAGAATATTTTCCATAAAATAACCCAAATTTGGAGCGGCAAGAAAATCTCCTTTCACAATATTACCATACAGTCGGCAGTGGATCTGACCCGGCCCTATCTTGTGTCATTCTCATCATCTCTGATATACTTGAGCCTATTCTCACAGTCACTTGTCTATTTATCTTGTTGAGGGTCTTTTTCTCTTTCTCTGACCCCCACTTTTCTATGAATGATACCTTTTCCCATGGAACAGCCCAGCTTAACAAGCTAAACATCTCTAACGTACAAACATCAAAGTGCAACAGCTCAAACATAAGAGAAGTGTTATTTCCGTCCAGATTCGCAGGTGACTTTGTTCTACATAGTCATTCAGGGACCTTTACTGAACAAAGTTCTACATTCACTGCTTCCAGGGGCCTCCTGGTCATCGTTTTCTCAAACCACAGAAAGGGGGAAGACTGTTAGCTGCTTAAAGAAGGAATAAGCTTACCAGCTTAAAGGCGTGGCTAGAAAGTGCTGCTCACCACTCTCTCTCATTTTCTATCGAAGAGAAAGATGTGGCCATAGCTAACTTCCAGGAGGTTTGCAAAATGTAACCCTCAGTTGATCATCCACATCTGAATACATGTCTATTATTATGAGAAACTCAAACTCTCTTGAGTCAGACTCAAAACAAGACTCCATCAGGTTTCCAAACCTGGAGGTCTTTGCAGGGGAAGACTGCTAACCTTTCTCCCAAGGAACAGATGATAGATTTGTACCCCTGGAGATACACGGCATTTGGTTAGAATAACAACACACCTGAGTTCGTTTTTAGTAAGAAAGAAAGCAGAAAGAATCCTGTCAGCAGCCAAGATTCTCGGGCACAGGAGAACTCTCCCTGAAGGCTTTTTAAGATATCCAGGCTACAAAAGCAGTTGATAAAAACCCCAACCTTTCAATCAGGAAACTGTGACTTCAAGTCTTAAATCTATAAGTCATCTGTTTGCTTAAATGTTAGCAAGAGAAGTAAATCCTTTGTATTCTTACTTATAAATCCTTCCCACCTCTGAACTCCATAGAGACCCAGTAATTGAAGCTTAAGGGGATCCAGGGAAGCAATCTCTCACTTTTTATTTGTTCTGTAATTCCTCTGAAGCGAGTCCTTTGAATCATGGATTGAACCCACAGCTCCAAGGAGATGCTTTTCTCTCATGGTTGAAGCAGAGCAGAGAGCAGTCAGACTGGTTAAGACGGAGTGATACTCCGTGGAAGTCTGCTCATCTGTTACACTTGGCAAGGTTGCACACGTGCCACGATGTCAGTGCTGTAGCTTTACATTAGCTCATAAGCTGATTAAAAAAAAAACAACAAACAAAAAACATGGAATGAGATAAACTAGAACCACCAGTACCGCCCCATGAGATCAGGCCTTTCTGTACTGAGCTTCAGTTCAGCTGCTTGCAAAACACAGCAGATGGAATGTGACATCTAAACTCTAAAGTCTCTTCCATTCCTAGCTGTCAAAACAAACCTTCTACCTCCTGCTTCTGAGCTCTCACCCACTAAAAGTAATGAGGCTGTTTCCGACTCCAGACAAAATCAAGGCGATTTTGGAGTGATTTCTTTTTTAAAGTGTATGTGTCAGAAACTGAATGAGAGAACTCAAGAAAGAAAGAGTATTTATTCATATTATACTTATGACTACTTCTTTACAAAGACACCAGCTGTTACCAGGACCAGCAAATGCAAATATTTCTCGGCTCAATTGTGATTTTTACCTGTTGTTGTAGTGTACTGTCAAGGTGACACTGACCCTCTGGTGGGTTTTCAGAGGCAGTTAATGACACGGGAAGAGATTGTCCATCCTTCTCTCACGGAGCAACTGGTGGGTTCAGCCTTTGGGATTGCAGCACGGCTTCGAGCCCTTAGCCCACCAGTGCTCCCTTGTACCAGCGCCACAATGGAAATTAATAAAAAACATGGTGTCATGACAGTCTGTGTGAAGTATCTAGAATGGTGATATCCAATTTAACCATATTACAAGCTCCACCGTGTGGTATACCCACTTCTAGCATCATTGGCATTCCTGGGGGCTCCCAAGCCAATGTTCACGTTCCAGAGGTGCTATTCGACAGAGTAGAACTACTCTCTGGGTTTGCTTGGCTGTAATCTTTGCAGACGCATGTTTCCAGGTCCTTCTCCTTCAGCTCAGTGAGAAGAGTTCAAAGCACCTTCCAGATAGCCATCGAGCACTGAACTGTTTCCATCCATCAAAGCGACCATCTCTTGCTTTGATTTCAAACTACTTTGATTGAGTTCAAACTTCCAACCAGTTAGCCATTGGCCGCTTTGGCTGCTTGAACCATCAAAGCTCCTTTTTGAAGGACTCACCATGTTGTTTTTTAAAAAAGGATGAATAAACAGGTGAGAAAATTTTAAATATGTTTCATTTAACCCGATATATCCGAAATATTACAATTCCAATTCAACGATAACTAATAAAAGCAAACATTGTGAGATTTTGTTTTAATCTCTCTTCAGTTTAAGACGCTAAAGTCTGCTGGGATTTTACGTTCACCGCACATCTCAGTTTGTGTGCGGCACAGCTCAAGTACCTACTAGTCATTTATGGATCAGAAACAATAAACCTCACATCACAAACCCTCCCGTGAGTTTCTAAGACTGTTAGTCTTAATGAGAGGAGGCTGCCCATCATTCCTTCAAAGAGACACCAGTGGATTGAAACTTCAGGAGCTGCATGACGTGTAAGTCAGTATTGCAACATGCTGTGAACCTCACCTCCAGTGAGTCTGTATATAGGGCTGCTACCTTGTTGTTATTGCTGTTGCTATTTCTGTTGTTGTTGTTAAGTGCCATCAAGTCAGAGGTGACTCACAGCAACCCAATGAATGAAAGGCCTGGACACCTGTATAACTTTCATCCTCTCTCCAGGTTCATAGGGTTTCCAGAGGCAAGTTATTATGGAAGCAGATGCCACTCCTGATTCCAAGGTTGTTTTAATCGGTAAGTTCCACCAAACACTGTCCACCATGGGTAACTTTTATCCCATTCGATGCATCAAGTCTCACAGTGTTCAGCTTCACAGCAACCATGAGTTACAGCAACAGCAACAACAAACAACATAGAGAGAGAGTAGTTGGCCTAGTTGACAGAAAGTCATGCTCCCAAGCCAAAGGTGGGTGACTGTGCTCTGCGGCCCTCAGGCCTGTCTTTACTTGTTTTTGGTAAAACATTCTTCTAGGTCGTATCGCCCTGGTGTGTCCACTTGTTGTTGTGTGCCATTGGGTCCGTACAGACTCATAGCTGACCCTCCAGCACACTTTCAGAGGTTATAAACCAAGTGGGAGGAAGTTGTCCATCCTTTCTCCAGGGAGCAGCTAGTAGATTCGAACTGCCTGCCTTGTGGTTGGCAACACAAATCCTTACTGCTTGTCAGAGCTCCACACGTGGTTATCACGAACAGTTTTAGAATTTTAAGAGTTTTCAGTACTTGGAGTTTAAATGACAATAAGAATGATAAGGAAATGTGTGAATGACTGACAGTTTCTTAACTCAATCTTTCCCTTAAACACACAGTGACTGTAAATTCACGGATCATCAAGAGAAGAGAAAATGGAACATGGGCCACAACGCTTTAAGTGTGCTTCTGAACGTGCCAGAGGGAGTAAGAATAGCACAGCTCCTCCCTGCCCCAAGAGGAGGAAGCCAGTGACAAGCCCATAACCCAGCCTCGTGGTGCCTCTAGAACCCCAGCAGCAGACGTGCATTTACCCATTTACTCACTTATTCATTCCTGACTCACAGACTCATGGTGCCAGCCATGGGTTTTGTTAGGGGAGTGAGTGGAGGAAGCAAAGAATATCTCACAATACAAATCCAGGCTTTAGCCCAACAGTTCCAAGTCACAATTCCTGGATAAGTCCAGGCTCCAGCTTCAGTTCAGTTATCAAATCCAAATCATTCAGCAAGGTTTGCCTCTATGTAGTTATAACCAAATTATACGGCAAGGCTTACGCTAGAGCAGTTATGAGTCAGTGTCTCCTTTAAACATCTGGCAAGAACAGCCAAATCTTTAACTGTGGCCAGCACAAATACAGGAAGTTACAGGTCATATCTTGTCACAGTTTGTCCACAGCAATGCCACAGTCTCTCCACCACCAGCGTCTTGCAGATACAAGCCTTGCTGGCCTCAAGTCTTGCTGCCCAATGTGCTCCCTCTCAGCCCAGTCCTACATCTGATGGTGATTTGCAAGACCACCTTGTACATCAACATGGAAAGGGATGCCCAGAAACTCTAGAGACTACCAGAAAGTGGAAGAAACAAGAAAGGCTGAGGCCCAGGGGTAGACCAAGATGGTAAGATCGTGCCAACGACTTGCAGTTGTATATCTAAACTCCAGAGTTATGAGATAATAAGGTTCTATTTTTTAAAGCCCCTCATCTTTGAAAGATATTTGTCCTAAGAAATGAAGACACAAAGTGAATCAGATATTACATAATAGAGCATCAGGAACTGGAAAAAACTGCAGCAGAAACGCCCTATCTAATGGCCTTTGCATTCAGAAGTGCTAAAGCACTGTGTAAATTCTGCAATCCTCTGGGCTTAAGAGGAGGATTGCCTTTTATGACCCTCGATAGAGGCTCATCACCACCTGGAAGAAAATCCCCCCACTGTGCAAGAATCAGAACAGGCAGAGTTTAGGAGGAAATATAAATCTGTGAGAGAATCCATTTCTATTTTGTACCTCACTTTTTGACAACTTGGGGGGGGAAATGGCTTACCAATGATTTCTAAGCCCTCTTTAAAATAGCTCTGTGTAAATAGTAGTAAATGGATTCGACAAGTGTCAGATTATGTTACTAAGTGAGCTCAAAGAAGACCTTTTAAGAGAGCCACATCCCACCTAAATTCTTACTTGGATTGTGATTAACATTGTAATAAACATGAATGTGCGTATATCTGTGATTAACCGTGTCCCTTTAGGTGGGAGCGCAGCTCCTTACCAATAAGCCACCAGGGCTCTTTAGTAGTAGAATAGCTGGATGACATTTTTATTTCACTTTTTAAAAAATTAATTTTCAGATAGCCATTTATATACCTTATATTTTATAATATTAATTACAATCGGCCAAAGCCTTCTACCACCCCCACATCCAATCATCACCGTGAGATGTCTGTTTCTTTACCACACCATTCCACCCACTAACCTCTGCCATCCTAGACATTTTGGGGTTCCCTTCCCCTTCCCTGTCCTTCCCCCTTGTCTGCTTCCCCCTCCCTATTTGAACAGACATGCAGACCAAATTTGCTGATTACCATACCATATTATCTATTCATTCCTTCTTCCCAAGTTGATTCCCTCTTCCCCTGATATTTTACGGTGTTTTCTGTCTGTATATTCTAGTTCTGTTTTCCTAACCTCCCCCTATTCAGAGTGATGATTTTATACAGTATTTGTCCTTCTGTAACTGAGGGAATTCTGGATAAGACACAGGGGGAAAGCGGGCATTAGCAAGCATTTTAGACAAAGTGTTGCTTCCATTTAGGTAAGCATTTTCTTTCATTGGTTTTCATTCAATTCACTCATACACATTTTGTCTTATAATTTTACTTACATTTGTACAACCCACCCATGGGATTAACTGCCTCTAAAAACCTGGTGGAGGTTCAACTATGGGTTGGTTCTGACTCGATGGTACAGAAAAACAGCAGTTAATCACAAAGAGGAGATTGCCCACCCTTCTCCAGTGGAGCAGCTGGTGGCCTCGAACATAGTGCCTTCAGGATCGCAGTGCAGTCTTGTCACTAGGTCCTCAGAGCTTCCATATCCTTAGGGGAGTCTGGTGGCCTAGTGGTAAGAAGCTGTACTGCAATGCCAAACACATGCCGTTCAAATCCACCAGCTGCTTCATAGAAGAAGGATGGGCAATCTCCCACGGGATTAATTTCCTTGGAAAGCCTCCTGAGGGTCAGTTCCCACTTGATGATACACAACATATCATTACGTGGATTATTTTGTCAGGATTGGTGGACAATCTATCAACAATCTGTGTTATGCAGATGACACAGCCTTGCTTGTTGAACCTGCAGAGGACCTGAAGTGCTTGCTGCAAAGGGTCAAGGACTGCAGCCTTCAGTAAGGATTGAGGCTCAATGTCAAGAAGACAAAGATTCTCACCACTGGACCAACTGGCAGCATCAGGATGGATGGTGAAGAAATTGAGGTTGTTCACAGCTTTAGTTTGCTTGGCTCCACAGTCAACACTCTTGGCACCAGCAGCCAGGAAATTAAAAGGCATATTGCCATGGGAAAGTCTGCTGTTAGGGACCTCTCTAAAGGACTGAAGAGCAAGGGTGTCTCTCTGGAGACTAAGGTGTGTCTGATACAGGTCATGGTCTTTGCAATCACTTATTATGTGTCAGAGAGTTGGACAATGACTAGGGAGGATAGAAGGAGAATTTATGCCTTTGAGCTGTGGTGCTAGAGAAGAGTATTGAATGTACCAAGAACTGCTAAGACAACAAACAGATTCATCCTGGAGAGGGTTAAACTGGACTGCTCCTTGGAGGCAAGGATTCTGAGGCTCCGTCTAACATATTTTGGACATGCTGTAAGGAGGGACAGGTCCTTGGAGAGGGACATCATGCTTGTGAGGGTGGAGGGACAGCGCAGGAGGGGAAGGCCCTCTATGTGGTGGATTGATTCAGTGACTGGGGTAATTGGGATGGGTGTGTTGGAGACTGTGAAATTGGCACAGGACAGAGCAGAGTTTAGGGCTGCCGTACATAGGGTCGCTATGAGTCACAAGTGACTCAATGGCACATAACAACAACAAAAACATGTTCTATTAGTTATTATGAGTGACACTGAAGTTTTTAACCATTATATCCACATTCTCTATTTCCATTTGCACAATTCTTTCCATACTCTGGGGTTATGTGCATATATGTTTATAATTGCTCTATTTTCCTAGAAACATTTTCAAAACTGTTTTACTACTATGAAATGTGCTTAACGCAGGAGCTATTAGTTGTTATTCAACTCATTCAGTGTATATATTTGTAGTTTGAATCTTGAAAACTAACTATGAACATCGTGACACACTGCTCTTGATATCACCAGTGGTGTTGGCAATAGAAGATATCTGTCCCAAATGTCTTTTTTAAAACATCCAGTTACAAAGATGTTGGATAAAAGAAGTGGGGCCAGTCTTTTTCTTGATGATTGAGCAGGTGGTAGACATTGTATTAAAGCCTGATAGACAACTTTTGAATTGACCCAAAATAGAAAGTTGCACCCACATTTCAGTCACTGATGTTGAGAAAATCAAGTTCCCTTCAGGTGCCTGTGTGGTCAGGCTAGAGGAGCACTCTGTGATCCAAGAAGATCACAGTTGTTGGCCCCACCCCAGACAAGTGCCATCATTGCAGGGACAGCAAGGAAAGACTCAGATTCAAGCAGCCACTTCTTCTCACCACTGGAAGCATCACCAATCACACAGAAGATGAGGTCAACAGAACGAGAACTGCTATCTCCCAAAAGCTCATGATTCTTCCTCTTGCAACCAGGATTTTGTCCTTTCAACAGCTTAACTTGAGGTGTTTGGCTACTTCCTGGTTTAATCATGCAAGCAGCCAGGTTGATTTCTCCTGGGTAAGTCCAGCTACCCTGAAGAACTTGCGTCTGTATGAAGTCACGGTGTCTGAGCAAGAACTTTCAGGTGAGTTCATGGGGTTTACCCTGGGGTAAAGCAAAAGTGCTACCATATTCCACAAGCCTTCTTCAATTTCATGTCTCTGTACATGTGTGTAATTAACTACTTTAAACACTGTAATAAAATCAACATTTACCTCTCAGTGCCTATCAAGCTAAAACACTCCAAAACTACCAATGCATAACTTGTGTGACTGTGAAATGCAGATTGCATGCAAATCCTGGTCTAAATGTTCTCCTATCATTTATTTGTGCTTAATTAGACTTTCTCCATTTGTGTCAATGATTACAGAGACTATAACGCCACAGCGGTCAGCTTTCTTGTTCAAGTCTACACATGTCTACCACACACTGAATTACACAACTGACTCCCAACAGTAATATGTGTAAATTAGAATTATCTTGATCAGTGCAACCAACATACAGAGAGGTAAAAATTGAGTGCAGGAAAGTCAATCAGGGCTCTTAGTTTCATATCTTGATAAACCCTATTGACGATCTCTCCTTGAAGAAAGCCTTATGCTTTCACTTATAAATGTAAATGTAACTATTCCATTTATGAATATGAAAAATAAAATTGTGCAAATAAAACTGTTGATGGCCAGTCAAGTAATAGGATGTTGTTCTGCCAATTCAAAGGCAAATTATTAGAATCCACTAGCTGTTCTTTGGGAAGAAGATGTATGATCTCTTCCTGCGCAATTTACAGCCTCTGAAAATCTACTGGGGAATCCCGTGTGGGCTGCTTATGACTCAACAGTAATGAAAGGATCATCACTCTCCTTTCACTCCAGTAATAAAAGACTGCTAGCTCAGAGAAATAAAAATTAAGTGAATATTGTTGTTGTTGCTTTATATCATTGAGTAGGAACTGACCTATAGCTGACCCTCCAGCAGATTTTCAGAGGCAGTAATCACACAGGAGGAGATTACCATCCTTCTCCCACAAAGCATATGGTGGACTTGAACCATGTGCCTTCTGGATTGACGCACAGCTTCTTATCTCTAAGCCACCAGAGCTGCCTATTGTACGGCATGTCGTATTACACGGGGCACTGAATGTGACAAAACTCTTCTGCTTTCAAGATCCATTTTAGTTCCCAAAGCAATTTTAGGAAGAAAATAATAATATTATTAAATAAAATTTTCTTTTTAAATTTTTTATTATTTTATTAAAATAAAACATTTTTTATTATTAGATTAAAATAAAAACTATTCTTTCAGGTCAATATGTCACTCAAGATGCAATTGTAACTTCAGGGGCAGTCAAAATTTGAATGCAGACCTTGAACTTTCCCCCTACAAACTGGCAACGCAAGGAAGGTTCTAGATTATTTATACCCTTGACCAGGCTGAGCGAGAAAGAAGGTCAGGGATGCTGGAAATTCTAATATAAGCTGCTGTTTGGTGATTGTCGTGTGGATGCTGACTTGTATTCTCAGAACAGGTTGCCTCGTGTATAAAATAAAAACAACAGCAAAAAAGGCCAATGCCACTGCCATCCGTGGAATCTCACTCACACAGAGCTTGTGGACAGGAAAGAACCACCTACAGCATTACCAGAGCTGTAAACAGTCCCACCAAGCTCTTAACAGAATCCACCAGGTGCTCCATGGGAGAAAGATGGGCCATCTCCTTCCGCGTGATTTACTGCCTCTGAAAATCCACTCGAGGGTCACCTTCAATGTGATGGAACTCAACAACAACGAAAACTAACCATTCCAGTGGCAGGCTGACACACCTTTGTACTATAGAGCGACTGGTGGATTCAAACCAGTTATGTCTCAGTTACTAGTCACCGCTCCACCAACAAGGCTCTATACTATGAGAAGATGAACAGGTCTCAGTATGATAAACTATCACTGGCTTGCAATTGCTATTGTAACAAATGACTACATATTTAGTGACTTGAAGCCAAGGCAGGGTCTTGTCTACAATAGCAGCAGGGCTGAGCTCCTGTTTTCAGGATTCAGAGAAGATCGATTCCTTGTTCATTCTGGCTGTGTGTGAAATTCAGTTTTTTTGTGCTTACAGGACAAATGTCCCTCTTGACTTGCTCCCTGTCCACCGAAGGTCATTCTCAGATCCTAGAGGACAAGCATTTTTTGACTTAGTGCCCTTGTCCTTAACCCGCAAAGCCAGACAGTGGATTGGGTCTTAGTCACATCGCAGCTGTCTGGCCCTCCTTTAACTCCTGACGATTGCCTGAAAAGGTTCTCTATTTTGCAGGGCCTTCTGATTGCATGGGACTGTGTGTGATTCCAGATTTAAGACAGATTAGGAAGCAGGATTGGCTGTCCACTTCTGAATAACATACCTTCCCGAAATGCTATGAGGAACAGAAGAACACTTGGATACAGCATTAGACATGGCGCTCTTAGACAGAAACTCAAAATCAGGAAGAACAACTACAAACATCCATTACATACTCTGAGAATGTTGGCGGAGGGGCCAGTCCTTGGAAAAAAGACATCATGCCAGGAAAGACAGAGGGTCAGCGAAGGAGGAGACCCTCGACAAATGAACCAGTATAATGACTGTTCGAGTGGACGCGAGCGTGCCAGAGATGATGACACTGGCTCAGGACAGAGCAGGGTTCAGATGCACTGTTCACAGGGCTGCTAGGAATCGTAGTGACGCGAAAACACTTAACAACGTCAACATTTGGAAAGTATCCGTGGGTTCTGTTTCGGAGCAAAGAAATGAGGAGGTAGAGGTAACTTCACAATTTTTTATTTCCACAATATAAGAAAATATCAAGTGAAAAAGAGATGAACTTACTGAATATCAACACATCATACACAAAACTTTCAGAGCTTGGAACTCTGGTCCTTGAGATATAACGTCCATTGTTGTACGTTAGAGTCACTCTGCCTTCTCCACACATCCTAACACTGAGGGCAAAGAGGAATAAAATGACAGGGAAGCTCCCAGCTCCATAACAACCACCCTTACATATCCCACTCCTCAAAGCACAAGCACAGACTTCAGGGCAGATCAGCGGAGCCGAGACCAAGCGCATTGTCTGCTGGGACTATTAACGTTCAGTGTGTCAGTTGTATTATGTGTGTCATTTTTGTTGAGTGAAGGAGAAAGGGGAAAGAAGGTAATTAAGTGGTTGTTCACTGTTTACTCATTAAAAACTATTAGACATGACAAACTGAATTCATTCATTGCCACAGAGGCTGGACGGATCATCGCTGACCCTCCAGTGCATTTCCAACCCCAGAAAGAGCCTGGGAGGAGATCTCTCCTCTTTCTCCCACTGATTTCTGGTGACTTTGAGCTGTCAGAGAGCAAGACCTCTGAGGTGGCAGCACAACTGCCTACAAACTAGGCCACCACGCTCCCTATTGAATCTAAGAGATCACTTAAAATGTCCCTAAATAATAACAGCGTTTAATAATAAACAATATCATTTCTATTCGTCTGAGTCATAAATTTTAATTTCTGCCTTTGACATCAAATGCTCAGTGACTATCTGAAAAGTAGCTAGGTTCTTATTCCAATATGGTCTGAATTCTTTGTATACCACCATTTTTTTTTAATTTTTCTCATTTCATTACTGTTTTGGGTCCTGGGGTCAAATGTTTGGTCTTCAAATATTTTGAGGAACACCACCACTTACTGGTCTAACATAAACAACAATGTTCAGATCTGGACTACAAATGAGTTCCCTGCTGTAAGCTGGGGCTGATTATGACCATGCTGTGAAAATTCAAGTCAGCAAGTTAAAACTTGTTAGTGTGGGATTTGCTGTCCTGCAAATCAAAACAGCAAATCAATGTTTTCCAAACACAGCCTGAGGGAGAGCTGTGTCAGGAGGTGGCTTGGGATTCTCAGAGGCCTGGGGAGTCCACACAGCAGAGTGGGAGTGTCTGTGTAAAATTCAGTTTCTCCAAACATCCCTTTATGGCCCACACTGAAAACAATCTTTCTGGTTGCATGTGATCCTGTGGTTTGGCTATATTTTTAATACTCTCTCTCCAAATTCATTCCAGTGGGAGCTACCCATTGGCAGAGAAGGCTGCTTATTATCTCACGGTGTATAATTTATTTAGCAGAATAATATACTTTTGTAAGAAAGGCCAGAGTATAAAAAAAAAAGAAATAGAAGAAGCTGCCAACGTTAGCCTTCTGGGCCATGCAACTTGCCCGATCAGGCCCGATCTCTCAGAGAAAGACCCTCTACCAAGCTCTCCGATGCCCTGCTCTGGCCCAAGGACATTACTCTACTGTCCTCCAACCCCCAAAGGATCTCAGGAAGCAGATGTTAGCACCTCTTCTTCTGGTCACCTAGTGACCTCTCTCTCGTCTTGGCCTTGAACCAGCAGCACCAGAGGCTCCTGGGATCATATGCAGTGCTGACTCTCGGGTCTGTCCCCAGATCTGCTGAATCAGAACCAATATCTTAGCAGGATCCCTGAGGGAAACCCATGCACTCTGAAGCCTGAACGTCCCAGCTCTACTACACAGAAAACAAGCCGCTTCCCCAGTGTTATCTGAGTTGTTGCTCTCTCCACTGATTTTCATAAACTCTGGGATCCCTGTCTATAACATAACAATAACTTTTCCACCTTAATAATAATTTTCCAGACACCTGCCCCCTTGCCCACCTACCTTAAGATACTCCTTTCAGTCAGTTTTGTGCATATATGTTGTTAGGTGCTTTGAGTCGGAACCAACTCCCAGCTGACCCTCCAGCAGGCTTTCAGAGGTTATGCACTGCACAGGAGCAGAGCTCATATCTATGTCGCATGGACCCGCGGGGGGATTAGAACTGCCTGCTTCTGGGTTAGCAGAGGAACCTGCACAAGTCTGGCTGATGTCAGCAGACACAATCGTTGCCTTCACTCAGCTGGTCACTGGCCAAGAGCTGACTAGCCTAGGATGCCTTGAGCTGTAACATGACTCACTTTGCTACAAGTGTCTTTCATCCTCCAGCAGACTTGCCCAGGCTTTCTGAAGGAGGAGAAGTATGAAGGTGACTTGTATGCTTCGGAAGCTCAAAGGGCCTTTGGTGGCTTGGCACTAACAAGGTGTTAACTCTTACCACTTCCTGCTTTCCAGCAGGTGAGAAGGTGAGCTGAGATCCAAAGAGTGGATGACAAAACAACTATGAAATATCATCTCACCCCAGTCAGAATAGCAAGCTTTAACAGAACAGTCAACATCAAATGCTGGTGAGGTTGCAAAGAAACTGGAGCCCTTATTCACTGTTGGTGGGAGTGCAAAATGATGCAACCACTGTGGAAGGCGGAGTGGCACTTTCTCAAAGAGTTGGAAATAGAGATACCATTTGACCCAGCAATTCCACTACTGGGATTATACCCCAAAGAGACCATAACTGCCACCCAAGCAGATATATGCACACTCATGTTTATCGCAGCTTTGTTCACAATAGTAAAGAGTTGGAAACAACCTAAGTGCCCATCAACAAACGAATGGGCAGAGAAGCTGTGGTATATTCACACAATGGAATACTACACTTCATTGAAAAACAAGGAACTCATGAAATAATATACAAAATGGGTGACCCTGGAGGACATTATGCTGAGTGAAATATCTCAGTCACAAAAGGACAAATACTGCATAGTGCCACTGTTGTTAAACAAGACTGACATAGGGGTTGAGGGTAGACTGAGGAAGAGGAGATAAATTATGTATACGGCATTGAAACAGATGAGGGAGAGGACTGTTTAAAAGGGATGTGTGATTAGGTATTATTGTCATGACAGGAGTCCAGAACAAAGGCTGTATAGTGGAGTGGACTTGGGGGAAGGGATTACATAACAATGAAAGAATTTTTATTTTACTTTTCAATGAGAAGAGTGAACTGGGGGGAGGGGTGGGTAGGGAGAAAAGTGCAACAATGAATGAAAGGAAATCTTAAATCTATGTAAACTTTCATTAAAATTAATTTTAAAAATAATAATAAAAAAGAGTGAATGAATAGACTCAAACAACCAATGGCAGTGGTTGAAAAGTCTGTCACAAACAACACATGCATAGGGTTGTTTGCCTTACTAGGGAGATTTTTTCCCATTAATCTAATGATCCGCACACTTGGTACCAGTAGTCAGGAAATCAGGAGATGGATTGCACTGGGAAACTCTGCTGTTAGAAGTTCACCAAATTACCAAAGATCAATGATATCAATTTGACAAATAAGGTACATCTGATTCAGGCTACAGTCTTTCCAATCACTTGCTATGCAGCTGAAAACTGCACAAGGAATAAGGATAACAAAAGGAGTGATGCCTCTAAATTATCATGGTGAGGAAGAGTGCTGGTTACCCCTCAGATCAGGAAGAGAAAACACAGGTATGTCTTGGAGAAGGTGCGGCCAGAGTGCTCCTTGAAGGCAAGGATGACAAATCTCATCTCACACTTTGAACATATTTCTAGTAGAAGCTACTTCTTGGAGAAGGACATCATGCTTGGAAAAGTGGAGGGTCAGCGAAGGAGAGGAAGACCCTCAACCAGCTGGATTGACACAGTGACCACAGCAATGGGCTCCAGTGTGTCAGAGATGATGAGGACGGCACAGGACAGGGTTCAGGTCTGTTGTTCATGGGGTCAGTATGAGCTGTACTTGACTTGACAGCTCCTACCAACAGCCACCATAAAATAAAATACTTTAAAATATCATGGCTGCAACAATGAATGACTGGGAGCCTAAGTCTCTGTAAACTTTCATTAAAATTAATTGTATATACATACAAACAAAAAACTATCATGGCACTACACTTGGAACTAAAAATGATACCCAACGATAAAGTAAAAAGTTCCATCAAGTGTCATTCTTTTAACATAAATATTTAAAATAACTAGTAGGTAACTTGACCAAGAGAGAGCTACCTTGGCCTAGTGGAAGGAAGCTGTGCTACCAAGCCGAAGGTGGGTGATTGACATCTGTGGCCCTCGGCCAGGTTCAAATTGTCTTCCTGTCAAACATTCTTCTGGGTGGTATAGCACTGGTCTGTGCGTTGCTGTACAGAGGTAACTCGTGGTTGCTGTGGTGCTGAAGCCTGTGACAGTGATGTGCCAATCGTGGTAATGGGCACCCATGGCGGACAGTGTTGGCTGGAGCTTCCCCACTAAATCAAGCCTGGAAGCAGGAGCGGCATCCACTTCCGAAATGGCTTGCCTCCGGAAACTCTATGTACGAACAGTACTCAGGCTGTTCGTTCATAGGGTCGCTATGAGTCGTCTACAACTCGACGGCATTAAACAACAACAACAACAGTAGGTCACTTGTGTGATGACTATCATTCAGAGACCACGGATATGTTAACACACAACTTCATCAATTACTGCATCCTGTGCAGCACAACGTGACCAATCAGAACACTGCAACCACACCCCTGCAGACAAGCCATGCGATCATTGGACAGCTCTGTTCTCCATGAAGCTATGGTCTGTGAGCGGAGGTCGGGATTCCACTTCAGTCACAGAGTTTTGTGCATTTTTGGCTTAATGCCCTCAGAAATATAAGAATATGTTTAAACACCCCATCCTGACAAAATGATCCTAGAGAAGAATAAACAAAATATAAGCAAATATCAACAGATCTGCCAAATCTAAACTGGGTAAGCTTCAGTTTTGGAATGGTCATAATGACCCATCTGCTTCCTGAGAAAGAATCAACTGGATTCCTTTGGGAATCTTCCATGAGTACGTTTCTGGAAAGTTGTTTATTGTCTCGGTAAACAAATGAACTGCTGGGGAAAAGTTTCCTATGAAGAAGTAGAAAGTATGCATTGCTGTGGGGGAGAGGGGAGAGAAAAACCCAACCCAACCCGATAACTGTCTAAATTTAAACATATAGCTGAATTTGTTGCACAAAGTAAAATGGCAAATATGCCAGATTTAAACAAGTTTAATGTCCCAAGTTTCGTGACTTTTAGGACAAGAGACAGGAATTTTCCACAAGCACTCATATTTGAGTACCAGTAATCAAGAAATCAAAAGACATGTTGTAATGAGAAAATTTGCTGTCAGAGACTTCTCCAAAGTCCTAAGAGACATCAATGTGAGTCTACAGACTGAAAAGCACCTGATGTAAGCCGTGGTCTTTTCAATCACTTGCTATCCTTCTGAATGTTGAAATGTAAATAAGAATAATAGAAGAACCAATGCTGTTGAATCGTGGTGTTGGAGAAAATTCTGAATATTTCACTGGCTGCCAAAAGAACAAACAAGTATGTCCTGGGGGGATTGTAAGCAGGGTGCTCTTCAGAAGCAAGGAAGGTGAAACTTCATCTCACATATTTGGGGCATGTTGTTAGGAAGCACTGTTGTTGTTGTTGTTAGGTGCTGTCGTGTCATAAACGACTCATAGCGACCTTATGAACGAAAGACCTGAGCACTGTTCACAGAGTTTCCAGACGCAAGCTATTTACGGAAGTGGATGCCACTCCTGCTTCCAAGCTTGTTTTAATCGGGAAGCTCCACCATACACCGTCCACCATGGGTGACCATTATCGAATTTGACACATCAGTGTTACAGTGTTCAGCATCACAGCAACTACGAGTTACCTCTTTACAGCAAGTGGACAGACCAGTGCTATACCACTTAGAATACTGTTTGACAGAAAAACAACTTGAACCAGGCCTGAGGGCTGCAGATTAAAATCACCCACCTTGGGTATGGTAACCTAACTTTCTGTCCACTAGGCCAACAGAGCTCTCTCTATGTTGTCATTGTTATTGTTGTTAGGGGCCGTCGAGTCCTTGTAAAAGGACATCTTGCTCAGAAAGTTGGACAGTCAACGAAAGAGAGAACCTTCAGTGAGATAGATTGACACAGTGACTGCAGCAATGGCCTCAAGGATGTTAGAGATGATGAGAAAGGCACAAAATAGGGCAAAGTTCAGATCTGTTATTAACAGGGTTGCTAGGAGCCTAAGAGGCCTCAATGGCAGTTAACAACAAGAACAACTCATTTTTGCTTGAGATTTGGCCTTTAAGGGGCCTACCTACTATAAGGCAAAGAAAATGGGCCTGTGTAATGGGAAGACTCTTTTAATTTTATTTAAATAACATTCAGTTTATTACAAATATTTAGTATTGGCTTCCCCTTTTGTTTTTATCATAATTATATTATCATTTAGACGAGCATCCTTTATACACAAACAAATAAAACAAATTAAACATAATAAACTCAAAGAAATACTTTCAAAAACCTCCATATGATCAGAAGGATTCAGGTTGAATATTCCTTGAAAGTTTGTTTTAACAGGCGAGGAACTGCAAGTCCTACCTGCAGCTCCCAAACCTCACCCAGATACTGATGACACCACAAGACTTTAATGCCAACTGAAGGTGCTTAAGACAGTGCTTCTGAGAAACAAGCCCAGATTCTCTCAGGTCCAGTAATGCGGGCCGCAGAGGGCCACGCTGGCACGCTGTGCTTACCTGTCTTTTGTTTTACTACCAGCGCAGCTAGTGGTGTTTGCTGATGGCCCTGTCTGTGATATTTTGCAGCATTTGTTACTCCTTGTCAGAGGATGGGAAGAACAGCATCTGTTTTACAATGAAGTGGTCAGAGGAGTCCTTGAAACTAAGAGCAAAGATGACTGAAATTGAGATTGACTTGAACAAAAACAAGACCCCACAATTTCCACAGCTATCCTTCCAAGTCTGTACCAGATTCAGTCGTGTCTAATAAATTCAGATTAGAGAAACTCACTCATTTGGCCAATGTTTGCTGTGCATAAACTTCGCGCCAGAAATTGCACTAGGCCTTGTGTGCACAGCAGTGGTGAAGACAAGGTTTGTGTTCAAATGCAAATCCAAATACAGAAGCCACATCATACACAAGAAACCCATACATATAAAATGCTTACAGCTTGTGATAAATGCAAGAAATGAACAGAGGCTGAGAATGGAGAATGGGAGAGAGGGGGCAGGTTATCCAGGAGATGATGGGAAAAGACTTTAGAGAAACTGAATTCCAGAGGCTATAAAGAAGGCAGGCACATACGATGCCAGTGTGGAGAAATCAGAATTTGGAATTCCCGAAGGCAGGACTGCATCCGTCCTAGAACCTCTGAGAGGTGCGTGTGGCTGCCGTTATAGGCAGTAGCAGAGGGAAGCACGAGATGAAGTCATAGCATGACATGGGAACCAGATATACAGTCCCAGATAGTATCCTGCCTTACCAACATCACAACAACCAGTGATCCTATCAGCGCATGACAGAATGAAACGCGCCCGGGTCCCAGTCCCGCACCATTCTCACGAAGACGGTGATTTCTGAGCTCACTGTTATAGCCACAGAGTCAGTTCTGTTCCTGGAGGACCTCCCTCTTTGTTCATTGACCCACGTTACCTGCTGTGATGTCCTTCTGCAGAAACTGTTGCTGTGTACCGTTTAGTGAGAACCAGCGCATAGCTGACCTTTTCAGAGATTGCCCATCCTTCTCCCATGGAGCAGCTGGTGGCCTTGAACCATGTGCCTTTAGGATTGGAGAACAGCTTCTTGCCACTAGGCCACCAGAGCCTCCTGTTCTCCAGGGACTGTTAGTTTTGTTGTTGTTGATTGCCGTCAAGTCGAGCATGACTCATAGCAACCCTATGAACAAAAGGGCTGAAGCGTTTCTAGAACTATCGTTATTTATCAAAATTCATGGAGTTTCCAGAGGCACGTTGTTTAGGAAGTGGATGCCACTCCTGCTTCCAACTGCAGGGACTTGCCTCTCCTAATACCATGTTGTAAGTGTACAAGACAAAATCTCGCCATTCTTGCTTCTAAAGAGCATTCGGGCTGTGTTTCATTCAGGAAAGACCTGTTTGTTCTTCTGGCAGTTCACGCTGTATTTCATCTTTCGCCAACACCGTAATTCAAGTGTACCAATGCTCCTCACTCTTCCTTGTTTGTAGGCCATGTTTTATGTGCATGTGGGACAACTGAAAATACCATGGCATAGGGCATGTAGAGCTCCGTACTAAACTCAGTAACTTTGCTTTTTTAAGACTTTAAAGAGGTCTTTTGCATCAGATTGTTATTGTTTTTAGGTGCTGTCAAGTCGAGCATGACTCATAGCAATCCTAAGAACAACAGATCGGAACTCTGTCCTGTCCTGCGCCGTCCTCACACTTCCTGACACAGTAGAGTCCATCGCAGCAGTCACCGTGTCAGTCCACCTGGTTGAGGGTCTTCCTCTCCTTCACTGACCCTCCACCCTTCGCAGCATCATGTCCTTCTCCAAGGAAAAGCCCCTCCTAGCAACATGCCCAAAGTATGTGAGGGGAAGCCCCATCATCCTTGTCTCCAAACAGCACTCTGGCTGTAACCTCTCCAAGACATAGCTGTTCAATTTCTTGGCCTTCCACGGGATGATCAGTGTTCTTCTCCAACACCACAGCTCAAAGGCATTAGTTGTTTTGTTTGTTTGCTTGTTTGTTTTCTGTCATCCTTATTCATTGTCCAGGTCTTGGATGCATAGCTAGTAATAGGAAATACTATGGCCTGAATCAGACATTCTTTAGTCTTCAAACTGACATCACTACTTCTCAATAATTTGGAGAGGTCTCTAACTGCAGCTTTCCCAATGCAATGTGTTGGCTTATCTCCTCACTGCTTGTAACAAGGGTGTTAATTGTATATCAATATCATTGACATCACATGCAAGCAATATACTGCTGAAGATCATTCAAAAACAGCTGGAACGGTACATAGATAAGGTACTGCTAGAAGTTCAAGCAGGATTTAGAAGAGGCCATGGCACCAGGGATATCACTGCTGATGTCAGATGGATCCTGGCTGAAAGTAAGGAATACCAGAAGAATGTCTATTTGTGCTTTATTGACAATGCAAAGGCGTTTGACTGTGTGGATCATGACAAGTTGTGGCTGACATTGAGAAGAATGGAACTCCCAGAGCACTTGATTGTGCTCATGAGGAACTTATACCTGGATCAGGAGGCTGTTGTGTGAATGGAGCAGGGGAGCACTGCATGGTTTGAAATTGGAAAGGGAGTGTGTCAGGGTTGTATTCTCTCTCCAGAGCGATTCAATCTGTATGCTGAATAAATTATCTGAGCAGCTAGACCTTATGAGGAGGAGTGTAGCATCAGGATTGGAGGGAGTTTCATCAATAACCTGCATTATATAAATGATTTATTCTTGCTTGCTAAAACTGAGGAGGGCTTGAAGCACTTGCTGCAGAAGATCAAGGAAAGTAGTCTTTGGTATGGATTGCCTCCCAGTGTCAGGAAAACGAAGATTCTTACCATGGGACCAATAGGCAGCATCATGCTGGATGGAGAGGAGATTGAAACTGTCAACAGCTTCATCTTGCATGAGATTAAACCAAGGCAATGTGGTGTTTGATGGCTTCCACAGATGTTAATTGTGGATCCAAGGAAAACAGAATCTTTGACAACATCAATATTTTTTCTGTTTATTATGATGTTGCTCATTGTTTCACTTCTGAGGATCTTTGTTTACTTTTCACTAATGTGTAATCTATGGGGTTTTTTTGGTTTTTTCTCTCATGTTTTTTGGGGTTTTTTTTTAATTACTAAATTTTATTCATTTTAGTGAACATTTATAGAGATTTTGGGTTTTCATTCATTCATTGTTGCACTGTTTTCTCTACCCTCCTCCCCAGTTCGTTATTCTCCCCCCCCCCCCCCGGAATGTCTGTTTTAATTGTCCAATTGCCACAGTGCTTGTCAAAGCCAGTTCTGATTAATCTCCTTTGTCAGTGTGTCCTTTGCCATTCCTTATCTCTCCTCCCTGAGAGAGACTTCACCCTGATTCATAAGGAAAAGGGGATGGCGTATTCTCTTAGCTACTTCCTGCTGAAAAGGGGTAATCTATGTTAAAGGCTTTGATCTTCATCAGTAATTCTATAAACCCTTTACTTTCAGCTGACTTTTCTTCTTCTTAATACAGCCCCTGCTTTTCAGATTATTTGCTGGACTAAATGATAAAGATGCAGAGTTATCTATCATGAAAAGATATAAGAACGGCACACACCATTCCTGATTTGAAACCATGCACTGTCCACTGTTCTGTTTCGGGAATTGCCTCTTGGTGTACGTACAAGTTCTGCAGGGGCAAATTAAACATTCTGGAATTCCCATTCTTTGTAATGTTACTCATACTTGTGAATGCAATTGTACCTCTGTGTAGTCAGTGAAATGCAGATAAACAACTTTCCAAGCATTATCTGCTTTCAGTCAAGACCTATTTGACATCAGCAATAATAACTCCTCATTTCATGTCCTCTTCTGAATCCAGCTTCAATTTCTTGCAACTGCATGTCCACCTACTGCTATATAACCATTTCTGAATTATCAACAAGACTTTACTTGCATGTGATTTCAAAGATGGTGTTGTTTGTTATTGTTAACGTTGAGTCACTTGCGACTCATAGTGACCCTGTGTACAACATCCCTGAAATCTTCTCTTTCCTGTGTCAAATTTACTGTCTCTGACACATTTACGCACACTACCCTAGTCACTCCCTCAGTTCATCCCACCAATGGTCTCCCTCTCTTTCTCCGTCCCTCCACCCTTCCAAGCAATATGTATCTCTCCAGGGACTGATGTCCTCGGTAATTTTCACATTCTATTGGGTCACTTTTATGCAGAATGAACAGGGATATGGATCTTTTCCAGCCAGGCATAGCTGAATGAGTACGTGCATCAGTGCATCCGTTTATGGAAGGATTTCAAATGATTCTCTCTTCGTCTTCAGACACTCATCTTTCTCCAGTGCCCTCAGTGAAGTGTGGTTTTCTTCTGTATTATCCGTTCTTGAGTATATGGCCCCTCCAGAAATGAGCAAACACCAAGCACTGCTTTTTGGTGGAGTGATACAGTGTGTTTCTCCCATCTTTTTGGATGCTTTTTATATCCTTTAATATGTTGCCCATAGAATCCCTGAATAGTGCAGCTCGAGGCCTAATTTGGTGGTTGTTATTATTATTCCTTCTTGAGAAATGGTCAAGCCTGTTCTTCCATTTCAGTTCTCTAACTCCAGATCTTTGAACTATTCACTATACCACTTACTTTGTGTTCTTAAGCTGCCCTTTGAAATCTTCCGTTACTCTTTCTTCATTTTTTTTTCCCCTCTCACTTTAGCTTTCCTACAATCTCAGTAAGGGACAGCATCTCTTACGACCTGCATTTTTGTCTTTTCTTTCCTTTCTGTATTTTTAACTACCATTTGCTTTCTTCCTGTACAGTGGGCTTGATGTCCTTCCACAACTCATCTGACCCTTTAGCCCTTATGGTTCAGTGTATTAAATATAATCTCAAGATGGTCTCTGAACTCAAGTGGGATAATACTCAAATACATACTCTAATAAACTGGTAAATACCAGTGTATGAACACAATATCCAAGAAGAATATTTGACTAAATGATCCACAAATCACCTTATTTCCATGTAAGAAGAAATAGTGCCTTTCCAAAGTCTAATACACTAGACCTGATAGTTTGGGTTAATTTTTAATTTGATGCTTGAGCTCCTCCTGGTGGCTTAAGAGTTTCAAGCTCCTTGGCAACGCCAAGTTCAATACAAGGACACAAAATTTTCCTTTGTCAACTTTTCTCTGTTAATAACGCACAGCTTAAAATGTAGAGTTGGAATGGAGTTAGTGTGTTTGACAAAACATAAATACATCATCAGATAGCCTATGTTATACAGGACATGATTTGATGTTGTTGTTGGGTGCCATCGAGTCAGAATCAACTCCTCGTAGTTGACCTTCTTGTGTTTTCAGAAGCAGAAAATTGCACTGGAGGAAATTGCCCATTCTTCTCCTGCAGAGGAGCTGGTGGATTCGAACCGCATACTTTTGGGTTAGCAGCACAGCTTCTCACCACTAAGCCACCAGATCTCCACATTCAGCTGAAAACTGAATGAGTTCTGGCACATTAAAATCAACATCTGGTACAAATTAGGGTCAGAAATGCTATTTCCCTCCTCTCAAAGAATGTCATCAAATAACAGAATGTCTTAAACCTGTAGCGAAAGGAATAGACTTTAACATTCCCTACTCAGAGTATAGAATGAGGTGAGGACGGGGAACGCAGGCATTGGCGAGGAAAGACACGCATTAAATAATCACTCTCTTCATCTGTCACTATATGCAACTGATAACTGACAACTTGAATTGGAGAGAAACTCAACCAGCTGGGCACTGGGGATTTTCTAACTGTTATCTTTTCCTTAGTAAGAATTACAGCTTTGGAAAATTGCTCTCAGAAGACGCATCCATTCAAAGAAAAACTCCCATTTCCAACTCCGTTTTGATGTGTGCAAACCTTCACGCCGTGAGAAGTCCAGCGCCAGGTGTGAGCAAGCCAGAGGTGCAGGAGAACTCCCTCAACAAAGGCGATCTTTTACCCGAGGATCAAGGAAAACCTTCATGGCCTGAGTTCTCTGACGGCACATAACAACAACAACAACACTACTTAATATTGACAAGGTTTCTTAAGTGGTTAGAATTTCTAAGTAGAGGCAGCTGTGTTTGTTTAACACGTTGTCGCACACTTTTTAGATTGAGGACTCTGTTTAGAAACACACTTGCTGTCATTTGCAGCAATGTATAAAATTAGTAACAAAACGTGTTTGACACTCTGAGTTCCATCCGCTGTAAGGTAACCACAGCAAAGGTACCTTCCCTGGACAGGTAGGGCTATCAGCAGATAATTCTGGAAACTTAAACATTTGCTCAATGCATGAATTATTGCCAAGGGCTACTCAGTGTGGAATAACATATGAAACTACTTCTAAGAGCACTCTTGGAGCTCTGGTGTAGTGCACAACACAGTAGGCTGCTAGCCAAAAGGCTGGAAGTTTGAATCCAGAAACGGTTCCGCTAAAAAAGTATTAACAATCTCATCATAAATATTGCCCTCAGAAGACTAATAGAGGTTCCCCATGAGTTGTCAGCAATTTCATTTCACTTAGATGCACAATCATCAGTCACCCTTGGTACCAGGAGACGAGGCGATGTATCACAGATGGAAAGTCTGCTGTCAGGGACTTTTCCAAAGTCCAGAAGAGCAATGATGTCAGCTTAACGACCAGGTGCACCTGATTCAAGCCACGGTCTTTTCATCATCTGCTAGATATCTGAGGGTTAGACAATGAATGAAGGATGACGGAAGAAAAATCAATGGCTTTGAATTGTGTTGGAGGAGAGTGACGATTATCCCATTGACGGTCAAAAGAATAAACAGATATGTCTTAGAGAAAGTGTGACCAGAGGGCTCCTTAGCGGCAAGGATGGTGCAGTTTTGTTTCCTATACCCTGAGCATAGTGGTAGAAGAGGCTATTCCTTGGAAATCATGGTTGGAAAGGTGGAAAGTCAGAGAAAGAGAAGCTGATTCTCAGTGAGATAGACTGATACAATGACTGTGGCAACAAGCTCAAATATGCCAGCGATTATAACGATGGCACAGGATAGGCCAGAGTCCTGGTGTTGTTTACAGAGTCGCTATGAGTTGTACTCAACTCGCTGGCACCACGCAACAGCAACAACATGAGTTGAAACCTATTCAATGGTAGTAAAGTGTAGGTGAATGTCTCTCTCAGTGATTATGGATGACAGTTCACTACACCACCCTGGCTGTCACTCTTGGAATCTATTCCGCTCAACCACAAAAATCTACTTAGAAATAGCAAAAAGGCAAATTGGTCCAGAATTCTGTTTCAAATAACAACTCAGGAAAATAGTAGTCACCTCAAGAAAATATGTAAATGTCAGTAGTTACTCCCAAACAAGTAACAGTTCTGTTAGGAGTTAATGTGGACAGGCATGTGGATTTGTATTTCCTCAACAGCACATTATGATGTATGCAGCATAGAGCATTTCTGTTATAGTCATTTTATATTTTTTTAATATATGAGCTTACTAAGAAAATGTGAATCAGTTTTGATTTTGAGTTAGCTTACTTGATAAACTGATGACATTTTTAAATATTTACAATAAGAATAAAATAAAACCATAGAAAACAGAGGAAATCAATGCATTCTGTCTAAAATAGAGGATAATTTAAATTTACTGGAGACATAAAGAAGATACAGGTAAATTGTAGGTAACTGGACAAAGTTAAATGCTCATGAATAACCAAACCAGAATAGCAATGCACAAAGGAATAAAAAAAAATTAAAGAAGTTTCGAAACTCTACTATCACGTGTAAATGTTTGCAAGCATAATCTTCGTAAAGATCATCTTCAGAAGAGGAATCAGGATTCTCCTGATGTAAATGATAGGTCCCCAGATCAAACTAGTATGACTGGAGTTTTTTGGTTTTTTTACTTTTTTAAAATCATGATTTTAGTGGAAGTATAAAGAAAAGATGGGTTTCCATTCATTCATTGAGACACATTTTCCTTTCTCCCTCCTCCAATTACTTTGTAATTCGTGTCTTGTTCTAGATTGTCTAGACACAATGTCTAATCAGCCAAGCCCTTCAGATAGTCTCTCCCTTCTTCTATTTCATTATGTTGTTCATTGTTTACTCATTCTTTCCATACTCTCTCCTCTTCTTATGTCTATTGTATTTTTATAACAGTGGTTTTATGCAGTATTTATCCTTTTGTGACTGGGATATTTCACTCAGCATACTGTCTTCCAGACTCATTTATGTTGTGCAGTGTTTTACAAGTTCAATTTTTTCAGTGCTGCATAATATTCCATTGTGTGGATGTACCACAGTTTTTTCCATCCATTCATTTGTTGATTGCCACTTGGGTTCTTACATCTTTGCTTTTGTGAAGAATGATGCATTAGACATGAGTGTGCATACATCTGTCTGCCTCACGGCTGTCATTTCTTTAAAGTATATTCCTAGTATCTGGATAAAATGATATTTCTATTTCCAAATTTTTGAGAAAGTACCAGACTGTCTTCCATAGTGGGGCTACCACTTTACATTCCAGCCAGCAGATAATGAGAGTTCTAATCTCTCCACATGCTCACCAGCATCTGTTGTTTGCTGTCCTTTTGAACTTTGCTGTTGTTGCTGGGGTGAGATGATATTTCATAGTTGCTTTTATTTGCATCTCTCTAATAGCTGAGGATTTTGAACACTTTTTTCATGTGCTTATTTGCCATCTGACTTTCTTCTTTGGTGAAATGTCTATTCCTATTTTGTCCTTATTTTTGTCTTTTTCTTGTTGAAGTGCTTGAGTGTTTTATAAATTTTGGTTATGAATTTCTAATTAGGTATTTAATTGGCAACTAGTTCTTCCCTTTTAGCTTGTTAGAGAAGTGTTTTGATGGGCATAGGGATTTGCTTTTAAGAAGGTTCTAGTTCTCTATTTTATTTTCTTCTCCTGGTTGTAAGTTTTTTTGTTATGCTCAGAAGTCTATTCATATTATAGAGTTTCTTTCCAGTTCCTTAATCACTAGGAGATAAAGATGGACACTTGTAAACGCTGTGTTTATTCACATTTTGGGTTTTTCTCTCTCTCTCCCACCCTTGCTCCCTTCCTCTGTCTCCTCTATCCTCAGAATTGTTCCTAACTCTTGCCAGCTGCAGATACTTCCTGTTGCAGCACAATTTGGAAGTGAAAGAAAATGACTATGGACATCCCTAGTCTCGAAAGTACAGAAAGTATTTTTATTCTAGTATCCTTTATCCCATCTATAGGGAGAACCCCAAAATTCCCAGCTTGTGGCACATACTCCCCCAATTTGGGGCATATATGTACCATCTGATCCTCAGTTTACTGATCTGTGATTGAAGTAATTGGACTAAAAACTGTCAAATAATTGGACTGAAAATACCAATTCCACCTCAGATACTCACTATTCAATACGAAGGTCCATGTGAAACTGATTGAAAGCTCCTGATGTCTGTCTACCAACAAGTATATTTTAATTAGTCACAAAATTTGGTTAGCCAAGGGACATGCCTTGAGAAAGGTAATTAATATCATCAATGCTTCTTTGTATTTGCTAAAACCTCTGAAATGTTCTCTAGTTTCCTCTTTTCTGGATTTGGTGGTGGTGGTGGTGGTGGTGGTGGTGGTGGTGGTGGTGTTAGGTGTCATCCAATCAACTACAATTCAAACCAACCCCAAGAACAATTGGTCTGAACCTTCCTCTGTCCTAACCTGTCATTGTGATCACTGTCCTGCTCGAGTTCTTCAGAAGAGCCACCAGCTCAATTCATTTCATTGAGGGTCTTCCTCTGTTTCACTGACACACTACATTTCCCAGCACAACCTTTCTCTTCAAGGATTGGCTCCTTCTGAAAATATGTTCAAAGTAAGTGAGATAACCAGCCTCTAACAGGCACCCTAACTACACTTTCTTCAAGGCAAATTTGTTTGGGGTTTTTTTGGCAGTCAATAACGGGATAGCCAGTACCTGTTACCAGCACAATTCAAAGGCATCAGTTCTTCTGTCTTCCTTATTCATTCCAAACGAGGCAGGTGGAAGTGGGTGGCTTTTTACAGCTTACATGCAGAAGGTATGTAGCACCAGTCTGCCTCACTCTATTGACCGAAGGAGGAGCAAGCCCCGCACAGACATTAAGGAAGAGAGACTCACTCTACTTCTCAGCGGGAGAAACGTCGAAGAGGAGGGATCAACACTTTAAAATCAGCACAGTCTTTCCCACGTGGATTTTCCATCTCAAGAGCTCCGCGCCTCACCTTGACAGACGCACACCTATTTGGTAGACATGGTGCTGCCCACTATGACCCTGGCTAGTGTGTAAGCACATATGAGACACCCTCTGGAATACTCTAGAAAGATCTAAAGGAGCTTCACCGGGATCTCGTATTCTATGTAAACAGGAAGAGCTGAAGCCAAACGAACTGGTGTGTTTAGAGAAAATAATTATATTTGTAAAGGGCGGCTGGTGAAACCGGTGTAGAGGGTGAGGGGGACCTACGTTCAACAATGGTCAGAGGAAACCCCAGGATTGTAAGAGACATGCACAAAAGCGCCCCCTTAATGGAATGCACCCAGTTCTGGATGGCTGCAGATTACAAAGTAGATGAGCTCTTTTGTTCTGTTCCAAGAGGGAAACAAGCTGTGTTTTTCCAGTCCAATCTTCAGGCCAACCTTGACTCTTCTAAAAAAGAATCACAAATGTGAAGCTCTCAGAAACGCCAGCCCTGAGCGCTGGTGGAAATGCAGGCTTCACGGGACGAGTGAGGCTAAACTTTGGCGCTTGAGCCAGACCCTCCGCCTATTTTTAGACATAAAACAAACCCAAGAGTTTTCTTTCAATTGCTTTATTGTGTTGGAAAACCAGAGGGAATTTAAGCCAACAGGGAGCCGAGTACGTCCCTCCCCACAAAAAGGACGGCTCTCTGCCCCATAATTTATGGGGAATGCGAATCACCCAAGCAGAGCTCTATTGGCTTGGACTGTTCTGTCCTCTAATTAAGTGGCCATTCGAGCCCCAGAGCGTCATGCCTCTTGCCAGCTGACCCGATTCCCATGACCTTCTGTCCTCAGAGGGCAGGCAAAATCCAGACATGAGAAGAACATTCTACTTCCAACCTAGAGAAAAATACGGATTTTTAGAAGAAGGGGCAAGGAATGTTTTCTCCTTGATTAGATGGCACCATTGACGTTCTTTGGACAAAGAAACATTATGTTGTCCTGTCAAAAACATGAAACCGGAAGGGCTGCCTCATCAGTCTGTCACTGTCACTGCAGTTAAACTTCATGCACACTCCACGCCTCTGATCACTGTGGCTGAAGAAGAGGAGCCAGCCTTCCTCATCCCCCCACTTGTTTCCGGTAGGGGCTCTCTGAGAGGCTTGAGCAATGCGATGTCTCCTGAATATCCATGGAGCGTAGGAGCTGTGACTCATAATTTGGGCTCCTTTGAGCTTGAGGGGTCTACGGATTAAGTTGATGAGCAGAAACTGTGGTGTCAGCCGATCTGGCTCAACCAGGGAGCCTGGAGTTTGTAAAGTCCTCACAGGATCAGCTGGAAGATATCTTCCTCTCTGTTCTTTTACTCTGCATGATATTCCTTCAGTCTCTTTTATTTCATGGTTAGATCTAGGCGGTGGTGGTGGTTGTTGTTATGTGCCGTCGAGTCACCTGCAACTCATAGCAACACTATGTACAACAGCCCTAAACCCTGCTCTATCCCTTGCCAGTCTTATTGACTCTAACACATTTATCCCCATTACCCCAGTGACGGAATCAATCCATCTCATCGAGGGTCTTCCTCTCCTGCACTGTCCTCCCACCTTCCCCAGCATGATGTCCCTCTCCAAGGACTGGTCCCTCCCTGCAACATGTCCAAAGTATGTCAGACAAAACTTCAGAATCCTTGTCTCCAAGGATCAGCCCAGCTTCACTCTCTCCAGGATGAACTTGTTTGTTCTCCTAGCAGTCCATGGTGTATTCAATGCTCTTCTCCAACACCACAGCTCAAAGGCATCAACTTTCCTTCTATCATCCCTAGTTATTGTCCAGCTCTTTGGTGCATAGCAAGTAATGGCAAAGATCATGGCCTATATCAGGTGTACCTTAGTCTCCAGACTGACATTGTTGCTCTTCAGTATTTTGGAGAGGTCTCTGACAGCAGACTTTCCCATCGCAATTCTTCTTTTAATTTCCTGACTGTTGGTACCAAGAGTGTTGATTGTAGAGCCAAGCAAACTGAAGCTGTCAACAATCTCAACTGCTTCACCATCAATCAGGATGCTGCCAGTCGGCCCAGTGGTGAGAATCTTTGAGATTTAAAAATATTCTAATTGAGTTATATGCTAAATGGAAGATCACAAACTGATATATTTATGTATGCCTTTACAACTGGGAGCTCTAGTGGCCCAATGGTAAGTAATTGTGCTGCCACCTGAAAGGCATGTTGTTTGAATCCACCGCTACTTCCTGAGAAAAAGATGAGCAACCTCTTCTCAGGCCTCCGAAAATCTGCTGGAGGATCAGCTACAGGTCAGTTCCAGTTGAATGCTACATAACAACATATAACCACCACGCAGCTCAAGATCTAGAATATTCCCCCATTCTAAAAGGCTCCTTCACGCTACCTCTCGGCCAATATTCTCTCTTCACAAGTAACGACCATTCTGACCCTCATCACCTGATGAAGTGCCATCATCACTGTGTTGCCTGGTCTTTATAAAAATGATTCTTGGGGAGCTCTGGTGGCCTAGTGGCAAGAAGCTGCACTGCAATCCCAGAGGCGCATGGTTCGAATCCACCAGATGCTCTGCTGGGAAAGGAGGGACAATCTCCTCCTGAACCAGTCAGATCTGATTTGACGGTACACAAACACACACAAAAATAATAATAAAATTTAAAAAAAAGATTCTTGATTTTCATATAATCATTCATTTGGATTGTGTTTTGTACGTGTACTTTGTGTTTTACGCAATACACTACATTAGTGTTTTCTTCACATACCCTACATTTTCTAGAACTAATTAACATTGATCTGTGCCTCTCATCAGCCTGTCTTTTCAGCCCCTATTGAACCTTTCTCATCCTTCACCCTCCTCTCCCCACTATCCTCCTCTATCCCGGTGATTCTTCCCCCCTTCCCTTTCTTCAGCTCCCACCCCCTTTACTGAACATTTCTACTTATCTTGGTCATTTACCCTCCTATTTTCACAATATGGCCTTATGCAATACTTGTCCTTAGGTGACTGAGATATTTCACTCAGCATAGTGCTCTCTACTCTCTATCCAGTTATATAGTATTTTATGAAATCACTCTTTGTGAGTGCTGCATAGTATTCCTTTGTGTGAATGTACCACAATCCCTCAATATTTTTGTATGTTGATAGGCGTTTGGGATCTTTCCTTCTTGCTATTATGACTAATGTGGCCTTGAACATAGGTGTACATTGTCTGTTTGTGTCTCGGTTTTTATTTTCTTGGGATATTTTCCTAGCAGTGGAACAGCTGGGTCAACTGAGATTTGCCAGTTCTGGTGAGTAAGTGAAATCATATGATGTGGATTGGACTGCCTCTCTATTCCTTTTTTCCTCATTTTGATTGTAACATTCATCCATGCAGCAGTATTCCTCTCTTAGACTTCATCAGATGACACCACCACAGTTCATGTAGCTATTTTATTACTGGTAGAAACCCTCAGTCTGCCTTCTTCATTTGTTATCCTTACCAGATCTCAGATCTACAAGAAAAAAACAAGCCAGATCCTTCTAGAAGCTGTGAGCCATTCCAGGGTCCACAAGATGATTAGAAGGAGGGCGGTGCCACCAGGCTGTCGATGTCCTGACCAGGAGAACAATTCATGTCCTTTAAGGCTTTTGAGTGAAGCGACCTGAGACAGATACACAGTTCTTGCTAATATCCATCCTTTCAGAGTTTAATTGTATGGTCTTTCTGATCACTTGCTATACATCTGACAACTGGACAATGAAAGAATGACAAAAGAATTGAGCCTTTGAGCGGTGGTGTTGGAGAAGAGCACTGATTTTCCCATGGATGGCCAAGAGAATGAGCAGCTATGTTTTCGAGAGGGTGCAGCCAGAGTGCTTTTGGGAGGTAGGAATGATGAGACTTCACCTCACAGATTTTGGGCATATTGCTAGGAGGGGCTATTCCTTGGAGAAGGACATGATGCTGGAAAGAGTGGAAGGTTGTCAAAGGCGAGGCAGACCCTCACCCAGGTGGACTGACACGGTGACTGCTGCAATGGGCTCTTGTGTGTCAGGAAGGGTGAGGATGGCACAGAACAGAACAAGCTTCACACCTTTTCTTCATAGGGTCACTATGAGTCGTACTTGACTCGATGGCACCTAACAACCTAACAACAACAGCAGCTACTGTGTTTATTGCGTGTTGCACATTGCTAACCACAAGGTCTGGATCCACTAGCTGTTCTGCAGGAGAAAGAAGGGTGTTTTCCTTCCATAAATACCTATAACATCCGAAACTCCATGGAGGATGGCTGAGTCAGAAGTGACACAAAAGTAACAGGACACGTACACAGGGACGTTGTATGAAAGGAGAATGTGACAGTGTGAAGATCCTGCCTCACAGCAATAATGCTGTGTCACTACATGCAGAACATGTTCTCACATGTGTTGTATCAGGTGCCACTGAGTTTACTACAACTCAAAACAACCCTATGACCATCAGGTCCCAACTGTGTCCTAGCCTGTCTCAGCCTCACCATCTTTGATAAACTTGAGCCCATTGTTAGTCACTGTGTCAATAGGCAGTTCAAAGGCATCAATTCTCCTTCTGTCCTCCCTAGTCATTGTCCAGCTCTCGGACAATAGCAAGTGACTGCAAAGACCATGGCCTGTATTGGGTGCACCTTAGTCTCCAGAGTGACACCACTGCTCTTCAGTACTTTGGAGAGGTCTCTGACAACAACCTGGCTCGCTTTGGCAGTGCAGAGCTCTCTGACAATCACAGCATAAAATCTCCCTGCAAGGACAGACCTCCTCAGGGTAGCCAGTCATGGCTGGCAACAGTGTCACCAGTGGAAGCCAAGACAGCCACAGCTTAGCCTCCACCTGGACTCTGGAAGTACAAGCTGTACTGTGACTCAAGCAGCCGTGGGCTGCAGTAACTCAGGGAAAGTCGAAGAGAACAGCCTCCCCAGCTCAGTGCCCCAGGCCTCCTCGCATCCTCTCAGGCAAGACCCTCCTCCCTCCCTCCAATATTTATGTGGTTGAAAGCTCGTCAAATGAATACTACCTGATGCATACCTGTATTACTATTCTTTGGGACTTTAAATACTCGACATACTGCTACGTGGGCTCACAAACACTCCTCTTCTCTGTCTTATTTAATAATGATTCTATTTCTCTTTCTCCAGCTTCTGAAATATGTTCAAGACATGAGGCTTCACGATCTGTCCTTTTACCATTTCATCCTGGTAGCCACCAGAGGAATTAGAGACGTGTTGATGACCAGGGCTGCCAGCAGAACAGATTTTATCACTTACTCAGAAAATACAAACGCTCACTGCAGAGCCTGCCTTTGATTATAAACATGTCTTGAAGACACACATCATTTAACGATAGATACACCAAATCACACGGTTAAAAAGAGCTACCTGTGAGCTCTCCTCCAAGGGAACATTTAACCAGCCATTATCTTACTTCAAAAAAAAAAGAATCCGATTCCGAATACTTTCTAATTAAAGTCTCTTTTGGTTTTCCTGAAGGCTTTGTCTGCTGTTCAAACACACTCTCTTAAACAACAGTTTACAGTTATCAACCCACTGACAGCCGCTTAGTCCTGACTCATAGGGACCTTCCATCAGAATTCCAGAGCTGCAAATCTCCCTAACAACATTTTCAAGATACAAAGAGAATTCTAAGGGATAACTTGGATTGAGGGAGAGAACCCCAAAAGGGATTCCCTCCTCCTCAAGACTGAGGTTCGGATCTCACTGAAGAAGGCACGGCCACAACCCGCTAGATGTTCTGCTGAGTTGCCCACGTCCAGGCTCCCTGGAGTTGCTGCCCATGCAGAAGCCCCTTTTCAGGTGCACAGGTGAGCTACCTGGCTAGAGGGTGGACAGGTAGAGGGAGTCAGGGGGCTGCCTGGAGCATCCTAGGAGAGCTGAGGCACAGAGCCGTGTCGGGTGGCAGTGTGCACAGGAATTGGGGTGCCGCTATAGGCCCTGTGTCCTTGTCATAAAGGGCTGCAGTGGGTCACGGGGTCCAGATGGAGGCTAGACGCTACCAGACTGGGCACACAGTTGGGCAGAAGACTGCCAGGTGCCCATTCACATACACATCACTGCACTCTCCCACCAGAACAGAAAGACAAGAAGCCTCCATCCTCCACAGTGAGCTCTGGTGGCCTAGTGGCAAGAAGCTGCACTGCAATCCCAGAGGTGTGTGGTTCAAATCCACCAGACACTCTGCTGGAGAAGGAGGACAATCTCCTCCTGTACCAGTCAGATCTGATTTGATGGTATACACTCACAAAAATAATAAAATGAAATTAAATTTTTAAAAAATAAAAGAAACCTCCCTCCTGCTGTTGCCACAGCTCCCTCCAGTTCCCTGTACTGAGAAAGCTTACGTCATACTCACTGAAAAGGAACACCACTCAAAAGCTCCAGTCCATTACGACAGAGAAGGAACGGAAGGATGAACTTGGAGTTGAGAAATGATTCACTGGTGCCTGACCCAAGACCCAAGAGCTGTAGGTGAAAGGCATCAGGACCCAGGTTGTAAGGTTCTCTCGTGCCCAGTAACTACAAAATAAAATAAAAATAATATCCACAAAATAAAAAGAATAATTCCTGTAAAGGGAGCTCTGGAGGCCTTGTGGTAAGAATCTGTGCTGCAATATCAAAGGCACATGGTTCAAATGCACCTCTTGTGTGATTTACTGCCTTTGAAAACCCAGTGGGGGGGGGGGAGATCAGCTGTGGGTTGGTTCTGACTTGCACACAACAACAACAACAAAAGCAACAATCACAATTCCTCTCACCATAACCATATCCAGTGCCAGTAAGTCAACTCCAGAGCTCAAAATAATATCAGTTTTCTTAAAATAAAATGTTACGATCTTTTGAAGGAAAATTATCTTTCTGAAAATTTTAAGTACCAGCATACCACTTTTCTATCAGGAAGTAGGTTTAACATTTAATCATTACTGTTCTTTTTTTTTTTTTCATTCATTGCCTATTTCCTTGACATTCAATTTAGAATGAAACGTGAGGTATAATTTGAACATTCAAGCCTCCAAAAAAAAAAGAAAGAAAAAGAAGCAGCCTTGATTGATTCAAAGTTTTACTTATGTACCCAGAATTTCCCAGTAGTCTATTTCTCAATCAGAATTGGAATCATTTTTGCAGCTTGTATTCCCCCAAACTCAGATTTAATGGCTCAGTGGGTTCAGAAGAAGAAATCACAGCTGCAACTCATCCTGCTGTGCTCTTCCACAATGACAATGTTCTACCACATTAGCAATTGTGACATTAATAAAAAGGAGCCCGTAGGATTAACCAAAGACAGCTGACTTTAGTCAAATGTAGGTCAGGCTTTGTTTGCTCAGAAGCGGGTAATAAATTCCCAGGTAAGTGCTCTCCGGTGTCACACAGATATGTCAGGAGCATAATTTCAGCCCACTAAATGATTCACATTTTTAACTTTCTGTAAGCCATTTCTGAATTAATGTTAAGCATTTAATTCCACAGCCAGGCCTATAGGCTATTTAAAATTATTAACTTCTGTGACATTACAGCGTGTTTTCCCTTTAGGCAATACTTAAGAGCACCTTAGAGGGCTTCACACTCACCTTCCAGACCCTGAAGTTCTTAAGAGAAGAGGCTCAGGGGTCACCTCTAATTTATAGCATAATTATGGGGGGAAATGGTATTGATGGCTGAGTTAGCCATCTATACTCATAATGTCATCGCTGTTGTGGAAAATATGGTCAGCATCACATTAACACTGTATTCTTAACCACAAGAGTATCTTTCACAGTGCATTTTTACAAATAACAAGTCCGACATCTTAAAATTTTATATATCAATAACACAACTCTGGGTAACAGCTTGGTAGTTTCTAGAAAGTGAAATGTGTTACTACTGTGTGATGCAGTCTTATACACGTAGGTATTTGTTCAAGAGAAACAGAACCATATGGTCTCAAAAAGACGTGCACAAAAATTATTATAGACATTCTATTTGTTTCTTAGTTTTTAAAAAAATTATATTTTATTAATTTTAATGAACATTTACAGATTTTGGATTTCCATTCATTCATCGTTGCACTTTTCTCCCTGCCAAGCCCTCTCCCACCCCAGTTCGCTCCTCTCTTTGAAAAGTAAAATTCTTTCTTTGGTATACAATCCCCCTGCACCCCTCCCACCGCCCCAAGTACACTCCACTAAGCAACCTTAATTCTGGACTCTTGTGATAACCATAACACCGTATCATATATCGCTTTTAAATTATTTTCTCCCTCATCTGTTTCAATGCAGTATATATAATTTATCCCATCTTTCTCAGTCTTACCCCAACCTTGATGTCAGTCACGTTCTACAGCAGTGGCACCATGCAGTATTTGTCCTTTTGTGACTGAGATATTTCACTCAGCATAATGTCCTCCAGGGTCTATTTGTAATGGTTCCAAATAAAAATAATCCAAATAATCATTAAAATGGGTAAAGAACTGGTAGTATATTTCTATGAAGTATAAACTCTATTACTATACAGACTATATTGGTATATTGTAGTCTTATACTGGAATACTATTCAGTAATTTAAAAAAAAAAGGAATACCAGATTTTGGCAACCAATCATGATTGAAGTTCTAAAATATTCCATGAAGTAAGACAAGGAAGCCCTGGTGACTTAGTGGTGAAGAGTTACACTGAAGAATCCTCTGTGAAAAACAATGTATTCAAACTTTGGAAATAAATTAGAATAAAATAAAATATAAAAAAAAAAAAGTTACACTGCCAAAACAAAGGCACACACTTTTTACAGGAGAAAAATATATACTCTCCTCCTGTGAGATTTACAGCCTCTGAAAACTCACTGGAGGGGCACCTACGAGTGGGTTGTGGCTTGAGAGCAATGGGTTTGAAGGGGGAATTCTTTTTAGTTAATCCATATTGCATGATTCCATTTCCGGGGCATTCTGAACTTTTATTGTTGTGTCCTCTTATGTTATTAATTCATCTGAGCTTTCAGGATCTATTTAAGCTATCTCTTCCTTGGTAAAGAATTTCCTTCAGTGTATCGTCGTCAGTCAGTGTATGTGTACGTACAGAGTATGAGGACAACATGGAAAGGCCAATTCTGATCTCTGTTCATTGCAGAAAGGGGAAATGTCCCCATCAACAACATCGACAGTACAAAACTAATAAGATCAAAAACACAGGCTCCCATGCTCCAAAATCAACTTCTAATTCCAACACAAACTCTATTGCTCTACTCCGGGGTCCAAATCCATTACAATAGCTGCACAGATCTCACAGAACTATACTCACAGTTATGGAGTTAATTAGGGAAGACAACAGGTTACAGTTCAGATTGGCAACAGGAAATAATTACTTAGTCAGGATAGCTCTACAAGCATGCCTGCAGCACCTTTGACCTTCAGCTTCACAGCTTAGGGCAGTGTTACAACATTCCCTGAGTTCTGCCAATTGTGTTGTCTCCTGTCTGTCCTCCAGCAGGTCTGAGTGGAGGCCCCTGGCCCTGGCTCCATGGGGCAGCAGTCTCAAGCCAGTTCTCACTCATGCTGGTCTCTAGTTCTCCACTGAGGTTG
>NW_006399777.1:9075709-9094076 GCF_000299155.1 Elephantulus edwardii
AGAGAGCAAGAGAAAGCACAAATTGTGGTAGCACAATTAGTAGGGGGTTGTACTGCTAACCCAAGAGTGGCATTTCTCTGATGATTCGAATCCACCAACAATTCCAAGTGAGAAAGGTGAACAAAGTACTTCATAAGCTCAATTATCCTTTCCTCCTTCCTCCTAACACCCACCATATCATACGTCTAGTTCTCATATCATCATGACCTTGGTCTACTTTCTATCATCAAGGAGTTTAGACTCCTCCTCCAGGGAGGAACGTACAGGGCTTCAAAGCTTGCCTCCACAGCTAGCTCACTCGCTGTCAAGATGGAGACAACTTACTTCACTCGTCTATATTTTAGTATCTTCATCTGTAAAAATAACACCTTTTTTATGTGATTAGTGTGAGTAGGAAATAAGACAATATACTTAGTCTTACACCATTAATGTTCAATATTTACTCAAAACATGTTAGCTATATGGTTAAATGTTATTGATACACCAGGTGAATTGGAAACAGTTTTTAGAAATTATAAGGAAGCTGGGAGTTACAATTTCAAAAATGGCTGTTAATTAGATTTTAGAAATTGCATGATGGTGAGTGTGATGTTAAGTCTAGGTGGAAAAGTCTAGTTAAAAGGGAAAACAAAAAAGATTAAGTAGTACTGGCCCTGGTATCAAAGACACGTGTCCATCCCCCAATGTACAAACTTGTACATGAACATCCAAAGCATTTTAATCAATAATAGCAAACAAATGGACATAACTGTCCACCCACAACAAAATGTGGTGTTGTATCCTCTCAAGAGAATGCTAATCAGTAATAAAAAGGAACAGGCAATCAATAGAACAACATGGATGAATCTCAAAATCATCAAGCTGAAAGAAGACAGATACAAACGAGTACATATTGTGTAATCCCACTTTTATGAAATCCTAGAAAAGACAACTACTAACCTGTTAAGCACAACAGAGATTACGAGGGTGGTACCAGACCAGGCAGAGTTGAACATAAGGTTACAGTGAGTCAGAGCAGATCTGACAGTACCCAACCACAAACCCATGTTGGAAAGATGGTCAAGGAAAACCTTAAGACTGGGGGTGGTCAGCAAGTATGGCTGCTGGGGCACGAACACAATGTGGAGGGTGATGATGACATCTTGGTCTCATTTGTACAGTTTTAAGGGTTGGGTTCCTCTGATGGTATAGATGATTGCCCGTGTTTCTTCTACAGAACAACGAGTGGATTCGATCTATGTACCTTTAGTTTGCCAGTGCAACTCCTTACCACCAGACTACCAGAGCTCCCTGGTGGAAAGGTGGATAGATGGAAAGACTGATTCATAACCAACTCTCTTATTTACAAATATTTAGCATCAACTGTCAACTGATCTTACAGACATATTAAATAAACTAGACTCCAGAAAAAAGGACATTAAAATGAATTTCACTGCCTTGGACAGTTGACCAAATACTTAAGTCTGTGTAATCAGATACATGCTGCATTTTTATATTTATGAAGGCAATTTCCCAAGAAAAGCAGAGTGTCATTGAAAAAATGCATTCACATGTCCTGGCTGGTGAAGTCAGAGCGGGATCACCGAGGCTGCGCCCCTGAACAGACTTGGCTGATTCAGCAGAGGTTTGCTCTGGTGAATGAAAGCCCTGAGCCTAGCTGCAGAGAGAAGACCTGAGTAACAGCGAAGAAATGATTCAGCAGCGCCCATGAAGTCCACTCTCTTTTCTTTGTGCACTTTTGAAAACCATTGCTCAACAGCACATAACCACAACAACCAAAACATGCAACCCATTCCCTAATCTGGGATGTTTCAGCAGACTTCTGATACCACGTGTGTTTACCCCCACAGAACACTACAAATGTTTCCTTTACACACATCTGTTCGCACGTCTGTACACAGCAAACATCTTGCTAAGGCAAAGGGCTAAAGCACTGAGTTCTAGGCAATGTTTTCATTTTATTTTTTCTTAACCATGACCTAGAGTCAAGAAAACATTTTACAACACAGCCCAGCACACAGAAAACACATTAAACAATAATTATCTTCTTACGTGCCAGCAGGCCACCGTTTCCTATTTTATGTCTTTTTTTTTTTTATGCCACTGGTCAGAAACCTCTAATTTAATTATATGACACGCTAACACTCTGTGGCTGGAGTCTAAGAAGTATCATTTAATGAATAATTATCAATTACTATTTACAGGGTGGGTGGCATCAGATCAAAGGTCCCTCAAACTGATAAACAATTTCAGAAGCAAAGGCCATGGCCCTTAAAGCCAATAAATAATGTTACTAGTTTCTACAAATGAGACTTTATAAGAGTTAATACATAAATGAACGAGATTAGCTAACCGTAGAAGTTAATCCAAGAAAATGCGAAGTGGAAGGGGTCTGAGAACAGTGGAGTCCGGTCAGAGTGCTCAGGGAATACAGGGTGACAGACGTCTGACTTAATTACCACTTTATTGGAAACTTTGAAGCCTGACGGTTTTATTTTGCCACGTTGCAGAGTCCTGTTAATAGCGGGAACTGACTGCATTTCCTCTCATCTGGTCAGCGGGTGGGAAGTCAGATGACAAGTACTTTTGAGTGGGTTCCTTCTCCAGAGGAAAGGACGCTGCAGCCTCTGAATATGAGCATCCAATTTGCTGGGCAGCTCTACACTGAGAACCAAGCAGGAAGCAAACTGTCACATCTCAACCACACTCGTCATTATTTAACAAACCTTTAGCTCTGCTTTCTCGTTCACGTGCATGAAGCAACTGATGGTTCTACAAACTGGTTCCCCCATACATGTTTTAAAGAGAAGATAACGCACTCCACAGCTAATATGATTTTCTCATCTGCTTGCCAGTTACATTTTCTGCTTTCAAATTTCTAAGTGAAGAGTCTTGATGAACACAGATATGTCTTGGAGGTTAGGGCACTCATTCCTTTCTGCACTAAAGGAAAATCTCCGGGTTATGCAAAGCCAAGAACCAGATGTGGAAACAAGCAGAATTGGAGAGAAAGCCCTACCAGGACAGTGGAACTGCAGAAAAGAGACTGTCAGACAGACAGACAATCTGAAAGATACCATCACTTCCTTAGCTTCCTCTCTGAGGATAGCAAGTCTGTCAGGGCAGAAAAATGACAAAACACACACAAACATATTGGTTTAGTAGAGAGAGCATTGACCTGACATCTAGTTAGCCGGCTGGAGTGCTGGGATGTCTCAGAGACGTCCAAATTGCTTTCCCAAATCACGGTTGTTGGCGTCCAATCTTCCACACAGACAGAAGCTAATATTTTTTTTTTTAAGAGAAGGCACAACAAATTGCATCTCAGGGTCTGATGACCTTATCTTCCAAAAGAAAACAAACCTTTCTTGCTGCCAAGCAAATTCTAACTCATGGTGACCCTACAGGGGAGAAGAGAGAGTCCAGCTGTGTAACTTCCAGGCTGCAATCCTGACAGAAGCCAATCGCAGATCTTTCCCCATGTGAGTTTGAACCACTGACCCTCGAGTTAGTAGCCAAGCACTTAACCATTATGCCACAAAGACTCCTTCAAGGCTATCGTCACATGGTAGTGTTTCAAGTCAGCGGCCGAGTCTGGCATTTTATTGTTTCTCAATGACGTTCACTCCTCTGCCAGCATTCTGTGAACGTCCAGATTGTGGGGTCACAGAAGAGATTAGTGCTCTAACCTCAAGGAGCTCAAAATCTAGACATAGATGAGCAGAAAAGAAGTGTGGGCCAGTGAGAGAAATAGTGTGTACAATAGCCCGCTCTGTCAACAAGCAGGGCCGGCCTAGTTTAAGGGAAGATGGTAAAAGGCATTTGAGGAATACCACAGGGTGTCTTCTAGAACTTAAAGAGGACCCATGGAGTCCAGAATGAAGGTTGCATAGTGGACTGTTCTCGGTGAGGGGGGTGGGGGGTGCTGTGTACCAATGAAGGAATTTTTACTTTTCAAAGAGAAGAGCGAACTGGGGCCGAGGGGACAGGGAGAAAAATGCAACAATGAATGAATGGAAATCCAAAATCTCTGTACATGTTCATTAAGAAAATAAAATTTAAAACGAAAGAAAGAGGAGCAGTGGAGACTCTCCAAAGAGAGGGCACGCATGAGGCACCCACAGGGTGAAAGAGAAACCAGTGTGAACATAGCTAGGTAGAAGCACGTTTATGAGGGGAGTTGTAATTGTTAATGTTTTTAAACACCTTCTAGTCAATCTGACTCGTAGTGACCCTCATTGCCTTCGAGTTGAAGACACCTCACAGCTCACTCTCCATTTTGTTTTCAGGGCTGAGATTGCACACCTTTCTCCTGAAGAGTCACTGGTGGGCGCGAAGCGTCAGCGAGGCAAGGCCTCTGGGTGAGCAGCACGACTCCTTACGAGCTGCGCTATCCAGGAATGAAACACTGCCTAGTTATGACAGTGGGTCTACTGTTCAACACGGCTTGCCTGGCCAAGGGCTTTGACTTTCACCACACGACTGAGTGAGACCGTGAACTAGGCTGTGCATAAACTTTTGTGATGGGATTAGCTGGTTTTCCCATCCCACCAAGTTGAAATCGAGCAAGTTCAGCAGCAGAAGAGGGGAATCTCATGACCAGCAGGGGCGAAGCAGGGAATATAGTGCTAGAGACACCTGCACCAGTCAGACCAGGATCAGCACAAGAGCACCAACAGCGACAACAGAAACAAAAGACTGACAGGAGACAGAGCTCACCCGGTGCTTCTGCCCTGTGGAACCAGCACTAGGGACCTTTATCTAATCTTCCCAGAGATTCGGGAGGTGAGCTGGAAGGGGAGGAATGTCACACTTGGCAGGACTGAGAGAACTCTGTGGTTCTGGTCTAAAGTAATAAGGCTGAACGAAGGCTAAAGGGCCTGCAAGCATGCTTGAGGAGCTGTCCTGAAGAATTATATCCTGCTACCAACCTGAATTGTAGCCTGTTGTTGTTGTTGTTGTTGTTGAAGTTGATTGCCATTGAGTTGAGCATGACTCATAGTGACCCTATGAACAAAAGGCCTGAGCCTTTCTATAACTGTCGTCATTTATCAAAGTTCATAGTTTCCAGAGGCATGTTGTTTAGGAAGTGGATGCCACTCCTGCTTCCACAACAGAGAACCAAAGACTTACAGGTGATAGAGCCCCCCTGAGGCTGCTGCTTCATGGAACCAGAGCTAGGGACCTTCATCTAAGCTTCCCAGAGAATCAGGGGTGGGCTGTAAGGGGCCTGGCAGGACTAAGAGCTTTGTGTTGTTGGTCTAAAGTAGCAAGACTGAATGAAGGCTGAAGGGTCTGCAAGCACGCTTGAGAAGCTGTCCTGAGGAATTAGATCCTGCTGCCAGTCTGAATTGTAGCCTGTTAACATCCTAAAACCCCTATAACCATGTGCTATTTATTATACGATGTGTTCAGATTAACAGCACACTATTAAACAGAAGCCTCAGGGCAATGTAATCCCACATGTGTAAGTCCATACTTTCTTTCAGCAGCTCCATCTTGGCTCTGTTCCCCAATTCCTCAAAGGTTTGTGGGTTTGACGATGTGCTAGAAGGTGCTCCAGAGACTCAAACCCATCAGGGAATGACTTACATCACTGTGGGGATGCAGGCCAGCTTTTTCACAGAAGCTGGTCAACAATGGGCCAGGCTGGATACAATGGGATGCTCAGACAGAGTCGTGCTGCTGTCTCCGTGTCAGTGTTTTCACACCTCTCTCCCACTGTGAAGAGAGCTCTCTTTATACTGATCCTCCAGCTGTTGCTGCTTTGACAACCATATGTCCATGACTAAGATAGTTGGCAATCAGAGGGGGCTAAGATAATGGCTAAAAAGAAGCCAGCTTTAGGCTAACTAACACTTCAATGATTCTATGAGATCTGTGTGGTCATTGCAATGGATTTCAGACCCAATAGTAGAGAAGTGAGAGCCCTGGGCTGGTGTTAAAATTAGAAGTAGGAGCCGCATAGTGGAGTGGACTTGGTGGGAAGGGATTGCATAACAATGAAGGAGTTTTTCTTTCTTTACAAGGAGAAGAATGAATTGGGGGTAGGGAGCAGGCCAGGAGAAAAGTGCAACAATGAATGACTGGAAACCTTAAGTCTCTGTAAACTTTCATTAAAATTAATTTTTTTTAAAAAATTACAAGTAGGTACAACCGAGTAGGGGTCATGTTTGATCTCAAAGGATTTCATTTCGTGCTCTGTATGATGTTCATGGAGACAACTTCTCCTTGTGGAGTTAATAGTGATTATAAGCAGCTGTTCCCATGCCACCTATACTCTTTTTATATTAATCCTGCACCATTCTCACCATCTGTATTGTGTTTGCACCGACATTGGCAGCTGCTAGGCCAATCCGCTTCCTTGAACGTCTTCCTTTATATCTTTTCCAGCTTACCTGACATGATGCCCTTCTGATAGATATCTAATGTGGAACGAAGTCTCACCATCCTAGCTTCAAAGGAGCATTCTGGCTGTGCTTCCTCCAAGGCAGATTTGTTCATTTCTCTGGCAGTTCATGTATATGCATTATGCATATTCAATGTCAGGCCATGTATATTCATTATAAGTTTATTCGCTATTCTTACTCACCACCATAATTCAAATGTATAAATTCCTCTTTGGTCTTTTGTATCCATGGTGCAACTCTCACACGCATTTGAGGTGAGTGCACATGCCATGGTCTGAGTAGGTACACGTTGCTACTTAAAATAACTTTTCTTTTTTTGCTTTTGCACACTTTAAAGGGAACTTTTACAGCAAATTCATCCAATGCAAGAAGTCATTTGATTTCTCAGCTTCTGCTTCTATGAGAATCCCTGATAGTTCTGTGTAACGTGAAATCCTTGACAACTTCATACTTGTCTGCATTTCTCAAAATACTAGTTAGTGAAGCTTTTCATCTTCTTTATGGTTAAGTCTAATCCACATTGAAAGCTGTAGTCTTTGTTCATCATCAATTAAGTGCTTTAAATCTTCTTCAGTACGAAAGTTTGTTCCACTTGAAAATGGCAGGGAGCACTCTTCATGATGAAGTGTTAGGACATATATGACCACAGAAGAGAATCACACTGTCAGACCTGCAAGGTGAAAAGATGACCTGAAAGACATGGATCCAAGGAGCTGGCAGGGCCAGAGACAAGGTCCATTAAGAAGATTATCTTAGTATCTGCAGCACTAATTTCAGGGGACTTACTTAGGAGCTAACAAAGACAACTAAGAACATAGTATTGGTTTGGATTTGTTCTTTTTAGCTTTGTTTATTTTAATACTGGTTTATTTCAATGTTTGTATACATTGTTTTTCACACCAGATCTTTCCCATTTCCTTCACCCCTGCCTCCCTCCACCCATCAAATTGTGTGACCCTGTGATTATCATTACCCCTTTTCCCCCACACACACCCCAATCCTCAGTCCTCTGCTCTCACCCACCCTCACTTAGAACTTTATACTCATTCTACAGTAACGGTCTTATACACTATTTGTCCTAATTGTATAGGACAAATTTTAATATCATATATGACAAACATCATAGCTTTTTTTTCCTTACCTAAAAAATAGAATCAAAGGTAATGGAAATCATTGCTACAGATAATAGTTTTGGTGAGGATCTATTTTAATTTTCTTCTTCATTCAAATTCATCTAATAGGAGACTCTCATTAGCTGGAAAGCACTATTTAAATCAGCTAGTTTTTTAACAAACAAGTTTTCTCTTCTCCCATCATCTCAAAACCTCGAACTATGTGAAAGGGAGGCATTTATTAGGAGTGGCAACTTTCTACTCCGCTTCCTTAATAATCTCTCACAGGAGAAGCTGTCCACGCAGACGTCTGCTTCCCACTCCTGGATTAGTGACAGTCCCGAGCACGTGAGACCCGGTCAGGGTGACGACTGACAGATGTCAGCACAGCATCCGTGACTCACAATGGGATCCTGAGAAAAGCTGCATGAAGAAACAGGCTGGCTAGCCAGTCCAAGACACCACCTCGGGAGAGGAAGAGTCAGGTGTGCAGGCAGGAGGAGAGAGCCTGTCAGAGGAAACAATTCACACCAATACGGTGAGGAAGGGCCTGGAATGGAGCGTCCACCAATGACAGGGAAATTGTGTGTTTCCAAAGAGCATGCATTTGAGAGCCCCTTATAATTTTTGCATGAGTCCTGATTACATAAAAATCAACTATCTCTCTCTAAGCGAGGTTATTAGTTCTCTCATGACGACGGAGCACAGTCCAATTGCCAGCTATTATTTAAGCGTGCACGTACTTATTTACATATATGTTTGTTTACATATGCTTCCTTCCAAGACGAATTGGAGATGGCTAGTGGAGTTGGCTTGTTTGGGGAGGAAACAGAACAGCGTTTGCATACCCTCATCCTGAACTAGAGAGTTGAGATGCAGCCTTGATGCATTTAAAGATGTATTTAAATAAGAGCATTTCTAATGATACTTAAAGTTCTGCAACAAGTGTAAATTTGTACAAAAATTTAAAATGTGGCCTCTAACTTTCTACTCTCATGAACACGTCTATAAAGCTTCATGAGGTATTATCTTTCTATGGTCCATTGAGAATGGAAATGACATTGCATAGTAGATAAAATTCAGAGGATTAAATCTGTATACTAAAAAAAAAATTTTAAAAAATGGGTAAATCAATATAAATAAGAAGTCCTCTCTAGAAAATTAACTGTGTAAGATTAATTTGGGGCCTTAAAAATATTTCTTTATTTTCTAGGAGATTTAAATAAAAATTCAAAACAAGTAGAATAAGGATTTTGTTTTGTTTTTCCTTTTGGTTAAATGTTTTCTCTCTATTTCACATTCCCTGTCACTCTGTGTATATGCCACCACATGACCAATTAACATCTATGCATCTATTGTTAGAGAAACAATATTGCAACAAGCTTTGGGCTTCTGTGATTAGAAGGAGAAAGCCGTTCTTCCTGCTGTCCCTCAGGAAAGCAAATGAATCCAACACAGTTTAAGGGTTATAGAAAAAATACTACTTTTTAAACAAATAATTAAGATATTTGATGGTATTGTATATTTTCTCTGACATGAGGCTGTTTGAAGATCTACTGGTATTGCACTTTATTTACTGATGTTTTATCATAGGAAATTTTTCTTCCTGTTTTCAATTTATCAAGAGAGTATAGGGGGGGAAAACTCCCTGATATTTTATTTATCATCTGTAAGCTAGCAATGTTGTCACTACAATTATTACTTTTACCTGTGTGACTTGAATAAGAAGGAAAAGCTTTTCACATAAAAGCTTTGTTATGATTCCTGTTATAAAATACAGTGTATGAGAAGGATTGTATGAAACACAATGTGAATGGAGGAAAGTGTGAAACACAATGTATACAGACAAAACACAATGTGTACAAGTTTAGTATGCAAAGCAATACAAAATAAAAATAATCTTCAAAACATCTTTGTGTCACTCTAAGTCACAGGTGACTGGATGGCACATAACAACAGCATGCTAATTCTAATGCAACAAAACAGAGACACTTTTTTTTAAAAGTCTTTCTATAACTATCATCGTTTCTCAAAGTTCACAGGCATATTGTTTAGGAAGTGGATGCCACTACTGCTTCCAAGTCAAGGGTAGACACACAGAATAAATTCAGTCAACATAGGCTGAATCCAGCTATAGTCTAAATTTAATCTGAGGGCAAGACTCTGATTCAATTCTGCTATTTCTATGGTCTCGCTGTCATCTTATTCTGACCCAGCACTGAAATTCCTATAGCATATTTTAGAAAAAATTGTTTTGCATGTCATTCTGCCCGATCCGTTTTTCTCTGAGGTCCTCAGATCCAAACCCTAATGTCTAAACTAAAACATTCTGGCCTTTATAGAAGCATAAATTACATTTGGCATTTTCTTCCAACACCAGCTCTTTTGAGAAGAATCTAGTTCTGTTTACTGACAGTGCTATCTTGCTTCCTCATCATTCTAAACAGAGACACTTTCAAAACTACTCGATCTCCAGATTGGTCCGCCTGTGGTGGTTCATAAGCAGTTAATTAGCAAGCATTAATGAACAAAGTCACCTTGTTTAGGAGACAATAAACTTTCAAGAAGAAATGATGTTCTCTAGCACAATATTTCTAGCAAATGTAATCTCCAGTGACAAACACTAATAGTCTTGAAGGGTCCTATCCACAGGACTTGTCTATCAGCTTTACCTATTCAGTAAAACCTTTTCAAATAACCACTCTGGAAAGCAGTCGGGCACTCCTCAAAAAGCTGAACAGAGAAATCCTGTATGATCCAGCTATTCCTCTCCTAGGAATATACCCCAAGGAAAAGAGAACTGAGACACAATGGAGATTTGTACACCCTTGTTCATAGCAGCATTATTCACAAGAGCAAGAAAATGGAAACAGCTCAAATGTCACTCAACAAATGAACAAATTGACAAAGTATGATACATTCACACAATGGAATACTGTACAACACTAGGAAGCAGCAATTTTTAAAAAATATATAACATGGGAAACTCTAGAAAGTATTATGCTGAGTGAATTAACTCAGTCTCATAAGGACAAATACTGCATAAGACAATTATTGTAAAAATAGAAGGATAACTAGTAAGATGTGGATAAAAGTCCAAAGGGGAAGGGAGGACAGAATGTGAGTGGGGGGAAATTATTGGGATGACAGAGTTTGGCGGGCGGGGGGGGGGGGGGGGTGGTGTAAGGAAATTAGATCCAACAGGACCTGAAAGGACAGATAGATCAATGGTGATTGCTTTTATAAAATACAGTGTATATGCATGATTATATGAAACACAATGGGAATGAAAGAATGTGTAAAACAGTGCACAAGAATGAAACACAATATATATGAATTCTGTATGCAAACTAGCATAAAAAAATTAAACAAGAAACATTTCAAGATTACATTTTCACTGTACTAAGTAAACATATTTTAGGGAGAAACTAAAAAAAAACAGTATAAAATAAAATAAAACAAGAAACATTTCAAGATTACATTAAATTCTCACCATCCTAAGTAAACACACTTTAAGGAGAAATTCAACTTTATAATGACAAAATTGGAAAATGACTGTAAAATTAATTTAGATGATACGATAAAAGGCATTTAAGTATTTTTTCTCCTCTTTAGCCTCTCTAAATAAAGGGCAATGACTAAATCAGTACTTTGCATTTTATAAAGTCCTTGGGTTAATAGTTTCTTTACTTAACATTTCTATTAAGTAAGACTGGAATTATTTCAATTCTAATTTTAATCAAAGAATAAAAGAACCTTGGATGTATAATAATTTATTTTCGCACTGACTGAGATTTTTTTCCCTTTTGTTAGTCAAACAAAGTCAATTGAAAAGGGTAAAGTAAAACAGTGAATATTATCTATTTTTGATGAGTGAATAAACTTGCATAACCTTTAAAAATGTAATTTGAATACATTTTTTTATGATTCTGTTATCTATTGTGGTGTGACAAATTACCACAAAGCAGCAGACTTTCTGGGAGTTAAGAAATCAGAATTGTCTTATCTAGGTGGTTCCAGTTTGAGATTTGGATGGACTCTGGTTAGTATACCCCCAGGGCTGCACCTGTCAGAGCTCTCATCAAGGACTACTGTGTGTGCTTCCAAGATGCCTCATTTACCAAGCTATTTGCAGGAGACCCTGGGGGATGGCAGAAGCAAAAGTCACACCCAGGCTGCTCCACAGGGCTGCTCAAACATCCACATGACATGCCAGCTGCACTGTCTTCCCCAGCAAGTGTCGAGAGATAGGAAGGAAGATGTCATAGACTCTAAACGTCTGCAAAGACACACCATCATATGTGCCATATTCTATTCAGTAGGTATGACTCACCAAGCTCAGTCCACACTCAGAGGAGGAGAATCGAAAGCCAACTCTTGAAAGAGTGAGTAATAAATTTTAGACAAATTTTTAAAACCACAGTGTTGCTAAGTGCCCATCAACAAAAGAATGGATAGAGACACTCTGGTATATTCACACAATGGAATACTATGCTGCATTGAAAAATAAGGAACTCATGAAATATTATACAAAATGGGTGACCCTGGAGGACATTATGCTGAATGAAATATCTGAGTCACAAAAGGACAATACTGTATAGTGCCACTGTTGTAGAACGGGACTGACATCAGGGTTGGGAGGAGACTGAGAAAAATTGGATAAATTATGTATACTGCATTAAAACAGATGAGGGAGAGAACAGTTTAAAAGTGATATATGATTGGTGCAACCACTGTGGAAGGTGGTATGGTGCTTTCTCAAAAAGTTGCAAATAGAGATACCATTTGACCCAGCAATTCCACTACTGGGAATACATCCCAAAGAGACCGTAATTGGCTAAGTCAAGTACAGCATATCCATCCCGTGAATCAACTTCAAGTACTGTTTTCTGATACGCAGCATTAGAGTGCTCTATTACGATGCTATCTATTAAAAAAGAAAGTCATCACCATACGGTAGAGATATAAGCATGAGGGGGAAGTTGAAATGAAAAGGTGAAAATCAGATGCATTTATTTGGGTGTTAGGACTGATGACTAATATTTACCGCTTCCTAGAGAATAAATAGGCCTGACTTGGAAGAATAAATAGGAGAACAAAGAGGCCTGTCCTGGAGGGGATGAAGCCACGTTTCCCCTTGGAAGCTAGGGTTTTGAAGGTCTGTCTCACATACTTTGGGCACGTGGCCAGGAGAGACTGGTCCTTGGAGAAGGACGTCATGCTCGGAATGGTGGAGGGACAGTGCAGGAGAGGGTGACCCTGGATGAGATGGATTGATATAGTAACTGGGGCGATAGAGACAGGTGTGTCGGGGTCACTGAGACTGGCTCAGGACAGAGCCGACTTCAGAACTGTTGTCCATAGGGTCGCTATGAGTAGCAGGCAACTTGATGGCACATAACAATAACAGTGTTCACCTCTCTCTACTTTGCAGTATTTCCACGCAGTGCAGCACCCACTTTCCTCTAGTCCCAGCTTGAGATGTACTTACAAGTTAGCATAAAAATTCCATCATCCATATTTAGTATAACTTTTTGGCCATTATAACCCGTTAACCCAAAAGACACATAAAATAGACACCCCTGTTCATTCCAGTACAAGGCATGTGTACACTCCCATCTACATGAGATTTTGTCATGGTAACGAGAGCCTTGGAAGTTACTTGAAAGGGCCAGGTGCACATAGTGAAGAGCACTGGAAGATAAGACCACTTAGTACAAGCCAGGTGGACAAATGACCCCAGAAGTTACTAAAAGTCCCCAAGTTTAGGAAAGGACTCTAATAACACGGTTCCCACAAGACCGTATTCTAATTTAGTGTGAGTGTGTGTGTGTGTGTGTGTGTGTGTGTGTGTGTGTGTGTGTGTCTGCCTCTCTCTCTCTGCCATTCATCTGCAGATTTTCCAGAAAACAGACTTACAGAAGGCCTGTCTCATGAGTGATCTATAGGGGTCTGACCAGCGAGACCACGTCCCGTGCCCTCAGCCTGCACCCATGGTGTTACATCCTTGTAACAACAAGGTGACAGTGTCCACCATCTGTCAACGTGCATGGAATGAATTCTCCTTACCAGTTCCCCTCATCTGTCTCTCAGCTTCTAGGTGCTTGCCTTCTAAGGGATACACTTGAAACTATATTCAAGGGTTTCTTTTGAGTTAACACGCTTAGGTGACTGCAAATACATAAAAACCTAAAAGGGCTTAGAAATGCACATCTGATCTGATTCCTTCACACCAAACAGTGGGAGGGTGACCGGAGACTTGGGATAAGGAGAGATTTTTTTTTTAACAAACCTGTTTGTACATGATAGGAATTATTGAGCAGAGAAGAAATAAAAATGCATGTGAGAAAGAACTGAGTTTTAACAGACAAGAAGAGACCTCCTAAAAGTAAGTCACCCTTTCCCACGGACTCAGTGCTTAGAATGGCGATGCTTGCTTCTTCTCCTCACCCCACCTTACCCCATCTCCAGCGTTTCCCTCGGGCATGAAAACCACATTCATTCCTTTCAAAATGAATCATCCACCCCAAACAACAGATGGAAAAGCTTCTTCTGAAGCACACCCACCCCACCCCACAAAAAAGAACACAATAACAACCCCCTCATATGCTGCGTTCTCCGACCTATGCTGGCTTTAACGATGGTGGGGCTCATGGGGAGGTGGGGAGATCGTGATTATTTCTTTTGTTTTAAAGGCTGGTTCCCCTTGTCTCTTAACTAGTCGCAGGTGTCTGTGGAGATGTGCTGCTTAGATCTCTCAAGAGAGAACTTGGCATGAGGAATGTAGTCCGTTGGCATCCTTCCCATCGCCTCCATCCCCACCTCTGTCCACATGAGCCCACATGAGCTCCGGGCTGACTGACAATGCTGAGTGACTGTCTCACCAGAGGCACCATGGACCAGTGGCTCCCGTTTGACTTGATACTCCTCTCCTTAGCAATCTTTGCTCTAAGGCTCCCTTTGGCTGGGCCTAGACATGCTCAGAGCTGCACTAAGGTTTGAGGTTCTCTGCTTGGTCCCCTTATTCCCTTCCACCTTCAAAGGCATCAGACCCGCAGCACAGTCTGAAAGTTCCCTGGCTGCTCCTGCTGCCTCAGTCCTTTTTCTTTCACAGGTGTTTCCTAGAATAAACTGCAAGCACTTCTAATTCTATCTTGGTGCCTGCTTTCTGTGGGACCCTAATGGATTCAAATGCCTCTGCCTTATGGTACCTAAAACCTGCCTGAAGTTAGAAACTCTCTAGCATTCCAGCTTCAGTCTTGATTTTGCATATTCAACCACAGACTTAGCATCTGTGTTGTTGTTACGTGCCATCAAGTCAGGTGCAAGTCGTAGCGACCCTGTGAACAACAGACCTGAACCCTGTCCTGTCCCGTGCCGTCCTCATCATCTCTGACACACGTGAACCCATTGTTGCGGTCACTGTGTCAATCCACCTGGTTGAGGGTCTCCCTCTCCCCTGACCCTCCACCTTTACAAGCATAATGTCCCTCTCCAAGGAAGTAGCCTCTCCTAGCAACATCCCCAAAGTGTGTGAGAGTAAGCGTTTCCATCCTTATTCTCCAGAAGCACTCTGTCTGCACTCTTTCCAAGACACAGCTGTTTGGTGTTTTGAAGTCCAGGGGACATTCAGTGCTCTTCTCCAACACCACAACTCAAAGGTATCCATTCTTCTGACATCCTTCTATGTTGCCTGGGTCTCAGCTGCACAGCAGTGATTGAAAAGATCACAGGCTGACTCAGACGCACCGGAGAAATACCAAATTTTTGCACTTGCAAAAGGTAGGCGATGAATAAACAAACTGCTGTTCGCATTGACAATTGGGTTGCTTCTAGAAATGACTGCGATAAACCCCCAAAGATCCGACACAAACTCCTATCTGTCTGTTCTTTATTGAATAAACACAATTCAATAGATTCTTGTTTGCTCTTTTCGAGCAGAGAAATCAGTGTACTGTTGCCAAATGAAGATAGTCTGGAGGGTGTTATGACACAAATATAGCAGCGAATGCCACCCCACATTCTAGATCCCTGGAGGGTTTGGGTACAACCTATAACTACCTCAAGCAAAAGACAGTCAACATGATATGCGGTGTTAGGCACAGAACCTGCACGATCAACAGGCCGGGACACCAGGCTTGGGGTGGATTGGATAAAACAAGGGCGCTCTGAAGGAAAAGGAGTGAATGGAGACCAGCAACAATCTAATGACTGGAAAATTCTCACAGGGTCAAGGCCACCACCGCTGCCCACCGCCACAGGTCCCCGGCAGCCAGACAGCATAGTCACATGCCCAGGTGTTTGGGATCGAGTCAAACAGCTACCAAATTGGTTGCTTCCAAGAAAGGGAGAAGACAAATCCTTCAGTGGGGGTTGGGGGAGGCACTCACATAACCAACACTGTAGAGCCCTGGTGGCCTAGTGGCTAGAAGCTGTGCTGCAATCCCAAAGGCACACGGTTCGAAACCACCAGCTACTCTGCAGGAGAAGGATGGGCAGTCTCCTCCTGTGCAATTAACTGCCTCTGAAAACGTGCTGGAGGGTCAGCTATGGGTGAGTTCTGACTCTACGGTACACAACAACAACAATACAAAGGGGGAGAATCGCGTGAGAGGAAATCCCAAGGACACTGGAAAATATACCAAGGGCAGATTTCACCTCACAGTGCTCAAGTCAGATCTCAAGTCAGATCTCATGAATGAATACTTAAGAAGAAAAAAAAAAAAGAAATATGAACTGGAGGGGGAGGGAGGGAGGAAAACGTGCAACAATGAAGGAATGAAAATCCAACTCTTCTGTAAATTTTCATTAAAATCACAACTCAAAAAAACACCGTGAAAAGAAAAGGAACATATTAAGAATACACAAGGAAGAAACTAAACCATGTCCATCATTAACATTACATACAGGTCTTCTCCAATCTTCGAAAGTTCACTCTGCATAAGTCTTAATTAGGACAGGTTTTTACACGCCGAAAGAAATTAAAAGGGAGTTTTCTCTCCTACAAAAAAAAAAGGATGAAGAGTGAAGCTGGCCTCCAGTCTTTGCTTTGCAGACAGCCAAGCCATTAAAGAGGCAGCTTCAGCCCTTAGAGTCTAAAGACTTTTCCCAATAGGGTAAAAAGAAAACCTACAAACTGGGAACAAACATTTGGTAATTCCATCTCAGACAAGAGTCTTATAACAAAAGTTTACAGAATACTCCTGGGCCTACACAAGAAAAAGACTGATAACCTAATTACAAAATGGGCAAAAAACATGGAAAGAATTTTCACAGAGTAAGATATTCAAATGGCAAACAGACACATGAAGAAATGCTCCAAATCACTGGCAATAAGAGATGCAAATCAAAACCACAATGAGGTACCATCTCACTCCAGTAAGAGTGGCAAAGTTTCACAGGACAGCAAGTAATAAATGTGGGAGAGGATGTGGCAAGATAGGACTTCTTAAACATTGTTAATTGGATTGTAAAATGGTACAACCATTCTGGAAGGCAGTTGGGCGCTTCCTCAAAAGCTAAATAGAGAAATTCCATATGACCCAGCTATTCCACTACTTGGAATATACTCTGAGTATATGAGAACTGAGACACAGAGATTTGTACATCAATGCTCATAGTAATTATTTCCTGATGATGTCTGGGTCACTTCATCTCTCTTAGCCTTTTTTTCTCTAGACAAATAAGGTGTTACAGGCCACACTCAAGGGAAACTCTCCTAATATCAGATTAGGGCTGTGAGGACGTTAAGGGATGTTGCATTCTAGCCTTAATCCTTGTACAACTGTTTATCAGATGCTAGGAGATCAATTACATAGCTTTCACATGACATCATAACACACACACATGAAGTTTTTTTTTTTTGGGGGGGGGACATGATTCAACCTATGATGTCACCTTTTGAAATGACTGAACATCAACCAGATCTTTTTTGGTACAATGACTGCATATTTCTACTTTTTTTAGACTTCCTGCATCGTTCAGTATTTCCCCCATGGAATCCTTCAGTATTGCAACCAAAGTCTTAAATTTTTGCTTCCATTTTGTTCAGATTGAATAATGGCCTGTATGTTCGCCCTGTTTGGTTTTGTCACTCGAGGCCTTTTCCCATTTCATGACGGAACCTTACTTGGCCCTGTCGAGCCATCCTTTGAAATCGTCTGTGCCACTCTCTTAGTTCATCTGAGCAATCTGACTTGGCGAGTGTCTCTGCAAGAATGCCAAAGAGGATCCAATAAAGATGCACAGCAACTGTCTTTGAATCCTTTTCCAGGCCTCAAACTAGAACTTTCTCCTGTGCATGGAAACCCAGCCCTAGTCTCCTCACCTCCCTCTCTCTCTCAGCAGAACTGAACTCAAGCTTGTCGCCCATCCTACTGCATCTTGTACCCTGACTTCTCTCAGACTTCTATTTTTTAAAATTTATTTATTTTTCATTTCAATGAACATCTACAGAGATTTTGGAATTCCATTCATTCATTGTTGCACCCTTCTCCCGGCACACCCCACCTCCACCCCTCCCCCCTCTTTGCTCCTCTCCTTGAAAAGAAAAATAAAAACTCCCCCATTGGTACACAATCCCCCCGCACCTCCCCCAACCCCAAATATAATCCACTCTGCAACCCTCGTTGCGTACTCCTACGATAAACATAATGCCCTAAAATACAATACTTTTAGACTATTCTCTCCCCCATAGACTTCAATGCCGTAAATATATTTCATCCAGTTTTTCTCAGTCTTACCCCCACCCCGATGCCAGCCTCATTCTACAACAGTGGCACCATATAGCATTTGTCCCTTTGTGACTGTGATACCTCACTCATCATAATGTCCTCCAGGGTCACC
>NW_006399777.1:9094346-9117808 GCF_000299155.1 Elephantulus edwardii
CACATCGCTTTCCACAGTGGTTGCACCATTTTACACTCCCACAGTGGACAGAGGGAGTGGTTTTGAACTGGTGCCGCGCAGACGCAGTGACTTCTATTTCTACGTGGATCTATTTCTCTGCCCACTCACACCTTCAACCAAGCACCATGACACACAGCCGAAGCCTCCGACAGGCACCGGCTGGTTCAGTCTCCCTTAGAAGAGCACACACTCTTGTGTACACACACACATTATTGTAATATATTTTCTTGTTGCCACTGAAATGAATGAAAAGAAAACTTATCAAGCAAATGAGCAAACACAGCTTGAAATTCTGAGCTCTATACTAATGTTCTTCCTTTTAGCACTGCTTCAAGGGCATGAAATATTTACTTGCAAAAAGGATCTGAATGAATGAAATATTAAGTATCTCTGTGTATTAATTTAATAGAACACAACCAGGTGTTATAGCAAATATATGAATTGATGCAAATTTTTACATCCTAGTGACCAAAATACAATAAATGTTAACGTGAGACAACGACATTGATGTTAAAGGTATGACTCTACTAATTAAAATATTTTAAAGTATGCTTATGTTTTATGCCTTTGTATTTCTTTTCTCTATTAAGTAATAATAATAATAATGCAGGTACATCAAAATCTTTCACATATTCATATTGACATTTCTTTACTGACAGTCAAGAAAGGGGAAGCATAAAAAATATTTGCATTTCTCTCCTAGTCCAACTTACAGCCAAACAATACAAAGGCCTCAGTGGGCTATGGAGCCAGATTTGAATTTTAGCTGACTCTTGAGTAGGTGTTCAGAGGCAGTAAGTCATTCCAGAAGAGATTGTCCACTCTTCTCCTGCAAAGCAGCTGGTGCATTAGAACCCTGTGTCTTTGAGATTGCAGTGCTGCTTCTGACCACGTGGCCACCAGAACTTCCAAAAGCCTCAAAGGTGAGAATAAACACCAGGAAGGCACTCGCTTCCAGAATAACCAAATGTGTGGGTTAACAGGGCTGAATTTGTCCAGGGGGTAAGAAGGCACGGAAGGATTGAAGGAAATGAACCGCCCCAGGGAGGAAGGGGACAAGTGTGGTTGGTTGGGAATGCTGTAATTAACTTCATAAAACAGACTGTGTCTGAGCGGTGGAGCAAAAACTCCCGTTTAGATTAAACTAAAAAGAACAAGAACGTGTTTGACTTTGACACTCATCATATGCCTTTTGCAGCAGTTTACAGTTCTGTTTCCTTTGCATTATTATTGAAGACAGTGTCCAATTCCACATAATTCTGTTCAGAGAAACCCAAAAGCCTCGTCCACTGTTAGGAAGTTATTTACAACTCCCGCCAACTCTCCCACCAGATCACCGTGGTTGTAAGTCTTTGCAGAGGAGACTGCCCTTTTCCCACCAAGCAGCTAGCGGATTTGAACTGCAGACCTTTTGGTTCACAGCCTGACACTTTTTAAACAATGCTACTAGGATGCTTGAAGTTCAGGAAAGGTAATTTGAAATTCGCTATTGAAAATGCACCCAGTGGATAATGCGCAGGTCAATAATCCCGTGTTCGCCTTCCTAGAGCAGAGCTTGTGCTGTGAAACAACAGACAAGAGAAGACAAAGTTCAGGTTCTGTGTCTTTGATACATTTCAAGCGAGGAAAAGAAACTCCCTGCAAAACCTCCAACCTACTTTCACATTTATTCTAAGCCAAGGTCAAATTCAGCAGGGAGGCAAACCATGCATTCTTAATACTTCCTGAAACTTGTCTCTCTGAACAAAGATGCAGCTATTCTCTGAACTTCCCTCTCAAATCAGGGATGAGCTTTACATTACCTAACAGGAGCTCTGTTCTGAGTGAATGCATGATGATGAGGGCAGAGGTAAAAATCCAAGCCCCACCAGGTTCAGAACTCCTGACCCTGCCTGGAGTCAGCTGAATCCTGAACAAGCTTCTGCCTGGAATGTTCAAGGTTGGTCACGCCCTGAACTCACAGCCCAGCCCAGATCTCCTCATGTCAGAGCCTCTGGGACAACTATAGAAACTGTCCTTGCTAACAGGTTTGCCAGTTTTCCACTCACATAAAGTGACTGGAATCAGGCAATGGTGGTAGTGATTACAGTGCAGAACTCCCACCTATGAGGAATCAATGCCTTTGAGCTGTGGTGTTGGAGAAGAGCACTGAACATCCTGTGGACTACCAAAAACCAAACAGATGTTTGGAGAAGGTGCAGCCAGAGTGCTCCTTGGAAGCAAGGATGGTGAAGCTTCTTCTCACATACTTTGGGCATGTTGCTAGGTATTCCTTAAGGAGGGACATCATGCTTGGAAAGGTGGAGAGACAGTGAAGGAGAGGAAGACCCTCAACCAGTGACTGCAGCCATGAGCTCAAGTGTGTCCAAGAGACTGTGATGTTGGTACAAGATAGGACAGGGCTTAGATCTTTTGTTCATAGGGTCACGATGAGTCGTACTTGCCGGCACTTAACAACATTACACTTCTGTTATGATAAAACAGTTGCATCTTACTCTATGATCCATCTGTCCCTATTGTTGTTAAGTTTCATCCAGTCAGCTGGGACTTACAGCGACCCTATGCACAGTAGCTCTGAATTCTGTTCTATCCTGAGCCAGTCTCACAGCATATACTTTTTAAAATTCATTTTAATGAAAGTTTACAGAGACTTAGGGTTTCCAGTCATTCATTGTTGCCCTTTTCTCCCTATCCACCCCCTCCCCCCAATTTACTCTTCTCCTTGAAAAGTAAAACTCTTTCATTGTTATTCAATCCCTTCCCCCAAGTCCACTCCACTGTGCAGTCTTCATTCTGGACTTCTGTCATGACAATAATGCCCAATCATAAATCCCTTTTAAATCGTTCTCTCCCTCATCAGTTTCAATGCAGTATGCTTATTTTAACTGATATTATAGAGAGGCAGAGAGAACTGCGTTTTCCTTCCTCCAAAGACCATCTAAGTTTTTATTTTTCTGTCTGGAGAATTTAGAGCATTTGAAATTTTAAAATGTCACAAGATTTGTCTGGAATCCCCCCCCCCCATTAATATAGACAGATGCTGCATTCACCATGTCTGCATACATGCTCTGGTCCCAGAGCCCAGGCACCGTTCCTTCTCTGATGGATTCCAATGTCACCCTCATCTTTTTGCTCTAGTCTCATTCTCACAGACCTCAATCATCTCTGTTTAATTAAGACCCTTGGTTCCTAAGCTGTTCCTGTGTCATTACTTGAAACTCCTTGTCCTTTTCACTGCCGCCAGCTCCAGCCCCAGCCTTGCTTTTCGTGGGCACTGCTGGTTTGTTTCCCTTATTCACCCTGCAATAAAGGGAGGCTTCCTCTGGCGCAGTGTTTCCTCCACAAACAGAAAGCCTAGGCCCACCCGATTTCACCTGACTGTCCTTGAACGTCCCATCTCAGTTTATGATGCACACAGTTTGTTGATGCAAACTGAGATGTCTCCCTCCGCCAGAAATAAACGGTATGTGGTGGGAGCCAAGGGCATTCCCAGAAAAGCAATGTCTTTGCATCTTCGCATCGCTGGCAAAGCTGCCAAGCCTCCAGGATTCATTTTGGGGCTTGCCGTGGTGCAGGCCCCCATGCCAGGGAACAGCTGTGCCCTGCCCACCCCCTTCCTGGTGCCCAGCCAGTGCAGGGGGGCACAAGCCCACCACTCAGCCGATGGTTCGCCGTGGTTGCAGTGTAAAGCCAGCTGCTTCCCAGGGCTGCTGATTTCAAAAGCAGGAGTGGACTCGAAACCCAGTGCTGTGTTCTGTGTTCTGCTTATGTCTAGACTGTACTCAACAATTTGGGGTGCCACTGAGAGTCTCCCATGGTTTCCTCCACTGACCAGGCATCCAGTCAAAGCTCCCTGTTATACTATCCTCCCTCTTGCCACCGAAGCAGCAGTAGTTAACAGACCTTGGTGATCCCGTTTGCCAACCACCAGCTCAAATCCATATTCTACAAAATCCAATCTGCCACGCGTGGGGAGAGCCAGAACGCAGCAGGAGTTGAGGAGGAAGAGACGTGCTTTTTCTGGGGAAAGTTTCCCCCCCTTTTACATCCTGCAGTCTTATCAATTTACAGTCACTTGCTTTTGTTGTTGTTAAGTAATGTCTAGTCGGAACCAACCCATAGCCTAACCTCCAGCAGGTTTTCAGAGACAGTAAATCACAAGGGAGGAGACAGCCCATCTTTCTCCTATGAACGAGCTGGTGGATTCGAACCATGTTCCTTTGGAACTGCAGCACAGCTTCTTAGTGCAAGGCCACCAGTGCTCTTCTCACTTGTTTTGGTAGAAATTAACTTTATTTCTCCGACAATTTTCTCTTTCACACAAGTTCTGGCTTTCAGAGGTTTTCGTGTAGCCCCGTCTGTCAGCATGTCACATATGATCTTCTAAAAACCCTAACATTAGACCATGGGATCACAACGGTGTCACACGTTTGCTGGTCGTGGGAGGGCAGTGCCACCCTTAAACTCAAAGCAATGTACAATCATTGCTGTCAAGGTGAAACCAACCTATAGCTGACCCTCCCCTGGGTCTGTCAATCCTTGAGGGAGATTTCCCATCATTCTCCCTCCAAGTCATCCCTGGGCTTGAACACTCAGCAGTACAGCCTGTAGATTAGCTTCAAAACAATAAATTTTTAAAAACCCAACTCCCTGAGGATGACACTCCGAATCTCCCTTTGTTGTTATGCTCTGTGCCACTGAGTCAGAACTGACTCTTAGCTGACCCTCTGAAAGGTTTTCACAGGCTGTAAATTGCATGGGAAGAGACTGCCCATCTTTCTTCAATGAAGCAGCTAGTGGATTCGAACCACATGCCTTTGGGTTGGCAGTGCAGCTCCTTACCACCAGGCCACAGCGTTCTCTTCTCTCCTTTTGGAATGTGTGAAAAAGTTGGAAAGTTCTCTTCCCTACTTCTTTAACAAAATCTTTTCTTACTTTCCATCTGGCCCCAATCCATTTGTGGCATTCTTGGTCAGAAAACCGTAGGCCAAGTTGCTTCAAGAGAAGCACAGACTCACAGAGGCCCTTCACCTGGTGGGCACAGAGACCTTATGTCACAAAACCTACTCGCTTCAGAGTCAGCCAGATGGGGCCAAGAAACACCAGGGCAGCCTGTCTTACGGTCACCAATCTTGTAAAGTCAAAAGAGTAGCTTTGGCCCAAGAAAACCCTGCAGACAGGAAGCAGTAAGATGAAAAGATTAATGGAAATGAGAATTAAAGCGGGTCTGGGGATGAAGACAATTACACTGTGGTTACTGTCATTAATGTCCTAAAACAAAGTATGGAGCAATGGTGGGATGGAAATCGGATTTGCTTTGTAAGCATTCACTCTGATTGCAATTGTCTCAAAGTTTACAGAATGCTTCACCCACGAGCTGATTCACTTGCTCTCCTCCAGACCCACGTAGGAGACTAGGAGACGTGTGGCTGTTCCCTCAGGGCCCAAGATGACAGGAATGTTCTGGACAACCTTGGCACCTCTGCCAGGCCCGCAGCTTTTACTCTGTTGTTGTTGTTAGTGCCATTGAATCAATTACAATCCACAGTAACCTATGAACAACAGACCTAAGCCCCGTCCATTCCCTGCACCATCGAGATCATCTCAGACACACTTGATCCCGTTGCCACAACCACCGTGTCAATCCATCTTGTTGAGGGTCTTCCTCTCTTTCTCTGAGTCTCCACCTTTCCAAGAATGATGTCATTTTTCCAAGCACTAGCCTCTCCCGTTGTACAACACGCCCGAAGTATGTGGGACGAAGTTCAATCCTCCTTGCCTCTAAGGAGCACGCTTTCTTGTGTTCTGGGCCGCCTCTAACAAGGCCTGGCTACTCGACTTCCTCAGATGCTCGGAATCTTCCAGCCTGCCTGCCAAACTGGCTCGCTCTGTCCTGTAGGCTTTCCTGCTGATCTGTCTCTTTGGATGCTGTTCACGCTCCCGGCCTCCCCTTGCTCCCGGTCCCACCCTTTCTGGCCTGGAGCCCTGGCTGCAGTCACACTCTGCTCCCTGCACCTCGGCGATGAGTCAGCCTTACTTACATCCACACTTGGAAACTCAGTCTAAGCAGAGCCTTGGACCCTAGTTATTAGGTCATTGCTGTTGGAGGCCACAAAGTCAACTGTGACTCACAGCCACCCTATAACAATGGACAGAAACCTTGCACTATTTTCCCTTTAGCATCCCTCACTTGCCCATTGCTGCAGTCTCTGTGTCAATCCATTTTGTCGAAGGTCTTCTTCTCTTTTTCTGACCCTCTACCTTTCCAAGTGTGCGGCGTTTACCACGGACCTCCTAACAACATGCCCAAGGTATGTGAGATGAACTTTCACCATCCTGGCCTCTAGGAAGTACCGTGGTTTTACTGTCTCCAAGACATTTGTTTGTTTGTTTGGAAGTCCATGGGATGTTCTCTTTTCTTCTCCAAAGATAGAGATGAGATTTCTGTCATTCATTGTCCAACTTTAAGAAGTTGTTGTTGTTAAGTGTCGTTGAGTCGTAGGCAATTCATAGTGACCCTACGAATGAAAGAACTGAACACCTGTATAACTTTCTTCATTTCTCCAAGTTCATAGGGTTTCCGGAGGCAAGCTATTTCAGAAGTGGATGCCACTCCAGCTTCCAAGCTTGTTTAATTGGGAAGCTCCACCAAACACTGTCCACCATGGGTGACCATTATCACATTTAACACATCAGTGTCACAATGTTTAGCATCACAACATCCACGAGTTACCTCTGCACAGCGAATGGACAGACCAGTGCTATACCACCTAGAAGAATGTTGGACCAAAAACAATTAAAAGCAGGCCTGAGGGCCGCAGATTAAAATCACCCATCTTTGGCTTGGTAGTATCATTTTCTGTCCATTAGGCCAACTGAGCTCTCTCTATGTTGTTGTTGTTAAGTGTTGTCTAGTCATAGATGACTCAGCGATTCTATGAATGAAAGACCTGAACACTTGTATGACTTTTGTCGTTTCTCCATGTTCATAGGGTTTCTGGAAGCAAGCTATTTCTGAAGTGGATGCCACTCCTGCTTCCAAGCTTGTTTTAATCAGGGAGCTTCACCAATACTTAGAAAATAATTGAAAAGACCACGGCTTAGACCAGGTGCACATTAGTCTTTAAATTGGCATTGTTCCTAAGCCCCTTGGAGCAATCTTTGACAGCAGCTATCCCCACTGCAATAACCTTTTGATTCCTTGACTTCTAGGTACCAAGGACCAGGCAACTTGATGACACATAACAACAACTGAACCAAGGATGTTGATTGTGGAACCAAGAAAGATGAAATCCCTAACAATTTCAATCTTTTCTCCATGAATCGTATCATTGTGAATATCATAATGATTGCCAATCAGCCAGGCGGGAAGAATTTTGTTTTCATGATGCTGAGATGTAATCCATATTGAAGGCATTTGTCTTTGATCTTCTGCAGCAAGCTCCTCAAATTCCTCCTCACTTTCAGCAAGTAAGCTTGTGATATCTGCATAATGCACCTTGTTGATGAGTCTTTTTCCAATCCTGATGCTATCTTCTTCTTCATAAAATCCAGCTCTCAAATGATTTGCTCAGCATACCGATTGTATAGTGAAAGAATATAACCTTGATGCTCACTTTTCCTGATTTTACACCAGATGGTGTTCCATTGCTCTGGACAACAGCTTCTTGGTCGATGTATAGGTTTTATATGAGCTCAAGTAAGTGTTCTGGGATTTCCATTCTTTTAAATGGTTGTCATAATTTATTATGGTCCACACAACTAGCTGTTTTCTGGGAATCCCATTCTTCTCCATGTTAATCATAATTTGTTATGGTCCACACATGCAAATTCGTTTACACAATCAATAAGACACAACCACATATCTTTCTGGTATTCTCTACTTTTAGTCAAAATCCATCTGACATCAGCTATGATATCCTGGCACAATCTCTTCTAAATCCAGCTTGAATTGCTGGCAATTTTCTGTCAGTGTCCTGTTCTAGACATTTTTGAATACTCATCAGTAAGATTTTACTTGCATGTGCTATTGTTTCATAATTTCCACGTTGAGTTTTTGGCTTTTGTTATTTGTGTTAAAAATAAAACAAACCTCAAAAAAAACCTTAAAACCCCACACAAATGGTTTAAATGGTTACTAAGAGAGGAAGCCAAGTACAGATAAGAGAATTAGGCTCAAGAAGCAGCAGTCTCTCAGTGATCTTCCCGGTCAGGCAAGTCCAGGTTGAGCTACAACTGAGTCATTGCCAAAGAAGTGACTGTTGACATGCCTCTTGACCTTTGTAAGACTCTATTTCTCAACTTCAAAAAAATATACCATGATAATGCACTTTCCACAAAGGTCTTTTTTCCCCAAATATTAAATGACCTGGGTATGAATTAAATGCTTAGCATAGTACTTGGGACCTGGTAAGCTATGACAAATATTAACCATCACTATTATCACTATTATAATTTAAAAGGTCAAGTAATGCGTAAGTGACAAAGCTAGGAATTTGATGCTTCTCTCTTCATTTTGAATAGCACATAATTATAGACAAATTAGCTCATGATTGTAGACAGACATGGTCACTAAATACCTTTTGACTAAATGGGGAAGTTTCACTTAAGAGCATATTAGAGGTCAAAACAACAGTACTCTCCCATAAGTAATAAATATAAACAATATTAAATATAAATAATACTTAGAAGTTTGTACTTATTTAATTGGACTTTTGTGTGTGTTTGTGTGAGACCCATAAAAGCAATATTAAAGCTCAAGCCTTTAGGCTTTTTGGCCAATGTTCCCAAGTTCTTAGTCTTGCCAATACTGGCTTCCCAATCCAAATTGTCTAGTAAAGTTCTCAGTCCTGCCAATATTGGCTCTCCAACCTTCCCCCAAGGTCTCATCTCACATCAGGTTTCCAGTTTGGCCATAGGTATCAATGCCATGAGTATAGTTGGAGCAGGAAGGGCATCCTACATTGTCTTGCCTTCTTTTCAATGGCACCAGAACGTCTACCTTTGCAGCTCGAGCTGTTTAATTTGTTGGCAAGACTACCTAATCCACCTGTAGATTGTAGATCGGGCAAGTCCATTGTCAAAGACTTCTCCAAAATGCAATGATGTTAAAGACTAACATGTGCCTGATTCAGGCCATGATCTTCTCAAGCTTCTGCTGTGTGTCAGAGAGCCTGACAATGAATAAGGATGATAGATGAAGAATTGATAACATTCAGGTGTGGTGCTGGAGAAGAGTGCTGAATATTCCATGGACTACCAAAAGAACAAACAGATATGTCTTGGGAAAAGTGTAGTCAGAGTGTACCTTGAAGGCAAAGATGATGAAGCTTCCTCTCTCATACTTTGGGCATGTTGCTAAGAGAAGTTGTTCCTTGGAAAGGGACATTATGCTTGGAACTATAGAAGGTCAATGAAAGAGAGAAGGACACACAACAAGATGGATTGACAAAGTGACTGCACCTATAAGCGCAGGTGTGTCCAAGGTTATGAAGATGGCACAGGATAGGACAACATTCAGGTCAGTTCATAGGATTGCTAGGAGTCATACTCCACTCAACAGCATCTAGACGCAACTACCACACATGTTTATTATTAATCAAAGTAGGATCTCTTCATCAATCATGATGTTGCCTATTGGTCCAGTGATTTTGTTTTCTTAACGTTGAGATGTAACCTATATTGAAGTCTTTCAACTTCTACTGTGCTTGTAGTTCCCTGATGGTCTAACAGTTAGGAGTCAGCACTTTAATCCAAGTGACTTATTCCTTTAGGAGAGGAAGTAGTTCATTAAGAAACTGAACCATTGGCCAAGAGAACACTGGTAAGCAACGGAAACTCAAGTCCCAGACTGTCATGAGAATTCTCACCACATACTCTTACCACATGAACCCTTGTTTCATCCAAAGGCTAGATTTCACCCAGAAGAAAAACTGAAAAAATATGATGGGGGGGGGAGTAGTGGAGAGTGAATTTGAAAGACTGTTCTCTAAAACAATGTATTTGAATTTTGTAAAAAAGAAAACTAGTATAAAATTTTTAAAAAATTTTAAAAAGTGAGATTCCATTGGCCTGAATAAAATACCACTAGAGATTTTTCAACATGGGGTCACTCTGAGTCATCTGCAAATCATTGGCACTTAATAGCAACAACAACAACGTATAAAGAACTCTGTTGGCCTAGTGGATAGAAAGTGATGCTACCAAGCCAAAGATTTTAATCTGCGGCCCTCAGGCCTGGTTTTAATTGGTTTTGGTCAAACCTTCTAAGTGGTATAGAACTGATCTGTCCATTTGATGTACAGAGGTAACTCGTGGTTGCTGTGATGCTAAACACTGTGACACTGATGTGTCAAATGCGTTAATAGTTACCCATGGTGGGCAGTGTTTGGTGGAGCTCCCCGATTAAAACAAGCTTGGAAGCAGGAGTGACATCCACTTCCAAAATAGCTCGCCTCTGGAAACTCAATGAACTTGGAGAAATGATGAAAGTTGTAAGAGTGTTCAGGTCTTTCACTCATAGGGTAGCTATGAGTCATCTACAACTCAACAGCACTTAACAACAACAACAATAACAACAGACATAACAAAGAACTATCAAGTTAGTCATAGGAACATATTTTCAGACATGAAAAGATAGAATGATCACTTTCAAAACATTGACCTGTTATTGTTGGTGTTATGTACTTATTATCGTGTCAGAACCAGTCGTAACTGATGTGCCAATGAGTTTTCAGAAGCAGTAAATCACACAAGAGGAGACTGTTTCAATTTTTCCCATGGAGCAGTGATGGATTTGAACGCCGGGCCTTTGGGTTGGCCACACAGCTCCTTACCACTAAGCCACAACAGCTCCCGGTGACTCTATTGGGAAATATTTTATACTACTTAGGCATGGTCCACCTACACATACTGAAGTCTTAGCCAAAAAGAATATATGTTTTTAAACTCACAGCTGTCAAGTCTGTTCTGACACACATTGAACCTCATCAGGGTCCCAAGGTTGAGAGGAGACTAACCGTCTTTCTCCCCAAGAGCCCCTGGTGGTTTCGAACTGCCACAAATGTGCAGCCTTTTCATTACAGTACAACACACTGTGCACTAAGCCATGACATCACAGGTCTACAATAACGGAGCCTTGACATGTCAACCCGAATAGAAGTGCACAGTCATGGTACATATATCTTTTCTAAAGATGATGTGTTACCTGGGAGGCCTGATCTATCACTATCACAAACACTGCCCAAGAAACAGAATTCTGCCTATGCTGTCTGGACATCCACTCTAGACAGATCATATGTAATATGGACACGATGTGTAACGTGTAAGAACCCTATGACATAAAACAATGAGCCATTGCCAGCCCTTTGTAGTCTGTCGCAGGGTATTGAATTTTCCAGATTATTGCTTGTAGAATTGATACTGCTAAGGAAGGGGGAAGGTGAGGCCTCCGCCTTAAAAAGAAGCAGCTGTACAGTAGAAAAGACGCTGCCTGCAGCACTGGTTAAAACAACACTCACATTTCAGGAGATACATAAGGAATTTGAGAAGAGCCTCATTGGCCCAGCCTAAAATACTCTCTCAATAGTGCAGTGGGCTTGGGGGGAGGGATTGTAGAACAATGAAAGAATTTTTCTTTTACTTTTTAAAGAGACTAACTAGCTGGAGGGGAGGGTGGGCAGGGAGAAAAGTGCAACAATGAATGAATGGAAATCCAACTTTTTTCTCTTTTCTTTTTTTAATTGAAATTTTCAAGAAAGTTTAAAGAAACTTTGGGTTTCCATTCATTCATTGTTGCAGTTTCCTCTCTACCCACCCTTCCTCCCAGCTGGTTTTTCTTTGAAAAGAAAAAAAAAATACTTTCATTATTATACAATCCCTATCCTCTCTCCCCCCAGTCCACTCCTCCAAGCAGCTCTCATTCTGGACTCTTGTCATGAAAATAATACCTAATAAAAAAAAAAAATACCTAACCATATATTCCTTTCAAACAGTTGTCTCCCTCATCTATTTTAATGCAGTATACATTATTTATTCCCTCTTTTCTTAGACTCCCCCCCCCCAACCTCAATTGTTTAGTCCTGTTTTATAACAGTGGCTGTATGCAGTATTTTCCCTTTGTGACTGAGATATTTCACTCAGCATAATGTCCTCCAGGGTCTCCCATTTTGTATAATATTTCAAGAGTTCCTTGTTTTTCAATGCAGCATAGTATTCCATTGTGTGAATATACCACAGCTTCTCTATCCATTTGTTTGTTGATGGGCATTTGGGTTATTTCTAACTCTGCTATTATGAACAAAGCCGCAATGAACATGGGTGTATATATATCTGCTTGGGTGGCAGTGATGGTTCCTTTAGGTTATATTCCCAGTAGTGGAATTTCTGAGTTAAAAATAAAAAAAAGAATGTGAAGTTTATGTATCTACAACTTAGGCCAACACATATACCTATTTCGAAAATAAAGAAATAATAGCTAAGTTTTGCCTCCAAAATTTGTCTAATCTCAAAATAAACTGTTACATTAAAAAAAAAAAAAAAAACTCAACTTTGTTGGAAAAATTTTAGTCCAAATATTTCCTTAAACATGTTAGCGATGCAGTATTCCAGGCTTTAGAGTAATGCAACCTGTCCCACTTCACTTCTTCTAATAAAAAGTAGAATGTGCGAAGACAGATTCCAATGGTGATAAAGATAGAGGGAGATTGAGAGCAGGCTTGAGGCTCAGAAAACATATCTTTGGGTGTGTTGCCAGAGCGACCAGTCCTTGGAGGAATACATCATGCTTGGAAGGAAAGGAAGATCTTGGGTAAGATGGATTGACACAGTGACTGTGGCAATTAGCTCAAGTGTGTCAGAGACAGTGAGGTTGACTCAGGACAGGACAAGTGCCAGAACCATTGTTCAAACGATAGCTAAGAATTCCATCTGACTTGACAACATTTGTGTGTTGTGGTGTAAGCTCTTATCTCTCTGTGTATGTAAATATGTATACACATATATAACATTTATATTTAAAGTGCAATGAAAATCAATATTATCATCTTAAATGAAATGCTTTTATGACCATGAAATGCGGAGCCGTTTCACCCTCTTGAATTCCAGAGAGTAGATAAACTTGAACACATTGTTTTCCTGACTGTCAGCTCTGGCTTCTTCTAAAGAAAAGCTGTTTAGCAAAGTTCTCTTTTAACTGTGCAGTATTGATCAGGTTTCCGGAGAAATTTGCTGGCTCTGCAATGTAGGTCAGACTTACAATTTATAAGTGACCACTGAAGCTTTTTCCCTGTAAAGTAACAGAGGCTACAGTCAAGGACAGTGCATTCCCTTTTCCTCTCCGGGGCTGTAAGCAAGAACATCTCTTAATCCTAGTTATCATTAAGATATAAACTGCACAAGTATGTGAAAAATGCAACTAGAAAGAAAAGTCTACAGAGCCAATGACAGCAGTTCTGTATTACATCCATTTAGTCTAATCAGACAATAAAAATTTTACAGAAAACATCTATATTCTCTTTCCTCCCAGTCTGTAGCATATTCATTACAGAAAAAAGTCCCTTTTACCGTGAATTATTAAGAACCGAGACATTTCACATAAGCACAGTTTCCTAGTAAGTGAAATTCCACAATTTAAGCAGGAAAATATTTCATTTAATAAAATTTTAAAAAAGCATGAGATTTTTTTTTCTCCTATCTCTGCCAATAAAAATTCTACTCACATTTTTAGAGCATTTTCTTTCTTTGTGAAAAGGTTGTCTTTTTTTTAATGAATACACCTAATCAGAAAGAATCTACTTTTTATTAATATTCTGAGCATATTTAAATTGTGCTTTCATCGGTCACAGCTACATTGGACATCACCCCAAGCACGTGGAAGCAAAATAAGCGAGTTTACTCCCTCAGGCAGATAAACGATCAAGGAAATACGTGATGGACAAAACTGGAGATGGAGGAAGGCACTCTGAAGTGGATTAACCGAGTCGGTGTACTTAAGGCATTTGGAAAGGTGCCTGGCGTAGCATAAGCCCTGAATAAACATTCATGATGGTAATTATTGATTTTGCTATTGTAATTAAATAACATGGATTGCTCCAAGAGAATAATGCTTGATTGTAGTAGAAAAGAATGTGCTGAGGAGATGGAGAGGCTAACATCCTCAAGAGTCCAGAAAAATGAACAAGAGGTAAGCCCTGGATGGCCCAGGTCCAGCACAGTATCAAAAGAAACGATGCATTAGTTTGAGGCATCTGGTCTGACCATCGGCAGGTGTGTATCATATTGCGGAAGTGCATGATTTCTAGAACTAATCCCAATCTTTCCATCTTTCTAACATGGACATTGAGCAAGATTATATATTGGTTTGTTCCCATTTAGGAATTTACCAGAGACTGTATCTACTGGGCTACCATGAAGACAGGTTGTCTCAAAAACAGAATTACATGGCTGATTATTTAAATTTATGATTGGCCAAAAAATAGAAAGAAATTTATGGTTGGCACATTCACAGATAGCAAACTTTCCTGTCCCGAATGCCTGAGTTAGGATTTCTCAGTTGGAAGGCAGACCTGACCCCTCTTGGCATTTCTTCTCTTGCTGTGCATAAGCAAATTGCTTTATACTTTAAGCTCTGTGAATTTGGTTATTGTGAGTTCATTACTAAAGTTTCCCTACTATGAATCAGGGTGAAGTCTCTCTCAGGGAGGAGAGATAGGGAAGGGCAAAGGACACACTGACAAAGGAGATTAATCAGAACTGGCTTTGACAAGCACTATGGCAATTGGACAATTAAAACAGACATTCGCGGAGGGGGGAAGATGAACGAACTGGGGAGGAGGGTAGAGAAAACAGTGCAACAATGAATGAATGAAAACCCAAAGTCTCTATAAATGTTCACTAAAACTAATAAAATTTAATAATAATTTTTAAAAAAAGTTTCCCTACTCAGTGTTCTAAACATGGGTTCTCTGGGCCTGTGTGATTGAGAAGAATCCTCCAAGGTCTTTCAGGAGACAGTATCGGGTTACAGCCCTCCCTGCTGTCAAGCCCTGCAGGGTATTTCTTCTACAAATTCACCTACTTTCAAGTTATTATTGCTGTGCAAATCTGCTGTCAAGGATCTCAACTACAATGTTGAAGAGCAAGGATAGTACATGAAAGACTAAGGTGCACCTTACCTAAATCATCATATCATTAACTGTTTCATATGCATCTGAAAGCTGAATAATAAATAAGGAAGCTTAAAGAAGGATTGAGGACTAAACTAGTTGTTGTTATGTGCCATCAAGTCTCCTGTGACTCATAACGACGCTATATACAACAGCCCTAAACCCTGCTCTATCCTGTGTCAACCTCACTGTCTCTGACACACCCACTCCGATTATCCCAGTCACTGAATCAATCCACTTCATAAAGGGTAGTTCTCTCCTGTGCTGTCCCTCCACCCTACCAAGCATGATGTTCTTCTCCAAGGACTGATCTCTCCTTGCAACATGTCCAAAGTATGTCAGACGAAACTTCAGAATCCTTGCCTCCAACGAGAAGCCTGACTTAACCCTCTCCAAGGTGAACTTGCTCATTTTCTTTGCAGTCCATGGTATATTCAATACCCTTCTCCAATACCAATTGGTGCTCAAAGACACCAATTCTCCTTCTATCCTCCCTAGTCATTGTACAGTACTCTAACGCATAGCAAGTGATTGCAAAGACCATGGCCTGTATCAGGTGGACCTTAGTCTCTAGAGTGACACCACTGCTCATCAGTACTTTGGCGAGGTCTCTAACAGCAGACTTTTCCATCACAATACACATAGAAAATAAAAAATAAGTAAATAAATACACACATAAATAAAAATGAAATCTTAAAAAAAAAAGAAGGAATGATGTCTTTGAAATGTGATGATATTGGCCAAGAATATGGAATATGTCAATGAACTAATAAATATACCTTGGGAGAAGTACAATCAGAGTTAGGAGCTTAGGAACCAGGATGGCGAGACTTCATCTCACACACTCTGGACAAGTTATCAGGACGGACCAGTTCCCGGGAAAGGCTGTCATGCTTGAAGAAGTGGAGGATCAGTGACAGAGAGCAAGACCTGCAATGAGGTAGAGTGACACAGAGACTGCTCAGTTGACTCTAGCACAAGAGAAATTGTGAGAAGAGTACAGGAACTCGTGGGCTTTTGTCCAGCGGTACTTGGAGCCTCTGTGGGACACAGAGGACTTTACAGCTCCTAGCAAACAGCCACCTTTACAAAAACAGACTGCCGCATCAGCTTCTGGTGAGTTTACACAGTCATCCTTTCAGTTAGCAGTGAATGCCTAACCACTGCACCACCAGGGCTCCTTCCACGGCCATTCTTTCCCAAAATTAACCACCACCCTGACTTCCAACATCATTAATTGATTGACTTGTGGAACTTTATTTAAAAAAATAATAACAAATGCTACAGTATGCTTTATTTTCTGTCTTGCTTAATTAATTTTACATTTGAGGTTCAAACTTGTTGTTACCTGACCCAATAGTTTACTATGCTGTTGTTGTTGTTGTTAAGTGTCGTCGAGTTGTAGTCGACTCATAGTGACCCTACGAATGAAAGACCTGAATGCTTCTGTAACTTTCTTCCTTTCTCCAGGTTCATAGGGTTTCCAGAGGCAAGCTATTTCAGAAGTGGATGTCACTCCTGCTTCTCTAAGCTTGTTTTAATCGGGGAGCTCCACCAAACACTGTCCACCGTGGGTAACCATTCTCACATTTGACACATCAATGTCTCAGTGTTTGGCTTCACAGCACAAGTTACCTCTGTACAGCAAGTGGACAGATCAGGGATATACAACCTAGAAGAATGTTAGACCAAAAACAATTAAAAACAGGCCCGAGGGCCGCAGATTAGAGTCACCACCTTTGGTTTGGTAGTATCACTTTCTGTCCACTAGCCCAACTGATCTCTCTCTATGCTGCTGTTATTGTTGTTGTTGTTAAGTGCTGTCAAGTCATAGTTGGCTCATACTGAACCTATGAACGAAGGACCTGAACGCTTGTATAACTTTCATCCTTTCTCCAGGTTGTATAATATTCCGTTATACATGCAATCTCACTTCTTCATCCATTTTGTAGTTGGTAGACACAGGTGATTTACCTGTTAAGAGCACAAAGCATTTTCAAATACTGCAATTGAGAGAGGTAAGTAGTTCAGATCCTTTGAAAAATCAGCCTTATCTGTCCAAATTGAACACAGTATATTCCTTGATGCCCCAACAGTTGTGTTCCAGGTGTATCTACTCAAACAAACACAGTCACTTTCAAGGCAAAATCAGTGTGAAAGAATGTTCCTCGCAGCACTATTCCTATTTATTTTTATTACTATAAACAAGGCAATTGTCATATCTGTCACACGAGTTTGGTAAAATTGGATAAGCATCTTGGAAAGGTGTATATTTAGAAACACTGCTTGAAATGGTGTGAAACAAAGTACTTTGCAGGCTTTGTGACTTGGCTAAATAAAATCATGACTAGAAATGAACCTAGGTATTAAAGTTCAGCCTGCTGGAAATAATGTTACATGTAGGTCTATGATGTGTCAATCTCACTATTGTGCTGCTTTGTTGAAGAGCTGCACGGCAAACAGTTCACAGACTTTGCAAAGCAATTGGACATAAGATTTTCTTTCACTGGGAGCTTGAATCCGGCAGTGAGTTTTCCATTTAATAATTAGCTTCACTAATGATTTCATTGTCATCTTAAATTACTGTTAACTGAACCTGAAATCCACTTCATTAACTTTAAAAATATAAGGCCACTGGTAAATTGAATTTAAAATGCCTGCAGCAAAAAATAACAAAGAAAGGAGAGACTTAGTACATGATTTTTTCCCCCAAATCCTTGGTATCACAAATTATTTTGAAGAGATCATCTTAATAAAGAGATAGTTCTGTTAAACGTTCTAAAACAAGCATTTTGGAAAACTTCATCTTTAATCAATTAACAATATGAACACCGAGAACAAAATCTATTAGCATAGAGAAATTGCTTCTCAACATTGGAAACACTGTTGTTGTTGTTGTTGTTGTTGTTGTTGTTGTTGTTGTTATATGCCACTGAGTTGTCTGCAACCCACAGGGACCCTATGTGCATTAGCTCTGAACTGGGCCCCAGTCATGAGCGAGTCTCGCTGACTCTGACCCACTTATCCCTATTACTCCAGTCACTGTGTCAATCCATGTCATCCAAGGTTTTCCTCTCCTTCACTGTCCCTTCACCCTTCCAAACATGATGCCCTTCTCCCAGGACTGGTCCCTCCTGGCCCTGTGCCCTAAGTATGTGAGACGGATCTTCAAAATCCTAGCCTCCAAAGAGAAACTTGGTTTCACCCTCTCCAAGACAAAACTGTTTGTTCTCTTGGCAGTCCATGGAATGTTCAAGACCCCTCTTCAGCAGACAGCAAAGACATCAATTCTTCTTTTGTCATCCTTTGTTACTGTCCAGCATAGCAAGGAATTGTGAAGACCATGGCCCAGATCAGGCACGCCTTAGTCTCTACACTAACATCATTACTCTTTAGCACTTTGGAGAAGTCTCTGACAACAGACTTTCTGGATCTCATCTTTTGATTTCCTGACTGCTGTGATATCTAAATACATTTTTATTTAAGTAAGTTAGCAGCTAGTTGGGCTAACATCCAGGCTACAGGACTCCAGTAGCTCGAATCCATCTGTGTCTCTGAGGGAGAAAGCTGAGGAAACTCTTCCCATTATATCTGACAGTCTCAGAAACCCAAAAGAGCAGCGTTGTGAGTAGAAAACAGTTCAATCACAGTGAGTTTAAGAGGTTTCTAAATTTTCATTTACTAGGAAAACAGTACATGTGCAGGCTGGGTTTAGAAGAGATTGTGGTAGTAGGGATATTATAGCTAAAATTAGATGGATCTTGGCTAAAAGCAAAGAATACCAGAGGAATGTCTATCTGTGTCTCATTGACTAGGCTAAGGTGTTTGACTGTGTGGATCACAACAAACTGCAGCTGACTCTGAGAAGAATGGAAATTCCAGGACATTTGTGCTTTTGTGGAACTTATACTTGGACCAGGAGGCAGTCAACAGAACAGAACAAGGAGACACTGCATGGTTCAAAATTGGGAAGGGTGTACAGCAGGGACGTATTCTGTCTTCATACTTTTTAAATCTATATGCAGAACAGATAATCCGGGAGGCTGGGTTGTATGAGGAGGAATGTGGCATCAGGATTAGAGAAAGATTAATCAACAACCTGCATTATGCAGATGACACAACCCTGCTTGCTGAAACTGAGGAAGTCCTGAGGGCTTTGCTGCAGAAGGTCAAGGACTGCAGTATTCAATATTGATTGAAGCTCAACAGTAAGAAAACAGATTCTCACCACTGGGCCAATTGACAGCATGTTTATGGATGGTGAAGAGACTGAGTGTTTTAACAGTTTTACTTTGTTTGGCTCCACAGTCAACGCTCTTGGTACCAGCAGAGTACTGAAGAGCAATGATGTCAGTCTGGAGACTAAGGTGTACCTGATCCAGGCCATAGTCTTCACAATTGTTTGCTATGCTTCAGAGAGCTGTACAATGACTAGGGATGATAGAAAGATAATTGATGCCTTTGAGCTGTGATGCTGGAGAAGAGTGTTGAGTATACCATGGACTGCCAAGAAAACAAACAGGTTTTTCCTGGAGAAGGCGAAACCAGGCTGCTCTTTGAGGCAAGGATTCCGAAGCTTCGTCTGACATACTTTGGACATGTTACAAGAGGGACCAGTCCTTGGAGAGGGACATCATGCTTGGAGAATGGAGGGACAGAGCAGGAGAGGAAGACCCTCAAAGAGATGGATTTACTCAGTCACTGGAACAATGGGGCTAGGTGTTTCAGAGACAATAAGATTGGCACAGGATAGAGCAGGGTTTAGGGCTGTTGTATACAGGGTTGCTATGAGTCACAAGTGACTTGATGGCACATAACAACAACAACGGGAAAACAATCAGAACTATTTGGTGGTGGCAATTTAGCAAAATAAAGCCAAGATAGAAGTTATTTTAGCTTTTTTTTTAAGATTTAAAAAAACAATGGTAAATCCATATTTACCAATCAAATACCCCAAAAATTCCAGTTTCTAACGAAGAGAAATAAAACTATCTACCCAAGAGAAATGAAAACCTATGTCCACAAGACTTTCTGCACATAAATGTCTACAGCAGAGAGTCCCTGCTATGGACAGGTAATATGTTTTACGCTAACTGAAAGGCTGGGAGTTCGAATCCACCCAGAAGAGCCCAAGAAGTGCATGCGAATCTACTTCCCTTCAAAATAATCTATTGAAAACCCTCTGGGCCACTGTCCTGCCTTCCTGCATACGAGTCACTGTGAGTCAGGACCAACTTAATGACACCTGGCTGTCTCTAGCAGCTTTAGTCAGAGTGGCTGAAAACTCAAGAAAGCTTACACACCCATCAGCTGATTAGTAACTAAGTAAATGGGATTCAGGCCCACAATGGAATATTATGTAGCAACAAAAAGTAATCCAGTACTGAGAGCTGTTAAAATATAGATGAACATTAAAATATGGGCACCTTTCTGGAAGGCAGTTTGGCGCTTCCTCAAAAAGCTGAACATAGAAATTCCATGTGACCCAGCTATTCTACTACTTGGAATATACCCTGAGAATATGAGAACTGAGGCACAAACGGAGATTTGTACACCAATGTTCGTAGCAGCATTATTCACCATCGCAAGAACATGAAAACAGCCCAAATGTCCAACCACAAATGAATGGATTGAGAAATTATGGTACATTCACAGCATGGAATACTATGCAGCACGCAGGAGCAACAACTTTGTAAATTATTACCTAACTTGGGAGGAACTGGAGAGCATTATGCTGAGTGAACTCAGTCCCACAAGGATAAATATTGCATAAAACCATTATTGTAGAATGAGTATAAGGATCCAGGAGGGGTGGGAGAGGCTGGAAGCAAAGGGACGTGGATGTGCAAGAGGAGGGGGCGATTAATCATTGGGTTGTACAATTTGATGGGTAGTGGGTGAGGAAAATTAAAATAATTTGTTCAAATTTGTATTTGAATTTTGTAAGCAAACTAGTAAAAAAAAACCATATGGGCAAAACAAAACAAAGCATATGGACACACAAAATTGAAGCTAAAAAAGTCAGATGCAAAAAGAATACATAGCTTTATGAGTCCCTTTATAAGAAAGGTTGTCAATGCAGGAGCAACGATTTTGTAACTTACTGAGAGACAAAACTTCACCTTGCTTGTTTCTAAGGAATATCAAGTTGCACTTTTCCAAGACATACCTGTTTGTTCTTTTGGCTGTCCATGGAATATTCATTACTCTTCTCCAACATCACAATTCAAAGGCATCAATCATTCTTCTACCATCCTTAACTGTCCAAGTCTCAGAACCATAGCAAATAATTGAAACAACCAGGGCATGAATCAAGGGTTCCTTCATCTTCAAACTCACACTATTGAATTTCAACATTTTGAAGAGGTCCCTGACATACCACCAACTAATTATTCATGTGCAAGTTCAACTGAAGTTGAAGATGAAAATAAATCCACAAGGACCAAATACAACCTTGAGGCAATCCCACCTGAAAGAAAAAGTCAGCTTTTAAGAATAGGTTCAAGGCATTGATCACCAATGATCTAAGACAAGAGAAGCTGTAGGATGAAATCAAGGATATCGTTACCCATGAGAGAGCAAAAGGTCATGACAAAAACAGGAGAAAGAAAAACCCAAAATGTCAGAAGAAACTATGGAAATTGCATTAGAACATCGAGAATCCAAAAGAAAGAGGAAGAAGCTAAAATAAAAGATCTGAATAGGAAATATCAAAGAGCTGCTCTAGAAGACAAAACAAAGTAATAAAATGCACGAAGAACTGGAATCTGAGAATAAAAAAGGAAGAACTCGCTCAGCATTTCTAAATCTGAAAGTACTAAAGAACAAATACAAGCCTCCAGTTGCATTACAAGAGATGCCGTCAGAAAAATTTTAAATAATCCAGGAAGCATCAAAAGAAGGAAGGAATACACGGAATCAATGTATCAGAAAGAATTGGTTGACCCTGAAAAATTTCAGGAAATACCATATGAACAATAGCCAATTGTAACAAAGGAAGAAGGTGAAGCTGTGCTGAACACTGGCAAAATATGAGGCCCCCATAATTGATGGGGTACCAACCCTCAGGTTTCTACAGAGACAGCCTGATGTGTTCACCAAGCTGTGCCAGGAAATTTGGAGAACAGCTAGACTGACCAGAAGATATTAATATTTGTTCCCCTTCCTGAGAGAGGTGAACCAACAGAATGTCAAAAATTATCAAACAATGTCATTAATTTCATATGCAAGTAAAGTCTTTCTGAAGATTATCCAAAAATGGCTGGAATAGTACATTGAGTAATTTTAGAATTTCTAGCTGAGTTTAGAATAGGCTATGGCACCAGGAATGTCATTGCTGGCATCCAATGGATCTTGGTGGGAAGAAGAAATACTAGATGGACATATATTTATGTTTTATTTACTATGTAAAGGTATTTGAGTGGATCGTAACAAATTGTGGTTAACACTGACAAGAATGGGAATCCCAAGACACTTAATTGTGCTCGTGCAAAATCTATGCCTAGACCAAGATGTTGATGTCTGAACAGAGTAAAGGAGCACCATATAGTTTAAAATCAAGGGAGGTGTGTGTTAGGGTTGTATCTGCTCTATATATCTCTTTAATCTGTATGCAGGAAAATAATTCAAGAAGCTGGACAAGAATGTAGGATGAGAATTAGAGGAAAATTAATTGACAATCTGTGTGATGGTGATGGCACGAGTTTCCTTGCTGAAAGGGAAGACGACTTGGAACACTTGCTGCAAAAAAGCAAAGACTGCAGCCTTCAATATGAATCACATCTCAGCATCAAGAAAACAAAAATCCTCTCCACTGGGCCAATAGAAAATATCATGATAAATGGAGAAAAAGATGTGAGTTGTAGACTTTTTCATCTTACTTGGATCCACAATCAACACCCTTGGTACCTACCCATGGTCAAGAAATCAAAAGCTGTGCTACCCATAAAGATCCACTAATATAAAATGTTCCAAAAAAGTTTACATATATAGAGAATTAATCTTGAATGTTTAGCAGAACAGGAAAGGAAGAAGTCAAAGATCAATAAATAGATAATGTTGCTGTTGTTGTTGTTGTTGCTACGTGTCACGAAGTCAGAACTGACCCAAAGCTGACCCTCCAGAAGGCTTTCAAAAGTTGTGGATCACACAGCAAGAGATTCCCTCTTTTTCTCAAGCACCGCAGCTGATGGATTTGAAATTTCCTTTTCTTTGGGAAAGATCCTAAATGGGTGAAAGGAAAGCCAATATCCAAGAAAGAAATTATGAAAATGGAAG
>NW_006399777.1:9118260-9137668 GCF_000299155.1 Elephantulus edwardii
GGAGGAGAGGAGAGGAGAGGAAACACGAAGAAAAGAATGGTTCAGAGAGATATGTCTCTGGATTGGGAGGAAATGAGAATTACAGGAAAGAATCAGGGGAGTTTTGATTACATTTTAAGTATTAAGAATGTATGTAAATGATTGAAGGAAAAAAAGAATTTGCTTGTTAAACTTGCACTAAAATAAAAAAATTTAAAAATCTATTTACAGCCTTGGACACTCGGTGGAGGGATGCTGGAGTGGGAGTCCCTCCAGGCAGGGAAATGAGGAGTTGCCTTGAAGCCCTGTGTGCGGGCAGGCCATCTTCTAACACTTAGAATGAGTCTTGGAGACCAGGGCGCCAGCCAGGAGCACATTTCTGCGGAGTAATTCTTTCAAGCTCTAAAATAAGCTGGGAACAGTCTATTCTCGGGGCACTGTGTCTCCTCTGTGTCACTTTTAATGCCGCCGGAGGCCATTATGCAACGATTTGAGGAGAAGTTGGCTTTTCAAAATGGCATATTTTCTCTCCCATCTTCAAGAGCTCACCCCATATTTCACACAGGTCAGTTGCGAGCTGTCCCACCAGGCAGATGAACTCCTGGTCTCAGCGCCAAACGGTGTGTGGGGAAGAGGACAGGCTGTGTCACCATGATGGACACAGCCCACCAGCCTCAGGCCTGCAGCCTGTCCTGCGATGCCCACACCCTCAGAGCATTGCACGTTCAGACCTCCTAGCTGTGGTTTCCAGCTGACTCCAGCAGCCTCTGTGGTCGCTTCTGTCACTCAGATAAATAACAAAGCCTGGTGCTCCATAAACAGCAGGAAGTGGAGAAAGAAAAGCTGCCTGTCTTTGCTGGGCTTCCTGGGACAGAAAGCTGAGGCCTGTGGAGGACGCTGGGCTCATGATACATCGCTTACAGATGCAAGATCCTTCCAGATTTCTAAGGGTCTTAACTGTACATCTTTTACCTTTCTGGCAGCAGTCCTGTGTCTGTTTTCTCTTAACTCTCATGGAAGCAAATGGAATAGATTCTGTAGAGGTCAACAAGAAGGCCTGAATTTTTTTTAATTAATTTTAATGAAAGTTTGCAGAGACTTTGGATTTCCATTCATTCATTGTTGCACTTTTCTCCCTGCGCACCCCTCCCCGCACTCCCCCCCCCATTTGCTTTTCTCTTTGAAAAGTAAAAGAAAAATTTTTTCATTGTTATACAAACCCTTCCCCCAAGTCCACTCCACTCTGCAGCCTTCTTTCTGGACTCCTTTCATGACAATAATACCTAATCATATATCCCCTTTAAACAGTTCTCTCCCTCATCTGTTTCAATATAGTATACATAATTTATCTCCTCTTTCTCAGTCTCCCCCAACCCCGATGTCAGCCCCATTTTACAACAGCGGCCCTATTGCAATATTGGGGGTTTTTTGTGACTGAGATATTTCACTCAGTATAATGTCCTCCAGGGTCACGCATTTTGTATAATATTTCATGAGTTCTTTGTTTTTCAATGCAGCGTAGTATTCCATTGTGTGAATATAGCACAGCTTCTCTATCCATTCATTTGTTGATGGGCACTTGGATTGTTTCCAACTCTTTGATATTGTGAACAAAGCCGTGAAAAACATGGCTGTGTATATACCTGCTTGAGTGGCAGTTAAGGCCTGAATTTTTAAGTATGCCCAGACCCAGACAGAAAATTCTAGTGTTTCCGTTGAGTGGGGTTTTGCGTTCTACTTTCTGGGCTTGGCTGTCCAGTCTTCAAACCCTTACAGGCTCTGACAAGGCTACTTGAAACCTGCTCTGCAAAGGATTGTCTGAGCCTCTCATCCTGTGTGAACAAGGACTCTGCGTTATAAATACATCTTTCAAAATAGTACTATGCGTCCTATTAAGGATAATGGCAGCGACTTCTACTGGCCTACTGGTAAGGAATTGTACTGCCAACCCAAAGGTACCTGGTTCAAATCTATCAACGGCAATTTCAATGGGCAATTTCCTTCCATATAATTTACCACCTCTGAAAACCCACTAGACAGTCAGTTATGGGTTGGTTCCAACTCAAAGACACACAATAGCAACAAGGATGATGGCAAAAAAAAAATAATTAGAGGATTTTGTATAATCCAAGTATTAATAAAATATATACTTGAAAGAAGGATGTTTATTAATTTGGTTCAGGGGAGAAAGGTAACCCACAAAACAGTACATACCAAGTAGTGTCATTTGTGCAAAAAGGAGAGCAGGGATGTATGGACTTGTACATCGAAAAGACTGAAAGAGTATGCACTCCAATATAAACAGTCTGGTCTTTATGAGGAAGACTAGCTTGTTATTTAGTTATTTGTACTTAATTCTTTATTTCTCTCTGCTTTCTATACTGAATACGCATTCCTTTTGCAATATGGAAAAAATGCTATTTTAAGGAATGCGTGCTCCAGGGTGGATGCTGAGAATAATTAAGGGTTAGCTCTTGATTGAGAACTACGTGGGATATTAATAAAATGCTATTCCAGGGGCCCGCCTTTGTCGCGGCTCCTGCATCATCATGATACCGCTGGAGTGTATTACTATTGTTACCCTGGCCTCAAAAATAAAACACCTACAACTAGGTCATGGTGTTAACTGTGACTCACAAAAATGAATCAGGGTGTAGAAGGCACACCACTAAAAAGCTTAGTTAAACATACTGCCAGTCAACACCCAGAATTAGCCCCACTAACTTGAGAATCTGAGTTTAGGATTTGGGCTTCTTTTTGTAAAAATGACGGTTGCACGGACTTAATCTTTAAGCAGCTATTTCTACCTTGAATGAGTTAAAAAACAACTCATTCGAATAGCCAGCAGACACAATAAAGTAAAGTATTAGTAAAGAAAATTAGCAAAGTACTTGGACCAAGAGGCAGTCGTCAGAACAGAGCAGGGCAACGCTGCATGGTTCAAAATTGGGAAGGGTGTACATCAGGGATGTGTCCTGTCTCCATACCTTTTCAACCTGTATGCAGAGCAGATTATCCGAGAGGCTGGGCTCTATGAGGAGAATTGTGGCATCAGGATTGGTGGAAGATCTATCAACAATCTGCGTTATGCAGATGACACAACCTTGCTCGCTGAAACTAAGAAGGACCTCATACACTTACTGCAGAGGGTCAAGGACTGCAACCTTCAATATGGACTGAGGCTCAATGTCAAGAAGACAACAATTCTCACCACTGGACCAATCGGTAGCATCAGGATCGATGGCGAAGAGATTGAGATTGTTCACAGCTTCAGTTTGCTCAGCTCCACGGTCAACATTCTTAGCACCAGTAGCCAGGAAATAAAAAAACGTATTGCGATGGGAAAGTCTGCTGTTAGGGACCTCTCCAAAATACTCAAGAGCAACAGTGTCTCTCTGGAGACTAAGGTCCGCCTGATACAGGCCATGGTTTTTGCGATCACTTGTTATGCATCAGAGAGTTGGACCATGACTAGGGAGGATAGAAGGAGAATTGACGCCTTTGAGCTGTGGTGCTGGAGAAGAGTATTGAATGCACCATGGACTGCCAAGAAAACAAACAGATTCATTGTAGAGAGGATTAAACCAGGCTGCTCCTTGGAGGCAAGTATTCTGGGGCTTCGTCTGACATACTTTGGACATGTTGTAAGGAGAGGTCTTTAGAGAGGGACATCGTGCTGGGCAGAGTGGAGGGACAGCGCAGGAGGGGAAGACCCTCTATGAGGTGGATTGATTCAGTGACTGGGGTAATCGGGATGGGTGTGTCAGAGGCAATGAGATTGGCACAGGATAGAGCAGGGTTTGTGGCTGTTGAACATAGGGTCGCTATGAGTCTCAAACGACTCGACGGCACATAACAACAACAACAACAACAACATTAGTTAATTTGGCTAAGTTGCTCTTTCAGGACATCCCTCCCACCTTTTCCAATAGAGAAAATAAAAATAGGAATCCTTTAGAATTTTCAAAGCTCATGAGTTAAATTCAAACTTTTTCCATTTCTTTAAAAAGACTACGGCACTTCATAGCCTGATAATTTATTTCTCTCACATCAATTCCCCTCATGCTAGAATTCGTTAGAAACATTGCTCTGTGGGGTTTCTCCCCCCTCTTCTTTTCATTAATTATTCAGCCTTGTGTCTGGTTTTGCTTAAAAGGTTTGAAGTAGAACTTTTAAGTGATCTTAGAATTTATTCATTCTCCTTGAAGTGTTTAGGTAAAATATCCATGATAATAACATCTGTTAGATGCTAATTGATCATGAGAAAGCCTCCATTCTTAGTTGCATCCGTTCCGGGGGTTCTATCCAGATCCCGTCAACATCATTTGTTCTCAAACTTTGTGGCCTCAGATCGCTTTTAATTTTTCCTAATTATTGAGGACTCCCAAGAGCTTTGTGTTTGTTATTTTGTAGGTGCCACTGAGTCACATGGAATTATTCCTGGCGACCCTATGAACAGCCAGCCGACTTGACCCCTGCCCTATCCTACCATCATCATCATCTCTGACACACTTGAGCTCGTTGCTGAAGACACCACCTCATCCCTCTCATTGGGGATCTTCCTGTCTTCTGCTCACCCTCTATCTTTCCAATCAAAATGTGTCTTTCCAAGAAGAGCCTCACCTAGTTACATGTCCCAAACATGAAAGGCAAAGCTTTGCCACCTTGCCTCCAAGGAGCACTCTGGCTTTCTCTAAGACATATCTGCCCTTTTGACACTCCATGGAATTTTCAGTACTCTTCTCCAGCACCACACTCAAAGGCATCAATTCTTCTTCTGACATCCTTATTCACTGTCCAGCTCTCTGAAACATAGCAGAAGATTGAGAAAATTATGGCCTGTGTCAAACACACCTTAGTTTTCAAACTGACATCATTATTCTTCAGAATTTTGGAGAAGTCTTTAACAGTGGATTTTCCCAAAGCAATTCATCTCTTGATTTTCTGACTGCTGGTACCAACAGTGTTGATTGTTGATCTAAGTAAGATGAAACCATTGACACCCTTAATCCTTTCTCCATCTATTACAATGTTGACTGTTAGTACTATGGTGAGGACTTTTGTTTTCTTGATGTTGAGATGCAAACCGTACAGAAGGCTTCAGTCCTTAATCTTCTGCAACATGTTTCATGTCCTCCTCACTTCCACCAACAAGGTTGTGTCATCTGCAGGATGCAGGTTCTTGGTGAATCTTCCTCTGATCCTGAGGCTACATTCCTCTTCACGGAGCCCAGCTTTATGAATGATTTGTGCAGCATACAGACTGAATAGGCATGGAGAAAGGACCCAGCCTTGATGCATTTTAAACCCTTTCTGATTTTAAACCATGCAGGGTTCCCCTGCGCTGTTCAGACAACAGCTTCTTGATGTAGGTAGAGATTTCCCATGAGCATAATTAAGTGTTCTGGGATTTCTACATGGAGAGAAGCCCAAACTGCCTCCCAAAGGGTGGATCCCAACACATAATGATCCTCTTTCAGTTTTCCATATCTACATACTTTTGTGGAAAGAGATCGCCCATCTTTCTCCCAAAGAGTGCCTGAAGGACTCACACCACTGACCTGTCTTCTCGTGGCAGTCCATCTCACTGCTGCCACCAGGGTGAGAGCTACCAATATTGACAGTATTGGAAATTTAAACTGAGAAAAATTGGAAAATACTCCTTAATAAAAATAAAAACAAATAAACTAACTCAGCATTTTAACATAAGAATCCCATTTTATGAAAAGAGTATTTTAAAAAACAAAAGTTGCCAAAGTAACGTTACTATGCAGTTTTGCAAATCCCTTTACTGTCTGGCTTCTCAGATGACAGCTTAATCTTCCTAACTGTCTATATCCTCTTTCTTGCATTATCTCATGCATCTAGAGAGCCCCACAGGATGCTTGTGAGAAAAGGACTGTGGGAAGGGCAGACAAGGTCTTAGCATCATTAGGAAAACTGTTTCATTTCACGGAGGCCCTAAAAGGTTTCCTCAGTGCCCAATCCCAGAACTTTCTGTAACAGTCAGACAGTCATTGTTCTATATTAAGCCACAAGAGACACAGGTGAGTTGGTGTCATCTCATGGCTGCGTAGGAGTCAAATCAGACATCTACCTCGCCCAGCTGCCACCTAGTCCATGACGGCCAAGAGCAAGCTTGGAGGGGCAGAGAACTGTCCCCCACTGAGGTTCCAAAGCTGCACATGTTTACAGAAGCCAATTGTTACATCTTTTTTCTGCAGAAGAGTATTGAATGTACCATGGACTGCCAAGAAAACAAACAGATTCATCCTAGAGAGGGTTAAACCAGGCTACTCATTGGAGGCAAAGATTCTGGGGCTTCATCTGACATACTTTGGACATGTTGCAAGGAGAGACAGGTCTTTGGAGAGGGGCATCATGCTGGGCAGAGTGGAGGGACAGCACAGGAGGGGAAGACCCTCTATGAGGTGGACTGATTCAGTGACTGGGGTACTCGGGATGGGTGTGTCAGAGGCAATGAGATTGGCAGGATAGAGCACGGTTTAGGGCTGTTGTACATAGGGTCGCTATGAGTCACAAATGACTCGAGGGCACATAACAACAACAACAATTGGAGGGAAGGGGAGGGTTCAAACCTCCCAGTCTTTGGTCACCAGCTAAATGTCTTAATCACATTGCCAGAGCTACGAGGTATCTAGCACATGACACTAAATATTTTCTGAGTTGAGAACTACTTTGCTGAGCACAGCTGTTTGCTCCTCAATCTACAACTAAGAATCAAGATGTCTTTGTGCCTTGTGTTGAGACAAGAAAAGAAATGCCACTTTCCCCCAGTTTTTAGCTAGAACGAGCATGGGGGGGGGTCCTCTTTCTGGACCATCCTCAATCTTGTTCCTCAACCTCAGAAGAAGATGCACTTAGCATTGGTCGTAACAAACAGAAGGGCCCTAGGCATCCCTCAGAAAACCCACGTCCTCTAAGCCCATGTCAGACTACCCCACAGATAGGTCCTGGGCTGCGTTCGCTTCCTCGCTCAGCTTCAAAGAGACTGCAGACAGAGGTCCAGCTCACAGAGGTCAAACAGCTGTCACTCCTAGACTACTTTCTATGCCTTTTTTTATTTAATGCCAGGAGAGGGGCAGCCTTCCTCTAGGAAATATTATTACTCAATGGAAACACGTTAGCGAGCATTTTATAACCCAGTCCTTGTTCCAGAGATCCATCACAGGAAAATCAAACTTTGAATCATCTAAGTGACAAGACTGAGAAGAAAAAAAAATGAATATAGGAAATTAGGTATGGAAGAAATCCTTATTACAATTGTTCATGTGCCCACTTAAATCACAGTCAACCAACGTTCTTTTCCTCACTCTTTCCCTCTCCCCAGCCCCTTTTCCTCCCCTCTCCTTCCCACTTCTTCCTCCTCTCTTTTCTCTCCCTTCCATGCCCCTTCTTGTTACTCCTTCCCCTCCCTCTCCCTCTCCCCCTCCCTCTCCAGCCGTCCCCTCCTCTCTCTCCTCCTTCCTCTCCCTGACAATCTCTCCTCTCATTGCCATCTGATTTGATTCATAACTGACCATCCAGCTCGTCTCCAAGGCTGTAAATCACACATGGAAAGATTCCCCTTCTCCTCAGAATCTGTGGGTGGAGTCAACCCATCTGAGGAGTGTGGCCTTTGGGTTAGCTGCACAACTCTATTCACCAGGTACCAGAGCTCTTCCAGGGTCCACTAAAAGCATGCTGACCTCTGACAATGGAGCATTCACTCCCATGACCCCCACATGCACACACCCTGTTCACCAACGGGGGTCGTACCAGCTGATTTCTATTTTACCTAAGTTATGGCCAAAACAGTCCATCCACAGAGAATGGCCATAAATTCAAGCTGGATTCATAAAAGGCCATGGCACAGGGTTAACATTGCTGATGCCACATGAATCTTGGGGGAAAGGGGAAAATACCAGAAAGATGTTTTACTGACTTTGCAAAAACACTTAACTGTGTGGATCATAAGTTTGGCTACTGTTGAGAAGAATGAGAATTCCAGAACCTTTAGTTGTGTTCAAGTGAAACCTATCCACAGAAGTAAACCAAGAAGCTATTGTCTGAACAGAACACAGTAACAATGCAGGGTTTAAAATCACGAAAGGTGTGCATTACGGTGGTATCTTCTCTCCATATATATTCAATCTGTATGCTGAGCAACTCACGCAAGAAGTTACACTATCTGAAGAAGAATGTGGCATCAGGACTGGAGGAAGATTCATCAAGAAGCTGCGTAATATTGATGACACACCCATTCCTGCAGAAAGTGAAAAGAGCTTGAGGCATTTGATGCCAAAGGGCAGAGACCACAGCCATCAGACTCAACACAGTAATTGCAGTCAAGAAATCAAGTGATGAGAAGGTGCAGCCAGAGTGCTCATGCAGGCAAAGACAATAAAGCTTAGTCAGTCTGGAGACTAAGATGCACCTGATACAGGCCACAGTCTTCGCAATTGTGTCCTATGCATCAGAGAGCTGGACAATGAATAGGGTGGATAGAAGGAGAGTTGATGCCTTTGAGCTGTGGTGCTGGAGAAGCGTGTTCACTACACCATGGGCTGCCAGGGGGACAAACAGGTTGATCCTAAAGAGGTTGAAACCAGGATGCTCCTTAGAGGCAAGGATTGGGAGGCTTTGACTGATATACTTTGGACATGTTGCAAGGTGGGACCAGTCCTTGGAGAGGGACATCATACTTGGAAGTGTGGAGGGACAGAGGAAGAGAGGAAGACCCTTGATTGATTGATTGATTGATTGATTTAGACGGATTGATTTAATGAGTGGGGTAATGAGGGTCGGTGTGTCAGAGACAAAAAGGTTGGCACAGGATAGAGCAGGTTTCAGGGCTACTGTACATAGGGTTGCTGTACATAGGAACGCTATAAGCCTCAAGCGACTCAAAGGCACATAACAACAATAGTAGCAGCATACACTTTAGGCATGTAGCAACTTCAGGCATGTTGCTAGGAGAGGTTATTCCATGGAGAGCGACATCATGCTCAAGAAGGTGAGGGGACAGCAAAAGAGACAAAGACCCTGGGCTTAAGTGTATCAGAGATGGTGAGGGCGGCACAGAATAGGACAGTGTTCAGATCTGTTGTTCATCGGTTGCTATGAGTCATAGTCGACTTGACAGCACCTAACAATAACAATAACAACAATGTTGCAGCCTGGTGGTAAGAAGCTGTGCTGTATCCCAGAGATTCTTGGCTTGTAGCCACCAACTGCTCCAGCAGAGAAGAATGAGCAATCTCTTCTGCGATTAAATGCCTCTGAAAATCTACTAAAGGATCATCTGTGAATCACTTCCGACTCGATAGCACGCAGTCACACCGGGAACATGTCACATAGTAATACACTCCTGGAGCTTTATAAAACAAAGAGACAAAAATGATGCTTAAATCAACAAACTGCTATTCCAAGACACAATGTTTTACATTAAAAGGTGGAAGCATGACTACCCTCAAAATGTTTAAGGTACATCTGTAACGTTCTTAAAAAGGATTTTTTTTTTCTTTAATCAACTTTTAGCGTATTTTTTATATAACCCTAAGTGTTTAGTCCATGGGAGTACATAAAGAATGTATAACTTTAAATTGGAAAAAGATTTCTTCATAAGAGTATTTGTTGTTGTTGTTGTTGTTACGTGCCGTTGAGTCACCTGTGGCTCATATCAACTCTGTGTACAACAGCTAAGAAGCCTGCCCTGTCCTGAGCCAGACTGACTGATTCCGACACACCTACCCTCATTGCCCTGTAACTGTATCAATCCATCTCCTCCGGGGTCTTCCTCTCCTGCGCTGTCCCTCCACCCTTCCAAGCATGACGTCCTTCTCCAAGGACTGGTCCCTCCTGGCCACATGCCCAAAGTATGTGGGATAGAGCTTCAAAATCCTAGCCTCCGAGAAGAAACTTGATTTCACTCTCTCCAAGACAGGCCTTTTTGTTTTCTTGGCAGTCCATTGTATTTTCAAGACTCTTCTCCAGCACCACAACCCAAAGGCATCAATTCTTCTGTCATCCTTAGTCACTGTCCAGCTCTCTGTTGCTTAGCAAATAATTGCAAAGACCATGGCTTGGATCATGCGCACCTTAGTCTCTAGACTGCTTCTCAGTACTCTGGAAAGGTCCCTAACAGCAGATTTACCTAATACAATTCATCTTTTGATTTCCTGACTGCTGGTGCCAAGAGTGTTGGTTGTGGCATGGTGCTTCCAATCAGCATTTGAAAATAAAAGGTAGGCCCAGACAAGAACTGGGATTAGCTGTTGTTTTTAAGTTCCCTTGTTTATTTGAACTGGTTTCAGTGATCAGGAAGACATCCTCACGGAAATGGCCCCTGGGCTGGGTCTGCCAGGTCTGGCTTCTCCTTCTGTAATGTGTGACTTTTAAATGATCAGATAAGGTGAATTCAAGAAATCTCTCACAAGAAGCCAAATTCAAGGAATGAATCCGTGAACTCCTTGTTGGTTTTCTTTTAATATCTTTTCCTTAGCAAGGTAAGGGAGCTCTGGCTGCCTAGCGGCAAGACACTGCGCTGCAATCCCAAAGGTGTGTGGTTTGAATCCACTCACTGCTTTGTGGGAGAAGGATGGACAGTCTCCTCCAACATCTTTGAAAACCCACCAGTAGGTCTCACTCAGTACAATCCGCATTGGTTTCCTTTTAATGTCTTTTCATTAGCAAGTTAAACCATATAAAATATCACAGTGTGTAATCAGCAGATGTTACCACTCTTGTTCCAATCCTCAAAGGCAAAGATCACATTCATAAAGGGATTGATAATAAAAGGCAATGATTTTTTAAAAAATGTCTTTGTTAATAAGTATTCAGTTTAAAATAGGGCATTTGGGAATGGAATCCTTTCATAAACCAGAACAGCTAGTCGCACTTTACCCTGCATTGTTGTTGCTGTTTTGTGTGAGCACTGAGTTGGAACTGACTCATAGCTGACCCTCCAGTGGGTTTTCAGACGTAGTTTAATTGCACAGAAGGAGATTGGCCATCCTTCTCCTGTGGAGCAACTGGAGGGTTCAAACCACGTACCTTTGGGATTACAGCACAGCTTCTTGCCACTAGGCCACCAGAGCTCCCTCACCCATTACTTCTCCACAAAAACTTTCCAACTAAAAACACCTTATGGTCTCAACTCTTTTCCAGCCTTTCACTTCCTCAAATTGTTGTTTTATTGCTTTCTCACTTCTTATAGCTTTCCTCACTTTCAGTTCACTGAAAGCAGAAGCTTCACTCTTTGGTCCTTCTAAACTGGATAGCTTTGTCCTAAGTTCCAGTGTTTTGTTTTGTTTTCAACTATAAAGAGATTTCCATGTAGCAGAAAGAAAAACATTTTATAACACAAATAAGAATAAAATAAAACTGGAAATCTTAACCTGGTATATTACATTTGGATAAAGGGATTCCCTGCGTTGATACTCCCAAGTTCCTTGAAAAAACCAGAAAGCAACAAACAACAAACCAGCCCACTAGAATGCATTATCTGTTTACTTCCGCACCTCTTACATTCTCCTGGCTCTTCCTGTCCAAACGGGTGGCTCTAGTGTTTCCTCCAGGTGTCATATTAAGTATCACCAGCTGGAAGAAGCTCCCAGTCACGTATTGTTCACTTATTAGTATCACTCTGTGCCACAATGGCCTCATATCCTACTGATCTCATTCTTGGGCCTTACTTATTAAGCTTCAGTTATTTTGATCTATCCATGTACTTATGATGTTTCAAGTTTTCTTCTGGAATTTAAAGGACATAAATTGTTCTTTGCTGTTGAGAAGATACCAACTCATATTAACCTCACCGATGCAGCAGAACTGCCCTATAGTACTGGTAATGAATTGTGTTGCCAACTCAAAGGTTTACAGTTCAAATTCACCAGCTGCTCCATTGGAGAAAGATGAGTAATCTCTTCTCCTGCGATTTACTGTCTCAGAAAACCCCCTGGAGGGTCAGTTATGGGTTGGTTCAATGTTACACAACATAGGCTGCTATCAAGGGTTCCAAGCAGGAGTGGCATCCACTTTTCTAACCAGCATGCCACTGGAAGTTGTGTGAACTTTAATAAATGGGAATGGTTGTGGAAGGGCTACAGGCCTTTTGTTCATGGGGTGGCTATGAGTAGTGCTCAACTTGATGGCCATCAACATCAACAAGAGCAAATATGGAAGTGGATTTCCAGAGCTTTCAGCTGACGAGCCCATGGGTGGGCTCAAACAGCCAGTCTTCTAGTTAGTAGTCAATCACCTAATCTTTATGTCGCTAGAATTCCTTATAGCAGGGAGCAAAGTTGTTTTTCTCACAGCTCCCTACCCAAAAACTCTGCATGATGCCTGGCACGTTAAGGATAGTCTTCCATTTATTGAAAGAAGTAACATAAATTCACAGGTTCATTGCCAAGAAAGAGCAGTTATTAAACCTTTAATACACTTGGAACTTTTTTGTGCATACGTATCTTTTCTTTCTGAAAAAAACAGGCTCATATGTATGTAGTAGCACTGTTATGCGTTCGGTTCACCTGAAATATTCCATAAGCATCTTCCTCTGACAGAATTACTGATTACTTTCATCTGAATGCAGCTGAGGCTTGCATTACGGGTAAACTAATTTCCTACTTTTTCCAAATTCACTGTATTTTGTTTTCTAACTTTTAACTAATTCAGATATATCATATCTCCTTTCTGAATGTGAACAAAGGAATATCTTTCAAGATGACTCATTCATTAGCTCTAGCAATTTTCTCTTCTCACATTACATTATTTAAGAACTCTTGATTTCTGCTCCTTTATAATTACAAAATAATGTGCACTGTTTTAGTGCTGTTCTTCTGGTTGTTAGATCCTATCTCATATTATTTCAACATATAATAGTGATAGCCATTTTTCTTTTCAAAGTACAATAGTTTTCTAGTCAAAATGCAGCATTATCTATACAAACAATAATACTATCTACTGGTACTTTACCTATATATTTTCTTTTATCCTGAATTAATCATTACATTTGCTCTCATGTTTCCATGACAGATTTTATTTTTGTAGAATTTTTTTCCCTCTTGCCTGGCTTCCCACCAAATATCATAATTACATTAACAGTCCTCTTCAGCATTTGGCCATATGATTGTTTCTTCCAACTCTAGCCAATAATTTTTTATTTTGTGCTCTATAAATGGATCGATTGCACTTAAGTCAATTCTCTCCAAAACTCAGGTATATTTCTTACAAATCATCACAAATATCCAATTAAACTCTTTGCTCAAGACTCTCCTTTGTGATTTACCCGGCACTTTGTGCACATTTCTAGCTTTTTTCCCATCGCTTCTATAATTAAAAAGAGCTCTGGGGCTACAAAAACGTGATTCTTAACACCCAAGGGGCAAAAAGTAGGAATTCTAGGAAATCCAAAGAGAAACTAAAGAACCAGAAAAAGAACAGGAACTTAATCACCAAAGAATTCTCTAGGACATTCTCTTCATTGCTGCACCTGATTTTATAGGAAAATAACAGAAATTGCGGAGTGAGGAGTGAGAGAGAGACCTTTTACCATAAAGCTTCTTTAGTGGTAAATTAATGGATATTAAAACAAGCAGATGATAATCGATGGCCCATAGAGATTGTTATTCCCAAGAGGATGTAGAATCATGGCGACATTTGGAAAAGAAAAAATATTCTTGGTAGTAGAGCATTGTGCTTCCTGTTTTATTGGGAAAGAACTTATTTGAGCTAGAAAGAGATGAGTGATTTCATATACTCGGGGTTGAGGGGGGATGTCATCTGTTGTTGAGCTGCAAAGATGGGAAATCCCACGTGACTTGGCCGCTGGAGGAAAGACTATTTGCTTTGGAGAAACTGTCCACCCACTAAGGCTCTCTGACAACTTCTCAAAGGAAACTTTTCCTGCAATTCCTCTGTTTTTATTAAAATAAGAAACTAACTTTCTTTGTGGTGCTGGAGAAAATGTGAAACAGACCATGGACTGCCAAGAGTACTAACAAGTCTATCCCGGAGGGAATGAAATCAGGCCAGACCTTGGAGACAAAGATTTTGAGGCTCTGTCTCATATACTTTGGACACATGGCCAGGAGGGACCAGTCCTTGGAGAAGGACATCATGCATGGAAGGGTGGAGGGACAGCGCAGAAGAAGACCTTGGATGAGATGGATAAACAGAGTTAAGTGGGATAATGAGGGTAGGTGTGTCAGAAACAGCCTGAATACTGGCTCAGGATAGAGCAGAGTTCAGAGCTACTGTGCGTAGGACATAGGATCGCTACGAGTCACAGTTGACTTGACGGTACATAATAACAACAACTCATGGCAAGCATTGTTTCGCCCTGAACAGCTATGTTGTGCCTGGAGCGGTACATGAACAAGTAAATACCATCAATGCAAGCTGAACTCAGAAGAGGCCACAGACCCAGGGACATCATTGCTGATATCAGATGGATTTTGGCTGGAAGTACAAAACGCCAGAAAGACATTTATTTGAGTTTTATGGATCATAATAAGTTATGGATAGAATTGAGAAGAATACGGATCCTACAACACTTAATTGTGCTCATGTGGAACCCACACATGAACCAAGATGCAACTATCCAAAGAGAACAAGGAAATGCTAAATGGTTTAAAATTAAAAATGTGTCAAAGTTGTAGCCTTTAAGCAGATCTATGTATTCTGGGGCTGTGATGCTGAACACTGTGACACTGATTTGTCAACTGTGATAAGGGTCACCCATGGTGGACAGTATCTGGTGGAGCTCCCCAATTAAAACAAGCTAGCAAGAAGGAGTGGCACCCACTTCTGAAATAACTTGCCTCTGGAAACCCTATGAACTTGGAGAAATGATGAAAGTTATACAGATGTTCAGATCTTTCATTCATAGGGTCGCTATGAGTCGTCTACAACTCGATGGCACTGAACAACAACAACGTAATCTTTGTGCCGAGTAAATAATTTCAGAAGCTGTACTCTATGAAGAAGAATGTGGCATCAAGACTAAAGGAAGACTCATCAATAGTCTACATTATGTCAATGACGTGACCTTATTCTCAGAAAACAAAGAGACTTGAAACATTTGTTGAGGCAGTTCAAGAACTAGTGTTCAATATTAATTTTGTTGTTGTTATGTGCTGTCGAGTTGTAGGCAACTCATAGCGAGCCTGGGAACAAAAAACCTGAATACTGTTCATAGAGTGTCCAGAGGCAGGCCATTTCTTAAGCAGAAGCCACTCCTGCTTCCAAGCTTGTCTTAATAGGGGAGCTCCACCAAACACTGTCCACCATGGGTAACCATTATCACATTTGGCATATCAGTGTCACAGTATTTAGCATCACAGCAACCATGAGTTACCTCTGTACAGCAATGCACAGACCAGTGATGTACCACTTAGAAGAATGTTTGACAAAACAATTTAAACCAGGCCTGAGGGCCACAGATTAAAATCACCCACCACAAAGAGATAAAACAAACATCCTCACAAGAGGCAGCATCATAATACATAAAGGAAAGTCTAACTAAGCTCATCAAGGATTTCATTTTACTTGGATCCACAATCAACATCTGCATAGAAGCAATCAAGAAATCAAACCACATAACATTGAGAAAATCAGCTGTCAAGGACTTCTTTAAGATTGTGAAACATGACAAAGACAGACGTGTGCCTCAACCAAGTCACAGTGTCTTCACATGTGTCATATTTTTGTGAAAGATGGAACATGAATAAGAAGGAAAACCAAAGAAGAACTGATGGCTTTGAATTTTGGCATTGGCAAAGAATACTAAAAGTACCAGGTACTACCAAAGGAACAAACAGATCTTTGGAAAAGCTACAGCCAGAGTGCTCCTTGGAAGTACGGTGGTAACATTTTGTCTCACATACTCTGAGCATGTTCTCAGAGGGTCAGTCTCTGGAGAAGGACGTCTTCTAAATAGAGAGTCAGTGAAAGAGAGGAAATCACTCAAGGATAGAGACTGGCACAGAGGCTGAAATAGTAAACTTTTAGCACCAATGATATTGTGAGGATGGCACAAGATTGGGAAGAATTTCTTCTAATGCACACAGAGTTGTGAAAGTCAGAGCCTACTTTATGACCCCTTCCAACATCAACCATTCATAGAACTCCTGCTACGGAGCTCTTGCTGCAGAAGATCAAGAACGACAGCCTTCAAAATGGGTTACATCGCATCAAGAAGACAAAAAGTCCTCACCACTAGGCCAGTAGGTAGTATCATGACAGACAGAGAAAAGCTGAAATGATCAACGACTTTATCTCACATGGATCCGCAATCAACAGCCTTGGTCCCAGCAGTGAAGAAAGCAAGTATTGCATTGGAAAAGTCTGCTGTCAAAGTACTAAGAAGCAATGAGTTCAACCTAAAGACTAAGGTGCATCTGATTCAGACCACTGTCTTTTCAATCACTTTCTACGCATCTGAGAGCTGGATAATGAATAAGGATGACAGAAGAAGAACTGATGCCTTTGTACTGTGGTGCTGGAGAAGAATACTGAACATGCCATGGTCTGCCAAAAGAATGAACAAATAAGTCTCAGAGAAAATGCAGCCAAAGTGCTTGAGAAAAGCAAGGACGATGGAACAACATCTCACATCCTTTGGGCATGGTGCTAGCAGGGGCCATTCTTTGGAAAGAGATGTCATACTTGGAAAGGTGGTTGTTGATGTTGCTGCTGCCATGTGCTGTCAAGTCGCTGATGACTCATAACGACCCTATGTACAACAGCCCTAAACTCTGCTCTATCCTGAGCCAATTTCATTGTCTCTGACACACCTATTCCATTACCCCAGTGACTGAATCAATCCATCTCATCGAGGGTCTTCCTCTCCTGCACTGTCCCTCCATCCTCCCAAGCATGACGTCCCTCTCCAAGGACTGATCCCACCTTGCAACATGTCCAAAGTATGTCAGACAAAGCTTCAGAATCCTTGCCTCCAAGGACCACCCTGGCATCACCTTCTCCAGGACAAATTTGTTTCTTCTCCTAGCAGTCCATAATATATTCAATACTCTTCTCTAGCATCACAGCTCAAAGGCATCAATTCAATCAATCCTATCATCCCTAATCATTGTCCAGCTTTCTGATGCATAACAAGTGATTACAAAGACCATGGCCTGTATCAGGTGCACCTTAGTCTCCAGACTGATATTGTTGCTCCTCAGTACCCAGGAGAGGTCTCTGACAGCAGACTTTCCCAATGCAATTTGTCTTTCAGCTTCCGGGCTGTTGGTATTAAGAGCTGGGGGGTGGGGGGGGAAAGACCTTCAAAAGGTGGATAGACAATGATATCTGCAGCAATGGGCTCAAGGGTATCAGAGACGGTGAGGATGGCACAGGACAGGGCAGGAGCCATTGTCCATAGAGGTGCTATGGGTCATAACTGACTCAACAACACCTAACAGGAACTGTGTATAAGGTAATAAACTTCTGTATAAAGTATTTTTTTTTTCATACACACACACACACACACACACCAACCCCAACCTGAAAAAAATCCAACAAATCCACTACCATTGGGCCAAATCTGATTTATAGAGCTGTCTTAGGACAGAGTAGAGCTACTTCAAGTATTTCAGAGGCTTAAATGGCAAAAAGCTGTAAGTTGTCAAAGTATTTGTTGTTGCTGTGAAGTGCCATAGAGTCGGAGATGACCCTATCGACCCTATGAACGAAAGTCTTGAACACAAAATTTTCATCTTTTCTCCAACTTCATTGGGTTTCCTAAGGCATGCCACTCCTGCTTCCAAGCCTGTTTTATTCAGGAGATCCACAAAAACCAGGCCTGGGGGCCATAGAAAAGCCCTTTTAAAGGCAAGGCCAAATCTGATCAGCTCACACCCTATTGCAAGCAAGCGCCACACCCTAGTCTCAACCCCAAACCAGAAAACACACCTTTGCAGAATCCGGCATAGACTGCCTCATTTACATGAGTATAATGAAGATTTTGCAGAGAAAAAAAAATCTTTTTAATGAAGCATAAACGAAATCCCTTTGCCAAGGTCTCCCAGTTAGGAAAAGGCGGGTGAAACATGGAAGTACATTTTTGACTTGGTTCTGATTTGTCTAGAAGAGTAATATTATGACAGCATCCAAGCAAGGCATTTATTCGTTCACTGACATGGAGAAGGAGATTTAATTCATTCAGTAATTATTGAATGAATTTAAAGTAATTATAAAAAAATTAACCAAATTTCAGGGGAAAAATAAAATTTCTAAAAAGAACATTTATGTCATTGAATTGTGTAAGATACTGACAATATGCTATTGTTATCTGCCTCTTAAAGTTTGAGGTTTTTCTGTCTGTCACATTTAAAACTGAGACAAATGATCAAACTAAATTATATTGGAGTAAAAGAGAGATTGTTCGTTAATTCCAACTCTCCTTAAGAGACTGGTAGCTGACACTCCATGGGCTTCCAAGGCTGTAAATATCACGGGATTTTGCTTATCTTTCTTTCCAAGAGCCGCTGGGAGACTCCAGATGCCAGAGAGAAGAGACCTTCGAATGTGAGCACAACTCTCTATAGAGTTAGAGGTAACTCTGTAGGATGAGCAGAGATCTCTGAGGCAGCTACAAGACACACAAACACACATACATCTGATGTGATCAAGTAGCATCAAATTAACAACAATTCATAGTGACATTCATCAGTGGATCTGAATCCTGTCCTGTCCTCTTGTTATTGTTATTTGGTGCCCTGAAGTACACCTCAGAGGTCTCCTGAGCAACTCTATCCCATCCTGTACCAATCTCACAACCTCCTACACACCAAAGTCCATGCTGCAGTCACTGTCAGTCTGGTTGAGGGTCTTCCTCTCTTTCACAAGCCCTCCACCTGTCCAGGCATAATGGCCTTCTCTAAGGATTAGCTTCACCTAACAACACGCCCAAAATACAGGAGAGGAAGTTTCCTCTTCTTTGGCTCCAAGGAGCGTGTTTAAGACACCTTCTCTAAGACATATGTGTTTGTTCTTTTGGTAGCCCATGGAGTATTCTGCATTCTTCTCCAACACTGCAGTTCAAAGGCATCATTTCTTCTTCTGTCATCATTATTCACTGTCCAGCTCTTAGCAGTATAGCAAGAGACAAGAGATCATGGCCTGAAACAGGCACACCTCGGTCCTCAAACTGACATCATTGCTCCTCAGTAATTTGGACAGGTCCCTGACTGCACACTTTCCCAGTGCAATACATCTTCTGACTGCTGGTACCAAAGATACTGATTGTGATTCCAAGTCAGATAAAGTTGTTGGCAGTTTCAGTCTTTTCTCCATCTATCATGATGTTGCCTATTGATCCAATGATGAGAAATTTTGATTACCGATAGGTATGATTTATTGTTTATATATTAATGATAATTATGATTTTGAAGCTCTGCCTCACATACTTTGGGCACGTGAC
>NW_006399777.1:9137768-9162277 GCF_000299155.1 Elephantulus edwardii
TTTCACTCTCTCCAAGACAGGCCTTTTTGTTTTCTTGGCAGTCCATTGTATTTTCAAGACTCTTCTCCAGCACCACAACCCAAAGGCATCAATTCTTCTGTCATCCTTAGTCACTGTCCAGCTCTCTGTTGCTTAGCAAATAATTGCAAAGACCATGGCTTGGATCATGCGCACCTTAGTCTCTAGACTGCTTCTCAGTACTCTGGAAAGGTCCCTAACAGCAGATTTACCTAATACAATTCATCTTTTGATTTCCTGACTGCTGGTGCCAAGAGTGTTGGTTGTGGCATGGTGCTTCCAATCAGCATTTGAAAATAAAAGGTAGGCCCAGACAAGAACTGGGATTAGCTGTTGTTTTTAAGTTCCCTTGTTTATTTGAACTGGTTTCAGTGATCAGGAAGACATCCTCACGGAAATGGCCCCTGGGCTGGGTCTGCCAGGTCTGGCTTCTCCTTCTGTAATGTGTGACTTTTAAATGATCAGATAAGGTGAATTCAAGAAATCTCTCACAAGAAGCCAAATTCAAGGAATGAATCCGTGAACTCCTTGTTGGTTTTCTTTTAATATCTTTTCCTTAGCAAGGTAAGGGAGCTCTGGCTGCCTAGCGGCAAGACACTGCGCTGCAATCCCAAAGGTGTGTGGTTTGAATCCACTCACTGCTTTGTGGGAGAAGGATGGACAGTCTCCTCCAACATCTTTGAAAACCCACCAGTAGGTCTCACTCAGTACAATCCGCATTGGTTTCCTTTTAATGTCTTTTCATTAGCAAGTTAAACCATATAAAATATCACAGTGTGTAATCAGCAGATGTTACCACTCTTGTTCCAATCCTCAAAGGCAAAGATCACATTCATAAAGGGATTGATAATAAAAGGCAATGATTTTTTAAAAAATGTCTTTGTTAATAAGTATTCAGTTTAAAATAGGGCATTTGGGAATGGAATCCTTTCATAAACCAGAACAGCTAGTCGCACTTTACCCTGCATTGTTGTTGCTGTTTTGTGTGAGCACTGAGTTGGAACTGACTCATAGCTGACCCTCCAGTGGGTTTTCAGACGTAGTTTAATTGCACAGAAGGAGATTGGCCATCCTTCTCCTGTGGAGCAACTGGAGGGTTCAAACCACGTACCTTTGGGATTACAGCACAGCTTCTTGCCACTAGGCCACCAGAGCTCCCTCACCCATTACTTCTCCACAAAAACTTTCCAACTAAAAACACCTTATGGTCTCAACTCTTTTCCAGCCTTTCACTTCCTCAAATTGTTGTTTTATTGCTTTCTCACTTCTTATAGCTTTCCTCACTTTCAGTTCACTGAAAGCAGAAGCTTCACTCTTTGGTCCTTCTAAACTGGATAGCTTTGTCCTAAGTTCCAGTGTTTTGTTTTGTTTTCAACTATAAAGAGATTTCCATGTAGCAGAAAGAAAAACATTTTATAACACAAATAAGAATAAAATAAAACTGGAAATCTTAACCTGGTATATTACATTTGGATAAAGGGATTCCCTGCGTTGATACTCCCAAGTTCCTTGAAAAAACCAGAAAGCAACAAACAACAAACCAGCCCACTAGAATGCATTATCTGTTTACTTCCGCACCTCTTACATTCTCCTGGCTCTTCCTGTCCAAACGGGTGGCTCTAGTGTTTCCTCCAGGTGTCATATTAAGTATCACCAGCTGGAAGAAGCTCCCAGTCACGTATTGTTCACTTATTAGTATCACTCTGTGCCACAATGGCCTCATATCCTACTGATCTCATTCTTGGGCCTTACTTATTAAGCTTCAGTTATTTTGATCTATCCATGTACTTATGATGTTTCAAGTTTTCTTCTGGAATTTAAAGGACATAAATTGTTCTTTGCTGTTGAGAAGATACCAACTCATATTAACCTCACCGATGCAGCAGAACTGCCCTATAGTACTGGTAATGAATTGTGTTGCCAACTCAAAGGTTTACAGTTCAAATTCACCAGCTGCTCCATTGGAGAAAGATGAGTAATCTCTTCTCCTGCGATTTACTGTCTCAGAAAACCCCCTGGAGGGTCAGTTATGGGTTGGTTCAATGTTACACAACATAGGCTGCTATCAAGGGTTCCAAGCAGGAGTGGCATCCACTTTTCTAACCAGCATGCCACTGGAAGTTGTGTGAACTTTAATAAATGGGAATGGTTGTGGAAGGGCTACAGGCCTTTTGTTCATGGGGTGGCTATGAGTAGTGCTCAACTTGATGGCCATCAACATCAACAAGAGCAAATATGGAAGTGGATTTCCAGAGCTTTCAGCTGACGAGCCCATGGGTGGGCTCAAACAGCCAGTCTTCTAGTTAGTAGTCAATCACCTAATCTTTATGTCGCTAGAATTCCTTATAGCAGGGAGCAAAGTTGTTTTTCTCACAGCTCCCTACCCAAAAACTCTGCATGATGCCTGGCACGTTAAGGATAGTCTTCCATTTATTGAAAGAAGTAACATAAATTCACAGGTTCATTGCCAAGAAAGAGCAGTTATTAAACCTTTAATACACTTGGAACTTTTTTGTGCATACGTATCTTTTCTTTCTGAAAAAAACAGGCTCATATGTATGTAGTAGCACTGTTATGCGTTCGGTTCACCTGAAATATTCCATAAGCATCTTCCTCTGACAGAATTACTGATTACTTTCATCTGAATGCAGCTGAGGCTTGCATTACGGGTAAACTAATTTCCTACTTTTTCCAAATTCACTGTATTTTGTTTTCTAACTTTTAACTAATTCAGATATATCATATCTCCTTTCTGAATGTGAACAAAGGAATATCTTTCAAGATGACTCATTCATTAGCTCTAGCAATTTTCTCTTCTCACATTACATTATTTAAGAACTCTTGATTTCTGCTCCTTTATAATTACAAAATAATGTGCACTGTTTTAGTGCTGTTCTTCTGGTTGTTAGATCCTATCTCATATTATTTCAACATATAATAGTGATAGCCATTTTTCTTTTCAAAGTACAATAGTTTTCTAGTCAAAATGCAGCATTATCTATACAAACAATAATACTATCTACTGGTACTTTACCTATATATTTTCTTTTATCCTGAATTAATCATTACATTTGCTCTCATGTTTCCATGACAGATTTTATTTTTGTAGAATTTTTTTCCCTCTTGCCTGGCTTCCCACCAAATATCATAATTACATTAACAGTCCTCTTCAGCATTTGGCCATATGATTGTTTCTTCCAACTCTAGCCAATAATTTTTTATTTTGTGCTCTATAAATGGATCGATTGCACTTAAGTCAATTCTCTCCAAAACTCAGGTATATTTCTTACAAATCATCACAAATATCCAATTAAACTCTTTGCTCAAGACTCTCCTTTGTGATTTACCCGGCACTTTGTGCACATTTCTAGCTTTTTTCCCATCGCTTCTATAATTAAAAAGAGCTCTGGGGCTACAAAAACGTGATTCTTAACACCCAAGGGGCAAAAAGTAGGAATTCTAGGAAATCCAAAGAGAAACTAAAGAACCAGAAAAAGAACAGGAACTTAATCACCAAAGAATTCTCTAGGACATTCTCTTCATTGCTGCACCTGATTTTATAGGAAAATAACAGAAATTGCGGAGTGAGGAGTGAGAGAGAGACCTTTTACCATAAAGCTTCTTTAGTGGTAAATTAATGGATATTAAAACAAGCAGATGATAATCGATGGCCCATAGAGATTGTTATTCCCAAGAGGATGTAGAATCATGGCGACATTTGGAAAAGAAAAAATATTCTTGGTAGTAGAGCATTGTGCTTCCTGTTTTATTGGGAAAGAACTTATTTGAGCTAGAAAGAGATGAGTGATTTCATATACTCGGGGTTGAGGGGGGATGTCATCTGTTGTTGAGCTGCAAAGATGGGAAATCCCACGTGACTTGGCCGCTGGAGGAAAGACTATTTGCTTTGGAGAAACTGTCCACCCACTAAGGCTCTCTGACAACTTCTCAAAGGAAACTTTTCCTGCAATTCCTCTGTTTTTATTAAAATAAGAAACTAACTTTCTTTGTGGTGCTGGAGAAAATGTGAAACAGACCATGGACTGCCAAGAGTACTAACAAGTCTATCCCGGAGGGAATGAAATCAGGCCAGACCTTGGAGACAAAGATTTTGAGGCTCTGTCTCATATACTTTGGACACATGGCCAGGAGGGACCAGTCCTTGGAGAAGGACATCATGCATGGAAGGGTGGAGGGACAGCGCAGAAGAAGACCTTGGATGAGATGGATAAACAGAGTTAAGTGGGATAATGAGGGTAGGTGTGTCAGAAACAGCCTGAATACTGGCTCAGGATAGAGCAGAGTTCAGAGCTACTGTGCGTAGGACATAGGATCGCTACGAGTCACAGTTGACTTGACGGTACATAATAACAACAACTCATGGCAAGCATTGTTTCGCCCTGAACAGCTATGTTGTGCCTGGAGCGGTACATGAACAAGTAAATACCATCAATGCAAGCTGAACTCAGAAGAGGCCACAGACCCAGGGACATCATTGCTGATATCAGATGGATTTTGGCTGGAAGTACAAAACGCCAGAAAGACATTTATTTGAGTTTTATGGATCATAATAAGTTATGGATAGAATTGAGAAGAATACGGATCCTACAACACTTAATTGTGCTCATGTGGAACCCACACATGAACCAAGATGCAACTATCCAAAGAGAACAAGGAAATGCTAAATGGTTTAAAATTAAAAATGTGTCAAAGTTGTAGCCTTTAAGCAGATCTATGTATTCTGGGGCTGTGATGCTGAACACTGTGACACTGATTTGTCAACTGTGATAAGGGTCACCCATGGTGGACAGTATCTGGTGGAGCTCCCCAATTAAAACAAGCTAGCAAGAAGGAGTGGCACCCACTTCTGAAATAACTTGCCTCTGGAAACCCTATGAACTTGGAGAAATGATGAAAGTTATACAGATGTTCAGATCTTTCATTCATAGGGTCGCTATGAGTCGTCTACAACTCGATGGCACTGAACAACAACAACGTAATCTTTGTGCCGAGTAAATAATTTCAGAAGCTGTACTCTATGAAGAAGAATGTGGCATCAAGACTAAAGGAAGACTCATCAATAGTCTACATTATGTCAATGACGTGACCTTATTCTCAGAAAACAAAGAGACTTGAAACATTTGTTGAGGCAGTTCAAGAACTAGTGTTCAATATTAATTTTGTTGTTGTTATGTGCTGTCGAGTTGTAGGCAACTCATAGCGAGCCTGGGAACAAAAAACCTGAATACTGTTCATAGAGTGTCCAGAGGCAGGCCATTTCTTAAGCAGAAGCCACTCCTGCTTCCAAGCTTGTCTTAATAGGGGAGCTCCACCAAACACTGTCCACCATGGGTAACCATTATCACATTTGGCATATCAGTGTCACAGTATTTAGCATCACAGCAACCATGAGTTACCTCTGTACAGCAATGCACAGACCAGTGATGTACCACTTAGAAGAATGTTTGACAAAACAATTTAAACCAGGCCTGAGGGCCACAGATTAAAATCACCCACCACAAAGAGATAAAACAAACATCCTCACAAGAGGCAGCATCATAATACATAAAGGAAAGTCTAACTAAGCTCATCAAGGATTTCATTTTACTTGGATCCACAATCAACATCTGCATAGAAGCAATCAAGAAATCAAACCACATAACATTGAGAAAATCAGCTGTCAAGGACTTCTTTAAGATTGTGAAACATGACAAAGACAGACGTGTGCCTCAACCAAGTCACAGTGTCTTCACATGTGTCATATTTTTGTGAAAGATGGAACATGAATAAGAAGGAAAACCAAAGAAGAACTGATGGCTTTGAATTTTGGCATTGGCAAAGAATACTAAAAGTACCAGGTACTACCAAAGGAACAAACAGATCTTTGGAAAAGCTACAGCCAGAGTGCTCCTTGGAAGTACGGTGGTAACATTTTGTCTCACATACTCTGAGCATGTTCTCAGAGGGTCAGTCTCTGGAGAAGGACGTCTTCTAAATAGAGAGTCAGTGAAAGAGAGGAAATCACTCAAGGATAGAGACTGGCACAGAGGCTGAAATAGTAAACTTTTAGCACCAATGATATTGTGAGGATGGCACAAGATTGGGAAGAATTTCTTCTAATGCACACAGAGTTGTGAAAGTCAGAGCCTACTTTATGACCCCTTCCAACATCAACCATTCATAGAACTCCTGCTACGGAGCTCTTGCTGCAGAAGATCAAGAACGACAGCCTTCAAAATGGGTTACATCGCATCAAGAAGACAAAAAGTCCTCACCACTAGGCCAGTAGGTAGTATCATGACAGACAGAGAAAAGCTGAAATGATCAACGACTTTATCTCACATGGATCCGCAATCAACAGCCTTGGTCCCAGCAGTGAAGAAAGCAAGTATTGCATTGGAAAAGTCTGCTGTCAAAGTACTAAGAAGCAATGAGTTCAACCTAAAGACTAAGGTGCATCTGATTCAGACCACTGTCTTTTCAATCACTTTCTACGCATCTGAGAGCTGGATAATGAATAAGGATGACAGAAGAAGAACTGATGCCTTTGTACTGTGGTGCTGGAGAAGAATACTGAACATGCCATGGTCTGCCAAAAGAATGAACAAATAAGTCTCAGAGAAAATGCAGCCAAAGTGCTTGAGAAAAGCAAGGACGATGGAACAACATCTCACATCCTTTGGGCATGGTGCTAGCAGGGGCCATTCTTTGGAAAGAGATGTCATACTTGGAAAGGTGGTTGTTGATGTTGCTGCTGCCATGTGCTGTCAAGTCGCTGATGACTCATAACGACCCTATGTACAACAGCCCTAAACTCTGCTCTATCCTGAGCCAATTTCATTGTCTCTGACACACCTATTCCATTACCCCAGTGACTGAATCAATCCATCTCATCGAGGGTCTTCCTCTCCTGCACTGTCCCTCCATCCTCCCAAGCATGACGTCCCTCTCCAAGGACTGATCCCACCTTGCAACATGTCCAAAGTATGTCAGACAAAGCTTCAGAATCCTTGCCTCCAAGGACCACCCTGGCATCACCTTCTCCAGGACAAATTTGTTTCTTCTCCTAGCAGTCCATAATATATTCAATACTCTTCTCTAGCATCACAGCTCAAAGGCATCAATTCAATCAATCCTATCATCCCTAATCATTGTCCAGCTTTCTGATGCATAACAAGTGATTACAAAGACCATGGCCTGTATCAGGTGCACCTTAGTCTCCAGACTGATATTGTTGCTCCTCAGTACCCAGGAGAGGTCTCTGACAGCAGACTTTCCCAATGCAATTTGTCTTTCAGCTTCCGGGCTGTTGGTATTAAGAGCTGGGGGGTGGGGGGGGAAAGACCTTCAAAAGGTGGATAGACAATGATATCTGCAGCAATGGGCTCAAGGGTATCAGAGACGGTGAGGATGGCACAGGACAGGGCAGGAGCCATTGTCCATAGAGGTGCTATGGGTCATAACTGACTCAACAACACCTAACAGGAACTGTGTATAAGGTAATAAACTTCTGTATAAAGTATTTTTTTTTTCATACACACACACACACACACACACCAACCCCAACCTGAAAAAAATCCAACAAATCCACTACCATTGGGCCAAATCTGATTTATAGAGCTGTCTTAGGACAGAGTAGAGCTACTTCAAGTATTTCAGAGGCTTAAATGGCAAAAAGCTGTAAGTTGTCAAAGTATTTGTTGTTGCTGTGAAGTGCCATAGAGTCGGAGATGACCCTATCGACCCTATGAACGAAAGTCTTGAACACAAAATTTTCATCTTTTCTCCAACTTCATTGGGTTTCCTAAGGCATGCCACTCCTGCTTCCAAGCCTGTTTTATTCAGGAGATCCACAAAAACCAGGCCTGGGGGCCATAGAAAAGCCCTTTTAAAGGCAAGGCCAAATCTGATCAGCTCACACCCTATTGCAAGCAAGCGCCACACCCTAGTCTCAACCCCAAACCAGAAAACACACCTTTGCAGAATCCGGCATAGACTGCCTCATTTACATGAGTATAATGAAGATTTTGCAGAGAAAAAAAAATCTTTTTAATGAAGCATAAACGAAATCCCTTTGCCAAGGTCTCCCAGTTAGGAAAAGGCGGGTGAAACATGGAAGTACATTTTTGACTTGGTTCTGATTTGTCTAGAAGAGTAATATTATGACAGCATCCAAGCAAGGCATTTATTCGTTCACTGACATGGAGAAGGAGATTTAATTCATTCAGTAATTATTGAATGAATTTAAAGTAATTATAAAAAAATTAACCAAATTTCAGGGGAAAAATAAAATTTCTAAAAAGAACATTTATGTCATTGAATTGTGTAAGATACTGACAATATGCTATTGTTATCTGCCTCTTAAAGTTTGAGGTTTTTCTGTCTGTCACATTTAAAACTGAGACAAATGATCAAACTAAATTATATTGGAGTAAAAGAGAGATTGTTCGTTAATTCCAACTCTCCTTAAGAGACTGGTAGCTGACACTCCATGGGCTTCCAAGGCTGTAAATATCACGGGATTTTGCTTATCTTTCTTTCCAAGAGCCGCTGGGAGACTCCAGATGCCAGAGAGAAGAGACCTTCGAATGTGAGCACAACTCTCTATAGAGTTAGAGGTAACTCTGTAGGATGAGCAGAGATCTCTGAGGCAGCTACAAGACACACAAACACACATACATCTGATGTGATCAAGTAGCATCAAATTAACAACAATTCATAGTGACATTCATCAGTGGATCTGAATCCTGTCCTGTCCTCTTGTTATTGTTATTTGGTGCCCTGAAGTACACCTCAGAGGTCTCCTGAGCAACTCTATCCCATCCTGTACCAATCTCACAACCTCCTACACACCAAAGTCCATGCTGCAGTCACTGTCAGTCTGGTTGAGGGTCTTCCTCTCTTTCACAAGCCCTCCACCTGTCCAGGCATAATGGCCTTCTCTAAGGATTAGCTTCACCTAACAACACGCCCAAAATACAGGAGAGGAAGTTTCCTCTTCTTTGGCTCCAAGGAGCGTGTTTAAGACACCTTCTCTAAGACATATGTGTTTGTTCTTTTGGTAGCCCATGGAGTATTCTGCATTCTTCTCCAACACTGCAGTTCAAAGGCATCATTTCTTCTTCTGTCATCATTATTCACTGTCCAGCTCTTAGCAGTACAGCAAGAGACAAGAGATCATGGCCTGAAACAGGCACACCTCGGTCCTCAAACTGACATCATTGCTCCTCAGTAATTTGGACAGGTCCCTGACTGCACACTTTCCCAGTGCAATACATCTTCTGACTGCTGGTACCAAAGATATTGATTGTGATTCCAAGTCAGATAAAGTTGTTGACAGTTTCAGTCTTTTCTCCATCTATCATGATGTTGCCTATTGATCCAATGATGAGAAATTTTGATTACCGATAGGTATGATTTATTGTTTATATATTAATGATAATTATGATTTTGAAGGTCTGCCTCACATACTTTGGGCACGTGACCAGGAAGGACCGGGCATTGGAAAAGGACTTCATGCTCAGAAAAGTGGAGGGACAGTGCAGGAAAGAAAGACCCCAGATGAGATGGATAGATATAATAACTGGGGCAATGGGGTAGGTGTGCCTGAGTCAGTGAGATGGACTCAGGACAGGGCAGGGTTCAGAGCTGCTGTACATAGATAGGTCACTATGGGTAACAGGCAATTCAACAGCACAGGACAACAACAACATGATTTATACACTTTAATATTTACAGATTAAGGTACTATATGACTTTGGGAGTTCTGGTAACATACTGTGTAATGTGTTGAACTGCTAATCAACAGACCAGTAGTTTCAATAGAAGCCCTTCAAAGGAGAGAAATGAGCAGTCTCTTTCCATAGATAAGACCTCATAGCCTTGGAACCTGATGAAGGATCCCCATGAGTCAGAATCTATCCAAAGACAGTGAGCATACGATCTTTGAAAAGGACGTTAATCACACATTTGTGAATCAATGAATAAACTATATGATACATAGTATTATCTGTAGATTTGCATGGAACATTTGGCTCAATTACTGTGACTAAGAAGAGAAGAAAAAATGGAAATCCTTTGCAAGGTAACTTACAATGAATTTCAGTTTAAATTTGCTCTGATTTAAAAAAAATGAAACTCAGGTAAGACTAAATCTGTCTCCCACTATATCTTTTCTTAAAAAGAACGAAAATTCCACAACAGGAATGAAAAATTCTTTTCCTAGAAAAAGACATAAGCGTTATACAAGATACATAGAAAGAAACCTTATGAAGTAATGTAATAATTAACTATACATTAGCCATATTTCTGGATTCAAAATTGCAAAGACACTCATTCTTATTGAAATAATTGTTGTTGTTGTTGTTATTATTGTTGTTGATTGCCTTTGAGTTGAACACAACTCATTGTGACTCTATCAACAAAAGGGCTGAAGCCTTCTATAAGTATCAATATTTATCAAAGTTCATAGAGTTTCCGGAGGCATGTTGTTTAGGAAGTAGTATGTGCATATAATAACAAACCCTCAAAACAAACTCAGAGAGAGACCTTGAAAATAATGTCCAAGTTCATAAAGAAGAATAAACAAGATAATTGTGTATCTAGAAATTTTCTGAAAAATAAGAACAATGGATTGAAACTTACTCTCTCAGCTATTAAAATACATTTCAAAATAACCAAAGTGACAAAGGTTTAGCAATAGAGTCGAAATAGACACGCAATCTGCTAAGACAGAAGAGAATAAATAAGTAGTTAATGATAAGAAGGTTAGCCCCTTAAATCATTGGAGAAATGGTGGGTATTCAACAATACTGGGAAGACTAGAGGTGGAAATCTGGTTACAAGAAAAAAGAAAAAGTTGTCCCTAATTCATACTTTCATCCAGAATGGAATCCAGGTGAATTAGTTATATGTTGTTGTTGTTGTCATTGTTTCCATTCTGAATATTGTAACTGTATATGGAATAAATAATAAAACAAAAGATCACTTGTTGGTCTGATAGAGACTCAGGGAATTCCTTTCAAATCCCTTTCAAACCTGGAACTGAAGATTCAGCTTCTAGCCAAACAATAGACAGGCCTACAATGCACTCAGGAAGCTCTCGTGTTCCAGTGGTATAGAGCTGTGCTATCAAACAACAGGTCGGTGGTTCAAATCCACCAGCTTCTCACAGGAGAAAGATGGGCAATCTTGTCCTATGCCATTTCCAGCCTCTGAAGATCTGCTGGAGGGTCAGCTGTGAGTAGATTCTGACGGCACATTACAACAACTTCGTATCAGGAAACACAACGTGAACAATGTGTTGAATGGAAAACCAGTGTGCTCTGTAAGGTTTTATTCAAATCACAATAAAAACTGTTTTAAAAAAATAGATGAGAAAATAAAATTATAAATGCACAGAAGACAATTCAAGTGGATAAGTTACAGAGGGAAAATCCTAAGCATGATTTAACAGAGTAAAAATCAATACATTTGGTTGCATCAAGGTATTTAGAACTAAGATGCAAAAAATGCTTAAAAGTTTAAATGATAAGTTAGGGAACATTTGTACTAGATGAAAGACAAAATGTCACCACTGAGAAGGTCATAATATTTTTTTTTTAAATCTCTCTGTCAGGGTTATGGCAGAAAGTAGGGAAATTGAAGAAAGATTAACCAAGGGATTTTTTTAATGAAATGGTAGAGGAAGGTTCAAGGACGCATCCAAGAATGGTGAAGTATGTCAAGGCTAGCAACAGTCCGAGAAAGAACCATTTCCCCCCACTATCAGAGAGTGCAATTGAGGGGCTGGTTATGGAAACCAGAGTGAGTTCAAGAAAGTGCAGCTCACACTACTGACTTGGCATCGAGGGAACAGAAGAAGTGAGTTGACTTCACTTTGCTCCCTCTGCCCTTGTCATGCCCATGTATATCCATCGACCAACCCTTGAACAAGCCTGGAGGGAAGGTGTTTATCCTACTCCAAAGAGTGAGGTGGAGAAGGAAGGCTGAGCTGAAAATGGGATTCAAACAGTAACAGAATGGGAAATGCTGGTGCTGAAGACAATGTGAAGAAACGGGAAAATGTGAAAATTCCTATCCTGCTGATCAAGTTGACAACACGAAATAAAAATAAGTAGATATTAGGGCTCAGAAATTTTACTTCAAAGGATCTTTAAAAATAATCCAAACCCCTGTAGTGCATGTGAGTAAATGTATGTGTGTCCATATGAAACTATTCCTAATTGTTTATTATAAATTTAAAAATTTTAGGGAGCTCTGGTGGCTTAGTGGCAAAAAGCTGCACTGCGGTCCCAGAGGTATGTGGTTCGAATCCACCAGACTCTCTGCTGGAGAAGGAGAGACAATCTCCTCCTGTACCAGTCAAATCGGATTTGACAATACACACACACAAAAAAAAATAAAATTAAATAAAATTTCAAAAAAAATTTAAATTTTTTGAGAACTCACATGTCTATTAACAGAGAACTAGCTAAATATAATCCTGTCCTTACATACTTGAATAGTACACTGAGATTAAAGTGAATGATTTAGGTCACTATTTCATGATACAAAAAGATAACCTTAATAAATTACTATTATTAATGGCAAGCTAATAAAGAGAAAATTGAGAATATATATATATATATTCCAAACCAAAAGGCATATAGATAAAAAGTGGTAAAATTATGTGTGGTTTTTATGAATCTTTATTTCTGGTTTCTGGTTAGATATGTTTTTCCCAATTTTTCAAACAATACACATGAATTCAGGTTTGGTAGTTCTGTTTTTGCCTTTCTAGGCGAAAAGGGAGAAATTTTAATGTAAAACTACAACATCAGATATATTTGGCTCTTTTCAATTTAGAGTCTTACTGGTTTCAAAAGAAAAATGTGTGTCCTTTATTAACAATAACACCAAAAAAAATCTCAGCAGAGTTCTGTATTGGGGTAAATGAGGGCTTCTGTAATAAAAATCCTTAGTAATGGAGAGCTATAAATATTTATGAGGGAATTGTATTTGGTGAGATGCAGCGATGTTTTTAATGATAGAAAAAGGTACATTATAGAGTTTCTCCAGTCACAAAAATGACAGGATCACTTGTCATCAAACTCATCTTTGCTATAGTTTCTGAAACCCAGTATCAGCTAGACAGCATGAAACCCCTTCTAAATTGTAGTCCTAATTTTGCACTAATATAAAACTAAAACTAACAAAATTTATCAAGCACCCGTACTCACCAAAACAATAAAGATGTTGAATTATTCATATCTTAGAGACAAACTAAAGTGTTTTTAACAACACTGCCACATCAATTAGATTAACTAGTTCTTCTTAGCTACGAGGCAAGACAACTTCTTCATAGAGGTAATCAGAAGGTGGTGGTGTTGTTATAATGTGTCATCAGTTGTCCATGACTCACAGCGACCCAATATGTACCAAACCCTAATGCTCTAAACCCTGCCCTAAAGTTATCTTCCATTCCAGGAACTGGATAAAAAAGATTTTTCAAGTTAAAGATGACAGATTGGTCAAATACGTTTCTCTCTTCCCTGCTAACGATAGTGAAGAAATAAAAAATGTGCATAAATCTACCATGAGGAGAATAGGAGTGAAGTCACTGGCAGGCAGGAGATTTGAAGAAAATTCTGGTGGGGAGGAGTAAATGGAAAGTAAACACAATAAAGACAATGTGTGAGGAAGGGCCTTGAATTGTTAAACTTCCTAACAGGATGCCAGAAGGAACTCAGAGTTGGGAATTAAGGAAAATTTAAAAGTGCCAATATAATGTAGAGCTGAAAACAAAAGTAACTTAAAAGTTGGTGGGTTAGTCATCTTAAGATGGCATGAAATGGTCCATACCACCTAATCATTGTTTGGTTCTCATCTATACTGAAAAACAGATGGTCTTATCTGACCCATAGCAGAAGTAGTAATGCAAGATTTCTGAAGCAAAATCACGAAAGGCTTTGGAACTCTGACGTCATCCTCATGAACAACTAGCTCAGAGGAGCCAGGTGCCCTATGTGAGGAGACTCAGATGGCCCTCTGGTGAAGTTCATGAGGAAAGACCTCCATTCAGCGTCTAGCACCAAATCTCCCAGGTATCTGAGCGGAAGTTCATCTGCTTCAAGCAAGCCTTCAGATCATTGTAGCCTCCACTGACAGCAGACCTCAAAGTCAAACCACCATAGCCAACCGTGAGCAAATCTCTGACCCACAGAATCTCTAAGAAAAGAAATGATTCTTGCTGTTCCAAGCCAGCAAGTTTTGGAGGAATTTGTTTGCAGCTATAATAGCAACAATAGTTAGTACACAAGTGAGTCAAGTGCCCCATAAACAGAACATCACCAGGCATCTGCTACCCAGTTGGGAAATCTGAACCATCCATCTGGGAGAAGATAGAAGAAATAGTCGTTGAACAACTGAGTCCCACAGAGTTCTGGTCTAGGCTGACCCTTTGTTCAATTACCATCCTCCCAAAGACACTGTACAGGCTTGCAACAGGACAGCCTTGCAGCGGGACAGCCTTGCCACAGCACAGCCTTGCGACAGGACAGCCTTGCAACGGGACAGCCTTGTAACAAAACCCAAATAAACTCTCAGCATTTCATTTGAAAACATGAACAAGATCATCGACCAATTGTAACAAGTTTTCCACACCGAAGAGAGTTCAATATCAATAAAGAAGATAATTTCTTTTAAAAGACACTTAAAATAAATGAGACTAGAAACAAAAGAGAGCTTAGAACATTTCTAATTGGTAGCTTTGGAAACCATTAGGTGCATACATAATTTTTTATGATGATTTTTAAAATTCTTTAAAATTTAAACATGATTATCAACATTAAAAATTCAGTAGTAAAGTTCGAAAAAAGAATTGAACTAATCTCAAAAAAAATAGAATAGAAAAAAAAGAATAGAAAGATGAAAAATATGAGAAAAAATATTAGATAAGCAGAATTAATCCAAGTGGTCCATTACCAAACATTTGATTTTCTATGAAAAAAGCATGAGGAAAATTCATCCAAAAGTAAATCAATAAGTTCTCCTAGAACTGGGAGATTGAACGTGCTCATCAACCTTAAGCATGAAAGCCAAGGAGAGAACCTATATCAAGACGTACATAGAAATCTGGCACAATAACGGGAAACTTCAAATACCGAAAGCTTCAAGAGGAAAGGAGAAGGCAGATTGCCTACTTAGTGAGGGTAGTGTGGATGGAATTGGATTTTGTCAAGAGCAAGCAAGATGAATACCAGGCCCCATGGAGGAATATTGAATGACAGATGGTGGTGGTAATGGCTTGGGCTCAGGGGTCAAATCACTGGGATTTCAATCATGTGTCTCTCCACCAACCAGCTGCCTGGCATAATTCTAACTTTCCTTTTCTCTCAAGTAGATGCCAACAATCAGAACCTCAGAGTCAGGTTAAAAGAGTAAGATGTTCACTCAATCTTAGGACCCAACTTCCATCTGCCAACTAAGTAGAGAGTGGGCTGCAAGGCAGAGGAAACCAGAGTCAGTTCTGTGGGACAGAGGCTAAGAGGAATCAAAAGAGGCTAAGGGAAAGGGTCCTTTAGTCCATTTTCTCAAGAGAAACAGTCCGTTTAAGAGGAATATATGATTAGGTATTATTGTCATGACAAGAGTCCAGAATGAAAGCTGCATAGTGGAGTGGACTGAGGGGAGGGAGGAAGAGGAGAAGTGAGATTATATAACTATGAAAGAATTATTTTCTTTTTCAAAGAAAAAAGAGAACTGGGAGAGAGGGGTGGGCAGAGAGGAAAGTGTGCAACAATGAATGAATGGAAATCCAAAGTCTCTGTAAACTTTCATTATTTTTTTTTTAAAAAAAGAGAGAAACAGTCAATGCCATTGAGTAGTTCTGATCATGGTGACCCTAGAGAATAGAATGAAAATGGTCCCATAAGATTTCCAAGGCTACCACCTTTAAAGAAGCAGAATGTCACATCTTTCACCTATAGAGAAGCTAGATTCAATCCACGGACCTATCAGTTTGCAGTTCAGTTCTTAACCACTATACCACCAGGGTGCCTCTCTTGAGAGAGAACCAGGCAGCATGGCTAAGAAGGAATAATTTGATAGATTGGCTTTGAGGGTGATGCTAGAGTACAAGGCTGATGTGTCACATGCAAGGGGGCTAGACAGATAACTCCAGGCCTTGCTTCCTAGAAAGCAGGACATGATTATCACTCCATGGACAGGGCATCTATAGTCAACAAGTGTCAGGAAAGTGTATGTGAAGGTTGTAAAACAATTTCCACCACGAAATGACAAGAGCTCTGGGGTCCCGGACTGCTTGATATTCATCTTTCCCTTCAATATCTAACCGTGATCAGCATGCAGAAAGGAAAAAGAGCATGCATCATTTTATAAATGAAAGGCAGTCTTCAGAATCCTTGGATCAAAGAATAAGAGTAATACCCAGGTTCAAAATTATTTTATTTACTGACTGTAGCCTTTCCTCATTGTTGGCCTTGTTGTTGTTGTTGTTATGCGTCATCAAGTCACCTGCCACTCATAACAATCTCATGTACAGCAGCTCTGAAGCCTGCCCTGTCCTGAGCCAGTCTCACTGACCCCAACCCACCTACCTCCATTGCCCCAGTCACTGTATCAATCCATCTTATCTAGGGTCCTCCTTTCCCTCGCTGTCCCTCCACCATTCTGAGAATGATGTCCTTCTCCAAGGATCTGTCTCTCCTGGTCACATGCCCAACGTATGTGAGATGGAGCTTGTAAATTCTAGCCTCCAAGGAGAAACATGGTTTCACCCTCTCCAGGACAGACTTACTTGTTTTCTTGGCAGTCCATGATACGTTCAGGATTCTCCACCAGCACCACAACTCAAAGGTATCAATTCTAAAATGAGGCTGTCTGCTTTAGAGGTTTCTATAGGGCAGAAAGTAATTTAGAATTGACTAATTTACTAAACTCTGATGCCTTAAAAATAGCCCTGGTGGCACAATGGTGAAGCCTTCAGGTGCTGACTAAAAGGACATTCAAACTCACTAGCCATTCCTATAGAGTCCTCCCATCTTCTCAAGGTCCTCTGTCTTAAAGGGTCAGTCCTATAGGGTCCCTCTGTCTTGTAGGATTCCTGTCTTATCAGTAGTCCCTTGGGCTTGTCAGTCCCTCAGTCACTATAAGTTGCTGTCAATTCACTGTCAATGGGTTTCTGTCATTCTTTTTCACCAAGTGACCTTATTTCAGAAACATTTAAGAATAAGTCTTAGATAGGGTGGAATTTTACCCCAAAATATCACTGTACCTATGTCTAAGAATAAAGAAATCCCTGTTCTTGTTGTTGTTGTATATTGTCGAGTTGGAACTGACCCATAGCTGACCCTCCCAGTGGGTTTTCAGAGACAGTTAATGACGGGAGGAGATTACTTATCCTTCTCTGGTGGAACAGCTGGTGGGCTCCAACTGCCTTTGGGATTGTAGGGCAGCTTCTTGTCACTGTTGTTGTTGTTGTTGATTGACGTCAAGCCAAGCACAACTCATAGCGACTCTATGAACAGAAGACCTAATGCCTTTCCATAACTATCGACATGTCTCCAAGTTCAAAGAGTTTCCAGAGGCATGTGGTTTAGGAAGTGGATGTCACTCCTGCTTCCAAACCTGTTTGGAAGCTCCACCAAACACTGCCCACATTGGGAAACCATTCTGGTATTTGATATCCCCATGGCACAAGGTTCAGCATCATAGTAAACCCAGGTTATCTCATACAGCACATTGACAAAGAGTGATGTGCAAAGTGCACGAGTGTTCCTCCAGATATAACAGCACTAGTCTCAGTTAGCAGTAATTAGCTGTCATTGAGTTGAATACAACTCAGAATAAGCTTTGCACAAAAGACCTGTACTGTGTTCTAGAACATCATTTCTGTACATTTATAGAGTTTATAGAGTTTGTAGAATTTCCAGAGGCAACTAGTTTAGGAAGTGGATGTCACTACTGCTTCCCAGCATGAATCAGTCTGGTAGCTCATCCAAATATTGTACCAATTTGGTATTTGACACGACTATGGCACAATGTTCAGCCTCACAGCAACTCCAAGTTGTTCAGTACAGCAAACAGACAAACAATTGCTGTGTCATTTAAAGAATATTCATTCTAAAATTAATAAATTTGCATTTTAAAGCCACACACTCTAGCAGGCCTCCCCACCTTTGGTCAAAGGCTCAAGGGCGACCCACTTTTGGGGGGGGGAAGAACAGTAACAGACATCAAACACAATCCCAAAAACTTTCCTTACGTGACCACCACCAAGACGAGACCATCATCGAGATGCTGAATAGATACCTACAACTGTCCAGATTAAACCTATCAATGATGTTACACTGTTAACCACTCTACAGAGACTACATTCTTCACAATTATTACACGAATACAGTACAATTTAAATTTTATAAACCCCTGGAGAGAGAGAGACCTCATGCTTGGTAAAGAAAGATGTTTGGCCAAGAAAAGAAAGACTCTAAATCGGAGGGGCTGACAAGGTAGCTTGCAAAGTGGGTTTGAGCACCGCAGACCATCAGCCTGACACAGGATCAAAGGAGATTTCACTCTGTTGTGTGGGATCTGTAGGGCTCAGAACCTGCTCAATGGCGCTTAACAACATATTTACCAAAGAAGCCCTGCAGGTACGATTTTTTAATGATTACATTTTTGTTCAACAGTCAAAGCCTTCAGCTTTGTTAACCGAATGGTTGATATTCAGGCCCATCAGGCGCAAGAGAAAGAGGAGACATTCCATTTCCAGAGGCAAACTGCTTCTGTAACGACTGATGGTGTTTGACATCCTGTGGTCAACTTTCACCCAAATCATGACGAAATGTTTAAAAAGAAAAAGAGCCTCTGGAGGCCACTTCTACCCTGTCTGACAAAGTTGCTAAGAGTCAACATTTCCTCAAAGGTGTACAGGGTTTATGCTTCCCTACTCTTCTGAGGTTCATTCTCCCTCCTTCAAAACCATGCTTTCTGCTCACTGTGAAGTTTGCCTTTCTCTCCTCAGCTCCGATGTGATTTTATCAAGATCACCTTCCCTGGGGAGCCCTTCAGCGTGTCTCTCTGAAAATCACCTGAGGAAGGCCAGAATGTAAACACAAACACACCAGGAAACCGTCACTCTCCTGCCTGGGTTCCTGCCTCCTGTCTCCTCCTCCACATTCAAGTGCTCCCGGTTCTCCCACAGGCCACGTCTTCTCCTTTCTAAGCTGGCCCTGCCACCCAGCAGCCTCTCGCATTGTACCCTCTGTTCATCCTATAAACGACATAAAGGACAGCTGTACCGGGGCGATGCTAGTGAGTGTTGAGGGACACCTGTGAAGAGAGCACCACCTTTCTGTAATTGAAATTTTAATTAAAGTTTATAGAGATTTTGGATTTCCATTCGTGCATTGTTACACATTTTCCTCTGTGCCCAGTCCTCCCGCCACCCCAGATGGTTTTTCTCTTTGAAAAGTAAAATAAAATAAATAATTTTTTTAAAAAAAAACAACTTTCATTATTATACAATCCCCACTCTAAGTCCATTCCACCATGCGGCTCTCATTCTGGACTCTTGTCAGGACAATCGTATATTCCTTTCAAACATTTCTCTCCCTCATCTGTTTCAATGCAGTATACATTATTTATCCCCTTTCCTTCGTTTCCCCCAAAACCCGAAGTCAGTCCTGCTTTACAACAGTAAAGCACTATGTAGTATTTGTCCCTTTGTGACTGGGGGGGGCGGGGGAAACAAAGAAAGAAATCACAACATTTGTTCTCCTTCCACACACTAAAACCACACGTTAGACACCACGTCCGCCAAACCCTGTGTTACGGCCTTTAGCATCATTTATTGTTGTTGTTAAGTGCCATCAAGTCACCTGCAATTCACAGCACAGCATCTGATGGAAAAGGTTAGAGGTAATCTTGATGGCCTAGTGGAGCTCTGGGGGGCTCATGACAAGAAGCTGCGCTGCAATCCCAAAGGCATGCGGTTCAAATCCACCAGCTGCTCCACAGGAGAAGGATGGGTAATCTCCTCCTGTGTGATTAACTGCCTCTGAAAATCCACTGGAGGGGCGGCTGCTGGTCAGTTCCAATGCGATGATACACATCAACAACAATTCTTTATAGAGGAGGCTGGTGGCACAATGATGAAGCACTCAGCTGGTACTCAGAACGTCAGCAGTCGGACTCTGTCAGTCACCACTTGAGGACCTGTGGGAACGCACGCCTTTTGGACCCACTGCCTGCCCTGTGGGAGAAAGGTGGACAATCTCCTCTTGTATGATTTACTGCTTCTAAAACCCCCCTGGAGGGTCAGCTAGCCCTTGGATCCAACTCAATGGTGCACAACAACAATAACAACATGTGGCAGATCTAGTCTGTCCTGGGAGCCTCTTTGAAACAGAATCAAATGAACAGTGTAAAAGAAAAAAACAAAAACAAAAACAAAAAAACACAATTTGCTCTAAGAATTCCTTTGGTGCAAATGGGTAAGCACAGCCAATAACCAGAAGGTTGAAGGTTGGGAGAAGCACTTCAGATCATGCACTCTGTCTCTGTAAAGTCAAGATCTTGAAAACCTCACAGAGCACAGGTGGGTTCTAAAACACCAGTGAATCGGCATTCACCTGAGAGCAACAGGCTCAAAGGCTCATTCTCGTTCACTTTCAAGAGGCATTACAATGACAATCATTGCTGTGAATATTGTACTTTGATTTGATTGGCAGAAAGACCCAGTAATCCACGTCACTGTTCATTTTCTTTTACATTATCTGCCTGTGAAAACCTACCTCTCTGGGTCATAAAACGCTAACAAAGTAATCTTCCTTTTAGGAGCAGTGAATGTTAGTAACCATCATTTTTAAGAGCCGTTCACTTCGCATAACAGACACCAGACTGGACTTGACTATGGCAGTGGGCCGCTGGCCAGGGGCAGATTTACACAGCACTTAAGAGTGTGCCACGGTTGTCTCGAACTGCTGAGTGCCCTTAAACCCACTGGGAGGGAATTCTTCTGGTATAAAGATGCCCACAGGATGGGAGACTAGAAGCTTGTGTTTCCATTAACTACCCCGCTTGTAACCCTAACCTCCCTCAAAGGCTACAACACAGCATGGCAACTTGACTTTGAAACAACTGATTTACTGTCCTTGTCCCTGTTCTGGGCTGGCTTGTGCTAACAAAGTTAATACAAATGTAGCAGTCCAAACATCAGCACATCTTTCATTGGCAGTTAATTCATCCCACCCTTCTCGAAACAAATGTTTACATAGAATGGTTTCATCTACATTAGTCTTTTTTTTTTTCACTTGAGAAGAAAAGAAACATATCATCTAAAAGAAAGCAGGCTTTAAAGGTCAGAAAAGAAAAGAAATGAATAAGCTTGTGGTATTTGAAATTCATCTCTGAAAGTGGCTCTTGGGACCAGCTTTTACAGTGTCTCTGTCAAAGACTCTCAAAGGTCCTTAGCATCATGTTTGGGAATTAATAGCTATGCTTGTGCATTTCAAAATCCTAAACAGCATATTTTCTTGAATTTCTCCTTAAATGTAAAACTGAGTCAAGAGCCTGGTGGCACAGTGGTTTAGTGATTGACTGCCCAGAGAAAGGTAGGTAGTTTGAACCCATCAACCATTCTGTGGGAGATAAAAATCCTTCTACAAAGATTTACAGACTTAGAAAACCTATGGCAAGTTCTATGTTATTCTATAGGGTCCCTATGAGTTGGCACCAATTCAACAGTCGTAGATTGGGAGGGAATGAAAATGATAACCAAAAATGTGGGGAGCTCTGGTGGGACTGAACTTATGCTAGTGAGTCAAAGATGGTACCTCTCCACCTCTCCAGTGGTTCAAATCCATCCAAAGCTCCACAAGAGAAGGACGGGCCATCTGTTCACATGCAATTTGTAGCCTCAGGGGGAAAAAAATCCCAAACAACTAGAGAGTTGATTCCAACTCAACGGCAATGAGTTTAATGTTCAATCAAGAAGGTAAGTATTAGCCTTTACTAACATGTTGGCTTCCAACTAAAACAAAACAAAGCAAAAAGCTTATATTGAGATGCCATGAAGTCACAGCAAGCAACTGGGTTTTTTTTTTTATATATTTTAAAATATTCCCCCTAACTCTTTAAAATATGTTGCCTCCCTTCGCTGTGTGGGTTCAAGCTGGTGTCCTGTCAACTCATCTCTAAGTCACTCCCTTCTTCACATGACATCTCTCGACTGTTACCCTCCCCTCCCGGTAACTTCGCACCCAGCTATTCTTTAACAATAGTTCCATTCATAGAAAACAATTCCAAGAGAATGAATGTGACTCCAAGTTGGTTCTTAATCTATTTCTAATGCACAGTGGAATCCATACCTATTTGACTTCACTGTATATAGAGCACCTAGCCAATGCCATGTACAGAAGAGCTTAATAAGACAATTTTCTGATAGCCTTGAACAAGAAAAGCACAAGGAAATTCCAGGAGAAAAGGCAAGGGCCAAACCTGCAACAAATTTAATTGGCCAAATTATAATATATAACTGATAATGGCAACGGGGAGGGGTGGGGAGGGGGTTGGTAAACACAAAAGTTCCTCCTCAGGCACTATGTTCTCGAGACTCAATTACAGCATGAAAAGTACATGCAGTAAAATGTTCCAGAAGATGAAAGGGCATAAAGCTGCTGGCCTTTTCAACACCTACTGCACTTATCCTCATATGTCTAATCAGCGTATTGAATGAAGACCCTTATTCATAGCTCAAATTATAAGCTTAACACCCTGTAAAATTAGGCATTAACAAATACGGGTAGTCATTTTGACATATTCCGTGTGAGATGTGAGTAATATGTACTCAGTGCCTCTTTAGAGTCATAGAAAAACATTCCTTTGCTGAGAAATATTGCTTATTCCCAGCATTACCAATTAATAATCTTGAAAAATCAGAGAGAGAGAAAAAAAAAAGGAGAGCATCAGACATTGTCCTATATTTTTAAACGGGCTAAGAAGTCGCTTCCAGAAGCTGTAGATAAGTGCTGTCCCACAGAAATACAGCAGCTGCATTTAAAAAGCGTTAGAAGAACCATATGAAATTAATTTTCAGATGCATTTTATTGAACTCACATCTCAAACATAATTTCTTAATTTAATAAATACAGAGAAGTATTAATGAGGTGTTTTGCATCATTTCTCGTACTACAGATATCTTCAAAAGCTGGTGTGACTCTTGCGTTTCTCCCTCATCTCGGTTGAGACCTGTCACATTTCAAATACGCTTCAGTCGCGGACGACTCTTGGCCAACATTGGACTGTGTAGTTACTGGTCCATACGCTACTGATCTCAAAACAAGCATAAGGCTAATAATCATGCCTGGCTAAGTCTGAGGCTAAAGTTTGAGTGCTACAATTTTATTAAGGGTGTCTTCACCAGGAAATAGAAATGCAGCAAAGGCAGAATGAGGCCGATGGGAAGGAGCCAACAGGCCCTCTCTCTGAGCTGGGTACTGCTCTCCAACAAGCAAAGATGCTCGCGCTGTTTCATAATGCTGTCTTCTGAGAGCAAGCACTTCTCCACAGGAGGAAGACTTGGCTGACTAAGGTTCCATTTCCATAGGATTAACTTTCCTCATACTTGCCTGCTGCAGCAAATACATGGTGTCAGTTCAAGTCCTCTATCACGACACACCGCTTAGAGCCCACTTGAAAGTCCAGGGAATAAGCAAGAAATGCAAGCAGGGTCAGGAGGCAGGATGATGCTGGGTTGCAGCGATGCGAAGTCAGTTGGCATAGCAGCTGAGGAAAACAAATGGTCAAAGACTGGAGGGAACTGCTTGTCAAAGAGGATGTGAGGTGATGCTTAAAAAATGGCTGGAGGAGCTCAGAAGAGAAAGCAAAATATGACTAAGAGGTGTCAGAGGAAGTCATGACAAACTGTTCTTTCTGCAGGTTCCAAGACAAGTATCTCATGTTACTGTCTAGTTCTACCGAGCTGCTCTTGTGATTGATGTTGGTAGGTGCCATTGAGTCAGTTACTAGTCATAGCGACCCTATAAACAACAGACCTGAGCCTCGCCCTATCCTGTGCCGTTGTAACAGTCTCCATCAAGCTCCAATCCATTGTCATATCCACTGTGTTGAACCGTCTTATAAAGGGTCTTCCTCCTTTTCACCAACCTTCTACCTTTCTCCCAAGATGATCTCTCTTTCCAAACACTAGCCTTTCCTGATAATATGCCCCATGCAAATGAGACGCAGTTTCATTATCCTTACCTCTGAGACATACTCTGCTTGCACTTCCTCCAGGATAGATCCACTTGTTTTTTTGGCAGCCCGTGGACTATTTCAGTACCCTTCTCCACCACCACAATTCAAATGCATCCATTCTTCTTTGGTCTCCCTTAGTCATTGTCCAACTTTCAGCTGCATATATGGAAACTGAAACATCACGACTTGTGTCAGGTACACCTTAGTCTTCAAGTTGATATACTTGCTCTTTC
>NW_006399777.1:9162407-9164036 GCF_000299155.1 Elephantulus edwardii
TTTCTCCCTGCCCACCCCTCCACTCCCAATTCACTTTTCTGTTTGAAAAGTAAAAGAAAAAAATCTTTCTTTGTTATTCAATTCCTCCCCCCAAGTCCACTCCACATGCTACCTTTGTTCTGGACTCCTGACATGACAATAATATTTAATCACATATCCCTTTTAAACAGCTCTCTCTCTCTCTCTCTCTCGCTCTCTCTCTCTCTCTCTCTCATCTGTTTCAATGCAGTGTACATAATTTATCCCATCTTTCAACAGTCTCCCTACAACCCCGATGTCAGTCTTCTTTTACAACAGTGGCATTATGCCATATTTGTCTTTTTGTGGCTCTTTAGGACTTTTAAGAAGCTAGACTATATGAAGAAGAATGTGGCATCCAATTTGGAGAAAGACTCATCAATGACCTGCATCATGCAGATGACACAACCTTGCTTGCAGAAAGTGACAGAGACTCGAAGCACACACTACAAAACTGAAAGACTACAGCCTTCATTCTTAATTACATTTCAACATCAAGAAGACAAAAAACCTCCTCATCTCTGGACCAAGAGGCAACATCAGGGTAGATGGGGAAAAGAGTCATGTCAACAATTTCCTTTTACTTGGGTCTAGTTGCCCATGATTGGTTGTTAACTGGACTATTGAAATTCATAGAGTTTTCATTGACTGAACCCTAGGTAGAGTCTGCCAAGTTTTTCTTCCTAGTCTGTCTTATCCTGGAAGCTAGAGTGTTACCTATTCAAAATTGTAACATCTTGCAAATCTCCACTGACAGATTGGTTGTATGTTGTTTGCAGAAACTTAACTGTACATCATTGGGGTAGAATAAAGACTGGTTCAGTGATTTAGCACTGTGTTTTTCATACTGAGAACCAAGGTCTTATGAACATTTTAGTCACAAATCACACATTTGGACAAGAAACGTTTCCTCAAACCCACTCAAAACAAACTCAACCAGCCATTAGCTGACTGGGTTTTGCTGGTAGCCAAATGGCCATGCTTGATGGAGCTGTTGATGTCACTGGATAGAAAATTTGAGTCATCTAAAATCTCATCCAAAATTTGAGTCTCTACATAGAGAGAGCTCTGTTGGCCTAGCGAGTAGAAAGTTACAGCTACCAAGCCAAAGGTGAATGATTTTAAAATGTGGCCCTCAGGCCTGGTCTTAATTGTTTTTGGTCAAACATTTTTCTAAGTGGTACAGCACTGGTCTGTCCGTTTGCTGTATAGAGGTAACTTGTGGTTGCTCTGATGCTAGAAATTGTAACACTGATGTGTCAAATGTGATAATGGTTACCCATGGTGGACAGTGTTTGGTGGAGCTCCCCAACTCAAACAAGCTTGGAAGCAGGAGTGGCATCCACTTCCAGAATAGCTTGCCTCCAGAAACCCTATGAACTTGGAGAAATGATGAAAGTTATAGAAGTGTTCAAGTCTTTCTTTCATAGGGTCACTATGAGTCGTCTACGACTTGACAGCACTTAACAACAATGTTTAATGGCTGAACATACCCTATTGTGCCAAGAAATCTGGGGAACGACCACTTGGCCAACTGACTGGAAGAGATCTATATTTGTTCCTATCCCAAAGAAAGGTGACCCAACAGAATGTGGAAACTACAGAACAATC
>NW_006399777.1:9165191-9175269 GCF_000299155.1 Elephantulus edwardii
GGAGTTTAGGGCTGTTGTACATAGGGTCGCTATGAGTCGCAAGTGACTCAACGGCACATAACAACAACAACATACCCTAGAGACTCTTCTAAGTTTTTTAACTCAATGGTTTGCAGTCATAGGGATAAAATCATTCGTCTTGTTTTGTTTACTAAGGCACAGATTTTCTCTAAATTTAGACTTTGCAAATAAATCGTTCTACCCAAGAGATATGCTTGGCCGATGAGAAAACCAATGACAAATACTGAATTTAATAGTGCCTTCTCCTTTCTCCCACCCCTCAAGAAGCTGTATTAATAGACTCAAACAAATAAAGGTGACACAGCTATTGTCTGAAGTAGAACTTTTACCCTCACTAACAATGGGCAGCTCACTACCCCAGCAACCAGGAAAGGACCAGAACTAAGAATTGTTAACAACTTACCTCATATCTCTAAGAAGGAGACAGACTGCTTAGCAACCCTCAAAACAGAATTGCCTGTGGCCTTGTGAAAAGAATTTTCAGTTAAGGATGCAAAGTTTGCTGGTATTGACTGACATCCAAGCACATGCAATCGCTTGGAGGACTGTGGGGCTAGCCTGTTATTTCAGGCTGAACTTGGCATTGAACCTTGAAGAAAGCTAACCAACGCACTCTGACATCTTACACCTTGTCAAAGAGAAAAATGAATAACAGACATCTTGCTTTGATCTTAAAAGTTTCTCATCTACAAAAGCAAATAGTAACTGTAAAAAAAAAAAAAAAGAATAAAATCCTAAACCAGAATTAATCCCACCAGTGGCATTATTTTTCACCCAGGATTGCTAATATGTTCTTTCATGTTCCAAGCTAGGCTTAGTTCATTTAAATTTCAAAAAGTTTCCAAGCTCTAGATGGGTGGACAGCCTTCTGATCTGATATCAGTTGATTTTAGTAAAAGGGGGAGGGCAGGGTTCAATCAATAATGTTATGATCAGTCAATAATGACCCGGTCTCCCTCCTCCTCTCCTCTTTGTAACTAGTTTATTTGGGACCATTTGCTTTTTGGGGGAATCAGATAAGCTTATAGTTTAATGGCTCGAAATCAACTTTATATTCCAATTTCTTTGAGTGTTGATTACTTTTTGGTAATTTTTAAAGTCAGCATTAGAGTTTCAATTCGGCTGTGGTCAGATTTAACAAGTGGCCAATAACTGGAATACAAATTAGAATTTACCATGTTGGCTAAGTAGGTCGTTAAAACCGAGCCCTCGTGGAATCGTTAATCACCGAGCTACCTTAGTCTGCTGGCCCGAACGTTGGCAACTCCAGCAGTTAATGCTCGGAGGTAATCAAAACGTCAGAAGCCCAAATCCTTCAGCTGCTCCATTGGAGAAAAGACCAGAATAGTAGTGTCCAAGAGAGTGTCTGCCCCATTCTTAGCCATAAGGTGTTGGGGGAAATTAGTAATTGAGGTATGATGAATGAAAGATGCAGACAAAAGGAATTTCCTTTCCCTAAAGACATGTTTCCACCTTGGACTACTGACTCATCCTTTTCCTTTGCAGGATTATGTATATGGTGGAGACAGGTTTAGAGAGACTTCTGCCAGCCTTTTTAACTAGTTATGAATTAATCTCTGGTTTTGTTCTAGGTTTAATGATATTAAATTCCCAAGAGATATCAAGCATTCCTAGATATAGATTCTGAACTCTACCATTTGTCTACTTATTGAATAAGCTCTGTTCTAAAAGAAATAAAATGAAGGGATAGTGCAGAAGGTACAACCTCCACTATCTGACCACTGTCCAACTTGATACTGGATAATACCATCTGATAGTTATGTGGGCATGGCTTCATGTCTTTTGGGGAGCTCAGGTGGCCTAGTGGTAAGATGCTGCACTGCAAACCTGCAGGTACATGGTTCAAATCTACCGGCTGCTCCAGAGGAGGATAGGCATTCTCCTTCCATGTGACTGTCTGACAACCTACTGGAGGGTCAGCTATGGGTCAGTTTCAACTCGACAGCACGCTGACAGCATATGCATCCATAGGTCCTTTACAGTTATAACTGTTACTGTTTGTTGTTGTTCTTGCTGTTGTTTTTGTTTACCATGGAGTTAGAACCAACCCAGAGTTGAGGCAGTAAATCACACTGGAGTTGATCACCAGTCTTTCTCCTGCTAGTTCTAATGTTGTTGTTGTGTGACTCATAGCAACCTTATATACAACAGCCCTAAATTCTGCTCTATCCTGTGCCAATCTTATTGTCCCTGATACACCCACCCCCATTACCTCAGTCACTCAAGCAATTCACCCTATAAAGGGTCTTTCTCGCCTGTGCTGTCATTCCACCCTCCCAAGCATGGCACCCCTCTCCAAGGACTGGTCCCTCCTTGCAACATGCCCAAAGTATGTCAGACGAAGCTTCAAAATCCTTGCCTCCAAGGAGCAGCCTGGTTTAACCTTCTCCCGGATGAATCTGTTTGTTTTCTTAGCGGTCCATGGTACATTCAATACTCTTCTCCAGCACCACAGCTCAAAGGCATCAATTCTCCTTCTGTCCTCCCTAGTCATTGTCCAGCTCTCTGATGCCTAGCAAGTGATCGCAAAGACCATCGCCTGTATCCGGTGCACCTTAGTCTCCAGATGACATCATTGCTTTTCAGAGTTCAGAAGTTTCAATGAACCCAATATTTAGTAATTCTTTTTCTAAATATGAAGATGTGCTCTGTCACTAGCCCTCGGGGTCCAGAGTCCAGCTTGGCCCTGCCCCATTCTGCATGAGTGCCCTTCAAGTGACATCCTAGCAGACATCATGACTCCTCATATGTGGTGAGTGGGAAGAGAAACAGGAAAGGTGACCAGGGAAGAAGATGAAGACAGAGAAGGTGTGTATAGAGATGGAAGAGTTTAAAGCCTGCTGGCAGGTCAGGGAAGGGGAGCAGGGAGCAAGGACAGGTAGGGAGTCATTGCTGGTGGACCAGGCTTTCAGATACCAGGAAACAACCTCAAGAAGCCACCACTAGCCATCATTGAAGTCTAACTTTTGGACTACTCTGTGCTAACTCTCCATAATTCTCTACCGGACATAGTATTCACTCAACATCAAAATATCATAACCTCCAAGTTCAGGGACAATGTCTTCTTCCACAGAACATGCCCCATCTCACAGAGCATTTGGTGGTTGTTAAGCTGTACATACCTGTATTGATTAATTAGTGATCTGTCACTACCTGTGTCTTTGCTAATCTTTTCTCCACGCACAACCTAAGTACTTCATGGAAGCTCTTAGTTTGACTTTTCATAATGGACATTTTACCACTGGTGCCCTAATGTTAAGGTGCTGTGCCGCCAACCCTAAGGGGTGTGGTTCAAATCCCTGTGCTCCATGGGAGAAAGATGAGCTGTGAGCTGTCTCCTCTGATGCATTTTACAGCCTCTGCAGACCTTCTAGAAGATCCACAGTGGGTCAGTCCCAACTCAACGGTACATTGCAAACAACCACCAAGCTAGGGATGGGTTGACCTTGGAGGTGGGTCTGGGAAATCTGTGTCCCTACTTCCTTCCTTTGACAGTCCTGCAGGCATGTTGATATACCAAGGGAAACCAACATTCGTCAAACACCTACTGCATGTCAGACCACACTGCAGATCCCATAATTGGTTAGAAAAACAAAATGGTTGAAAACAACTATCCCTCATCATCCATGTTTGTCATATATTGGTCACTTCCATGTATCATGGTAGAAATGGTGCTAATTTTTATATGGCCTTACATATCCATGCCTCTCGGAGTTTCCCAGAGCTTTGAACTATTTTTATGCACCCTAGGATTGTTAAAAGAACTCTGAGTCCTTTTGCTCATTTCTCAAATATTTGGAACTTCTTTATTTGGCCCCAATTGGGCCTATTTAGCTTGTTGTCAATCTTTCATGCATTTAAGTTTTGTTTGCAAGTTTTCCAGAAGCAAACTCATTTTAAAAAAAAAATGGATCTTTCAAAACACCAGTTTGGAAATTTATTTTGATAAATTTTGATTAAATAATCTTGATTGTAGTACAATTTTACAGAAGAAAATTCACACTTTGAGAGGGCTATTTATCTCTTTCCTATTTTGCTTCGTAAATGTAAAAGTCACTGTTACCTAATAATTTCAACTTGTTTAGATAAATACTCACTATTTTGAGGGTCTAGTCCCTAAATATAGGAGCTCTGTTGGCTAAGTGGTAAGAATCTGCACTGCAATCCTGACGGCACATAATTCAAATCCACCAGCTGCTCTGTGGGAGAAGGATGGACAATCTGCTCTGGTGCAATTACTGCCTCTAAAAACCTGCTGGAGGGTCAGCTATCAGGCAGTTCCAACTGAACGGTAAACAACAATAGTCCTTTAATATAGAAGTATTTAAATTTGTAAAGACAAGTAAGGTTGAAAGAAAAAATATTTGCTTTGGATAAGTCTGAAACTGTTAAGATTAAATCTTATTTTAAAATTGAAATATGAAAGAGTGTTAGAAATGTTTGTCAAGATGTCTCATAAATTATGTATTTCAAGGCTTGCAGGTATTGTTGATTTTTTTTAAATCCTAAATACACTAATAATGACCTTCAAGTGGCATTATATTTCATTTACACAGTGCTTTGCATGCATAAAGTTTATAGCTTCCAATTATCACTGCAAGTTTTCAAATACTTTAAGAACTAATTATGTACCTCTATGCTAGTCAATTTATCTCACAACTACCAAGTACAGTTGAAATTATTGTCCATTTTGCAAAAGGAACTACCAAGACTCAGGGAAACTAAATAATTTTTTGAAAGGCTCCAATTCAAGCAAGACTAACAGCAAGAGTGAGTTGTATTCAAATACTATCCTTCAAGTAAGTTTTAAAAATCTAACACCTCCCTGTCATGTCATTGGGTTTTCTCAAGACTCAGTGATTCTGTTTAGATCAACTGTATGTCATTACTTTCCAAACAATGCTAGCCTACTTCACGGGGTCCCTATAAAGCCAATGGTCTCTGTCCCACACATACCATCATGGAAATTAGCATATAAAATATTTAGGTCCTGCATCGTGCAACTGTTGTAAAAGGGGGCTGACATCAGGGTTCGGGGGAGACTGAGAATGATGGGATAAATTATGCATGCATCATTGAAACAGATGAGAAATAGAACTTTTTAAAAGGGATATATGATTAGGTATTATTGTCCTGACAGGAGTCCAGAATGAAGGCTGCATAGTGGAGTGGACTGAGGGGGAGAGATTGTATAAAAAGGAAATAATTTTTCTTTTGCTTTTCAAAAAGAAGAACTGGAGGGGAGGGGTGGACAGGGAGAAAAGTGCAACAGTGAATGAATGGAAATCCAAAATCTCTGTACAGTTTCATTAAAATTAATAATAATAATAATTTTTTTAAAAAAAGGAAAAATATATAGGTCCTTGGCCTCTTAGCCGCTCAGCTTGCCAAACTTCTAACAGATGTTTAGGAATCAGGGTATCAAACAGAAGACTAAAGTAGACATCAATGAGATAATATATAGTCTATGTCACCAACCAACTTCTCATTTCCAGCATCTGTGTGTCTTTGCAGGCTACAGATGCTGGGGAATTACCGTGGCTTAATGGTAAGAAGTTGTGTTGCCAAGCCAATGGCACTTGGATCAAATCCACCAGTCACTCCTCAGGAGGAAAAACGGGCATCTCTTCCCGAGGAATTTACAGCCTCTGAAAAATCCTCTGGAGGGTCAGGTGTGAGTCAGTTCTGACTTCACAGTGCACAACAACATCCATCTAAGCGATAGGAAACTCTAGTGACAGAGTGGTAAGGAGTTGTTCTGCCAGTCTAAAGGCACGTGGTTCAAATCCACCAGCTGTTCTAAGAGCAAAAAGAACTGTCCTCCCATGCCATTTGTGGTTGTTGTTGACTGCCATCGAGTCGAGCACGACTCATAGCGACCCTATGAACAAAAGGCCTGAAGCCCCTCTACAAATATCGACATTTATCAAAGTTCATAGAGTTTCCGAGTGCCATTTACAGCCTCTCAAAACCCACTGGAAGGTCAGGTAGGAGTCAGTTCTGATTGGACAGCACATAACAACCACTATCAAGCAATGGCTGACATCCTGCTCCCTTAGCCCGGATAGGATAACTCAGAGGTCCCCTAACGACATCAAAATGCAGTTATTCAAAGTGTCCATATGTCTATTTTACCAGAGAGCCTGTAACCACTATTTACAAAGTCGTCAACGACAACAGCAATTCTGACAGGATTCTAGAAATGGTTCTGTGCACACTGTCCCTCCATACTCCCGCTTTATGACCTGAGCTAGAATTCTGTTTCCTTTCTTTCTGCCTGTAAGCCCAGATTTGTCTCTGGTTCACCGTCCTTACAATCACCTCACTGACATCTGACTTATTTTTGTGTTTGATACTCTGATTCCTAAATCTCTGTTCGAAATTAGGGAAGCTGAGGTGGATATGAGACCAAGGATCCGTATATGCTATACGCTTGCTTTACACCTGAGAGGTGGACAATGAACAAGGACGACAGAAGAAGGGTCAGTGCCTTTGAGTTATAGTGTTGGAGACGAGTATTGAACATACCATAGACCGCCAAGAGGACAAACAGGTCTGTCCTGGAGAGAGTGAAAGCAGTTCGTTACTTAGATATAAGGGTCATGAAGCTCAGATTGTGAAGCTCCATCTCATGTACTTTGAGCATGCTGTCAGGCGGGGCTAGTCCTTGGAGAAGGATATCACGTTGGAAGGGTGGAGGAGGTTGAGCACAGAAGAGGAAGACCCTGGATGAGACCCTGGATGACACAATGACTCTAGAAATGGGGTCAGGTATGTCAGACAGAATTAGGTTGGTTCAGGACAGGGCAAGTTCAGAGCCACTGTTCAGACGGTCACTATGAGGGTAGTCAACTCAATGACACATAACGGCAGACAAGCCTCTAAGCTCTGCGGAGGAGATAGAGGTCCTTGGCCTCATTTTCATAATCCTGTCATCATTACCACTTTGCAAAACAAAGTAAAACAAGTACGCTTCCCCTGCCTCCGGCCTGTAAAACCACCACCAAGTGAGCTGCAATAGCTGTGCCTTTGTGTCTTGAGCCACAGCCTTGATTCACCACCTTCTGCTACATCACCTAGGTACCAAGGCACCAGACCAACCCTCTGTCATTGGCTTGATTCTGACCCACAACAGCCCAGGAGGTCAAAGCAGAACTGCCCATGGGATTTCCAAAAGTGCCAACCCTTAGGCCTCTTGTGAATCTACCTTGAACATCTGGCAGTTCCCCACTGAGGTCCTTCTCCGTTTATTTTTGAGCAATCTTCGATAAGCTTTTACTTGCATGTGATCATAATATTGGTCAATAATTACCACGTCCTGTTGTAGCTGTCTTCCAAATTTCTGGGTATAGGCTAGAAACCATGTCCAGAGCTGTAGCTATTTGCTGAAGGATCTTGGTTGGTATTCAAATGGTTATTTAAGACATTTTTTTAAAAATGTTTTTCATTTTTGTGTATATGTACCATCAAATTGGATCTGACTGGTACCGGAGGAGTTTGTCCCTCCTTCTTCAGCAGAGAATCTGGTGGATTTGAACTGCATGCCTCTGGGATCGCAGTGCAGCTTCTTGCCACTAGGCCACAAAGGGTCCTGGCAAGACATTTTTTTTTTTTTGCTAATGCCTTCAGTACGCCTTGAACTTCTTCCTTCAAGGAGAAAGTGGAGCAAGGAATGTCACTGCTGATGTCAGAAGAATCCTGACTGAAAGCAAAGAATATCGGAAAGATGTTTGCTTGTGCTTTATTAACTTTACAAAGGCGTTCACTGGGTAGAACATAATTAAAAGTCAATAACAACAGAAAAGTGGGAATTCTAGAATATTTCATTGTGCTCATGGGAAACCTATGCATAGACCAAGAAGTAGTCATTTCAAAAGGACAAGGGAACACTGCATCAGGGTTGTATCCTTTCTCCATACTCATTCAATTTGAATCGGAGCAAATAACTCGACACATCAGATTCCATGAAGAATGTGGCATCAAGATTGGCGGAAGACTTATGCACAACCTGTGTTATGCAGACGACACAACCTTGCTGGCAGAAAATGAACGAAGACTTGAAGCACTTACAAAGTGCTTTGAGGATCCAAGATTATAGGCTTCAGTATGAACATGGTGGACAGTGTTTGGTGGAGCTCCCAGGAGTGGCATCCACTTCCGAAATAACTTGCCTCCGGAAACCCCATGAACGTGGAGAGACAATGAAAGGTACACAAGTGTTCGGGTGTTTTGTTTATAGGGTTGCTATGACTCTTCTACGACTCGACAGCTCTCAACAACCACCACCACCAAGAAAAGAAAAGTCTTCCCAATTAGACCAGAAGGCAACATCATGGTAGATGGAGAAACAATTGAAGTCACCAATGACTTCATTATCTTTGGATCTACAACCAGCACATATGGTAAGAGCAGTCAGGAAATCAAAGGATGTATAGGATTTGACACCTCTGCTGTCAAAGAACTTGTGAAATGCTAGAGAGCAACGATTTCAGTTTAAAAATACGGCGTACCTGACCCAAGTGATTGTATTTTCAATTGTCTCACAGGCACGTGATAGCTGAGCAATACTTAAGAAAGACTGACAGAGAATTATGCCTTTGAATCATGGTGTTGGAGATGAGTCTTGTAGATCCCATGAACTGTCAAGAAAACAAATAAATTTGTCTTTGAGGAAGTACAACCAGGGGTTCCTGTAGAGACAAGGATGGTGAAACTTTGTCTCACCTCTTTGGAGTATGTTGTCAGGACACATCAGTTCTTGGAAGAAGATAGCACGTTGGCTGTCTTTAGAGGGTCAGCTAAGGAGACCCTCAGGGAGATGGATTCCCTTAGCGACTGGGACAGTGGGCTTGAGCATGGCGGACACCGGGAGGATAGGGTGGGAAAGGGCAAGATTTTCATTTGTTGTTCACAAGCGTATTATGAGTTGTTGTCAATAAACAGCACCTAACAACAACAACAACAGAGCTTTACAGAAACAAGTCATTTTGTTTTACCCCAGTCAAGCAATGGGTGTGTTCCCACTGTTGATCTTTCGGTTAACAACCAGATTCTTTAACCATTACACTCGTAGGAATCCTCTCGTGTGTACTACTGTTGTTAGGGACAACTGAGTTGGAAGTAACTGATAGCTGACTTGCCAGTGAGGTTTCAGAGGCAGTAAAGACTTTGTAAATAAACTAGTAGAAACATTTTTTTAAAATGACAGATGGGAGGAAGGAGAAATAATAGCTGAGGGTAAAGGAATAAACAAATGGGTTATTCAGCAAATGAAATCTAACATCAAGAGAGACTCAGAGCAAGGGTATAGCTTTCTCCAGCTAAATGTCAGACAAGAAAAGCAAAGCCAATGGTTTCAGACAAAATGTATTAAATTGTATGTGTCTATTTGGTGGGGGGGAAGGGGATGAGGGAGGTGACTGTCCATTGTCCTCCTGTGGAGCAGATGGTGGATTTGAACCACATGACTTTAGGACTGCAGTACAGATTCTCACCATTAAGCCACCAGAGCTCCCTTTCATATTCACTGTTGGGTTTTTGTGTACCATCGAGTCAGAACCAACTCATAGCTGACCCTCCAGCAGGTTTTCAGAGGCGGTTCATCCCACGAGAGGAGACCAACTGCCCACCTTTCTCCCACAAAAATATCCGAACTTCGTCTACAAGATTAAAGCCTCTTTCATATCTACCACAACCACAATCTCTTAGCCCTTCTGTTAAGCTGTTTTCTGACACACTGATTCTCCATCTCGGCTTGGCAGGCTCTGCACTTAGAACAAACGTAGGTTCTACCCTGCGCCAGGTCACCGGAGTCCCAGTTCTTTCCCTACAGAGTTACAGCCTGGTAGGGAGGGAACAGGGGAACAGAAGTCCAGGGTGTCACTGGATCACACAGGAGGGGGGAGTGTGACGGGTATAGAACACCCTCGACCTTGGTGGTGTAAACTGTAAACACACGTGGCTGCTAAATGAAAGACTGGGGGTTCAAGTTGCCCTAAAGGTGTCTCGGAAGAAAGACTTGACTGTCTACTTGTAA
>NW_006399777.1:9175369-9177576 GCF_000299155.1 Elephantulus edwardii
AAGGGTGCAACAATGAATGAATGGAATTCCAAAATCTCTGTAGATGTTCATTGAAATGAAAAATTAATTAATTAATTTTTTAAAAAATGAGTCCTTGGAGACCCTCTAGGGCGTGGTTCAACTGAGATACAGGTAAGGTTACCAGGGGTCAGAAGTGCTGGCCACTGATGTGAGATGGGCGGGGTCAGCAAAATCCCTTGAGGAGGAGGATTTTAAACTATTCTGAAAATGAGAGGGGCCAGCAAAACGAAGGCAGCGGGGAAATGTGCTGAAGAAAATAAGAGAAGAGCATGGGTAAAGTTCTAGAACTAAAATTCCATATTCATTACCCAGCGTGGTTATTATAAGAATAATAGAGACAGCACCATCACCACTGGACCATGAACTCAAGCTGTTGGAGAGAAACACTGTGTGCTGGAACACGGCGAGCTCTGGTCGACGAGTCAAAGACCCTTAAAATTGAAACCCAATGCCCTTAGGAAGGGTGGACTTCTTCCTCCTCTGCCTAATGCTCTGTGTTATAAACCAGTGGTTTGTATCATAATGATACCTGCCTGGCTTGTTCCAGAACTTAACCCCTGATTTGTGCCAATTCCTTTATTGGTTTGGGTTGTTTTGGTTTTTTAGTTTAAGAGTTTGATGGCTAGATAAATAGATCTTTCTTTCCATTTAACAAATGTTTATTTGACCATTTGACTGGGTTGGAGATTCATTCGTAATCTCAGCTTTCATGAAGTTTACATTCTGGAAAAGAAAATGTGTACCTGAAATAATAAATGGGTCCATAATACACAAATCAAAAAATTGAGGAGGACCTGGAGAGCTTGCTGCGCAAAGTCAAGGTCTGCAGCCTTCAACATGGATTGAGGCTCAACATCAAGAAACAAAGATTCACACCACTGGGTCAATTGGCAACATCATGATGGATGATGAAGAGACTGAAATTATTAACAGTTTCAGTTTGCTTGGCTCCACAATCAATCAATACTCTTAGTACCAGCAGCCAGGAAAATAAAAGATGAATTGCACTGGGCAAGTCTGATGTCAGAAACCTCTCTCCAAAGTACTGAAGAGCAAGGATGTCAGCTAGAGACTAAGGTGCACCTGATACAGGCCATTGGATTACTCCAATTCTCCAAAGGAGAATTGATATCTTTGAGTTGTGGTGCTAGAGTACTGAATATACCGTGGACTGCCAAGAGAACAAAAAGGATTTGTCCTAGAGAGAGTGAAACCAGGCTGTTCCTTGGAGGCAAGGATTCTGAAACTCCATCTGACAGACATACTTTGGCCTTCCTGACTGCTAGTGCCAAGAGTGTTGACTGCGGGCCCAAGCACGCTGAATTTGTTAACAATCTCAGTCTCCTCTCCATCTATCATGATGCGGCCAACAGGCCTAGTAGTGAGAATCTTTGTGTTTTTGATGTTGCACTTCAATCTATCTTGAAGACTGCAGTCCCTGACCTTTTACAGCCAACAAAAGGTCTGCCAATGTCTTGGAGTTGTTTGCCTGACCTATGTTTGTAACGCACAGACATTTTTTAAATAGCTAGGTGTCCTGCTCCCTGGTTCTATGTCTCGGTGTAGGTTAGCCACATTTGATGGTTGTGTTTAATAAAGCAGGCCTTGTATACACGCAGCGGAGCACCTGCTTACCCTCTGTCACCTGCTACTGTTACACCATATGTCCCAAGCAGCTGTCTTCAGGCTTCTTTATTGGTCATGGATCTAACTAACCACTGTCCTTTCTGCAAGCCACAGCTGTCACAGCTGAAGTCAAGCTGGCCATGAGGCAGGCAAGTGACCTCAGACAAAGGTGGAATAAGAAAGGACCACTTCTTAGACAGGCGACGCCGCTTAGGAATGGGTTCACTGTTGATCGGAAATAACAAAGTAATCCAAGGCTGAATATCCAAAAGGGCCTGCTTGATGGGAGCTTGTGTCAGGACTCCAGAGTTCGTAAGCCTGGGGAGGCTGAGCTTGGCAGTTAAATAACCAAAATCAGATGAGACGCTCTCTTTTTTTTTTTTTTTACCGCATGATGGAGGTGGACGATGTAGAGGGGACAAATCTGCATCTCAGCGGGCACCTCTCTTCCAGAGGTTGGTGATAAAGCGTTAAGAAGAGGTATGTTCTTAGTTCCAGAACACACATTGGCCTTTGGAAAAGGGACTGACTGAAGGCAACAGAGTTCAGATGACCCTTTC
>NW_006399777.1:9177742-9184064 GCF_000299155.1 Elephantulus edwardii
CCCCACACACACACATACACCCCCAACCCCCCGCCCCCGCCCCACTTATCATAAGAGTACGGAATGAGGGCTGCAGAGTGGATTATATTTGGGGTCGAGTAGATTTTCTAACATGTGGATGAGAATACAGAAGGCCCGGCTAAGCTCTTAAGACGAGAGAATGGCAGCTCAGTCTTTGCAGAAAATTCCTTAGGAGTAAGAATAGATGTCCACTCATCCACCATGAATACCCTCAGGGAAGGTCAATCACTAGAAAAGGACTGGGTGTGGGGGCAATTAGAGGCCAATGAAAACAAAGGCAGCCTCAGTGAGACTGGACTGGTGAGATGACCACAACAATGCACTCAGACAAGCCGACATGAGGAGGGGTGTCAGGGCAACGCCAGTATGTATGAGATCATTGAGGGTTGGAGCAAATTCCATGGCAACTAAAAGCAAACAAGCTCAGACTGAAAGAAGACCACTAGACGCAGAAGGGCAACCCTCTCCATGCCGGGAGACTGCTCTCGTAACTAGCAAGGAGAAGCTGCCATCATGGTTTGTTCCTCTCCACACGACACAACAAAATATGAAAAAGAAAAAACAATGAATGACCCTGAGGCTCAGAGCAAACCTGAAATGAGCTCTCACACAGACCAGTGGGATTTGAAGGTTACCCACTTATTTCCAGGTCAATGGTTGAAGAAATAGTTAAAACTGTTTGTAGACATAAACTTGTGTTTTTATAAAAGCATGCCCTGGATCAGATCAGCTATGCCCAATTTTGTACTTCCTGTTCTTATGACCGAACTAGTTGGCATAGTGTTGATGCCAACTTACGGCCACGTGCGTGAGTCTGGAGAGAATGGTGCTCCTTCTCAGTGACTGGTTTGCAGAAGTAGATGGTCAGACCTCTCCTCTGAGCTTCCTCACACGGTACTTGAACCTCCAGCCTTTCAGTTAGTAGAAAAGTACATGAAGCACTTGCACTATTCATGTTCCTGAACACCTTTGTCCTAGATGAATATAGTGGTTACAATTATGGTTTCCTAGATTTCTTCAGACTCTGACTCTGGACGTGTATAAATCCCATCTAGACTATTTCGGTGCATGACTAATTAATCAGGAGCTCTGGTGGCCTCGCGGCAAGGAATTACACTGTCACCCTAAAGGCAGGCAGTTTGAATCCACTAACAGCTTTTTGTCAAACATTCTTCTAGGTGCTATAGCACTGGTCTGTGCATTGCTGTACAGAAGTAACTCGTGGTTGTTGTGATGCTAAACACTGTGACACTGATGTGTCAAATGCGATAATGGTTACCCCTGGTGGACAGTGTTTGGTGGAGCTTCCCGATTAAAAGAAGCTTGGAAGCAGGAGTGGCATCCACTTCTGAAATGGCTTGTCTCCGGAAACTCTATGAACAGTGCTCAGATCTTTCATTCATAGGGTCGCTATGAGTTGTCTATGACTTGACAGCACTTAACAACAATAGTAACGAGAACATAGAGAGAGCTCCATTGGCCTAGTGGACAGAAAGTTATGCTACCAAGCCCAAGGTGGGTGATTATAATCTGTGGCATGACTCAACAGCACTTAACAACCACAACAAAGACAGCTCTGAAGTAGACAGATGGGCAGTCTCCTCCTGTGCAATTTATGGCTTCTGAAAGCTCACTGGAGGATTGGCCCCCAATTGCTTCTAACTTAAAAACATATAAACAACAACATGAATTAGCCAGTCCATTCCTTTTATGAATCAACTCACTCTTAGAATAGATTTTTCTTATTCTGAAACTTTGAACTGTCTACTTCAAATTTTAGTCCTAGGTGTCAAATGCACAATCATTTCAGAAAAAAAAATAAATCTGAGGTTCAAACTGAAATAAAAACCAGTAGAGGAATCAATCAACATGACCCTGTTGGGGGGGATTTTCTTTAGCCAGGACATCAGTCATTTATCCTTTGTTGTTTTTCCTTTCCTCTATGAAATCATGACATTTCACTTCTGACCTGCCTTTTGAGGGGCAGGGAGGGGAGGAAAGGAAAGAAGAAAAAGAAAAACCTGAGCTATTTGAAGTTCATTCTCATCAAGTTTATAACTCATTAACCTGTATGAAATGAATACTACAGTGTGTTTTGGGGTTTTTTTTTCAAATGTAGACTTCAAAAGTTTCTGTGGTTTGGCATTTGGCCATGACTGAGGTTCACTGGATTCCTGTTTGCTTTGTAAAAATAGACAGGAATCCCTGCATGAAAGTCACCACCAGCGAGTGGTACAACGAAACTGAGAGGCTTCAACGGGCCATGGCTGCCAGAACTCAGCTCCTCTTCCTTCTGGTTGGAGGCGGGAGTGGCATCCAGTCAGCTGGATCCCTCTAGGTTCACGCAAACTAGAACCTACTAGACACTTTCGACAAAGACCCCTTGGTACATCTGCACATTAACACTCCTGGAAGGTGCTGGGGATGCTTCATGAGGAGCCTCTGGGGCAGGTCCCTTGAGCTCTGATGCCTCTATTATCTGGAAGAGCTTGAAAGTAACACTTTATGTCTAAAAAGTCTACCTTTAACTCCTCCCTGAAACTCTGAAAAGCATGGATTATCCATCATAGGCCTGATGTAGAGAGGAGAGAGAACATTCTTGGACAAGTGATACAGCTAGCAATGGAATTTACCTCTTTTAAGAAGAAATACTATCAAGAACAACAACAAAAATTGGTCACCGTGAAAGCCTGTCTCTGCAAACAAAACACTTTGGAATAACACAGCTGAATTAAGATGCATGTGTCAGAGCTTTGTAGCAGGTTTTCCCATGAAGCAGCTGTTGGATTGGAACTGTGTGCCCCCGGGACTACAGTGCAGCTTCTTGCCACTACGCTACCAGAGCAGGTAACAGAAAATTATTTCTCAAACTGAAAGCTTCAATAGCTCATTAGCACAAGATTCACTCTTAGAAAAGTAGTCATTTGGCAAAGGGACTGCGTTGATCGGAAACCATGAATGATTTGTTGCACCGTAAAATGTGGAAGGAAAGGTGTTGGTAGAACGTTCTAGAGAAGAGGATGCACTGGACCGGTCTTTAAGTGGTCCATTTGCAGCTTCAGTTCAGCCCCTCATTGAACAGTGGGCCTTGAGGGGTTCAAAAGAGACTTGACTTTGGACTGAAGCTCTGCAGCTCACAGAGGCTCTTATATGAAGGACTGTGTTCTTGTTCAAAGAACTCCTGGAATCTGTAGGCAGGTAAGTCTTCCCCAGGCGAGAAGATCCTGCCTGCCTTTTTGAAGTCAGAGGCTGGTAAAGGAAGGCTAAGAGCTAAGAGCTTCTCCAATCTCTATGGCCTGTTTTAGCTAGCGGGGATTTAGAGGGGATCTGTCCTCGCAACCCAGGTTCAGAGTGGAGATATCGAGAAGCGCCACGCACGCCATCAGGTCAAAGGCCTGAGACAAGGATGAGTCAACCTGGGAGGAATCGACATTAAGGACAACACAGCTGTTGCAATTAGCGAATAATAACAAAAGTCTATAACTGGTAAAAAGGAAAAGAGGAAAAGGAGAATGGAAGAAGGAAGAAGAAATAGTTGAGGGACAGGGAGTGAAGAAATAGGTAAAGTGTGATAGGACTTGAAGAGATGGGCAGATAAAAGCAATAAATCAATTGTAATTAATTATAAAAGAGAAATTAATTTAAAAGTAATTCTAAAAACAATGTATAGAAATTATTGCATAAAACAAAATGTACATAAATGAGACAATGTATTTGAATGTATAAAAAGGAATGATGGTATAAATAAATCTTTAAAAAGATTCTCACCACTGGGCTAGTTGGCAGCACCATGATAGACAGAGAAGAGATTTATGTTGCTAACAATTTCAACTTGCTTGGCTCCACAATCAACACACTTGGCACCAGCAGCCAGGAAACCCAAAGATGGATTGTTTGAGAGAAGTCAGCTGTCGGGGACCTCTCCAAAAGACTAAAGAGTAATGATGTCATTTTAGCAACTAGTGCACTTGATCCAGGCCATGGTCTTCGCAATTACTAGCTGTGCATGAGAGAGCTGGACAATGACTAAGGATGGCAGAAGAATTGATGCCTTTGACTTGTGGGGCCAGAGAAGAGTCTTGAGCATACCAGACCACCAAGAGAACAAACAGGTCTGTCTTGGAGAAGGTGAAACCAAGTTTCTCCTTGGAGACAAGGATTTTGAAGCTCAGTCTCATATACTTTGGGCACGTGGCCAGGAGGGCCATGGAGAAGGGCATCATGCTTGAAGGGGAAAGGGACAGTGCAGGAGAGGAAGACCCCCGATGAGATGGATTGACGCAGTGTCTGGGGTAATTGGAGTAGGTGTGTCGGAGTCAGTGAGACTGGCTGTTGTACAGAGAATACCTGAGTCACAGGCGACTCAATGGTACTAACAACATAAATAAGAAATTACATAAAAACAGTAGAACAAGCAAACAAACAGCAGCACTGCCATTTGTCAATCCTGACTTCTAGCAGTCACACGCAACAGACTAAAAGGATCCATAGAGCTTCTAAGATAGTAAATCTTCACAGAAGCCGATGCCTCCTTTTTATCCAGCAGAGCTGCTGGTGGGTTTCAAGTATCCACATTTCAGTTAGCAGCTGGACACTTCTAAACACTTTGCCACCATGGAGCCCCCTGACCACTTGTAGAAAAGTAAGAATAAACTTTGTTGTACAGTCTGGAAGGCAGTTTGACGTTCCCTCAAAAAGCTGGACATAGATATTCCATATGACCCAGCTATTCCACTTGCTAGGAATATATCCCAAGAAAATGAGACTCAAACGGAGTTTTGTACACCAATGTTCATAGCAGCATTATTCACAACCTCCAGAACGTGGAAACAGCGCGAATGTCCAAACTACAATTGAATGGGTTGAGAAATTGTGGTACATTCACATAATAGAGGACTATACAGCACTCAGGAGCAATAATTTAAAAAAGTAATACATAACTTGTATATGAGAGAGACTACTATGTAAATTATATATGGGAGAGACTGGAGAGCACTATGCTGAGTGAACTAACTTAGTCTGATAAGGACAAACACTGCATAAGACCATCATTGTAAAAATAGGAGAATAACTAGTAAAACATCTATGAGGATCCAAGGGGGGAAAGGGGGAAGCAGAGGGGAGATGATAGGCAGGGGGCAAATCATTGAGTCACACGTTTTGATGGGCGGAGAGAGAAGGGGTAAAGGAAACAGAAAAGATCCAGCTGGGACCTGAAAAGGTGGGGTAATTGTAGGCATAGTTCAAGAGTGATTAATTTTGTACAATATAATGAATGAGAACAATTGTATGAAACACAAGGTGAATTAAGAATAGTATGTAACACAATGCATATGAACTTTGTTAGCAAACTAAGATAAAAATATTTTTTTAAAGAAAGACCTTGGTTGTACACCACTGAGACTTGGGAGTAATTTGTACTCAAGCCTAACATCACGGATTCTATCAAGTGGATGCAATTTGAGTTTTCTTTGAGACTTCCACAAGTAACGCTTCTTCTTCCTTCACGGACTGCTTGCAGTATTACATTTTGATTCACCACTTCCTCATCTACCTATACAAAGAGTTAGAATAAATAGTCTCTAACATCTGCATTGTGTATCCACCTCACTCCTCCTTTCAGAGACCCAAACTTTACAAGGAATGCTGGGGGAGCACTCGATGCTATAATTGGCTCGATCGGATGCTTTCACTTGGATGGAATCTACAATATTTACATATTCTAGAAATTCCACAACATTTCCTGCCCAGTTGCAGGATTTACTGATCTGTACTCCCTCATTCTTGCTTTCTCAATGTTATTACATTTTTAATGTAATTATGATTATATTGCAAGGGTCTCTGTGTAAGAAAAGACTTCACTTCCCCCCCATATTTCTTGCCATACTATGCATATTTTAATAGAAGTTTCACTCTCCTCTCAATCCAATTAAACCATACAGTCCCCAAAATTATGGAAATCTGATTAGACAAAAAAAAAAAAATAAAGCTTTCATTGACGTGAGCTTAAGATAGTAACAGAGACCCTGCTATTTCTCCTATGGAATGGTGGAGGTCTACCCTACCACCACCCACCCCTAGAGCCGGGGCTGCCTTTGATTTACTTATAACCAGGAGAAGAGTGTAGAAATGGTGCCTCAGGATGCCTGAGGCTGAGTCAGAAAAAGCCAACCAGCGTCCACTTCCATCATTGGAATGCATGCTCTAGAACATTGAGGTGCCAGGTAAAGAGAAATAGCACCAGTTTTCAAACTGTCCAGGAGACAGATACCTGCTTGAAGAATCCTCTAGATACTCTGAG
>NW_006399777.1:9184334-9187820 GCF_000299155.1 Elephantulus edwardii
AAAGGAAAAGGAAAAGGAAAGGAAAAAGAAAGCTACACCCTGCCTGTTCCTATCCGAGGCCTCAGCCCTCATGGGGCAGAAAGACAAACAATCAAGCTTTATAAATCTCACCCATCAAACCCATGAGCAAAATGAATCATTGTTTCATACCACTACAGTGTTGCTGTTTTTGTTGTCATTTGCCATCCAGTTGCTGTAGGAAAGTCTGCTGTCAAGGACCTCTTCAAAGTGCTGAGGAGCAACAGAGTCAGTCTAGAGACTAAGGTGTATGTGATCCAGGCCACAGTCTTCACAATTGCTTGCTATGTATCTGAGAGCTTGGCGGTGACTAAGCATGACAGAAGAATAGATGCCTTAGGGTGGTGGTTCTGGAAGTGTATCAAATATCCCATGGACAGCCTAGAGAACAAGCAGGTCTGTCCTGGAGAGGGTGAAACCAGGTTGCTTTACGACACTGAGAGGTGGCTTGTTTTCCAGCAATAGAGAACTGAGATGTGTGGTATCACTCAAAGTTGGCCTAAGTCCCCGTGTCAGCTCACACAAGGACCCGCAAAGAACCGTGCACAACCATATGCTTTGTTTCTTTTTAGGGTGTAACAATCCACTGGGACAAATACCTCTCCAGCAGGAGCAATCAGGAAGAAAGGAGTGTTAAAACACAATGGAGTTCTTTCCAAGCAATTGCAACACACAAAGTGTGGGCACTGATAGCATCTCTGAACCTATCACTCTGCAGTGTGATTGCAGTCTGGAAAACAGGGCAGCCAGAGATGCAATCAAAGACAAGTGGAATCAATAGTGACTAAAAGACATTAGGCGTCATGTTTAAATAAATATGCCAAATGTGATTTAAATTGATTCTAGCTCAGCGCGGAGCAAACCACTGTAAAAATGTGTACGTGCAAGTTGAGAGAGAGGAACAAGAAGACTGAGTATGGAGTCCTTCAGGGGGAGAGAAGTTTCCTCTCTTTAAACTGTGGTGACATATTTCCTTTACCCTAACAACAATTTCACCTTGTGAGTCTCAAAAGCAACCAACATGTTACATCATAAAAGCCAGGGAACTAAAAATAAAAGCCAGTCCTCTTTAGTACCAGTTCCATTTCCCAAGCAATCAGCACAGAGGGAAAAAGAAAAAGGGGGGTGTGTGTGTGTGTTTCTTTTATTATTTTTCTTGTATTACATGTTTGTTAATCTTTTTGGTTTTTTGAGCCAGACAGCATATTGGTTTATATGCACATTTGTACACACTTATAAATAATAACTCCTTCTTTTGCAGGGTGCTGTTTCAGGAAACCTGGTAATAAACAATGTATGTAGTCTTGCTCTCTGGTAAGAAGCTGTGCCGTAATCTCAAAGGCACACAGTTCAAATCCACCTGCTGCTTGAAGGGGAAAGGGTAGGTAATCTCTTTCTACAAAGATTTATAAGCTCAGAAGTACTTTGTAAAGTGGCCGTGAAACAGTCTTCACTTGATGCAAGGAAGTTAAGGCAACTAGTGAAGAGAAGTGCTAGGGAGCACTGGCAGCGGAGTGAAAAGAAGCTACACTGTAATCCAAAAGGCTAATGGTTCAAATCCACCAGCTATGCAAGGGAGGAGGATGAATTATCTCTCCTCATATGATTTACTTCGCAATCACTTGTTATGCATCAGAGAGTTGGACAATGACCAGGGAGGATAGAAGGAGAATTGATGCCTTTGAGCTGTGGTGCTGGAGAAGAGTATTGAGAATACCATGGACAGCTAGGAAAACAAAGAGATTTGTCCTGGAAAGGGTTAAACCGGGTGGCTCCTTGGAGGCAAAGATTCTGAGGCTCCGTCTAACATACTTTGGACATGCTGTGAGGAGGTACTGGTCCCTGGAGAGGGACATCATGCTTGGGAGGGTGGAGGGACAGCACAGGAGAGGAAGGCCCTCTATGAGGTGGATTGATTCAGTGACTGGGATAATTGGGATGGGAGTGTCAGAGACAGTGCGATTGGCACAGGACAGAGCAGAGTTTAGGTCTATTGTACATAGGGTCACTATGAGTCACAAGTGACTCGACGGCACATAACAACAACAACAATATGATTTACTGTCTACGAAAACCCACTGGAGGGTCAGCGATGGCTTGGTTCCAACTTGACGGCACACAACAGCAACAAGTGAAGGGAAGAAAATATAGGGATATCAACACAACATTCCTAAGGTAAAAGGAGGCCAGAAGAATGAATGACGTCGATGGTGAATGTTGTTAACATACACAATCCTACAAGGCAATTGTAAATAACAATCACTTGTGAGCAGATGCATCTGTAAATACATATGGTAAATGAGTGAGATAGGCCATAAACATAGTTAAATTATCTAGGTGATATGTTTTGAAGGCAATTTCACCATTTGTGGAGCTTAGCTTTCAATGTAACTTGCTTACCCATTGTTTGATTTTGTCATGTAGATGGGTGGGAATATGCAAACAGGTTATGTTAACCCATCCACCAGGGGATTGGCTATCCATCAATCTACAAAAGGATTGGCTAGTCCCACAACTTCACAAGGGGATTGGCTAGTCTTATCATTAAATTGAGCGACTGAGCAACAGAAAGAGACACCTTCCACACTCCAGCAAAAAAGCAGCAGCTAGATAATCTAGGATGCTCTTCAAGACCAGACGTTCTTGTTCCAGTTACACCTACAGCCGTAACAGCCATGGCCAAAGTAAAGACCTGATACAAGATAGGGCCTCCGGGCCTCTATGCCATTGGAACCGGAGCTAAGAGCCTTGACCCAAGTTTATTGGACACCTATGACTGAGGGGATGATCATTCACAAGACTGAGAACTTTGTTACACTGGTTTAAAGCCTTTAGGCTCAAGGCTGAGGTGACTGCGTGCACATTTCAGAAGCTATGTGAGTGTGGAAATTATCTTACAATATCCCTAATAAAGACATGCAAGCAAAATCCTGCTGAAGATTATCTAAAAGTGACTAGAACAGAACATTGACAGAGAACTACTAGAAATACAAGCTGGGTTTAGAAGAGGGCACAGCACTAGGAACATCACTTGCAATGTCACATGGATCTTAGCTGAAAGCAGAGACTACCAGAGGAATGTCTGTGTTTTATTGACTATGCAAAGGCATTTGACTGTGTGGATCACAATAAATTGTGGCTGACCTTAAAGAAAATGGGAATCCTAGAATACCTGATTGTTGTGATACAAAAGCTATGTGTGGACCAGGAGGCAGTCATCAGAACAGAGCAAGGAAACATTCCATGGTTCAAAATCTGAAAAGGAGTGTGTCAAGGATGTGTCCCTTTTTAATGTGTTTTCAGAACAGATCATTAGAGAGTTGAACTTTGTGTCTTCTAGGTTGCAACACCCCCATGATACATCTTCAAAGATATGTACATGTACAGCCAAGCACAATCAATAAGAGTGCATCTGAATTCCAAAATCAATCTCCATAATAGTCTATGTGTTTCCTACTGCCAAAGGGG
>NW_006399777.1:9188155-9189427 GCF_000299155.1 Elephantulus edwardii
AAAAAATTTAATATAACACAAGTAAACATTTGCTTATATTCTAAAAAAAAAAAAGAGTTGAACTTTCTGAGGAGGAATGTGGCATTAGGATTGGAGGAAGACTCATCAACAATCTGTTATGAGGATGACATAACCTTACTTTCTGAAACTGAGGAGGGCCTGAAGAATGTCCTGCAGAGGGTCAAGAACTATAGTTTGCAATATGATTTGAATCTCAACTTCAAGAAAATTAATATTCTCACCACTGGGTCAATGGACAACATCATGATAGAGGGGGAAGAGATTGAGATTGCTAACAATTTCAGCTTGCTCCAGTCCACAATCAGTCCTCTTGGCACCAGCAGTAAGAAAATCGAAAGATGAACAGCAGAAGGAAAAATCTGCTGTCAGGGACTTTCCCAGAGTTCTAAACAGCAATGATGTCAGCCTGGAGACTAATGTGCACCTGATCCAAGCCGTGGTCTTCATAATTACATGCTACGGATCAGAAATCTGGACAATGAGACAATGATCAAGGCTGACAGAAGAATTGATGCCTTTGAGTTGTGGTACTGGAGAAGACTATTGAACATACCATGGACTGCCAAGAGAATTAACAGGTTGTCCTGGAGAGGGTGAAAGAAACCAAGCTGTTCCTTGAAGGCAAGGATTTTGAGACTCCATCTCACATACTTTGGGCATGTAGCCAGGAGCAGCCAGTCTTTGAACATAGATACCATGCTTGGAAGTTTTGAGGGACAGCACAAGAGAGGAAGCCCTCAGAGTAGATGGATTGAGACAATAACTGGAGTAATGAGGGTAGGTGTGTCAGAGAGCATGAGATTGGCTCAGGATAGAGCAGCCTTCAGAGCTATTGCACATAAGGTTGCTGTGAGCTGTAGTTGACTCAACAGTAAATAACAAGCAACAACCTGGATTATAACCTTTTGACTTCTCCAATCTGGTTCTATCGAATCAGATTTCGAACCCACCAAAAGAGTAAATTTGGTGTTAGGTGAGTAGAAAGAGTGTGTGGATGACATGTCTGACTTCATGGGAATTGGTTTTGTGTTACTGATCCTGTTGATGGGGACAGTTCCCCTTTGTGAAGTCGGTAAAGGTCAGGCATGGCCGTCTCCACATGGCACCTGCTCTTTTTATACCATTATACGTCAATTTTATAAATTTCCTTTCTTATGGAGTCAATAAATCACCCTTATACATCTATAGGTGTGGTGGTGGTGATTTCTACCTGTATATATGCAAATGAAAGGCGACCCAACAGAGTGTGGA
>NW_006399777.1:9190032-9206846 GCF_000299155.1 Elephantulus edwardii
TATGGATTGAGGCTCAATGTCAAGAAGACAAAGATTCTCACCACTGGACCAACTGGCAGCATCAGGATGGATGGTGAAAAAATTGAGATTGTGCACAGCTTTAGTTTACTTGGCTCCACAATCAACAGTCTTGGCACCAGCAGCCAGGAAATTAAAAGACGCATTGCCATGGGAAAGTCTGCTGTTAGGGACTTTCTCTAAAGCACTCAAGAGCAACGGTGTGTCTCTGGAGACAAAGGTGCATCTGGTCCAGGCCATGGTCTTTGCAATCACTTGTTTTGTATCAGAGAGCTGGACAATGACCAAGGAGGATAGAAGGAGAATTGATGCTTTTGAGCTTTGGTGTTGGGAGAAGAGTGCTGAAGGTGCCATGGACTGTTAAGAGAACAAACAGATTCATCCTGGAGAGGGTTAAATCAGGCTGCTCCTTGGAGGCAAAGATTCTGAGGCTTCCCCTGACATACTTTGGACATGTTGTAAGGAGAGACTGGACTTTGGAGAGGGGGAGGGTGGAGGGCAGGCACAGGAGGGGAAGGTCCTCTGGGAGATGGATTGATTCGGTGACTGGGGCAATCGGGATGAGTGTGTTGGAGGCAATGAGATTGGCACAGGACAGAGCAGAGTTTAGAGCTGTTGTACATAGGGTCGCTATGAGTCACAAGCGATTTGAAGGCACATAACAACAACAACATATGCAAATGCTGAAATGATGTTAGCACCATGATAGATGGAGAAGACATTGAGATTGTTAACATTTACAGCTTGCTCGGCTCCACAATCTACATTCTTGGCACCAGCAGTCAGGAAATCAAAAGACTAATTGCACTGGAAAAATCTGCTGTTTTAGACCTCTCCAAAATGCTGAGAAACAATGATATTAGTCTAGAGACTAAGGGGCATGTTTTAAAATTCCTCACCATGCCCTTCAGGTATTTTTCTTGAAACATTGAAATGCTCAGCAGATACATATGTAATGATTGAAGGAATGTATTTACTCTGCAGGGCCTGTCCCTAGAGAAGTAGCCCTCGAGAATTAGGGCTTTGCTGCAATCAACATCCACGGTAACAGCAGTCTAGAAACCTAAAGATGTGCTGCATCTGGGAAATTGCTGTCAAAGACCTCTTTAAAATGCTAAAGAACAAGGATGTCAGCTTAAAGAAGAAGGTGTGCTTGATGCAAGCCAAGGTATTTTCAATTGCTTTTTACCCATCTGAAAGTTGGACAAGAAACAAAGAAGACCAAAGAAGTCTCGAGGCCTTTGAATTGCGGTGTTGTCAAAGAGTACTGACTGTATCACAGGCTGCCAAAAGAACAACATCTCTTCTCATGGAAGTGCAACCAGAGCGCTCCTTAGAGGCAAAGAAGGTGAAATGCCATCTCACATACTTTGGGCATGTTATCAAGAGGGGCAAGTCCTTGGAAAAAGACATCTCAGTCACAAAACGACAAATCCTACATAGTACCACTGTTGTAGAACGGGACTGACATCAGGATTGGGGGGAAGACAGAAAAAGATGGGATAAATTATGTCTACTGCATTGAAACAGATGAGGGAGAGAACTGTATAACAGGGATATATGATTAGGTATTATTGTCATGACAGGAGTCCACAACGAAGGCTGCATAGTGGAATGGACTTGGGGGAAGGGACTGTATAACAATTAAAGACTTTTACTTTTCAAAGAGAAGAGTGAACTAGAGGAGAGGGGTGGGCACGGAGAAAAGTGCAACAATGAATGAATGGAAATCCAAAGTGTCTGCGAATATTCATTAAAATTAATAAAATAAAATTGGGGGGGAAGAAAAAGACATCCTATTGAGAAGGTGAGGAAGACCTTCAATGAGATGGGTGAAGACAGAGGCTGCAGCAATGGGCTCTAACGGGTCACAGGTCGCTTTTAAATTATTCATTCCCTCATCTGTTTCAGTGCAATATACGGTTATCACAAGAGTCCACAATTAAGGTTGCATAGTGAAGTGTACTTGGGGTGGTGGGAGGGGTGCGGGGAGATTGTGTACCCGGGAAGGAGTGTTTCTTTTACTTTTGAAAGAGAGGAGCGAACTGGGAGGGGGTGAGGGGGAGGGCTGGGGGGGGAGAGAAGTGCAGCAATGAATGAATGGAAATCCAAAATCTCTGTAAATGCTCATTAAAATTCTTTTTTAAAAAAACAGGTCACAGGTCAGAGATTGTGAGGACGGTGCAGGAGAGGGCAAGTCTTCAAGGTGCGGTTAATGGGGTCACCATGAGCCCAAGGTGACTGCCCACCGCCTAACAGCAGTAGCATCAAGGCTAAGCTTACCCACCTCTGTAATATCCATCACTCTTGTTTGCATCTTCCACATTTTTAAAAGCTGCTCTGAGGAGGTTCTCTATGTCATCATCATCATTTTAGTGCAACTTGAAACATTACCTCAAGCATTTCGTATTTTAAACTCTATTGTGAATCATGTGCTAAAGGTTTTGGTCCCCTGGGCAACAAAACTATCCTCCTCTGTGTCCTTGAAACCATAGCAGGCATAGTGGCCATCTAGTTCATCTATAAATATGACAAGAGTCCTGGTTTTGTAATCCTCTCTCTGGCTAGAAAAACTGGTGATACCCCCACAGGCTGGGGTTTAGCATCTACCAGCTTTACGAGGGCTCTTTTTTTGTTTGAGACCTGGTGAAAGATTTATTGACTCAATAATAAGAAAGGATATCTTAAAAATTGCAGAAGAATGGTCAAACAACTTCAAAACATAATGTTAAATTACCTAGATGGCTGTGCCTCAATTCTTAAATGGTTATAAGTTAAATTCTGTCTAACGTTGGTGTGGATGTTATGAATGGCTCTGACAAAGTGTCACCTGTCAAGATGAAGCCTCCATTTCCGCTTGGACCTTCTCACAGTGACTCCGTTTCCCTTCTGATACTCACCCTTCCCCAAGCAGTCATGGACCTCGGGAGAAGCTAACTTCATTCCCTGCACCATGGTGGTGGTGTTAGGCGCAATCGAGTACAATTCATAGCAACTCTATGAACAATGGATCTGAATCCTGTCCTGTCTTTTGCCACCTTCATCATTTGATACACTTGAGCCCATTGCTGCAGTCACTGTGTCAATCCTTCTCATTGAGGGTCTTGCTCTATTTCACTGACCCTCCACTTTCCACGCATTACGTCCCTCTTTCCATGGAACAGCCCCTTCTAATAACATGTCCAAAGTATGTGAGACAAAGTTTTACCAACCTTGTTGCTAAGGAGGACTCTGGTTGCACTTTCTCAAAGACATGTTTATTTGTTCTTTTAGCAGTCCATGGAATATTCAAGACTCTTCTCCAACACCACAACTCAAAAGCATTGCTTCTTTTGTCATCCTTATTCATTGTCCAACTCTCCGATGCCTAACAAGTGATTGAAAAGACCCTGGCTTGAATCAGGCACACCTTAGTCTTTAAACTGACACCATTGCTCCTTAAGTACTTTGAAGAGTTTCCTGGCAGCAGATTTTCCCAAAGCAGTATCTCTTTTCATTTCTTTTTTGTTTGTTTGTTTGGGTTTTGTTTTGTTTTGCTTTTTTGGTGTGATTGTGGTTTTTTGTTTGGGTTTTTGTTTTGTTTTGTTTTGTTTTGTTTTTGTATGTGTATAGTCAAATCTGATCTGACTGGTACAGGAGGAGATTGCCTCTCTGACTCCAGCAGAGCATCTGGTGGATTCGAACTGCATGCCTCTCGGATTGTAATGCAGCTTCTTGCCACTCGGCCACCAGCGCTCCCTTCTTTTGATTTCCAGTACCAAGGACATTGATTGTGGATTCAAGTAAAATGAAAAAGAAGACTCTTCTTGGGCTACCAGGGATGTCACTGCATATGCTGATACTTAGTTTATAAATAGGTTGACAAGCCAGTTGTGATCAAGAAGACATAACAAAATTGGAGAGGAGGCGTCTGCATTTTATCTCATGAAAGAGAAACCAATCCAGTTGGCTTCAAGAAGATTCTGCCTTATGGTGACCCCATAGGCATCAGAAGAGTGGTCTACCATAAGCTTTTCAAAGCCCAATTCTTTTCTCCTGAAAGTGTATCAACAGGCCTCTTTTCTAAGACTCTTCTGGTAAGTTCAGACCTCCAGGCTTCAGCTAGCATCTGCATCAATCAGACACTCTCCAGAAAGAGAGATGGTCCTTGATCTTTGAAGCTGATTTCGTCCACACATGATGCCTGGAGCCAGAGCTGCCATTTTGCCTGATGAAAAACCAACTTTGCAGGTGGTGGAGTGGAAACATGGAAATCACCTCAATCCTTGTAGAAAATCATCACACTTTTGAACTTATATATTTTTTGCAGTTCTGTGAGCTGAATGCAAGTGAAAAATAACACACACACACACACACACACACACGCGCAAAGACAATAACACAGAAGTAGGAATGGGGGTTGTTTCCTGAGTTAGAATCACAAGATACTTAAAAAGATGTGACAATACACGCATTGAAACTGGATTAAATAAAGGACATATTTGCTCCTTTAACTTTAAGCTGCAGAGCGGACTTGCCAGATGATCTGGGGTCTCTGGCCCAGAGTTGGCCAGCATTTGAGCGCGCCTGAATGGTAAAATACTGAAATGTCCGGCCATGCCTGCAGGCCGAGGGCAACTGTCTTATGAATCTCAGTGTCATCTGGAGGCGGTCTCTTGCATCTTGAAGACAGGCAAGTATGGAACACTCAGGGTGCTTGTGGCTTTCTTTTTGCCCCAAGTGGGTGTCAGCAGAATGGATCTGCCAGATTAATTGGGGGTCTCTGGCCCAAAGTTCGCCAGCATTTGGGCATGTCAGAATGATAAAATACAGTAGGGTCCTTGGCCCTGTTTTTAATTTATTTTGGTCATACATTCTTCTAGGTCATAGAGCCCTGGTCTGTCCACTTGCTGTACAGAAATAACTTGTGGTTGCTGTGAAGCTGAACACTGTGACACTGCCTTGCGAAGGATCCTTCACGGTCCAGAACAGGAAGGGGTCCACGCAGGGGTCTGGGGGAGGAGGGGTAACTATTAACAGTTCCTACACTGGGTGTCACCAACCCTATTAGCATCAATGTTTTCATTCCATGACACTCCTTCATATTGTAAATCAGCATGAAAGTTGGCAAATTGATTTTCCATTCAGTAATTTATACACACTTTGTTTCATGACATTAATTATAACACCCACATTATAACCATATCTGATCCACTTCCTATCATTCTTACTTACATTAATCCTTCTATCTTGCTCCTTCCTGCCTTCTCTGCTCTGTCCCTGGGCGATGGCCACCATCTCGATCTTACCTGGTTGGATTATTCCAGGTTGTGGATTCCTTCCTGGTGGTGGTATCCCGCTTCCAGGCCCATTTATTGTTTGGCTCTAAGGAGCTCTGGTGGCCTTGAGGTAAGGAGCGGTGCGGCCAACTCATAGGCATGTGGGTCAAGTGCACCCGCTGCTCCACAAGAGGAAGATGGGCAATCTCCTTCCGTGCTGTTTATTACCTCAGACAACCTGCTGGATGGCAGTGGCTTAGGCTGGAGGATCCCCTTCTAAAGTAGCCCTGGCCGTGCTGGAGATTATGTGTTGGGCTGCTGGCCAAAAAGTCAGCAGTTCAAATCCACTACTCTCAGGAGAAAGATGACGTCTCTGTCCAGAAAAATGTATAACCTGGATGGCCAGTGAAAGCCCAGCATGGGTCTGTGTCTTCTGATAGCAGTGTGTTTCGAGGGACGGTGACTGGGGATGATAGAAAGAGAACTGATGCCTTTGAGTTGTGGTGCTGGAGAAGAGTGTTGAATATACCATGGACTGCTAGGAGAACAAACAAATTTGTCCTAGAGAGGGTGAAACCGAAATTCTCATTGGAGACAAGGATTCTGAAGCTTTGTCTGACATACTTTGGATATGCTGCAAGGAGGGACCAGTCCTTGGAGAAGGACATTATGCTCGGGAGGGTGGAGGGATGGCTCAGGAGAGGAAGAGCCTCGATGAGATGGGCCAATTCAGTGATTGGGGTAGTGGAAGTAGGCATCTCAGAGACAATAAGGTTGGCACAAGAAAGAACAGAGTTTAGGACTGTTGTACATAGGGTCACTATGAGTCGCAAGTGACTCAACAGCACATAACAACAACAACAACAACTTCACATATGTTCATAGGGTTTAGGGATTTGACTGAGTCCGGACAGGGTTGCTATGAGTCATACTCAATTTGACAACATTTAACAACACTTCACATATGATTCAGGCCATGGCCTTTTCAGTCACGTACTATGCATCTAAGAGCTGGACAGTGAATAAGGATGACAGGAGAATGAATGCTTTTGAGGTGTGACGTTGGAGAAGAGTACTGAACATTCAAGCACTGCCAAAAGAACAAACAAGTATATCATGGAAAAAAGTAAATCACACAGCTACGAGTCGGTAAACCGCACAGCTACGAGTCGGTAGATCACACAGCTGTGAGTCCGTAAACCGCACAGCTACGAGTCGGTAAATCACACAGCTGTGAGTCGGTAAACCGCACAGCTACGAGTCGGTAAACCGCACAGCTACGAGTCGGTAAATCACGCAGCTACGAGTCGGTAAACCGCACAGCTACGAGTCGGTAGATCACGCAGCTACGAGTCGGTAGATCACACAGCTAGCCAGAGCGCTCCTTGGAGACAAGGCTGATGAGGCCTCATCTCTCGTACTTAGGGAGGCGTTTTAGGAGAGGCTGTGCCTTGGAAAGAGCTGTCATGTTGGGAATGTGGAAGGCTGGCCAAAGAAATGAAGACCCTCAACAACATAGACTAACAGTGGCTGTAACCACAGGCTCAAGTGTGTCGTAATGGTGAGGATGGCACAGGATGGGGCAAGATTCCAAGGGTCCACTGATCCTGGAGTCACTTAGCGTTGTATTGGACTCGATGGCACTTAACAACAATAACTTCACACTATTCTCCTTGTCCCGGGAGGTTGGCCTGCATGAACCACATGAGCTGCCTTCTAGCTCCTGGTCGAAATTGGATAGCAGAGGCCACTGATGGAAGTTAAGAGGTCACCCTGTTCTTCCCTGCAGTGACCGTAGCAGGCTCCACACCTCCACCAGCGGGCACATTGTCCATCAAGGCTGCCCTTTCCACACAGATTCCCCTTTGAAATCTAGGACTGTCCACAACCCCTCTCAACCCTTTAGGTCTAGAGGTGATAACACTCTGAAATCCATGATTGCCCTATATTCGGTCCAGCCTGTGCAAATCATCTACTTATTGAATGTCTTTTGGATATAAACATAGATTTCCCATCATGACTCTGACAGGTATACCTACTAAATCAACTACAGGGCTACAGTTGAGGAAAAATAGGGAAGAAACAAGGAGGGGGGAACTCTTCATCTCAAATGTTCTCTTTCTTTTTTTCTTTTTCTTTCATTTACACAGGAACTAGAAGCAAATTTGACATGCAGCGATGGCTGGCTCTGTGCAGCACAAATCCAGCACTTTTTTTTCTTCTTATATATCTGGGTCTTTTAAAAGTTTTCCCACCACACTGATTGACTGCTGGTTATTAAAACTCTCAAACTCATCTCTCTCAGCATCAGTCGGCCTGGCCTGGCCAGTCTTGTCCAGTAGACAGGCGTCCCTCCTCCGCAGTGATTTCTTCACTGTGACTTTGGGCATCAAGTCCCCACCATCTTTCTGCTCCTCATCCCCTGAGGCAGGATGTCACAGAGGAGCTGCAGGCCGGAGACTGACCCAGCAATGTGACCATCAGCACTTCTCCCAGACGTGCCGTGCCAGGAGCTCCGCTTCTGCCAAGACCCCCACAGGGGCTCCCCGTGCTGCTTTCGCGATGAAGTCATAAACTTGACTTGCCAGAACTTGGAAAACTGTGCCGGCATTCTGACACTGCACTTCGCTCTACTTTGGGAGAGAGCCAAGCTAGAGCAGAATGTGGAAGGAGAGCAGGAAAACAATGATTTCAACCACTGCATTAGGACAATGCAAATGACAGTTTGTTTCACAGTGCAGAGTTGACTTTAAAGCAAACAGAGACAGAGCAGTACACACAGTTTGCACTTAGCTACCAATCTCAACAACAGAAGAAAAACTGATACCTTTGAGCTGTGGTGTTGGAGAAGAACACTGAACATCCCATGGAGGGCCAAAAGAACAAGCAGGTCTATCCTGGAGAAAGTGCAACCAAGATGCTCCTTGAAGACAAGGATAATGAGAGTTCATCTCACGTACTTTGGGCATGTTGTTAGAAGGGGCCAACCTTTGGGAACAAACATCACACTGGGAAAAGCGGAGGGTCAATGTAAGAGAGGAACACCCTCAACAAGATGTTTGACACAGTGACTGTAACAGTGGGGTCAAGTGTATCACAGATGATGAGGACGGCCCGGAAGAGATTTGTTGATCATAGGGTGGTTACGGGTCACCTAACACGACCATCCTTAATCTAGCAGAAGCCCCAGCACAATGGTTAAGTGCTTACCCTCTGATCAAAAGGTGGACATTTCAAATCCACCAACAACTCTGTGGGTGAGAAGACCTGGTGAACTTCTTCCAAAAAGATTACAGTCTTCAAAGCTCAATGGGGAAGTTCAAGTCTGTCATACAGGGTTGCGATGAGTCGGAATTAACAACACACAACAGGAACTGACCTAAAGGTTATAAGTTCAAATCCATTCAAACAGCGCTGCAGGAAAGGAGATCTGGCGATTTTTTTCCCTGCAAGTAGCACAGCCAGAACTCTATGAAGCAACTCCACTCTCAGACATAGGGGGTCGCCATAAGTCACAATCAACTTGACAAGTTTGAGGGTTGCTTTGTTTTCATAGCAGATAGTTTTAATCTGTCTCCATGAAGTTAAAAATGTGAAATTCTTAAATTGTTGTTGTTGCTGTTGTTATGTGCCGTCAAGTCGCTTGCGACTCGTAGTGACCCTATGCCCTAAACCCTTCTCTATGCCTTGCTAATTGTATTGTCTCTGACACACCTATCCCCATTACCCCAGCGACAGAATGAATCCATATCATTGGAGGTCTTCCCGTCCTGCGTGGTCCCTCCAACCTGTCAAGCATGGCATCCCTCTCCGAGGACTGGTCCCTCCTTGCAACATGTCCAAAGTATGTCAGACGGAGCTTCAGAATCCTTGCCTCCAAGGAGCAGCCTGGATGAACCCTCTCCTGGACGAACTTGTTTGTTCTCCTAGCAGTCCATGGTATATTTAATACTCTTCTCCAGCACCACAGCTCAGAGGCATCAATTAGCCTTCTTTCATCCCTTGTCATTGTCCAGCTCTCTGATGCATAGCAAGTAATTGCAAAGATCATGGTGTGTGTCAGGTGCACCTTAGTCCCCAGACTGACATCATTGCTCCTCCTTACCTTGGAGAGGTCTCTGACGACAGACCTTCCCAATGTAATTCGTCTTTTAATTTTCTGGCTGCTGGTACCGTGCTAGGTTAGCCATGGAAATTTTATGTGAATTAGAAGCTGATCTTTTACACAAACACCGTGTAAAGATAAGTCATCATTGCACCCAGGACTATGAAATACTGATGATTCCCTCACCAGGCAGCCTTATTTCACCTCGTATAATCAACCCTCCTCATCTCAGTTCTGACTTTTAGGTAAATGCCTTCTGACTTAGGGGACGCTCTGAGAGTGTATGTCCTTCATTTTTCAGCTGTGACAAGATTTTTAATCTTTCTACAGAGAAACTAAGCCTGTGTAAGAGCGGGCTGTCAGGAATACTTGCAGAGTTTCCGTTAACTCTCTCGTGAGTGTGATCTAATCAGCAAGATGCTGCTGACAAAGTGTAGCAGAACATGGAAAAAAGGTCCAGGTGAACGGCTCTGAGGGTGCCGAGGGCGGGCCACCGAGGAGACTGCCGGGAAATGAAAAATGATCGCACTCGAGCACTTACTAATCGTAGGCCGTGAGCAGACTTCCAATGAACACAACACAGACCGAAGCAAATGACTCTGAACACCCCACTCTTTCTTTAACAAAATGTGGAAGAGACTGTCGTGACCCTACCTCTGGATTGCAGCATCACATGGGAATGCCTTGGATCTATGGATAAAGGCAGATAAAAATAGATAGATAGATAGATAGATAGATAGATAGATAGATAGATAGATAGATAGATAGATGATAGATAGATGATAGATAGATGATAGATAGATGATAGATGATAGATAGATAGATAGATAGATAGATAGATAGATAGATAGATAGATGATAGATAGATAGATAGATGATAGATAGATGATAGATAGATGATAGATAGATGATAGATAGATAGATAAAAATAAAATAAAACCCAATTCTGAGGCTTCATCTGGCATACTTTGGACATGTTGTGAGGAGAGACCGGTCCTTGGAGAAGGACATCATGCTTGGGAGGGTGCAGAGACAGCGCAGGAGGGGAGGACCCTCTGTAAGGTGAACTGATTCAGTGACTGGGGTAATCGGAGTGGGTGTGTTGGAGACAGTGCGATTGGCACAGGATAAAGCAGAGTTTAGGGCTGTTGTACAGAGGGTCGCTATGAGTCAGAAGTGACTTGGCGGCACATAACAACAACAACAAGATTATTGGCATTTGTGCCTCTGGATTGTATGATCGGCTTTCATTGCTCTCATAAACAGAGCAATCTTGTGTTTGGGACTCAGAAAATGATCATCAGAGGGTATGCCATCTATCTATCTATCTATCTATCTATCTATCTATCTATCTATCTATGTGTGTGTGTGTATTTCATGTTTTGTTAAAACACAGGACAGCTATATGTTTGTTCTTGTTGTTGTCAAGTGTCGTCCAGTCAATTGTGACTCACAGAGACCCTATAAATGGCAGATCTAAACCTCGTCCTATCCTGTGACTCTCCCATCATCTCTGACACACGAAAACCCATTGCTGCAGTGGTTATATATGTTTGTACAGTGCCTAGGATTGGTTTTGCACTAAAACTTCAGAACTGAGTATTTCCACATATACTGTGTAACCCACAAAACCAAAATCGTTGATTATCTGGTCCTGTACAGAAAAGATCAGCTGCTCTCTAATCCAGGTGGGTATGGAGAAAGCACCCCCAGTTAACTGATGAGTGTTTTAATGTCATTGCTGTTTTGTGCTGTGGAATAGGAGCTGACTTCTAGCACAAGATCACCCATCTTTCTTTCACGTAGCAGCTGGTGGATTTGAACCACATGCCTTTGGGTTGGCAGTGCAGCTCCTGACTCACTAGAGTTTCTTATTCATGCATTTTAGTTTACTTCATTCACGCATTCAGTTTACTTTGTTCAAGATAAAAACTCTTAAACATGCTTATTCATTAACAACAACAAAAAATTCACTGCTGCTGTGTTGGAAGTGACTCACACCCAATGGGGTTTTAGGGGGGTTGAAAGCCGAGGGGGTTTTCAGAGGCTGTCAATCACACAGGAGGAGATTGTTCTTCTTTCTTCCACAGAGCACCTGGAGGATTTGAACCTCCCACTTTGGGGCTGGCAGCACAATGGCCCACCCACAACGTCACAAGAGGCATAAAATGTCACAATGCCTATTGTTTTGCATTGGTAAAAAATGTGCATCCCATAAGGAGCCCTGAATACTGTGTTATGTGTAGGGTACTCTCTCACTGAAAGCCCAGAAGTTCGAATGCACTAGCAGTTCAATGGGGGAGGGAAAGCTGATTATTCTCCTCCAGAGAAAGTACACAGTCCCACGGTCCCAGGGGTCCAAACAAGGTCACCATCAGAACATTCTGTCGTGACAGCAGTGGGTTTGGGGATGCATCCCACAGTGAGGGCAACACATCGACCCTTCAGAGCAGGGACACTGCCTCCATGGAACCTGAGAGCAACCAATTGTGTCAAGAAATCTGGAAGACAACCACTTGGCCAACTGGCTGGAAGAGATCTATAATTGTTCCAATTCCAGAGAAAGGTGATCCAACAGAGTGTGGAAATAATTGGACAGCATCATTATCAAAATCAAGCAAGATTCTGCTGAAGATTATAAAAAAATGACTGGAACAGCACCTTAACAGAGAACTGCCAGAAGTGCAGGCTGGGTTTAGAAGGACAGTGGTACTAGGGATATTGTACCTGCTGTTAGGTGGATCTTGGCTGAAAGCAGGGAATACCAGAAGAATGTCTATCTGTGTTTCATTGATTATGCAAAGCTGTTTGACTGCGTGGATCACAACAAACTGTGGCTGACTCTGAGAAAAATGGGAATCCCACAACACTTGATCGTGCTAATGTGAAACCTATAGTTGGACCAAGAGGCAGTCATCAGAACAGAGCAAGGAAACACTGCATGGTTCAAAATTGGCAAGGGTGTACAACAGTGATATGGCCTATCTCCATATGTTTTCAATCTTTATGCAGAAAAGATTATCCAGGAGTCTGGGCTGTATGAGGAAAAATGTGGCATCAGGATTGGAGGAAGATTCATCAACAACCTGTGTTATGCAGATGACACAACTCTGCATGCTAAAACTGAGGAAGACCTGAAATGCTTGCTGCAGAAGTTCAAGGACTGCTGCCTTCAATATGAGTTGAGGCTCAATATCAAGAAAACAAAGATTCTCACCACTGGGCCAATTGGTAACATCAGGATGGATGATGAAGAGATTGAGACTGTTAACACCATTAGTTTGCTTAACTCCACAGTCAACACTCCTGGCACCAGCAGCTAAGAAATCAAAAGACGTGTTGCAATGGGAAAGTCTGCTGTTAGGGACCTCTTCAAAGTACTGAAGAGCAATGATGTTACTCTGGAGACTAAAGTGTGCCTGATACAGTCCATGGTTTTTGCAATCACTTTCTATGTGTCAGAGATCTGGACAATGACTAGGGATGATATGAGCTGTGGTGTTGGAGAAGAGTATGAATGGACTGCTAAGAAAACAAACAGGTTTATCCTAGAGAGGGTGAAACCAGGTTGCTCCTTGGAGGCAAGGATTCTGAAGTTTCGTCTGACATACTTTGGACATGTTGTAAGGAGGAACCAGTCCTTGGAAAAGGACATCATGCTTAGGGGGGGTGGAGGGACAGTGCAGGAGGGGAAGACCCTCTATGAGGTGGATGATTTCATGACTGGGATAATCAGGGTAAGTGTGTCAGAGACAGTGAGATCAGCACAGGATAGAGCAGGGTTTAGGGCTATTGTACATAGGGTCACTATGAGTCACAGGTGACTCAACAGTACATAACAACAACAGAGGTTCTTAAAAGGCCAGAGAGTCCGTTAAATGGTTAAACAGAGGGTTTATAAATAAGATTGTACAAGACTCCACTCTATATAGGACATGATTCTGTTTCTAAAGTGGTCCTAGAATTGTTTTCACATAGGATTTGAAACCTATTTGCAGCATTAGGACATTTATTGGTTTTCTTTCAAAGTCCATGAATTCTGAGAACAATCACTTGGAAGTTTGAGGAAGGCTTCCCCTTCCCGCTGCGGTGGTTACTGTGCATTTGAGGCACCAAGACCATAACGCGATAAAAATCAAGCGGCATTTGTTTACTCAGAGGTCACAAATGGCTTTTTTTATATGAAAGCAAACATTGTTTGAAAAAGATCTAGCCCAGAGGATAGCTTTTAAGTCTTTTTTGAAGAACTACTTTTATTGCTCTCACAAATGGGGAAATTGGCAAAATGTTCTTTCAACTGAATAGATCTGTAAAGGTCCTTAAATCGCCCAGATGAATGTAAAGCCTGTACAAAGAGCCTTCCGACAAACAGAGAGAGCTGCATGAGGATGCAGTACTTTGTGCTAAAAGAATTCTCTGATTTTATCTTACCTGCTTAACATGCAAAGAATCATTTCAAGTTTTTGGCAACTAACATATGTTCTTCTCATGGAAACTGCATAATAATGTTGAATTGGAATACTTAAGGATGTTATGGGCAGAATATTGAATATCCAGGAAATATCAAAAGAAGATTGAAGAAGTACACAGAGTCACTGTACCAAAAAGAATTGGCTGACACAGAAGAAATACATGAACCAACAGATAGTCAAGAGGCAGTGTTGATGAAAGATGCAGTTGAGGCTGCTCTGAAGGAATCGGCAAAAAAACAAAGCCCAAAGAATTGCTGAAATACCAACTGACATATTTCAACAAACAGATGCTGCCCTGGATGTGCTCACCATGTTGTGCCAAGAAATCTAGAGGACAACCAGCTGGCCAAGTGATTGGAAGAGATCCATATTTATTCTCATTTAAAAAAAAAAAAAAAAAAGGTGACCCAACAGAGTGTGGAAATTCTAGAACACTATCACTAATATTATACCCATGCAAAATCCTGCTGAAGAGTATTTTTAAATGACTAGAACACTATATCAGCAGAAAACTACCAGAAATACAAGCTAGGTTTAGAGGAGGTCATGGCACCAGAGACATTATAGCCAATATCAGATGGCTCTTAACCAAAAGCTAAGAGTACCAGAGTACACATGTGTCTTGTGTTTCATTGACTATACAAAGGCATTTAACTGTGTGGATTATAACAAATTGTGTCTAACCTTGGGAAGAATGGGAATCTCAGAAGACCTGATGGTGCTTATGTGAAACGTATACTTGGACTAGCAGTCATCAGAACAGAGGAAGGAAACTCTACATGGTTCCACATCAGAAAAAGGGTGTATCAGGGAAGTGTCATGTCTCCATACCTTCTCAATGGGTATGCAGAACAGATCGCTCTGGAGGCTGGTCTTTATGAAGAGAAATGTGCCATCAGTATTGGAGGAAGATTCATCAACAACCTGTGTTCCGCAGATAGCACAACCTTGAAAAACTGAGAAATATCTGAAGCATTTACTGTAGAAGGTCAAGGACTATACTCTTCAATACGGACTGAAGTTCAACATCAAGAAGACAAAGATTTTCATCAGGGAGCCAATTGGCAGCATCATGATAGATCGAGAAGAGACTGAAGTTGTTAACAATCACAGCTTTCTTGGCTCCACAATCAACACTCTTGGCACCAGCCATCAGGAAATAAAAAGATGAATTGCATTAGGGAAAGCCTGCTGTCAGAGATCTCTCCCAAGTGCTAAAGAGTACGGATGTCGGTCTAGAAACTAAGGTACCCCTGATCCAAGCCACGGTCTTTGCCATTAACTTGCTCTTCTTCAGAGAGCTGGACAGTGACTAAGGATGACAGAAGAATCAATGCTTTTGAGATGTGGTGCTGGAGAAGAGTATTGAACATACCGTGGATCACTAAGAGAACAAACAGGTCTGTCCTGGAGAGGGTAAAATTGAGTTTTACTCTTGGAGACAAGGATTTTGACGCTCCACTGCACACAGTCTGGGCATGTGGCCACGATGGACCATTCCTTGGAGAAAGACATCATGCTTGGAAGGATCAAGGAAGAGCGCAGGAAAAGAAGATCCTCAAGGAGATGGACTGACTCAGAGTCAAGGGCAATGGGGATGGGTGTGAGTCAGTGAGACACTCAGGACAGTGCAGGCTGAAGAGCTATTGTACACAGGGTTGCTATGACTCACAAGCAAATCAATGGCACATAACAAAAACTTTAAAGGATAGAAATCTCTAAATCTTTCAGGTCCGATTATTCTGTGAATTTATTTTTAAAGTCAAAATAAACTACATTGTGTTCTGTTTACAAGAATCTCTTTTCTTTCATAACTATGTTAAAAAATTCATTCTGTTTTAGATCTTTAATCACCTGGAACTGAAAGATTTTGTTGTTGTTATTGTTGTTGTGTGCCATCGAGTTGTCTGTGACTCATAGCAACCCTTTGTACATTAGCTCTGAAACCTCCCCTATCCTGAGATGATCTTATCATCTCTGACAGACTTAATCCCATTTCCCCAATCACTGAGTTAATCCATTTCATCCTGGGTCTTCCTCTCCTGTACTGTCTCTCCATCCTTCCAAGTATGATGTCCCTCTCAAAGGACTGGTCCCTCCTGGCCATGTACCCAAAGAATGTGAGATGGAGCCTCAAACCTTTTCCTCCAGGGAGCAGCCTGGTTTTGGTCTCTTCATGACAAATCTGTTTGTTCTCCTGGTAGTCCATGGTATGTTCAACACTCTTCTCCAGCACCACAACTCAAAGGCAATGATCCTTCTGTCATCCTTAGTCATTGTCCAGCTCTGTGATACATTGCAAAGACCATGGCCTGGATCAGGTACACCTTAGTCTCAAGAATGACATCCTCACTCTTCAATATTCTAGAGATATCCCTGTCAGCAAACTTTCCCAATGCAATTTGTCTTTTTTTTCTTTAGCTCTTTGCACAAAGTGTTTCTATTCTGTTAACTGAATAAAAACAATTTTTTACAAAGAACTACTTTAAAAAAGCATTATAGTTTATAAGGAGGACTGATAACTGATGTTCTTCCACAAAATCAGAACTAGAACCGAGGCTTGAGGGTCGGGGCTTGAGCCCTTGTCCCGACTCTTCATCCACCAGGTGAATGAACAACCCCGGCAAGTCATTTTCTTCCCTGTGTTTTAGTTTCCTTGTACATGAGTCAGAACGAACCAGAACATGGTCACTGAGAAGACACAGGGTGGGCAAGAGATGTAAACATACGCCACATTATGCCAGGATTCGTAAATGCGGCAGTGAGTATGGTGTCTGTTCCAAGCAAATTGTGACACTGGACTTAAAATATTAGGATGGTGGGGTTGGGGGGAGACAGAGAAGATGGGATAAATTATATATACTGCATTGAAACAGATGAGGGAGAGAACTGCTTAAAAGGGATATATGATTAGGTATTATTATCATGACAAGAGTCCAGAACGAAGGCTGCACAGGGGAG
>NW_006399777.1:9207015-9208654 GCF_000299155.1 Elephantulus edwardii
ATGAATGGAAATCCAAAGTCTCTCTAAATTTTCATTACAACTAATAATAATTTTAAAAATATTTTAAAATACTAGAATAATGTTGAGTTTTCCCCACATTGCGCTACTGTTGTTAGTCTGATCTGAGAAATTATTCCATATCTTCCCATCTTCACGGAGGCTGCCTTCCCTCTGGGGTTATTGCTTTGCATAAGATGACTAGAAAGTAAGGAATTATTGTTGCTTGGGGATATTACCATTTTCTTCCTCTGCTTTAATACTCTAAAGTAAAGTAAAAAAAAAAATCCTGAAAAGTAACGAGTATGCAGTTTGCTTTGTTACTTTTAATTACATCTTATACAATCACCTTCTCCCTGGGACCCCTCCCTCCTGGAGGCCTTTTGTCATAGAAAATACAGGTCTGTTTCGTTGTGCTCTTTTTGCTTGGCTAGTCCTTCTTGATATCAGCAATCACAAGATTTGAACATCTCTCCTCTCAGTTTCCCCATTTAGACCTTTAAGGAAATTTGGTTTATAATTCTGTTTTGAGTTGTGGTCAGGTGCCATTGCGTTCTTCTCAACTCACAAGGACCTTATGGATGGGAGATCAAAACCCTGCCCAACCCTTACAACCTCTGCTGTGCTGATTAACATCATTGTTGTACTTACTGTGTCAATCCATCTTGTTGACAGGCTCCCTCTCCTTCGGTGATCCTCTACTCTTCCAAGCATGATGATCTTTCCCAAGGACTGACCTCTCCTATCCAAAAATTGTGAGACAAAGTTGAATCAGCCTTACCTGTAAGGAGCACCTGGAATGTGCTTCTCCCAAGATTGACTGTTCCTCTGGTAGTCCGTGGTATAGTCCATACTCTTTTACTAACACCACAGATCAAAGGGATCAATGCCTCTCACTGGTCTTTCTTACTCATTGTCCATGTTTCACATGTATTAAGATCAACAGAAAAATACGATGGTTTGGGCCAGGGATACCTTAGCCTTCAAAGTAACTTCAAAGAGCACTTTTCCTCTGTCTTAATTTAAAGAGGTCCTTTGCAACAGATTTGCCCTATTATAACCTTGAGGAATCCATGAGTGGTGTAAACAGTTACAGTTACATTATTGAAATGTAAGGACTAAATGAAAGGACTGAGGATTTCACCCCATTCAGATGCATCTCAAAATGAAGACCTGCCAGTCTGTTTATGAAAGATCGCAATTCTAAAAATGTTATAAAGACATTTTCTACTCTGAAGCACACGAGGTCCCCAGGAGTTGGAATTCACTGACAACTGCCTTGTTACGGGTTAAGTCCTCTCTGTCCATGCAGTTGAAACAAGGCTCTTGTTGGTGTCATCGTTGTTGTAATCGGACTCACAACGGACCTTGCAGCAAGTTTTAAGTGGCTGTAAATCAGACAAGAGGCTGCTCACCTTTCCCCCTAGGACTACCTAGAAGATTTAAACCTCATACCTTTCAAAGGGCAACACAACTGCTTTCCCACTAGCTCACCAGACATCAAGACATTAGAAGTCTCCAGAGAACACCAGCCAGGCTTACAGCTGTTGGAAGAAATAAGGATTTTCTTCTAAGAAAGAGAGAGGGAGAGGGAAGGGGGGAGATGGGGAAAGGGGGAGAGGGAGATGGGGGGGAGAGAGAG
>NW_006399777.1:9209064-9218274 GCF_000299155.1 Elephantulus edwardii
AGGAGCACAGACTTCAACTACAGTTGAGACCTGAATTTAAACTTCTAGCCTCTTGAATAATAAGAGAATTCTCTTCTTAAAGCCATTTACTTACAGTATCTATGTGACAGCATCCCTGTAAGTATGACCCTGTCTATCGTCCACAGAACCCCAGGTGAGCCTGATAAGGCTGCCTTTCAGTAGAAGCCAGCAAAGGATCAGAGCTCAATCAAGAGTGTAAAGTCAGCTAAATTAGCTTAACTGAAGTAAGCTAAGGCAAAGAAGCAGCTGCACTTCTCAATTATGCGAATAAACTGGAAGCTGGGATTGCACGATAAACATTACCACCATCCCAGGTTGATACCAGAGGGGGCGGGAGGCGGGGAGGGGAACCAGGTCCGTAAGAATGTCTTTACTTTTGACGAATCCAGAGGAGCATGGCAGAAAACAAACCCCACCTGAGTGTGGTGCTGCTGTAAAGAAGCATATTATGTAGATTGGCTGTGAGGAGCCTCCCTAAAGATGACAGACAGACAGACAGAGGAGAGGCTGGAAGTCGGGGCACTTTTTCCTGGTGCTGTTTTCCACAACATGCTCTCAGTACCATGAACTCTTGGCACTGGGAGTTAAAACTGTACATGTGAAAATAATGTTTGGTCATCCAGTAAATCTTGTACTTCTTTTCTACTTCTATACGTGAGTTATTGAAAGGAGCTCTGGTGGCCTAGCAGTAAGTAGTTGAATTGCCAGAAACAGGTGGTTTGAATCCATCAGCTGCTCCCAGACGGACAATCTCCTCCCCTGTGAATTAGACCCTCTGAAGACCAAAGGTCAGCTGTGAGCAGTTCTGACTCAAGAACACGTCACAACAACAAATACACGAGCTATTAGAGTGGATTGCATACACTAAGAGAGTTTGAAATTGGCCATGGTGGAAGGAGTTGCCTCTAGAAATTGGTGAATGCTACAAATTAAGGGGAGTCACAATGCAAAAGGTAAATGCCTCAGCTGCCAGTCAAAAGGGTGGAGCTTGTTGAAAAAATCTACTAAAAATTCAAGAAAGAGATTGAAAGGAAAAGAAAATAAACAGAAAATCTCAGTTGTAAGGACCATCATTCACTCCAGTTGTGAAAGAGTCTATCCAGAGGCACTTGGATAAAAAGGCCGTCATGTTGGTGCTGAAAAACCAGAAAATGCAAATGGTACAGAGGACAGTTCTCTGATACACACAGAGGGTCGTCACGAGTCAAATAGTGTTTGACTTGCTACTGGCTTACAAATCAAGGTGCTTTTGTCATCTGGAGAGATGATGAGTAAACATTTACTTGCACCCCATTACCTCTAAGAGAATATAGCTATAAGACAGAGAGAGGACAAAGTTTTATCTCCAGTGAAATCCCCAGCAACTCTGCAAACAGGTCTAACAAAACTCAGGCACAACAACTCATTGCTGGCCAGTTGAGCTCAACTCTGAGTGACCCTCCCCTGGGTTTCCAAGGCTGCGAATCTTTATGAGAGATTACCTATATTTCTTTCAAGAAACTGCTGGTGATTCGAACAGCTGACCTTTGGATTAACAACCCAACACATTAAGGACTTTGCTACCAGGGCTTCTGTAGTAGGGCTCTAATACACAGTTTTTCAACCTATATAATGAAAAGCATGAGTCCTGAATGTTTCATGAGTTTCCTGGGTTTATAATGAAAAATACCGTGTGAAAAGCTCAGGGAAATTTGTCTTAAGGAATCCACTTCATTAATGTCTAGTTTAAAGCATTATTTCTCAGACTTTGTACACAACCCACCTAGAAGTTTTATTAAATTTCATGTCTGAAATGAATCCTGACATTCTGCTCTGCATTTTTTGAAATTAATAGACTTCTTTTTTTAGGGCAGTACTAAGTTTACAGAAAAACTGGGCTAGGCACACAAAGAATTCCCTTATAGTCGTTTCCTCTGCTCCCTTCGACAGGCTTCCCTAATTAACATATTGCATAAACAACATCATGTAACCACTGTACGGAGTATATTCCAACTGATGAACAAATATTGACACAGTATTAACTGCAAAAAGCTATGGCTTACATTAGAGTTAATTTTGCATTTTATAGTTTAAGACAACAGCAAATGTCATGTGTCCACAACTACTACCTCATACAGAATAGTACCACTGCCCGGATACCCCGTGCCCTCCAGTCAGTATTCATCCATCCTTCCTGTACGTTTTAGCCAGCTGTGCTTCAACTTCAAAGGCACACAGTGCAAACCCACCAGGGGCCCCATGGGAGGATGGACAGTCTCCTCATACACAATTTACTGCCTCTGAAAGCCCACTGGAGCATCAGCTAGGCTGGTTCTGGCTCGATGCCACATGATAACAACTCTTCTTAGTATCTTTTTCACTTTGATCATTTCAGAATGCCACATACAGTTAGAAACACAGAATAAGCTCTTGGACTGGCTTCTTTCTCTTCTTCTTATTCTTGTTGTTAGGTGCCATCAAGTCAACTATGACTCCTAGGGACCCAAGAACAGAGTTGAGCCTTGTCCTATCCTGCACCAGACACACAGTTACTGCTGTGCCCTCCCCCATAATTAGTGCTACTGTGTCAACCCATCTTATTGGGTGTTTTTTCCTCTTTCTCTGACTCTGCACCTTCTCAGTATGATGTCCTTTTCTAAGCACTAGTCCCTCCTGACCACATGGCCAAAGTATGTGAGTTCTTGCCCGTAGGGAGCATGTGTGATTTTTCTCCAGGACAGATTTGTTTACTCTTGTGATAGTCAAAGCTGTATTTACTATTCTTCACCAACACCATAATTCAAAGACATTGATTCTTCTATGGTTTTCCCTGTTCACTGTCTAACTTACAGATGCACAGAAGCAATTGAAAATATTACAAGCTCAGATTAAATGAACCTTAGTCGTTAAGTTAACATCCTTGCTCTTTGACACTTTAGAGAGATCAGTAGCAGATTTTCCCAGTGCAGCGTGTCTTTTGGTTTTTTTCTTCACTTCTGCTTCCATGGATGTCAATGATAAATTCAAGTAAAATTATATCATTTGACAACTTCAGTCTTGATGCTGAGATGTAATGCATACTGAAGGCTGTGGTCTTTGATCTTCTTCAGTAATTCCTTCAAGTCTTCTTCACTTTCTGCAAGGTTGTGCCATCTGCATAAAGCAGGTTGTTGACGAGTCTTCCTCTAACCCGGTGGCCACATTCTTCTTCATATAGTCCAGATTCTCAAATTATTTTCTCAGCAGGGTTTGCTATGGAAAAAGAGTACAACCTTCACAAACACCTTTCCTGACTTTAAACCATGAAGTGTTCTGTTCAGACAATTGCTTCTTGGTCTGTATATACATTTGAGAAGTTTCCAGCTGCCTCTCAGTCTCTGCTTTCTAATTTAATTCCATTATAATCTGAGCGTATACTTTGTAGGATTATTGTAGGTTCTTTGTGGGGGTTTTGAATTTTAGTAAAGGTTTACAAATCTTTAATTTAGCAATGCACATTGAAGATTCTTCTATATCATTTATAGCTTGAAAGGGAATTTTTTTAATTGTTGAATAATATTCCATCAACTAAAATCTGTTTTCCACTAAATTATTAAAGTACATATTGACTACTGCCAATATTTGGGCAATTACAAGTAAAGTAGCTGAAAGCATTTATATATTATAACCTAAAAATTTTGCTAAGTCGAATTTTCAATTTCACTTGGCTGATTATATTTTCTAAATTTCTCTTTAGTAGTATCTAGCCTCTAGATAATTTGAAATGCCCAACCATCTTTCAGTTATTATTTTTTAGTTTCATAATTTCATTATGATCTCAAAGCAAACTTTATAGGATTTTTTAATTGAGTGAAGGCTTACAAATCATGTTAGATTTTTTTATACAACCATTCTTTATACTTTTTTATTTATAACATATTTTGGGGTTTTATATTTTTTTATTTTATATTTTTGTTTTTATAAGATATTTTGTTTCTGAAGAAGACCTGAGGCACTTGCTACAAAGGGTCAAGGACAGTAAACTTCAAGAAGAACTGAAGTTCAACATCAAGGCAAAGATTCTCACCACTGGGCCAATTGGCAGCATCATGATAGATGGGGGAAAAATTGAGATTGTTAGCAATTATAGCTTCCTCAGATCCAAAATTACTCTTAACACCAGCAGTCAGGAAATCAAAAGATGAATTACATTGTGAAAATCTGCTGTAATGGACCTCTCCAGAGTGCTGAAGAATAATGATATCAGTCTAGATACAAAGGTATGCCTAATCCAGGCCATGGTCTTTTCAATTATTTATTATGCTTCAGAGAGTTGGACAATAGCTAAGGATGACCAAAGAAGAATAAATGCCTTTGAGTGGTAGGGGGGAGAAGAGTCTCGAACACACCATGGACTGCCAAGAAAACAAATAGGTCCATCTTGGAGATGGTGAAACCAAGTTTCTCCTTGGAGGCTAGGATCTTGAAGCTCTGTCTCACTTACATGGGGCAGGATAGATCGGTCCTTGGAGAAGGACATCATGCTCAGGATGGTGGACAGACTGCACAGGAGAGGGAGACCCCTCATGAGATGGGTTGATACAGTAACTGGGGCGATGGGGTTGGTGTGTCAGAATTCATGAGACTGGCTCAGGACAAGGAAGGGTTCAGAGCTGCTGTATGTACGATGATTATACCTTGTAGGTGACTCAATGGCACGTAACAACAATAACATTCTATGACAAGTTTGGAAGCAGGAGTGGCATCCACTTCCTAAACAACATGCCTCCTGACACTCTATGAAATTTGATAAATGGTGATAGTTGTAGAAGGGCTTCAGGCCTTTTGTTCAGAGGGTCGCTGTGAGTCATGCTCGACTCGAAGGCAATCAACAACATCAGTTTCCACTGCAATTACGTCTAATCAATCTCTTTGAAGCACTTACTGAAGAAGATAAAATATTATAGCCTTTAGTATTTTATCTCAATATTATGTAAACAAAATTCCTCACCACTGGACCAATAGGCAGCATCATGATAGATGGAGAAACACTGAAGTTTTCAACTATTTCATTTTACCTGGATGCACAATCAACACTTTTAGTAGGGGCAGGAAAGAACTCCAATGACTTGTTACACTGGGGAAGTCTGCTGTCAAGGACCTCTCCAAAATGCTAAAGAGCAAGGATGTCAGTGTAGAGACTAAGATGTGCCTGACCCAAGCCAAAATATTGTTCAGTTGTTTCCTAAGCATCTGAAAGTCAGATAATGAATAAAGGTGACAGGAGAATAATTGAATGCCTTTGAGTTATGATGTTGACAAAGAGTATTGTACATTCTATGGACTGAAAAAAGAAGAAACGAATCTATCTCTGAGGAAGTGCAACCAGGCTGCTCCTTAGCGGTGAAGTGGGTGACACATCATCTCACATACTTTGACCATGTCGTCAGAAGAAGCCAGCCCTAGGAAAAAGATACCACGCTGAAAAGGTTTGTGCATTTACAATCCCTTCTGCTCAGATGAGTAGCAGACCTGTGACTACAAAGCAGAAGTCAACGATGCCCCAACTGTTTGACCCGTTTGACCATTTCATCATTTCTGACATCAACTGTTCTGCTTTCATTCAGTTCCCACACCCTTTGATGGACCCTGGTGACTGTGGCTTGCGGGCAGGTCTCATAGAAACTGAAACCCTTCAGGGAAATGATTCAAGCATCAATGGGCGATGCTGTACAGCATTGCAGACTGGTGAGTGAGAAAGACAGTTGCAGGAACAGCTAAATGCTGTGCTCCAGGAAAGGGAGTGCCCCGAAAGAGTGTAAGCATTGAACTCCCCAGAGGCCTCTAGTAGGGTGGATTGTGTAGGCTAACTGACTCCTATCTCCTTTCTACAATAAATACTTCATCACAAAATAAGGAGTTCATCAATGGCTAGGAAAGCCGCTTTTATCCATACCACAGTTAGATAAAAAAGAAGACAGTCCTCACCATAACTGCCACCCAAGCAGATATATGCACACCCATGTTTATTGTGGCTTTGTTCACATTAGCAAAGAGCTGGAAACAACCCAAGTGCCCATCAACAAACGAATGGATAGAGAAGCTGTGTTATGTTCACACAATGGAATACTATGCAACACTGAAAAACAAGGAACTCATGAAATATTATGTAAAATGGATGACCCTAGGAGACACTATGCTGAGTGAAAAATCTCAGTCACAAAAGGACAAATATTGAATAGGGCCACTGTTGTAAAACGGAACTGACATCAGGGTTGAGGGAAAGCAGAAAAGGAAGGGAGGAATGATGTACACTGCATTGAAACAGATGAGGGAGAAAACTGTGTAAAAGGGATATATGATTGGGTATTATTGTCATGACAGGAGGCTGCATAGTGGAGTGGACTTGGGGGGAGGGATTGCATAACAATGAAAGAGTTTTTCTTTTCAAGGAGAAGAGTGAATTGGGGGGAAGGGGTAGGTAGGGAGAAAAGTGCAACAATAAATGACTGAAATCCTAAGTCTCTGTAAACTTTCATTAAAATTAATAAATAAATTTTTAAAAATTTAAGAAAAGAAGGCAGCCCTCAAGTGGGTGGATTGGCACAGACACTATAACAATGCGTGCAAACTATGGCAGAGTGTGAAGACGCTATGGAAGAGAGCATCACACCTGCTCTTCACAGAGTGGCTAAGAGTCGTAGTTAACTTGAAAGTACCGAATAAAAATGACAGGTTTTCCCCTTCATCTAACTTACTTTTTATATTATTTTTTTCCTTCCTGTTCCGTCCCTTTCCATTTCTGTTATCCCTTCCAAAACTGATTTTGTATGTAAACATTTCCTTATATTTTTATAATAATATAGTTGTTATTGTTTCTCCACATTTGAAGACATTTTTTCACAGGATAAAGGATTCTAAATTGATTGGCTTGAGTTTAAAAAGAAAAAACCAACTTGAATCACTCAATTATCTTATGGCTTGCCTTGCCTCTGAAGAGAAGTCAAATATATACATATCTTTATTCCTCTGGACAGGTAAGATGTTCCTCTGGAAACTTTTAAGTTTGTGGGTTTTTTTCCTTTGGATTTGCTGAGCTGTAGATATACACCTAAATGTCTCGGTTGACAATGCTGTCATACAAAAATACCATACGTGGATTCCTTTAAAGAACAAGTCTGGAAGGAGAGGCCCTCGTTATCAGGATTATTGGCCGTACAGTGGTTAAGAAGTCACCTACTAACTCGAGATTGGAAGTCCAAAGCTACTATCCACACTGGAAAAAAGATGTGATAATCAGATTCCGTAAAGCTTACGGTTTTGGAAGCCCTTTGGAACAGTTACACAAAGGGGTTTTGGATTCCTGTTGATTCAGAAGAAAACACAAACCCCCACCATCAAAATGATTCTAACCCAGGGCAACCCCCCATCAGGATTCCCACAGAGCCCCTGGTGGACTGCAACCACTAACCTTTTCATTAACACTGCAAAATACAGCTTGCTGCTTTAGTGTGGAACGTGGGGGCTGCAAAGCCTCAAGTCAGTGTTTGGAAGCCACCAGCAACTCCACAAGAGAAGGATGGGCGGTCTCCTCCCACAAAGAAACATTTTCAAACAAGTCCAATACATTGTGTCCTCCATAACAATGGTCCTCCCTTCAGGGAAAGTACCTATTTTATTAAGGATCCACCAATTTGGGATTCCAAATTGTTTCAAAATGGTTCTTTCTTTCCTCTCCCTACTGGAGTTGTTGTTGTTGTCATGTGCCATCGAGTCGCCTGCGACTCATAGCGACCCCTATGTACTGGTGATAGTTGTAGAAGGGCTTCAGGCCTTTTGTTCAGAGGGTCGCTGTGAGTCATGCTCGACTCGAAGGCAATCAACAACATCAGTTTCCACTGCAATTACGTCTAATCAATCTCTTTGAAGCACTTACTGAAGAAGATAAAATATTATAGCCTTTAGTATTTTATCTCAATATTATGTAAACAAAATTCCTCACCACTGGACCAATAGGCAGCATCATGATAGATGGAGAAACACTGAAGTTTTCAACTATTTCATTTTACCTGGATGCACAATCAACACTTTTAGTAGGGGCAGGAAAGAACTCCAATGACTTGTTACACTGGGGAAGTCTGCTGTCAAGGACCTCTCCAAAATGCTAAAGAGCAAGGATGTCAGTGTAGAGACTAAGATGTGCCTGACCCAAGCCAAAATATTGTTCAGTTGTTTCCTAAGCATCTGAAAGTCAGATAATGAATAAAGGTGACAGGAGAATAATTGAATGCCTTTGAGTTATGATGTTGACAAAGAGTATTGTACATTCTATGGACTGAAAAAAGAAGAAACGAATCTATCTCTGAGGAAGTGCAACCAGGCTGCTCCTTAGCGGTGAAGTGGGTGACACATCATCTCACATACTTTGACCATGTCGTCAGAAGAAGCCAGCCCTAGGAAAAAGATACCACGCTGAAAAGGTTTGTGCATTTACAATCCCTTCTGCTCAGATGAGTAGCAGACCTGTGACTACAAAGCAGAAGTCAACGATGCCCCAACTGTTTGACCCGTTTGACCATTTCATCATTTCTGACATCAACTGTTCTGCTTTCATTCAGTTCCCACACCCTTTGATGGACCCTGGTGACTGTGGCTTGCGGGCAGGTCTCATAGAAACTGAAACCCTTCAGGGAAATGATTCAAGCATCAATGGGCGATGCTGTACAGCATTGCAGACTGGTGAGTGAGAAAGACAGTTGCAGGAACAGCTAAATGCTGTGCTCCAGGAAAGGGAGTGCCCCGAAAGAGTGTAAGCATTGAACTCCCCAGAGGCCTCTAGTAGGGTGGATTGTGTAGGCTAACTGACTCCTATCTCCTTTCTACAATAAATACTTCATCACAAAATAAGGAGTTCATCAATGGCTAGGAAAGCCGCTTTTATCCATACCACAGTTAGATAAAAAAGAAGACAGTCCTCACCATAACTGCCACCCAAGCAGATATATGCACACCCATGTTTATTGTGGCTTTGTTCACATTAGCAAAGAGCTGGAAACAACCCAAGTGCCCATCAACAAACGAATGGATAGAGAAGCTGTGTTATGTTCACACAATGGAATACTATGCAACACTGAAAAACAAGGAACTCATGAAATATTATGTAAAATGGATGACCCTAGGAGACACTATGCTGAGTGAAAAATCTCAGTCACAAAAGGACAAATATTGAAT
>NW_006399777.1:9218434-9236962 GCF_000299155.1 Elephantulus edwardii
GACCCCTATGTACAACAGCCCTAAACTCCACTCTGTCCTGTGCCAATCGCACTGTCTCTGACACTCCCATCCCAATTATCCCAGTCACTGAATCAAGCCACCTCATAGAGGGCCTTTCCCTCCTGCGCGCTCCTTCCACTCTGCCCAGCATGATGTCCCTCTCCAAGGACCGGTCTCTTCTTACAACATGTCCAAAGTATGTTAGACAGAGCCTCAGAATCCTTGCCTCCAAGGAAGCAAAAGAAATTTTTTTTTCTCTTCCCCCCCCCCCAACCTTCTAACCTTTCCTCTGACCTCTAACCTTCACCTAGAGAAAGACCAGTTGGCTTAGTGGACTGAAAGCGATGCTACCAAGCCACAGGTGGGTGACTCTAATCCGGCGCCCTAAAGGCCTGTCTTTAATTGTTTTTGGTGAAACATTCTAGGTGGTATAGCCCTGGGGTGTCCACTTGCCATACAGAGGTAACTCGTGGTTGCTGTGAAGCTGAACACTGTGACACTGATGTGTCAAATGTGATAATGGTCACCCATGGCGGACAGTGTTTGCTGGAGCTCCCCAGCTAAAACAAGCTTGGAAGCAGGAGTGGCATCCACTTCCACAAATAGCTTGCCTTGGGAAACCCCACGAATATGGAGAAAAGATGAAAGTTATGCAACTGTCGAGGACTTTCGTTCATAGGGTTGCTATGAGTCACTTAAGACTCCACCGCATTTAACAACAACAACCACCTTCACCTACAGACCCTGAGGGGCTCCTCCAGGCAGAGCCCAGCCCTCCAGGCTGGGTCTGCAGAGAATCTGCTTTTTTCTGGTCCACGTTCATTCTCCAGGAATCGGACCATTATCCTCCAACATTTACTGTCAAGCTCAGCCCTGGCTTCTGCTCCTAACAAGCCAAGACTGTTTTTTACCTCTTACTCCAAGCTCAGGATAATCTGTTCCGATTTTAATTCTCTAGTGGATTGTAAAAGACTGCAACCTGCAATAAGGATTACATCTCAATACCAAGAAGACAAAAATCCTCACCAGTTTGCCACTAGACAGAAGGATGATAGATGGGGAAACAATTGAAATTGTCAACCATTCCATCTCATTTGGATCCACAATCAACACTCTTAGTACCAGTGGTCAAAAAACCTAAAGACATCGCCCGCCAAGACACAAAGGAGCAGTGCTGTCAGTTTAAAGGGTAATTTGTCCCTGATCCAGGCCACTGTCTTTCTCATCACTTGCTCTGCATCTGAGAGCTGAATAATGACAAAAGAACTGATGCTTTTGAGTGTGGTGTTGGAGGAGAGTACTAACTATTCCATGGATTGTAAAAAAAAAAAAAAACCAACAAAAACAAGAACAAAACAAACCAAGGAGTCTTTGAGATAGTACAGCCGGAGTGCTTCGTGGAGGCATCACACATAATCTGAGTATGTTTTGAGGAGGTGCTATTCCTTTGAAAGAGATACCATGCTTGAAAAGATGTAGGGTCAGCAAAGGAGAGGAAGCCCCTCGACGAGATGGATGGACACACTGACTGCAGCAAAGGGCGCAAATATGTCAGAGATGATAAGACGGGCACAGAACAGGGCCGGGTTCAGATTGTTTCTTCTCTTAGGGTCACTATGAATTGACTCACCGGCACCTAACAACTTCAAGTGGATTTTACAAGAACTGTTGGTTCTCCATGTTCTCTGTTTTATTCTTGGCTCCACAGTCAACACTCTTGGCACCAGCAGCCAGGAAATTAAAAGCTATATTGTGAAGGCAAAGTCGGCTGTCAGGGACCTCTCCAAAGTACTGAAGAGCAATGGTGTCACTCTGGAGACTAAGGTGCACCTGATACAGGCCATGATCTTTGCAATTGATTGCTTGTATCAGAGAGCTGGATGGTGACATGGGAGGATAGAAGGAGAACTGATGCCTATGAGCTATGGTGTTGGAGAAGAGTATTGAATATATCATAGACTCCTAAGAAAATGAACAGGTTCATTCTGGAGAGGGTTAAACCAGGCTGCTCCTTGGAGGCAAGGACTCTGAGGCTTTGTCTGACATACTTTGGGCATACTGCAAGGAGGAACCAGTCCTTGGAGAAGGAGGTCATGCTTGGGAGGGTAGAAGGACAGTGCAGAAGAGGAAGATCCTCAATGAGATGGATTGATTCAGTGACTGGGGTGACTGGGTGTTGAAGACAGTGAGGTTGGCACAGAACAGAGCAGGGTTTAGGGCTGTCATATATAGGGTCACTATGAGTCGCAGGCAACTCAATGACATGTAACAACTACCACCAAAACGTGAGAGTCATGTACTTTACCATTTTAATATAACCAATACTTAAGGATGTCATAATATTTTAATCAATTAAATACATTACAGAGGAAAAATATTTTTCAAACATTTCATTTTTATCTCAAGATAGGAAAGATTAAACCTATCCAGACTATAGTGAATCATGAGAGCAGAAAGGCTGATAAAAGGTAAACTTAGATCAGAACAAAAGAGGTGATATATGGTGACAATTATTTCCAACACGTGCTCATTAAAACCTTGTGCTAATTGGAAGCCTTGTTTCTTCCATGTGAAAGCAACTAATAAGTTGATGACAGGAGAATCAGGCATCAGAACTCCACAAGGAAATTACACATGTAATAGGTACCTCTGGGTGCACAGAAGACTTTTAAATCTAAATTGAATCTTTATTTAGAAATCCATTTATGGGGATAGATTCCTTACTCAAGGGCATTTGTTTGCTGTTTTCTAAATGTTTCAAGCCAGCATGTTCCTCCACCCACTCCCCTCCCCCCGCCCCCGGAGGGTTATAGTTACCTCTGAAATGAAATAAAATATAAAAATGGATTTTAATAATAAACGTCTCTCTGGTATTATTTATTTATTTATTTGCCCATCTAAATGTGCAGGCTTTATAGAAAACAGTTATTTAACTATCAAACTTTTGTTATTTTCTATAATAAGCTCATCTCGAAACAATCTATCTCCTTCTGTGCCCAAAGAGCTAAAAAAGCAACACTTTTATTTGTCTCAGTGAGGTCAGTCTGAGGTAAAGGTAAGGTTGCTTGGATTTATTTAACTGTTAAACATAAATGAAAATACGTTCTATAATTGTGTGTAAATAAAAGGAAAGGAAATTGTCACTAAAGGTTTTATCTATTGATTCTTTTTAAACCGCATGTCTGTGTGTTGTGAGGAGGAAAAAATGGCTCATAGAACAGTGAAGGAAGCTCTGGTGTCTTGATGGGTAAGGTGTTGCACTGCCATCCCAAAGGCACATGGTTCAAATCCACCAGCTTCTTTGAGGGAGAAAGACGGGCAATCTCCTACTGTGCAATTTACAGTCTCTGTAATCCTGCTGGCGAGTGAGCTATGAATCACTTGTCTCACAGGCACAGAACAAAAAGTTCAGCAAAGCCAGCTTCCACCCAGAAGCTGATGGGGACTGCGAAGTCCCCTGACTTGCACAGAACTGGAATGGGGAGCCTGCCTTAGCTTGGGTGAAGAGCACAGCTGATGGTCAGAGGGCCACACTGTCATTTCTGTAAGAAATAAGAGTCTGGATTCCACTGGTGGACACAGATATGCGGGCAGAGTTTTTGTTCCCCATGAGGAAGTCAAGGGTGGCAGTGTCCTAGATCTGTTTGATTAATCACTTTGGGGAAAGAATTGCCATCATTAGCAAGTCCATGCATAGCGCGGTTTAAGTCTCAGCAAAACCAGATTTGTCACTGGCTAAAATTTAGAGACGTAACAGAGATTCTCACCACTGGGCCAATTGGCAGCATCATGATAGATGGTGAAAAGATTGAGATTGTTGACAGCTTCAGTTTGCTTGGCTCTACAATCAGCACTCTTGGTACCAGCAGCCAGGAAGTTAAAAGACAAATTGCATTGGGAAAGTCTGCTGTCAGCAACCTCTCCAAAGTACTGAGGAGCAACGTGTCAGTCTGGAGACTAAGGTGCACCTGATACAGGCTATGGTCTTTGCCATTACTTGCTATGCATCAGAGAGCTGAACAATGACTAAGGATGATAGGAGAGTTGATGTCTTTGAGCTATGGTGCTGGAGAAGAGTATTGAACAAACCATGGGCTGCTAGGAGAACAAACAGGTTCATCCTGGAGAGGGTGAAGCCAGGCTGCTTCTTGGAGGCAAGGATTCTGAAGCTCCATCTGATGTACCTTGGACACCTTGCAAAGCAGGATCAGTCCTTGGAGAGGGACGTCATGCTTGGGATGGTAGAGGGACAGCGCAGGAGAGGAAGACCCTCGATGAGATAGATTGATTCAGTGACGGGGGTAATGAGGGTACTTGTGTCTGAGACAATAAGACTGGCACAGGATAGAGCAGGGTTTAGGGCTGTTGAACATAGGGGTTGCTATAAGTTGCAAGTGACTTGAGAGCAAATAACAAGCATAATCCTCATTAAACATAGTCTCAACATCAAAAAAACAAAAGTTCTCACTGCTGGACCAACAGGCAACATCATGATAGGCGGAGAAAAGCTTGAAGTGGTCAACAAATTCCTTTTGCTTGGATGCACAATCCACATCCACGGTTGAGACAGTCAAGAAACCAAGTCATGTTGCACTGGGTGCGTCCACTGTCAAGGACCTCTTTAAAGTGCTACAGAGCAAAGATAAGAGTATCAAGACTCATGTGTACATTATCCAAGCCCTGGTCTTCTCAGTAACTTCCTGTCCACGTGAAAGTTGGACAATAAATCAGGAAGATCAAAGAATCTATGTCTTTTAATTGTGATTCTGGAGAAGAATGGTGGCTACACCGTGGATGCCAAAAGAATAAAATCTGTCCTGGGGAAACCAGCCAGGTTGCTCCAGAAACTTCTCTCACATGCATTGTGCATGTTGTCAGGAAGGTCCAGTCCTTGGGAAAAAGACATCATGGGAGGAAAAGGTAGAATGGCAGAGAAGGAGAAGACAACCCTTAACTGGGCCAACAACAATGGGCTTGAGCATGGCGCAGACCTCGAGGGTGGCACACGATAGGGCAGGGTTCTGTCGTTCCTAGGACCACAGTAAGTGGTTGTTGACCCAACATCACCGACAGCGATAACAAGGTTAGAGTAAAACTCCATCTCAGGAAGTTTCCATCAGGATCCACCAGAGAAGCATGCTCATGTTGACTCGACAAGAGCAAAGCAGTGAAACTTGGCCACATAGGAACTTGACAAGGCCAGAAATCTCTCAATCACACCTAACGCTGGAGGCTCTTAACTCTTGTCACTGCTTCGGTGAAGTTAAATCTAAAATTAAAATGATATTTTTTCTTTATTTTTATTGTATTATTTTTTACGTGTACTGTCAAATCAGATCTGACTGGTACAGGAGGAGATTGCCCCTCCTTCTCCCGCAGAGCATCTGGTGGATTCGAACCATGTTCCTCTGGGATTGCAGAGCAGCTTCTTGCCACTAGGCCACCAGAGCTTGAAGTTAAATCTAGAACTGAATCATTCCTCCTCTCCTCTCCTCTCCTCCTTCCTCCTCCTTCTCTCTCTCTCTCTCCCCCTCTCATCCTCTCCCCCTCTCTTTCCCTCCCTCCCTCTCTCCCTCCCTCCCTCTCCCTCTCTCTCTCTTCTCCTCTCATTACCATCAACTTGGAACTGACTTATAACTGAGCCCCCAGGAAGTTCCAGAGGCTATAAATCACACAGGAGGATATTGCCATTCCCCCGAGTACCAGATGTTAGATTCAACCCACCGGAGAGACTGGGCCATCAGAGTTCCTTACAATTGGACGGTGAGTATTCAATTGTGTCTCTTGGACTCCCTAAACTATGCTGCATTGAAAAACAAGGAACTCATGCAATATTATTCAAAATGGGTGACCCTGGAGGACATTATGCTGAGTGAAACATCTCAGTTACAGAGGGACAAATGCTATATGGTGCCACTGTTGTAGAATGAGGCTGGCATCGGGGTGGGGGTAAGACTGAGAAAAAACTGGATGAAATATGTTTATGGCATTGAAGGCTATGAGGGAGAGAACAGTCTAAAAGTATTATATTTTAGGGCATTATTTTTATCGTAGGAGTATGCAATGAGGGTTGCAGAGTGGATTATTGGGGGGGGTGTGGGGGGTGCAGGGGGATTATGTACCAATGAGGGAGTTTTTCTTTTGCTTTTCAAAGAGAGGAACAAACGGGGTGGGGCGGTGCAGGGAGAAGGGTGCAACAATGAATGAATGGAATTCCAAAATCTCTGTAGATGTTCATTGAAATAAAAAATAAACGAAATTAAAAAAAAAAAAACACCTGGTGTACTGTAAATCAAGAAACCCCAAACCAGTCACAGCCAAACTGAGTTGACTCTGATTCGTTGTACCCCTGTGTGTTGCAGAATGACACAGTGCCCTAGAAAAGATCACCAGGGCCTGCAGCTAAGATGCATCTAGGTAAGTTTGAACGATCAACCTTCATTAGTAGATGCACCCTGAAGGCACTGGAGGATTCTCAATGCAATGGGGAGACTTTGCAACATTAACTGAGGAACACTCAGCTGTCCAAGAGCAAAATGGCATAAGATTCACCAAAACATTACATTATGTAGTAAATTCCAATAAAAAGTAAATGTCACCAGAAAAACCAATGGTATCCAGCTACCACTGCTGTCCACACTGAAAATTATTCCAGTAGAAGGCTCTAGGCACAAAGGAAGAAAACTGTGGAACAAAACTCAAAATCTAAAAAAAATGACCAGGCCTGCTGGTCAACTGGAGACTCTGGTGGAACCTCAGAGACTGTGACTCTTAGCAATCTTTAAGCCTGGAACTAGACTAGCGCTATGAGCCAGCTTCCAGGCTAATAATAAAGAGGTCTGTGAAGGGAGCAGGGATCTCTGTGGATTCGTGGTCAAGAATTTCACTGCCAACCCAAAGGTACGCATTTCAAATCCACCAACTGTTCAGCAGGAGAAAGATGGGCAGTCTCCTCCCTTGCAATAAACTGCTGGCTATGAGTTGGTTCTGACTCAAAGGTACATGACAATAATAGCATGAGGTGAACAATGACATCTGGGAGACACACGGCTAAGAACAATCACTAGCAAAAGACCAAAAGGGCAGCCCTGGCCCAGAGAGGAATGCAGAAGACAGGAAGGGCTAGGCTACAAGGTGGCCTGACAACCAGAAGCCCACAGAGGGAGTGGGAAGTGTGTGTTACAACGTAGGCTTCAATTATGCCATAAAGCAAAATCTGTGAATGAATGCACCGAAAATCAACTGTTCTATAAACTTTCACTCAAACCAGTTTTCAAGAACCATTTAACCATTAATACCATTTGACCCAGCAATTCCACAACTGGGAATACACCCTAAAGAAACCCTAACAACCACCCAAGTCGATATATGCACACCCATGTTTACCATGGCTTTGTTCACAATACCAGAGAACTGGAAACAACCCAAGTGCCCATCAACAAACGAATGGATAGAGAAGCTGTGATATATTCACACAATAGAATACTACACCGCACTGAAAAACAAAGAACTCACGAAGTATTATACAAAATGCTTGACCCTGGAGGACATGATGCTGAGTGAAATATCTCAGTCACAAAAGGACAAATATTGCATAGTGCCACTGCTGTAAAACAGGACTGACATCAGGGTTGAGGGAAGACTGAGAAAAATGGGATAAATTATGTCTACTGCATTGAAACAGATGAAGGAGAGAACTGTTTAAAAAGGATATATGATTAGGTATTATTGTCATGACAGGAGTCCAGAATGAAGGCTGCACAGTGGAGTGGACTTGGGGGGGAGGGATAGTATAACAATGAAAGAATTTTTCTTTTACTTTTCAAAGAGAAGAGCCAATTGGGAGGAGGGATAGGGAGAAAATTGCAACAATGAATGAATGGAAATGCTAAGTCTCTGGAAATTTTCATTAAAGTTAATTTTTTTTAAAAAAGTAAATATTTGTCACCGGTAACACTTCAAACTTGAAGGAATGACGTGATTCTAGTTCATCATCTCTGAATGTAAAAGTTCAGAGGCAGCCTCATACCTCACTTCTCTAGATCATCAAGTTTTGTACTTAAGGTTCTTTTTTCGCCGCTAAAACTCCTGCTGTGCTTGAGAATTTCTTAATTACATTTTCAAGTTTCTGCTGTCATGACAGAAGACTACTGAAAGTAATTATGGAGCTAATATAAAGAATGAAAATGTTGTGGGGATTTTTTTTATTTTCCCCAAAGCATATAAAAGCAAAGTTGTAAACACAGACTTAAGTGATTTCCTCCACATTTGTCTGCGCAAATTAAAATGCCATCTACTATTTATGAAGAAAACGTAGAAAATACAGTGAGGTGGAGAAAGAAGACTAGAAACCACTTTCAATCTGAACACACTGTGATCTTAATTAAAAGCTAAAATTTCTGAGTCTGAGTCATTTCCGAAATTGCTCTTTTTATCATTTTTTAGTGATAGAAAATCTTTATGGTAGAATGTTGGAACATAAAATCACCATAGAGAAAACATGCTTACCTCCACAAAGCCCAAAGTTCAAAAGCAGCCAAAGCTGGGTTTTCAGGTTACATTTTTTCCAATCTTTTTTTCCTAGGCTATACATACATTTTTAAATTTTATTTTTAATACATGGATATTTTTTAATTGAGGAATTACAGGATACTTAGGGAACTAGAGTGGCTAAAGTGTTTAACCTCAAGTAGTACAAAGTTTGCCTGTCAATCCAAAGGTAAATGGTTCAAATCCACCAGCTGCTCTGTAGGAGAATGACTGGCAGTCTCCCCCCACCGCACCCCACCCCTCCCCAGGGGACATACTGCTGCTGAAAACCCACTGGACCATTGCCAAGGAAGGAAAATCTGCAACAATGACTGACTGAAAACCCAACCTTTCTGTAAACTTTTGTTACAATCACAATAAAAATTTTTAAAAAGAAAGCCCACCAGAGGGTCATCTGTAAGTCAGTTCCAACTCAATAGATCATAATAACAAAGTGCACTTAATATTTTGTATAAGCTACTTTTCCCATTGAATAGAAAACAAAAGGAAAAATCCAAAAGCATTGTCTCTTAGGTAGATTCCTACTCAAACAACTCTCTAGGACAATGTATCACTAGCCTAGAGTCTCCACAGTGGTAAGTCTTTATAGACACAGACTACTTTAGCTGATTATCACCATTTCAGAATAAAATAAAATCATCATTCCAAAATAAAATGGTTTTTATTTTCTTCACAATTTTCAATTTCTTTGGCTGACTCTTTGATTTTGATTCTTTTTTCAAGGTCAGCAATGAAATCATTTCATCCAGGGTCTTCCTCTCTAGCACTGTCTCTCCATTCTTCCAAGCATGATGTTCCTCTCCAAGGACAGGTCCCTCCCAGTCACCTGCCCAAAGTATGTGAGCTGGAGCTTCAAAATCCTAGGCTCCAAGGAGAAACTTGGTTTCACCCTCTCCAAGACAGACTTATTTTCTTGGAGGTCTATGATATGTTCAAGACTCTTCTCCAGAATCACAACTCAAAGGCATCAATTCTTCTTCTGTCATCTTTAGTCACTGCCCAGCTCTCTGATGCATAGCAAGTAATTGCAAAGACCATGGCCTGGATCAGGCACATTTCGCTCTCTAGACTGACATCGTTGCTTCTCAGTACTCTGGAGAGGTCCTTGATGAGATGGATTGATACAATAACCGGGGCAATGGGTGTAAGTGTGTCAGAGTCAGTGAGACTGGCTCAGGACAGGGTAGGCTTCAGAGTTGTTGTACAGAGGATCTTTATGAGTTGCAGGTGACCTGATGGCTCTAAACAACAACAATAATCAAGTCATAATCAAGTCAAGAATAAACTAACTCCTACCTCTTCACTTTTGTCAGATTGGATTGTGTTGCATAAATATTTCAGAAGAATGGTCAGTCATAAGAACTCTAATGAGAATTTCTCTTTTGCCAATAGCTTTGACAAGGGTGCCCCGGGTGGCAGCTGCTACAGACCATATACACCATGGGTTTAAGATAAACATTTCATAAGATCTTAGTAAGGCAGTGTCTTTCTATCTTGTCTTTCTAATGTTTTTTTTTTAAGTTGACTTCTATAAAATCCTATCCGGCCACCAATTACTCTTCTCTCTTCAACTCTTGAGGTGATAAATGACAATGATGCATTTTCTCTTATCAGCTCTGACTATCTGGATGTTATTGGTGAATTATGTCCTTTTACTATAAAGTGAGGTTTGCTTCGTTACTTCAAGGCCTTTGTATCAGCATTTCTTTTTTATTAATTTTAATGAACATTTACAGAGATTTTGGATTTCCATTCATTCATTGTTGCACTTTTCTCCCTGCCCCCACCCAGTTCTCTCTCTTCAAAAGTAAAAGAAAAATTCCTTCACTGATATACAATGTGTCGTTTCCCCACACCCCTCCCAAGTATGCTCTACTATGTAACCTTCATTCTGGACTCTTGTTATATCTGCATTTCGAAGTGACACTAGCCTGAGATGTCCATGCTTTGATATCTGTCAGGTTTTTAAATTAATGGTACATTAGCTTGAAAAAATAATTTCCAAAACTAAATCTATTATCATCATTTTAATGGAGCGTATGCCTTCAGAGGGAATTGCAAACACACTGTTCATTAGCAGAAAATGAGGAAGACTCTATTTACATGGAAAAAAATTCTGTAAGACAAGCTTTTCTTTCCCTCAGCAAGATTGAGGAATAAGTTGTTTTATAGATAGTAAAGAAGGCTTAGAGTTCAATCAATAGAGAAACTTATGGTAGGAAGATGCAGGTAGAAGCCATAAAAAAACAGATATTGAATTCCAATACTCAAAACTCGAGTTGATATAATTTGCGGGCAAAGCACACTTAACCACGGCACTTTAAAACAGACAGTTTGCTCAAACTATAAAAGCCCCAGTCATTCTCAGTTACAGAACCACGCCAAAGCCCCACCGATGCCCAGTCCACTCCGACCCAGAGTGGCCCTCCATACAGTTTCTGAGGCTTATAAATATTTACAGGAGAAGATTGTCCCTCTTTCTCCCATAGAGCCTCTGTTAGGTTCAAATAGTGTAACAAAAGAATTTTTCTTTTCTTTTTCAAAAAGAAAAGCTAACTGGGGCAGGGGGGAGGGGTGGGCAGGGAGAAGAGTGCCACAATGAATGACTGGAATTCCAAAGTCTGTCTAAATTTTCATCAAAATTAATAATAATAATAAAGAAAAATAGTTAAAACAACAAATAGTAGCGTTTTCAGTTGGCACCTCAACCCTCAGCCTGCCACACCAATTGGCTCTTTCAAATTAAAGCAACAAATGATAAGTTACTATTTGTTATTTGTTAAACTTACGGACCTCTGGTGGCTGAGTGGTAAAGAAATGCGCTGCGAACACAAAGGTACATGGTTCAAATCCACCAGCTGCTCTGCAACAGAAAAACGGGGAATCTCCTCCTATGCAATTCACAGCCTCTGAAAACCCCCGCAGAGCGCAGTCAGCTATGGGGCGGTTCCAACTTGATGATACCACAGAACAACACGGTAGAACCAGAAATGAGCGGAGCGTTTACAGTGAGTTTGTGAATTGTTGCATTGCTCAGGACTGATCAAGAGACATGTCTCAGGCCACAGATGGACAGCAGGGAAATCTCCCAAACCCACATGCATGCAGCTCAGTTGTTAAGTACCATCAAGTCCCATATGACTTATAGTGATCCTATGAACAGATCTGGCGAGCAAGAAGCCAGAAGACGTAGAGGATATGTAAATCAGATCTTGAAACGGACTGAACAGTGGCAGACAGATACCAGTGCTGCACTGACCCCAACAGCCATGTTTCCTGATAACTCTGCCCAGATCACAGAAACTACACATTTATCAGTGCTTCATATTAAAACTGTATTCCAGAACTAGCATGTGGGCGTCGAAGGGCCCAGGCTGTCCGGTCTCCATGAGAAAACTCTGATCTCGCATATAATGACTATAACCTAATTAAAGACTGAGAAGAAAAAAAAATAAAACCACAATGTATGTGAATGAAACTCGGTGAATATGAATGATTGTATGTCAATTTTTAAAAACTGTAAATAGAAGAAGGGAAATGGTTTGGATACGTCTGCCGCTCTGTTGGAGGGAAAAAATCTGGCTCTCAGCTCCTGTGACGATTAACTATTGCCTTCAAGTGCATTGCAACTCACCGTGACTCCACAAAAACTCTCCAGAAACTTCACCACCTTTAGAGCAATTCTGACTCATCAGCCATGCAGTACAAAAACAGACCAGCTCCATAGTGTTTCCAAAGCCCTGAGTCTTTAAGGAAACAGACCAGCCAACACTTCTCCCATGAGGTGGATGATGGGTTCAGGTGAGCAATCTCTAAATGAGCAGACAAGTTTCCTAAGCACTGGGTTCACCAGGATCCCCGGGTGTGAATATACAAACCTAGAAAACTATAAAGACAGTGTAACGAACGATGCAGTTGTCCAGGGGCCACTGAGTTCAAGCCGACTACAGCACACAGCTGCTCCCTGTGCCTTGAAGGCCAGAGAACTTGGGGGAACGACTTGGGGCAGGCGTGCCCCTCCTCTGCAGACCTCACCTGGCCTGGCACAGGGCGGGGACACTCACCCTCAGAGCACTCCTTGTTCTCAGCGGCAGCTCTGCAGAACCACAGCAACCCCATCACTGGAGAATTTGTTGCCAGTGCAGATTATCTGGCTCCACTTAGATCAGCTGAATCAGGGATTCTTGGGGTGGGCGGAGGAGGCCCAGCAACGGGGCTTTTAAACCAAACCTGCCAGATATTCTTGCTGGGTGTTAAATATTAACAACTCCTTTCCTATATGGTGAGGTCTGGTGTCTGCTGGGGCTTCTCTGGCCCTCGGTGCATTCCAAGTGATCCTTCCTACAGTCTGATAGCCCGCCTTCATCTTGATCCTCACCAGCTGTTTGCACCTCCTACCGCGTGAGGTCTAGCTTCACAGGACAGAGTAATAAGACCCACACGTTGGCCCCTAACTTTATTGCTAGAGTCAGGTGGAAGCCCTCAACTCTGTGGATTAATTGCGAGATGTTTTCCTTCTAAATGCAAACTCACTCAAGGCCTTTGGCGTCTCTGTGACTATCACTACTAATTTTACCGTATCTTCATTTACTTTTTGTGTGCATATCTAAAAGAAGCCAGGACTACTCAGTCTTCCTTCAGCCATTTCACCCTCGTCCTTATAAAAGATTATTTAGACGATTGTTTAAACAAAACATCGTAGGTACTGCCTCCCAGTACCCTACCCTCTCAACTTCTGACACTCTTCTACTGGGTCCTAAAGAGTTCATGATCCATCGTCAGCAAAATCTAAAGCCTCCGTCTTCCCTCTACGTGTTCATGTCATCATGCTGTTGAATCCAAAGACTCAACTGGTGGTCCCACTCGACTTGGACTTGGGGTAAATGGTGTTTGTGTTCCATAGTCTGCTCCTAGTCTGATCTCCTGAAAATTCCCAACCTTGACTTCAATTAAAATCTTCTCTGTATTTCCTTTTTAAAAATAAGCTCGATTTAAAAAAAAAATTATTTTGTGTTGCTTTTCATACAAAATATGTATCATGTGTTTCACACATTTCTTATGATGATTCCCATTCATTGTGTTTTATAAAATTAATCACCTTGGTCTATACCTACCATTATCATGTCTTTTCAGGTCCCCACGAGATCTTTCCTAATTCTTTTTAACCCCTCCCTCTTCTCATCTAACTCTGTGAACCCAGGATTTACCCAAACACACACACGCCTTCTACCCCCAAGATCTCTTTCCCCCATAGATCTTCATACACCTCTTACTAGTTATCTTTATTTTTACAATATTGATCTCAAGCAGTATTTGTCCTTATGAGACTGAGATCGTTCACTCAGCACAATGAAACACGAATGGAGATTTGTACACAGATATTGATAGCAGCATCATTCACAATCCCAAGAACATGGAAACAGCCCAAATGACCAATTAACAAATTAATTTCCTAAGAAATTGTGGTACATTCACATGATGGAATACCAGGCAGCACTCAGGAGCAACGGTTTAAAAAATACTACATAACCTGGGAGAGACTGGAGAGTGTTATGCTGGGTAAACTAACTCAGCATTTCCTCCATTTAGAACAGATATCTAAGAGCCTCCAAAGAAGCCCTGTTGACACTGTGGGTGAAAACGCAGCTGTCAAGACAAAGGTCAGAAATGTAAATCCACCAACTAACTACTCCACAGGAAAAAGATGCATCTGTCTGCTTCTGTAAAGATGAGAAGGCCCTACGGCAATGCAGGTAGGTCAACTCTACCCTACAAGGTCACTGCATTTGAGTCAACTCATCATCAACAGGCTTGCCTTCTTGGCTGGCCCCCCTGCAAGTAGCTAGCTTCGTGCTCCTTGAAGATGTGAGCTCTGATTCCCTCCACGGACAACTCTCCTGAGTTTTCGTATTCACGTATTCATTTCCTTCATCTAGCTTTCCCATTCCTTGAATTCTCCTCCAAAGCTCTTATTTTCCACCTGACTTTGACCACTCACTTCCATAGTCATTGGCCATGCCTTGATATCATCAATGCATTGTCTCTTCAACAGCCTCAATTCCATGAACCCAACTCAATTGCTACTACCTACCTTTCTAGCTACTTCCTACCTTTCTAGCTACCTCCTACCTTTCTAGCTACCTCCTACCTTTCTAGCTACCTCCTACCTTTCTAGCTACTTCCTCCCTTTCTTGCTCTTCATGACTGTAATTCCAAGAGTCCATCCACCCCACCAGAACCATATCCACCTCTGAGGGTTACCTTCCTTCTTAATCAGCCATGATTCATCCTCTATCCTTTTCATTACCTTCTTGTACACACACAATTGTCCTTTCTGTCTCTCACCTGTTAGGAAAACAGCATCAAGCCAACGTTCAACCATCATATCTGGTCTTCCTGTACACTGGCTGTTACTTCTACTCCTGATTTAAATCCTATTTCTCCTGTCCTCTGCCCAGCCATGAAACAATCCGTACTTTCTCACCACTTTCCAAAAGTCTAACACTTATTTTTTCTTTTACCTTAACTCTCAATTACTTTACTTCCCCTTTCTTTGACAAATAGAAGTAGTCAAGAGAGAATTTTAAAAGACTCCAATTACCACATTTATTTGCTACGTCCACATGTTCTGCATTTCCTTCTGACATAACAGGTGCTTCGCATTAAAGTCAATCCTACCACATACACACTAGATTCTTCTCACCTGCTCAAGGATATTGCTCCAACAGTTTTCCTCTCCAGTCTAACTCATCAGCATTCCCCTTCCTTGGCTGCTGGATCTCCCATCAGCCCACCAACATGCCCTTATTTTTAAAAAACTTCCCTTGCCTTTGCCCTTCAAACCACTGGTCTGCTTCTCCCTCCTCTTCCTTTCCATTAAACTCTTTCAAAGAGCTCTTGATACTCCCTGTATCCCATTCTCCGCCACCTCTCTCTTGAATCTACTCTAGCCAGACTTATACACTGTTGTTGTGGTTGTGGTTGTTGTTATCTGCCATCGAGTCACTTACGACTTCTAGTGAGCCTATGTACACTGATGTTGTTGTTGTTGTTAAGTGTCGTTGAGTCCTAGGCGACTCATAGCTACCCTATGAACAAAAGTCCTCAACACTTGCGTGACTTTCATTCTTTCTTCAGGTTCACAGGGTTTCTGGAGGCAAGTTAATTATGGAAGTAGATGCCCCTCCTGCTTCCAAGCTTGTTTTAATTGGAGAACTCCACCAAACACTGTCCACCATGGCTATCACATGGTTATCACATTTGACACATAAGTGTCACAGAGTTTTAAAACCCAGTCATTATAAAGTAATATTCTTCAAGATTTTACATGTGTTTAACATCAGTGATATTGTTTGATACTAGATCATGAAAGGGTATAAATTAAAGGTACAGATCATTAAGCCAGTGAGGGAGAGGTCTACAACACCTGTGATTTGGTCTATATTTGGTAGTAAATAAGAAAAAAATAATTGAGCTGACAAGCAAAAACCAGACTTATATTGAGTTAAGACAACATAAATTTATGTAAGTGTATATTTGTGTATACACACGTATGTGTACACACTGTTGTTGTGTACCATCAAGTCAGAATGACTCACAGTTGACCCTCTGGAGAGTTTTCAGAGGCAGTTACTCACATGGGAGGAGATTACCCCTCTTTCTCCTGCAGAGCAGCTGGTGGCTTTGAACTGCATGCCTTTGAGTTGCCAGCACAATTCTTCACTACTAGGCAACCAGAGTGCCCTTGTGAACACACACATATGTCTAATAGGTCGAGTAGATTCATCCTCTGTGATAGGTGGTCTAGCAACTGAAAAAGTTCAGCATATGGTGTGAGTTCAACATTTCCTCTACAAAGAATCTTGAGCTGTCCATAAGAGAATAATCTTTGTTGGGGGCCTTCACTTCTGGTTCTGTTTCATCTATCTCTTTTCTATTTAATTTCTAGCTGTGTGTCCTTGGTTCCTGACCATTCTAGTCTCTTCTCCAAGCTAAAACCCCTGGCCCTTCCTGGCCCTCACCTTTATCTTTACTCTCTTGACCATCTGTTCTGAGTTTCAGATATTCATAGAGTAATACAATCATGATCATAGACCATGTGGCACAATGCTGGTCCTCTCTGTATCCCCTATTCTCCCTCAGCCCATGTCTAACTACCCCAGAACCTTGTCCGTTTGCCTGGCATCAGAAATTGTCTTATTATACATCAACCATTCAACACACATCCTTTTTATTTCATGCCATCCCTTTACTGAAAATGTTCCTCCCTTCGTAATGAATATATAAGAAAGACCAAGAATACAGAGAATTGTTTAATTGCCATTTGGTGAAGAATTACAAGTCACTCTACCTGCAGGCCAGACTGAAAGATCGGAGCTGGGAAAAGGCAGCAAAATAGCTGAGGAAATGTATAACCATTTATATATGTAGCAACATAATAGCTGTGAAATTGAATCTTCCTCTGGAGGGTAAGCAGGTGACAGAGTATCAGAGGCCTTGGCAGGCAAAATAACCCCCTTTTCCAAGCTGGAAGATATCATCCTTTGATCAAAACCATGAGATCCTTTCATGTCCCCTCTACAGTCAGTGTTTTCATTTCAAAGGCCACTGGCTGTCTCTGATCTGTTATCAGTCAGGCGGACTCCACACACGTTGAGTAAAGGATGTGCTGCCTTCATCACAACTGCAGGCTGAAGGGCCTTAGCCTGCTAAAGCCGTAAAGCCCAAGACAGGCAGGCGTGGGGTAAAGGAGACTGCACTGTCTATTGACAGAAGTCGAGATGCACATGGAGGCAAAATGTGGAAAGTCGCCTACTGCAGAGTGGCAAATCCCTTTGTCTCTAAGTTAACTTCACTCCTAGGAGCAAAAATTAAAAAACAAACAAACAAATAAAAAAGGTATTAAGCTAGATATTTATTTTATATAACACAATACCATCACTGATTTATTATACATTGTTGTTAGTTGCTATTGAAAACTCACAGGAAGTCTGTGACTGACAGATCTGAACCCTGCCCTAAACTGTGCGCACGATCTCTGACATCCTCTGACTCATCGTGACAGTCACTTCATCGATCCTTCTTGTTGGGAATCTTCTTCTCTTTCTCTGACCTGAGAAAAGTATGTGTCTTTTTCCAAGAACAGATCCCTCTTGACAACATGCCCAAAATATGTGAGATGAAGTGTGACCATCCTTGCCTCCAAAGAGAACCCTGGTTGTACTTTCTCCAAGACAGATTAACTTTTGTTCTTTTGGCGGTCCAGGGGACATAAGTACTCTTTTAAAACTGCAATTCAAAAACATCGAGTCTTCTGCTACCATTGCAAAAGGATCAAGTGCAGTGTGAGGGTGGCAGTGCCTGACTTCTACCCAGTTCATCAAGGGGAACCATCCCCATCAATAATATCCACAGAAGTGATAGATAGATGATAGATAGATAGATAGATAGATAGATAGATAGATAGATAGATATCTTCTTGGTCAGACACGTCACCCGCCATGCCCCTGCATCTTTTCCTATCAATCATATGAGTCTGATATTCATTGTTGAATCACATACTTCACTCACAGTTGTGATACTAAGAGTGAGCTTTATTAGGGAAATACGTTGACACATGAGGAAGCAAAGAATATCTCACAATATAAATCCAAGTTTAGACCAGCAGTCCCAAGCCAGATCAATAAGGCACAATTCTTCAGTTAGTAAAAGTTCAGATTCAGTTCAGCAGTACAGATGCAAGAAGCCTCGGATTTCCTTAATCACCCAGCAAAATGTGTCTCAGAGCAGTAATAAGTCAAGGATCCAGCAAGCAAAACTTTTAACTATGGTCTTACTATCAGCATTCATCTGTATATATGGTTACATTTTCCCACCGTCTCTTCACAGCAGTGCCACAGGCTCTCCTCTCTCCCCCAGTGTTGAAAAACCAGTATCTCTCTCTTTCTCTCTTTCTCTCTCTCTCTCTCTCTCTCTCTC
>NW_006399777.1:9237175-9247277 GCF_000299155.1 Elephantulus edwardii
CTCTCTCACTCTCTTTCTCTTTCTTTTTTTTATTTTTATTAATTCCACAGCTGTTGATGACTCACAAGACCAAAAATCCACAGACAATGTCGCTGAAGACCAGCAGGGGCTAATATAACGGCTAGAAAAGTCAGCTTTTTCACTACCACCGCAACCATCCATAGTCATTGTCCAACTCTCAGATGCATAGCAGGTAACTAAAAAGAATATGACCTGAATAAGGTACACTTTAGTGTTTAAAGTGACATAAATATTGAATCTTGCATATTATCAAAGGAAACATTGCAAGGAGTAAACAGTTAAGTACTCAATGACTTGTCAAAAGTTTTGCAATTAGAACCCAACAGAGAGAGGTGCCTTGGTGGAGAGCATGGTTTAGTGCATAAGGTATGGAGCTGATAGCTGAAAGGTCAACAGTTTTAACTCAGTAGTTGCTTCAAGGGAGAAAGATACACTATTTCATCCCATAAAGATATACAGTTTTGAAAACACAAAGGAGGTTGTAGTGAGTAGGAACCATCTGGACAACAGAGTTGGGTCGAGGTGCCTTGGGAGACAGGGGGGCAATCTGCTTTCCAAAAGCTACATCCTTTGAAACTCTATGCAACACCCCTGCTCTGCTTATGTGCGGAAACTATGAGTTGAAATCAACACAAGAGCAACCAACAAATGCAATGTTGTATTATATACTTTCTAGCATCTAATTCATGCAGGTCCTACTGAGATTTGAACTTGAATCACTGGATTCAGAGCCCAGATTGAGCTTTGATGTTAGAGAAGAGTGCTGACATCTCACGGCTGCCAGGAGAACAAATAAGTCTTTCTTGGAGAAAGTGCAATCAGAATGCTTCTTAGAGGCAAGGATGTTGTTGTTGTTGTTGTTGTTGTGTGCCATCAAATAAAGTCCAACTCATAGCGACGCGGCGAGCTCCACTGAACACTAGCAAAGCTTTTTGTCACATATTTTGGACATGTTGTCAAGAGAAGACCTTCAATGAGATGGATTGACTCAGTGACTGCAAAAATGGACCCACGTACATCAAAGATGATGAGAATCACACAGGCTAGGACAGGGTTTGCATCTGTGTTCACAGGGCCACTACGATCTGTACCCTATTTAACCGCATCTAACAATTTTAATGCAATGCGTGCAAGTATTCATGGGATTGTGAGGAGTCATAGGTGACTTAACAGCATCTAACAAAAACATCTAAAAGACGTAATAGGTGCATGAACCCTGCTGTCCATTGTTAAGGTAATGAACTTGCTTGACATGAGGAACTTGAGGCTCAGAAAAGTTAGACACTATACCCAACAGGCATAACTTTAAGTGGTGGAGCTGTGAGTTAAACGCCTCCCTTCTGACCCTACAGCAAAAACTTTTATTTTTATTTTTACTGCTTGTTTTATTTCCCCCACCCCTTTTCTCTTGCACAATGCCTGCATAAAAATGAAGGGAATTTTGAGTGTCAGTCCGAGGACTGAGCAGTTTAGCCAGAAAGACAAGCCTGACCACACAAACATTTGTTTCCAGTTTGTCTGTTCTGTGTACATCATAATTGTACATCCCTCAAAAACAGGTTTGGCCAAATAAAATGAAGTAAATGAGGAAAACTTCTCTGCCTCATCCCCACAATATAAATCATATTCTCAAAAAGCTGTAACTGTTGCTAAACCAGTGGTTCACCAGCCCTAAACTACTGATTTCTACACATGCTTAGCTTCACCGTAACCACAGTGCTCTTCGTGTCCCCACCACAGCACCATGGGCTCGTCAGATGATTCCTTCAACAGACTGAGTCAACATACAGGCAAAGGGAGGTTGGAGCAGAACGGTCACTGGAATTTAGCCAAACACCAACTTTAGTGGTAAAAGTAATTATCCAATTAGTTTTTTTTTCAAATTTATATTACTGTTCTCTGTTTGCATTCATTTTTTTCAAATTAACTCATTTTATTGTTTGTAATTACAACTCATTTTATTGTTCATAATTACAAAAGTAAGACCTATTCTGTATTGTAATACCTATTAACTAGATTTCCTGTGTTAAGTTTGTGGCAAATGTCCCCATATTTTTCCCCCATGTGCTACATAAACATTTATAAGTGAAAGTAAATTTATTCTTATTTTTGTAAGACTAACACAGTGGACACGCTTGTCAATAGTTTTTATTTTATTGATTAAAAAATACATCATGCACATCTCTTTAGATAAGCACCTTATATTTCTTCTTTTAATCAATTACATTGTTTCCACTGTAGACATCTCAAACTGTGAACTACTGTGAACTACTCCAAACTAAACATTTAGATTATTTACAGGCTTGGGAGACTTTTGTTATTGTTTTACTACAATAAATTGTATTGCAGCAAATTTCCTTGCACCCATATCTTTATATACAAGGTCCTTCCTTTGCAGTTAAGTTGTAACTCCCAAATCAAAACAATTAGCCCAGCGACTATGCAAACTTTCAGTAACAATAATATTGAGGTGGACCTTAACTAAACAGGTGAGTCAGCTTCAACAAATGAAAAACCCATGGAACATCTCCACCTCTCTCAAAAGCTCCCTTATACCTTTTCGTAGTCAAGTGCAACCACTGACCGGGTTCTTGCCAGGTCTAGAATTGCCTGTAAATACAATAATAAAGGTCACACCATTGGTTTTTAGCTTGTTTTGTCCAGCATGATGCCTATGTGTTCACTTCTTTTTTATTTCTTGCATGTATCACAAGATTGATTGCTTTTTATTGCATGACTACCCCAGAGTACATCCAAGTGCTCTTCTGAAGAACCTTTAGGTTGGGCCTAATATTTTTTATTATAATACATGATGCTGTAATAAACTTCCTCACTCTCATGTCCTGATGTACTGTCACTAGTTTCATTGTAGGATGAAGTTCTATGGAATTTTTTTTAATTCTCTAAGCTTACGTTATCAGACTATCTTCTCAACAGATAATAGCAATCATACTCCCATCAGCCAATTTTCTCACCTTTTTTTTTCTTTTTCTACTAGTTTATTTACAAAATTCAAATACAAATTTGAACAAATTCTTTCAATTTCTCTCAACCCCCCAACCCATTAAATTGTACAACCCAATGATTAATTCCCCCTTCCCCTGCACATCCACATCCCTCTGCTTCCAGCCTCTCCCACCCCTCCTGGATCCTTACACTCACTCTACAATAACGGTCTCACACAATATTTATCCTTATGGGACTGAGTTAGATGAATATCAAGAGCCACTCTCATTGTGGGCAAATCTGGGTTGATTCATAGTTCTCCCTCTAGGGGGTTTCAGACGCTGTAAATCATACAGGGGGAGACTGCCCACTTCTCTCTTGAGGAGCTGCTAGGGAATTCAATCCACCAAAGAGATGTGTCGTCAGTTACCAACTCAACTCCCAATCGACTTCTCCACAAGAGCTTCCTGAACACCAAGGGCATTAACTGCTGTTGTTATTTCGCCATTGAATTGGAACTGACCCACAGCCGACCCTCCAGTGGGATTTCAGAGGCAATAAATCACAAGGGAAGAGACTGTCCATTTTTCTCTTGTGGTACAACTGGTGGGTTCGAACCACGTGTGTTTGGATTGCCAGTGCAACTCCTTGCTTCTAAGCAATGGGACTTGTTCACTCATAGAAACAGTGATCCATTCAAAACACATATTGTGAACAAGCACATTATGCCAAACCGTCCTGGATACAGGTGAGAACAGGTGAATTTAGATCTGATGTGTGTCCTTGGGTGACCTAGAAGTCAGATGGGAAAAGCGTTACAATTACAGCCAGGATGACAGCTTCCATATGATGTGAACACCATAGTGGTATCTGGAAAAGCATGTCAGAGCAAGTGGCTGGAGGTTCTAGCTCGGAAAATGTAATCATTCAGTGGATGAAGAAAGAGGGAGGAGAAGATAATCTAGGCGGACAAAATAACCCGGGAGCCACAATGGAGGCATATCCAAAACAAAGAAGGAACCCTAACTGTCCGAATCAGCCTAACCAGTTGCCACTGAGTTGAAATCAACTCATGGTGACCCAGAGTCCCAGAGGGGAGCTAGACTCCGTCGAGGTTTTCTATGGCTGACGTTTGGAAGTAGATTGCAATGAACGCAAAGTTGCTGTTGTTCTGTGCTGTCGAATGTGACTCATAGAGACCCTATGAACAACACACCTGAACTCTGCCCTGTCCTGTGCCGTCCTCATCATCTCGGACACACTGGAGCCCACAGCTGCAGTCACTGGATCAATCTGTCTCGCTGAAGCTTCCCCTCTGCTTCACTGACCCTCCACCTTTCCAAGCATGGTGTCTCTCTCCAAAGAATACCCCCTCCTAACAGCATCGTTTTAGTTCTTAACTGCTTCTCCCGTGAAGATTGATCGTGGATCAAAGTAAATAACTTTAATCTTCCCTACATTGATCATGGTGTTTATTGGCTCAGTTGCAATGATTTTTGTCTTATGTTAACATATAATCTATACTGAAGGCCGTCATCTTTGATCATCTTCAGTGAGTGCTTCAAGTCCTCTTGATTTCCAACAAGCAAGACTGATACCTACATGATGAATGTGGATGATACTGCTGTTAGGTGTCACCAAGTCCAGGACGAGCCCTAGCGATCCTATGAACAACAGATCTGAGACAGATCCTGTGCCCTCCTCACACTTCCTGACACTCTAGAGCCCATTGTGGCAGTCACCATGTCAACACACCTGGGTGAAGGTCTTCTCATTTGCCCTCCCATAGAGACAGTAAATAGCACAGGAGGAGATTGCCCTTTTTCCTCAGAGTAACTGATGTCTTCACCAGTGAAACTCCTTCTCACTAGGCCTCTAGATCGCCCAATGCTTCTCTCTTTCTGTCTCTCTCTTTCTTTCTCTCTCTTTCCCACTGGAGACTAAGCTATAAGTGTGTTCCAACACTAAGAAACACAACAACAATATACATTAGATAGATCAATATATGTTGTTGTTATTGCTGTTGTTGTTATTATTGATTGCCATCGAGTCGAGCATGACTCATAGCAACCTTACGAACAAAAGGCCTAAAGCCTTTCCAGAGGCATGTTGTTTAGGAAGGGGATGCCACTCTTGCTTCCATTATATATGTTGTTGTTGTTTGTTGTTAAGTGTCATTGAGTCATAGGCAACTCATAGCGACTCTATGAAGGAAAGTCCTCAACATTTGCGTGCGTGACTTTCATCCTTTCTCCAGGTTCATAGGGTTTCTGGAGGCAAGCTATTTCAGAAGTGGATGCCACTCCTGCTTCCAAGTTTGTTTTAATCGGGGAGCTCCAGCAAACACTGTCCACCAGGGGTAACCATTATCACATTTGACACATCGGTGTCACAGTGTTCAGCATCACCGCAACCACGAGTTACCTCGGTACAGCAAGTGGACAGACCAGGGCTATATGACCTAGAAGAATGTTTGACCAACAACAAAACAGGCCTTGGGGCCACGGATTAGAATCACCCACCTTTGGTTTGCTAGCATCGTTTTTGTCCACTAGGCCTACTGGTCTCTCTCCGTTGTTAAGTGCCATAGAGTCATAGGTGACTCATAGCAGCCCTAAGAGTCCTCAACACTTCCATACATGACTTTCATCCATTACACACACACACACACACACACACACACACACGTTGTCTAGTGATAAGGAGTTGTGTTGCCAATCTAAAGGAATGCATTTCAAATCCACCAGCGGCTCTGAAAGAGAAGGATGAACAATCCCCTCCTGTATGATTTACAGTCTCCAAAAATCCTCTAGAGAGTGAGCTGTGTATCAATTCTGACTCGACAGTACATTAGGACAACACACACACACACACACACACACACACACACACAGATATTTCCTGTCTTCCCCACATTGACTATGCTTTTCTAGCTAACACAGCCAAAGGCAAATCTTATTGTTTACAAACCCATGTTTGAAGTTGAAATAGTTGAACTTCAACTTGGAAGTCGCATGGAATAAAGCAGTGAGGAATCCTATTTGTATTGCAGAGAGATTATTTTAGCAGCTTTGTAGAGATAGACTTGCAGTTTGACCAAAGAAGAAGTAGGAAGGCCTGGTGGGAGGCTGTCCTGATAATTCAAATATAAAATAGTGGAGACTTAGTTAAGACAATGGTTTCGGAAATAAAGTCAGCTGGTGGCCTAGGAAGTTGCACTGCAATGCCAAAGACACCAGGTTTGAATTCACCAGCTGCTCTGTGGTAGAAGAATAGACAATCTCCTTTCATGCAGTCAGCTACGTAGCTACGGGCCAATTCTGACTTAATAGCACACAACAACAACCAAATCTATAGAGTCTGAATATCCCAGAAAGTGAAAGATATGGAGTATTCCAACTTGGGAAAGTTGAGAAGGTAGTACAAGCCTCCAAAATAGAAACCCAAGGTAAAAAGAGGAGTGCTTGGAATGAAAACATGATGGGTTTCCCATCTGCTGTGTTGAGCTTGAGGAACCCTGGTGAAGTGGCAGTTTAAGTGTGTGGCAGCTCACTGAAAGGTTGTCCGTTCTAGCCCACTCACCAACTGCTCTGGAAGAGAAAGATGGGGTTGTCTATTTCGGTGATGATTTACACTTTGAAACCCTCCTAGAGCCATTTGACTTTGTCCAATGGTGAGTCAGAATTGACAACAGAGGGACTAGGTTACAAATAAGTTTGAAGTATGCATGGAAGAATTGAGGGAAGACTTCTAGCATTTACCAGAGAAAACTGGATGGAAGATCGAGCCTTGAACATTCTATGTCTGTCGGTGGTTTGGACACTAATCAAGGAGCAGCTCTTAGTTTTGTCTCTCTCGTTGCTACAAGAGCAGAGCCTCCCCAACGCATAGTTTTTCAAAGGAGGTCAACAGGGATAGATTATAGTATCTGGAATGCTGTCTTCCAAGTTCCCATGGAAGCAGACTCACCAAAAAAAAAAAAAGAAAGAAAGAAAACAAACGAAATTACACCTACTCTGAGTTAAAAGAAGTCTGTTGTCATAATCTGGTTATTTCCTCCAAATGCAGCCCTGGTGGGCTGCGGTACATAATACAACTGGGGCTGACAGGCACCACGTCCACCAGAAAAGAACAGCCCATTCTGAACAAAGGAGGAAGTGAGGCCACTCCCCTCAGCTACCCGCTAGGTGCAGCATTTCACAGGCCCAGGGTCATCGACACACACCCCTCCCCACCAGTCCTTCAAAACGACCATCCAGCAAAACCATCCCTTAAAGCTTCCTGAGTTATGCACATTCTCTAATGACCACTGGGAGTAGCAAGAAAAAAAGCAGGAAGGAAAATTCTTAATAACCAAGAAAAGAAGACTAGAAAAAAGAAATTCTAAAATGCTGCTGGATGATTCACTCACTTACTGCTTTTGATTCAGACCTGATTCATAACTGACCCTTCAATGAGATTTTAGAGGCTTATAAAGTGCATGGGAGGAGATTGCCCATCTTTCTCCCAGGGAGCAGCTGGTGGATTCAAACACTGAAGAGACTTGAGCTTGAAATAGCAGCATGACACCTTACAGACTATGGAACCAAAGTCTCTAATTAGTGGTGTCAATAATGGAGATAAAACATTAAAATCTGTATTATTGCTGCCATAAGAGTTAAAGTATAGCTTCAGAATCTCTATTCTTTTATGAAGGGAAAGAAAGATACTCAAATCAGAAAACATGCAGGAAAAAAGAAATCGAGAAAAAAAAAATAAAGGGGGAAATGGGTGAAGAGTAACTAATGAAGAGTTATGTACGCAGAACAGATCATCTGAGACGCTGGGGCTGTACGAAGAGGAATGTGGCATCAGAATTGGTGGAAGAGTCATCAACAACCTAAGTTATGCAGATAACACAACCCTGCTTGCTGAAACTGAGGAGGACCTGACACACTTGCTGCAGAAGGTCAAGGACTGTAGCCTCCAATATAGATTGAAGTTCAACATCAAGGAAACAAAGATTCTCACCACTGGGCCAATTGGCAGCATCAGTATGGATGGTGAAGAGATTGAGATCGTTAACAGTTTTAGTTTACTTGGCTCCACAGTCAACACTCTTGGTAACAGCAGTCAGGAAATCAGGAGATGAATTGCATTGGGAAAGTCAGCCGTGAGGGACCTCTCAAGAGTCCTGAAGAGCAACGATGTCAGGCTGGAAACTAAGGTATGCCTGATCCAAACTACAGTCTTTGCAATTACGTGCTATGCATCAGAGAGTTGGACAGTGACTAGGGATGATAGAAAGATAACTGATGCCTTTGAGCTGTGGTGCTGGAGAAGAGTGTTGAATATACCATGGACTGCTAGGAGAACAAACAGGTTTGTCCTGGAGAGGGTGAAGCCAGAATGCTTCTTGGAGTCAAGGATTCTGAAGCTTCATCTGACATACTTTGGGCATGTTGCAAGGAGGGACTGGCCCTTGGAGAGGCACATCATGTTTGGGAGAGTGGAGGGACGGCGCAGGAGAGGAAGACCTTTGATGAGATGGATCGATTTTGAGTGGAGTGGTGGAAATGAGTGTGTTTGAGAGGGCAAGGTTGGCACAGGATAGAATGGCATTTAGGGCTCTTGAGTTGCAAGTGACTTGATGGCACATAACAACAACAACAATAAAGATGATGGAAAAAATAATAGAACTTAAAAAGAAATCCAGATGTTTTGATCTTTAACTATAAAATAAGATAGTCAAAACTCAAACTGATCAAGCTAAGTGTCACAATATGGGCACCAAAACATATCCATAGAGACACTGAAGGAAATAGAGCTGTCAAGAATTTTCCTCACCTCTCTCCCTACGGACGGTTCCCTCCTGACAACATGCCCAAGGTCTGTGGGACAAGGTCTCTCCATCCTTGTTTTGTAAGGAGCATTCTGACTGCATGGGAGAGGAGGGAAGGACAGCAGTGGACGAGGCCCTGTGTGCTTTGGATGCTCTTAGGGTCCCGGTGAATCATAGTTTACTCAATGACACCCAACACAAAGGTGTTATTATGTAACTCTAGAGCAAGCAGATCTCATCCAACCCAAAACCAGTAAAATTCAAATGCCTAAGAAAACAGTGCATTTTCCAAAACTGCATAGAATTGACTTAATAGTTGAAAATTTGAATGAACCCAGTTTGTCAAGGGAATGAAAATAAATCAAGAAAGAAATGGCTCTCGGGAATAAAAGAAAAAAGAAAGATCTGAATTTGTTCTATTTTACTAGGCAGGTTTTTACTTGGATTTGACTCTTTGCAATTTTTAACACATTTTCCATTTAGCCAAATATAAATCTGTATCTTTTTAAAAATTAAACATTCTATTGGTAGTATCTTCCCATGAGACTGAAAACCCTTCTCGATCATACTAATCGCTGTAAAACATTGAAGCTCATTGATGTGCTAATGATGGGCTTGTAGATATTAGCACTTATTTGCTGTTAAAATAACTACCCTATTGAAATGCTTTATGTAGAAATTATCTTCTGTTTTTTTCGATTTTTATGCTTACTGAGTCACAGAGCATGAATGTTTGTTTGCACGATCCTGAAAATATTACCACATCATTTTCCACAGAGTTTATACCACCCACATTGACAGCACGTATATGTGTGTTTCTCATTTCAGACTTCATCTTACCAGGATTTGAGTAATATTTTGTTCAGAAATTTCTTAGATGAACAGCAGTTTCTCAGTATCATTTAAATACCAATAGTATTGGTGTCAACTTTGCATGTATATATTTTTTTAATTCCTTTGTTTTAGATATTCCTTTCCCGTTGATTAATCCGTTTATCTACTGACGGGTGTGTGAGGCTGTTTGGTTTTACCTCTTTGCTTGGGTTTTGTGTGTGTGTGTGCTTGGTGCTTTGGTTTTTTTATATGACTGCCTGCAAAGTGGGAATTCAGTCCTTGATTTAGAAAATCTGTTGAATGTGCCTTTTTCTTGAACTTTAGTTTTTGAAATCTAGTTTTTCTTGAAATTTTATTATATAATTTTTCTTGAGCACAGTTTTTCCTTCCTGTAGCATCACATCCTTTGAGACTTTTATTGTCTTTAAATTTTTTAGATCTAATTTTTCATACACACAGATTTACTAACTTGTTTGACAG
>NW_006399777.1:9254083-9256622 GCF_000299155.1 Elephantulus edwardii
TGTCTTTTGCCAAGAACCAGACCCTCCTGACAGAAAATGCAAAAAGAATGTAAGACAAAATTTTACCTCCAAGAAGCATCTTGGTTGTACTTGTTCCAAAGGTAGACTTGATTGTTCTTTTAGCAGATCATAGACTATTCCGTCCTCTTCATCACCACCAGAGCTCAAAGGAATTGATTCTTCAATCATTTTTATTCATTGTCCAACTTTCAGATGCATAACAAGAAATTCAAAATAACATGGCATTGGAAAAGTGGACTGGGGGAAGGAGAAGGGGCAGGGAGGAAGGAAAACGTGCAACAGTGAATGAATGAAAACCCAATCTTTCTGTAAACTCTCATTAAAATCACAATAAAAAAATATTAAAGAGCATACCATGGCTTGGATCAGGTACACCTCAGTCTTTAACTGACGTCACGGCTCTTTAGTACTTTGGAGAGGTCCTTGACAGCAGATTTTCCCAGTGCAACACACCTTTTGATTTCTTGATTGCTGCTAACATGGTTATTGCATGTGGATACACAGAAAATGAAATCATTGGCAGCTTCAATCCTTTATCCTCCCAATATGTTGTTCTCAATTGCTCCTTTGGTGAAGATTTTTGTTTTCTTGATGTTGAGCCATAACCCATATTGTGGTTGTAGTCTTCATTTTTCTGCAGCAAATGTTTCAAGTCTTCTTCACTTTCTGCAAGCAAGCTTGTATCATCTGTACAGCGCAGGTCGTTGATAAGCCTTCCTCTAACCCAATTGCCATATTCTTCTTGATACAGTCCAGCTTCTCAAAGTACTTCCTCAGCTTACAAACTGAATAGATATGGACAAATTATACAACCCTGATGCACGCCTTTCCTGATTTTAAACCAACTAGTGTTTCCTAGTGTTGATCTATGTTTAAGTGTCACATGAACACAATTAAGTGCTGTATTTTCGTTCTTCTCAGTGTGAGCCGTAATTTGCAACAACCCACACAGTCAAATGCCTTCACATAATTAACAAAACACATGTAAACACGTTTCTTCTGTTCTTTCCATTCAGCAAGACTCATCTGATATCAACAATGACGTCTCTACTGCAACAGCCTCTTCGAAATCCAGCTTGGATTTCTGGCAGTCCTCTGTGGATATACTGTTCTAACCAGTTTAAAAAAAAATAATAATAATCTTGAGCAGTATTTTACTTGCATAGGATGTGAATTATATTGTTAGATAATTTTCACAGTAAGTTGGATCACCTCTTTTGGAGTGGAGACAAATGTGGATCTCTTCCAGTCAGTTGGCCAGATATCTCTTACAAATTTCTTGGCATAAACTAGTGAGTACATCGAGGACTGGATCTGTTTAAACATCTCAACTGGCATTCCACCAATTCCTGAGGCCTTATTTTTTTGCCATTGTCTTCAGTCATCTTGAACTTCGTTCTTGATTATATGCTCATACCTGACATGGTTCAATGTCAAGCAATTCGGTGCAGCTGTTATTGTTGTTGTGTACCACTGAGTCAAGACCAACCCATATCTGATCTTTCAGTGAGTTTGTAAACAACACAGGAGTTTATTTCTTGTCTTTCTCCCACAGAGCAGTTGGTGGATTCAAACCACATACCCTCAACTTGACAGCACAATTCTTTACCACTAGGCCACTGGACCTTTTTTTCCTATTTTTTTTTTAATATTCTAGTAGTTTACTTACAAAATTCGAATACATTGTTTGCAAGAACAAATTCTTTCTATTTCCCTCAACCCCCATAAAATTGTACAGCCCCATGATTACACCACCCCCAACCCCTGCATGTCTTCACCCCTCTGCTTCCAGCCTCTCCCACCCCTCTTGGGTCCTTATACTCACTCTACAACAATGGGTTTATACAATTTTTATCCCTGTAGGACTGAGTTGGTTTATCCAGCATAATGCTCTCTAGTCCCTCCCAAGTTAGGTAATAATTTAAAAAATCATTGTTCCTGCATGCTGCATAGTATTCGATTGTGTGAATGTACCATAATTTCTCAATCCATTCATTTGTGGTTGAACATTTGGGCTGTTTCCATGTTCTTGAAATGGTGAAGAATGCTGCTATGAACACTGGTGTACAGATCTCCTTCCATCTTCTTTTACTTCCTACATCATTCAATATTCAAATTATTTATTATACATCTATTCAGATGTCCTGCTTCTTAATATTTTGTTTTTCATGTTTCAATTAGAATCATTAAATTTTTTAAAAGTTAGGTGTATTAAAATTTACACACATATACATGTAAAGACTGAATAAGTGACTTAGAAAGAAAAAATCATTTTAAGTACAATATTAAGTTTCTAATCCTTATCAAGTGATTTTACAAATTGTTTTATTGCCTTAAGCCAGTGCAGTTACAGTGTTAGCACATTAAATACTTACCATTTCCACCCAGTGCAGCGTTATCTAACAAAAGTAAGCACATTTATTACAAATGTAATCAATGATTATTAATACTTTTTTCCAAAAGACCTAAACTCCAAATTTCACCACAGTGTCTATCTGCTGTACAGAAGTAACTTCTG
>NW_006399777.1:9257212-9280233 GCF_000299155.1 Elephantulus edwardii
GTTTAACCCTTTCCAGGATGAATCCGTTTGTTTTCCTAGCAGTCCATGGTATTCTCAATACTCTTCTCCACAAATTGTTTCAAACGGCTTAAGTTTATTATGTCATGTTATCTATTAAATGAAAAGCAATTTCTAACTTGACCAGTAAGTCACAGAGGAAGAGTCCTTCCACTTTATACAGAAAAGAAATGTGCTGTGTTTTCAAAGCTCTTAACAATTATCTGCTAACACAGATCTCCGCAGTCTTTCGTGATCATTTCTACCATTCTGTAATTTGTTCCTTTTATTTCTTTGTTAGCAGGTAGTTATTAACACTATGCTCTTATGAGGGAGCTTTGGGGGGTCTCTCCATAGGGAGTCACTCTGTTAACCCAGGGGCTGTGCTTCTCTGGCAGTTTTGATCGACCAGCCACTTCTCAGGAGAAAGATGGGCAGTCTCCTGTGTGATTTTCAGCCTTGTAAACCCAGTGGATGGAAGATAAAGAATAAGTTAGCACCAACTTGGCAACAATGAATGAGGAGATGAGTGAATGAAACCCTTGCAATACTTTCAACTTGTATTGATATCTCTTTTTGTTGTGTACCATTAAGTTGGACCCAATCCACCAGGGACCCTCCAGCAGGTTTTCAGAAATAGTAAATTGTATGAGAAGAGATGTCCCGTCTTTCTCCCACAGAGCTGCTGGTGGATTCGAACTGCAAAACTTTGAGTTGGCAGAGCACCTCCTTACCACTAAATCACCAGAGTTACTAAGGTCCCCTACTTTGTTACTGCCTTTAGTAATTTGACTCTTTTTTCCTTGGTCAGAATTGCTAATGATTTGTCAATTTTGTTATCTTCGTGAAGAATCATGTTTGATTCTGTCCGTTTTCCCAGACAACCATGGATTTGCACTCTGACACAAGCGTTGGTTAACACTCTCCAGAATTATTTACAGATGGAATCCCACAGTGTGTGTTCTTCTGTCTGGTCTCTTTATGTTGGTGTAATTATTTTGACAATCATGCGTCTTGCGGTGTGTACCAAATTCCTTTCTTTTCACTGCCAGTGGTATTCTATGGTATAAATACAGCCTTGTTTGTGTACCCGTTCATTTGCTGATAGGCATTTGAGCTGCTTCCAGTGTTTAGTTATTATTAATGAAGTCATTATAAAAACTCAGGCACAAGTTTTTGCACGGACATATGCTTTCTTTTCTCTTCGGTAAATATATTAGAGTGAAATGATGAGATTGCTTAGAAAGTAGCTTCTCCACTTTTTGAGAAACTGTCAAACTATTTTCTGGAAAGGGTTTACCGTTTTGTATTTCTGTCGTCGGTATATGACAGTTTCTGTTGCTCCGTATTCTTTAATCTGAGTCATCCTCATGGGTGTGTTGTGGTTCTCAGAGCTACATCACGATCTCTCAGAGGTCTGTAGTAGTTTCTCTTTGTGATTGTAATTTGCATTCCCCCAAGGACCTCACCTTACTTGGACCCACAATCAAGACACTTGGTACGAGTGGTCAGGAGACATATTGCACTGGGGACGCCTGCAGGCAGGGACCTCTCCAGTCTTTGAGGAGGAGTGATGGCAGGTGCACTAAGCAGCATCTGATTCCAGTCATAGTCCTTTCAATTACGTGCTGAGCTGCTGAGAGGTACACACTGACAGAAGAAGACAGAATGACAGACGAATGACAGAAGAAGAATTGATGGCTTTGAGCTGTGGTGTTGGAGAAGAGTGCTCAGCACCCCACGGGCTGCCAAATGAATGAACAGGTCTTGGAGAAAGTGCAGCCGGGGTGCTCCTTGGAGGCAAAGATGGTGAAGCTTCGTCTCACATACTCTGGGCATGTTGCTAGGAGCGACAATATCTTTGAGAGGGGCATCAGGCTTGGGAAGGCTACAGAATAGCAAAAAAGAGGAAGCGTGTCAGAGATAATGAGGATGGCACAGGATAGGACAGCGTTCGGAACTGTTATTCACAGGGTCACTAAGACTTGACTCGACGGTACTTCACAACAACAACAAAGAACTGGTGAGGTTGAGTATTTTCCTTGTGCTTATCTTCCATCTGATTTTCTTTTTTTTTCTTTTTCTGAAGAATCTGGCCTAATCTTTTGACCCTTTTCAACTGGGTTGTTCTTTTTCTTGTTACTGAGTTTTAAGACTATTTTATGCATTCTCAATACAAGTCCTTAATCAGATATTGCTGTTGTTATTACGTTATTATGTGCCATGGAGTCAAAGCCAAGTCAAATCCCTGCGTGGGTTTTCTGAGCCCTGTAAATGGCACAGGAGGTGAATACTCGGCTTATCCCCACAGAGAAACTGGAGTAATCTAACTACCTTCTTTTGTGTTGAGAGCACAACTCCTTAAGCACCAGACTACCTGGGCTTCAGTAATCAGGTATATTCTGCTGATATTTCTTCCCTACACAGCTTATCTTTTCATACTCCTTACAAAGAATTTTTTTCTACTAGTTTATTTACAAAATTCTAATACATTGTTTTCAAAAACAGACCCTTTCCATTTCTCTCCCCCCCCCCCATCAAATTGTACAATGAACTTTTTAATAGCACTAATTGTTAATTTTAATGAAATTTACCTTACCAACTTTTTCACTTCTGGATTGTGGTCTTCATATTGTACCTAAGAAATCTTTGTCTAGTGTAAGGTTACACTATTTTACTTATTTTATTTTAGACATTTTAAGGTTTCACTTTTACATTTAGCTCTCTGGCTCATATTTAGTTACTTTAGGCTCCACAGTCAACACTCTTGGCACCAGCAGTCAGGAAATCAAAAAGCGTGTTGCAATGGAAAAGTCTGCTGTTAGGGACCTCTCTAAAGTACTCAGAAGCAACAGTGTCTCTATGGAGACTAAGGTGCGCCTGATACAGGCCATGGTCTTTGCAATTGCTTGTTATGCATCAGAGCGTTGGACAATGACTAGAGAGGACAGAAGGAGAGTTGATGCCTTTGAGCTGTGGTGCTGGAGAAGAGTACTGAATGTACCATGGACTGCCAAGAAAACAAACAGATTCATCTTGGAGAGGATTAAACCAAGCTACTCCTTGGAGGCAAGGATTCTGGGGCTTCGTCTGACATACTTTGAACATGTTGCCAGGAGGGATGGGTCCTTGGAGAGGGACATCATGCTTGGGAGGGTGGAGGGACAGTGCAGGAAGGGAAGACCCTCTATGAGATGGATTGATTCGGTGACTGGGGTAATCGGGATGGGTGTGTCAGAGGCAGTGTGGTTGGCGCAGGATAGAGCAGGGTTTAGGGCTGTTGTGCATAGGGTCGCTATGAGTCGCAAACAACTCGATGGCACATAACAACAACAACAACAGTATATGATGCACAAGGTATGACTTTAACTTCACGTTAGTTCGTGTGTGTGTTTGGTTGGTTGATTTCGCATAGAGATCGCTAACTCTCCTAAGACCAATTGCTGCAAAGACTGTCTTTTTTAAGTTGTCTTTGTGTCTTTGTAAAACTCAGTTGTCCCTATACGCCTGGGTATATTTCTGGACTCTTCTTCTGTGCTGTTTCTTGGCTGTTCTTACTGGCACCAGTATCACAATGTCTGAAATCAGATAATTTAACCCTCAACTTATTATTTTTTTTCAACCTTTTTGTTTCATTTTCTCACTCTCAAACTCATTGCTACTGAGATGCAGGTGATTCTTTAGTGGGTTTTTAGAGGCTGTAAATCACACAGGAGGAGAAGGCCCGTCTTTCTCCCTCAGAGCAACTGCTGGATCCAAACCATTACCTCTGGGCTGGCAGCACAACTCCTTACCCTCTAGGCTGCCTGTTTTAAAAGAACCGGCTTCCTACAAACTCATAGTCCTTAAAAGCATTAATAATATTTCAGAGTTCTGAGCTGTTGCTCAGTTCTAGACTCAACCTATAAGCCTCTGAACTGGGATTTCTTCTGCCATCTGCCTTTCTGATTATGCTCTGCCAACAGGCGGCAACAGAGAGAACCACGTGTTGGAGAATGAAGAACAGACTTTCCTGTTTCTGAGAAGCTCACCCCAGGACCACCTCTTCGGTCTGGTAACTGCAGTGCCTCCCTGGAACAGCAGATGAATCCACTTTGCAACTCTCCCATGGCTTGCCGATGCAACTTCGTCCCATCTAGCCTTGGGGATTCAGAACCAAGTAAACAACAGCATTCTTCCTCCTCAGAGAGCCAACTATCAACTTCCCTAACTCCGGTGGCCTCATGGGTTAGGAATTGGGCTGCCAGCCCAAAGGCATGGGGTCTGAATCCATCAGCCACTCCTTGAGAGAGAGATTGGCAGTCTCCTCCAGTGGGATTTACATTCTCTGAAAACCCACTGGAGGGTCAGCTATGGGTCTCTACCAACTCGATGACACATAACAACAGCAAGAACAAGTCTGAAACTTTATATTTGATGTTAATTTTTTAGAAGAACACAAAGGTAGGACCTAATGAACAAAGTCAGAACACATATTAAGATATGTATATGTGCTGCATGCTACTCAAGCAAATATTTATAAATAGGTTATTTAATCTATTTGTCTCAAGAAATAGTGGAACACTTACACTTTTCCTTTGCTTTCTTGTGGCTCGAGAACAAAATGGTTTCGTCTGATACAGGCCATGGTCTTTGCAATCACTTGTTATGCATCAGAGAGTTAGACAATGACTAGAAAGATAGAAAGAGAATTTATGCCTTTGAGCTGTGGTGCTGGAGAAGAGTATTATGGACTGCCATGAAAACAAACAGATTCATCCTAGAAAGGGTTAAACCAGGTTGCTTCTTGGAGGCAAGGATTCTGGGGTTTCGTCTGACATACTTTGAACATGTTGTGAGGAGGAACAGGTCCTTGGAGAGGGACATCATGCTTGGGAAGGTGGAGGGACGGCGCAGGAGAGGAAGGCCCTCTATGAAATGGATTGATTCAGTGACTGGGGTAATCGGATGGGTGTGTCAGACACAGTGTGATTAGCACAGGACAGAGCGGAGTTTAGGGCTGTTGTACATAGGGTCACTATGAGTTGCAAACGACTCGACGGCACATAACAACACAACATAACAGAATAAAATGGGTTAAACTCAAGTCTCCTGATGAAAGGAGAGGCTGTGAAAAGCACTTGAACACTTGGTAAGAATTAAATCTTATTTATTAGAAATGATGCAAATTGCACTAAATTTTTCATTGTCAGAGTACATGCAGTTCTACAATTACCATTCACTGTTGTTTTCTTAAAAGGTAACAGAATAGAAATGTGTGATAGCAAGAATCAATTCTTGTTAATACAAAATTTTTGTGTTGAGTGGGTTTTTAAAGAAAATTAATATATTATGTAGGCATATAACATTGTTTTTATGAATATTGGGGATTTTTAATAGAATATTTTATATCATGTTTATCATATGTGTCTATCTCTATCTATCTATCTATCTATCTATCTATCTATCTATCTATCTATCTTTGTTATATGCCATCAAGTCAGAATTAATCCTTCAGTGACTTTTCATAGGTTGTAAACTGCACGAGAGGAGATTGCCCGTCTTTATCTCATGGAGCACCTGGTGGATTTGAATCTTCTGCCTTTGGGTTGTCAGTGCAACTCCTTACCACTAGGCTACCAGAGCTAGCGTGCACGCTTGCTCGATCTATCTATCTATCTATCTATCTATCTATCTATAAGAGACACCACATGTAATTATGTGCTCAAGTAATTGATGCTCCTGTCTCCTGACTGGACCCTGACACGAAGACAGTTAGTATCCTACAGAATCGGTAGTCTTCCAAGTGCCTCTTTCACCCAGTACTATCTGCATCCTCTAGGACCTTGCTAGACTTGCACAGTCTTGTGTCCACCCCTGTGAATCAGAAGCTTCTGGAAGGTGAGACCAGCAAGCTGTTTTGACCCCAGTAACCCAGAGGATTTCCAGTGCATACAGAGGTAATGAAAAGCACTGCATAGATTAAAAATATGGAAAACAAGCTGAATAAAACATCACTTCAGTGAAGCATCTATCCCTGTTCTCGAAAGTTGGCCGTTTTCATCTTCTCATGGGTATAGATGCTGTCTTTCAGTATTTTTTCTCTCTGTAAATCTGAAGTCTAATTATTCCTTCAGTAGGCATTTACTCAACGCAAAGAGAAACTGACTCCCAAGTATTCAGAAAGGAAAGATGTGGGAAAAGAGGGGAAGCAGGGGAATTGTAAGGGAGAGAGAAGAGATGGAAGGAAAGATGAGAAGACAAAGGAAGTTTGATTATACAAGAATCGTGAGTTCATTGCTATGACAGGACTCATAAAGTCCCATATTATTTATTCTGTCCCATTCTTCTAACAGTAGCCAAGAAACAATGTGTGTGTGGGTGTGTACATATAAATGAGCCAAGATTGTACGGTTGATAGAGGGAGGGAGAAAGTGGGAGAGTTAAACAGAACCATTTCTGATTTGTTCTCCTATGTGAATTCTCTTTAGACCCTTCATCTCCTCAAGCCCTGCATTTTCCCTGTCTCGTGCTTATCTGTCTCCTGACACATGGAGTTACCTTCAGACATATATTCTCACAACCCCGTCATCCCTTAAAGTCAGCTGTCTTGGACTTTGCAGCCCTCTTTGTCCCCCTTGGCCTCATGACCTGGGCAGCAGGGAGTGCATCTTCGACTGGCCAGCTACGGTTCTCTGCTGTTTCCCCAAGAAGAGGCTTTCTGTTAATTGTCATCTACAGATTCAGATCCTAAGATAGCACAGCCAAGCTCCAGAGACACCACAGGACAGATTAAAGCCTGGGAATCGTCTTCCAATGTGGACTTTGCGCTTCTTCCTTCAAAACCAGAATTATGAGAAACCAAGTGGTCAGAGAGAATTTTACAGTGAACATTTACAGAGAACATTCTATGTGCAGGACTATGTATTTAGTACTTTAATACCATGCTTTACATCATTTCTTTACAAAAACACCTCTATGAAATAAGCACAAGTGTTCTCATTCCAAAGTGAAGAGATTTAGGATGAAAGACTGAGTAGTTTAGCTAAATGTCAACCGTTGTAAGGAAAACGACTTGCCCGGGGCAGTTCTTGTCAGAGTTTGTATTATTCACGGCTACAGAAAACAACAAAATCTAATAATCATAGGCTACTCATATTGCTGCTGTTGTCATGTGCCGTCAAGTTGACTGCGATTCACGTCACGACTCTCAGAACAGGTGATCTGGACTTGCCCTATCCCGTGCAAACTCCACCCATGTTTTCCACCCTGGATGGCCGTTAATATCACTGTTGTGTGCCATCGAGTCAGAACTGGCTCATAACTGCTCCTCCAGAGTGTTTTCAGAAGCAGGAAGTCATAGGGAAGGAGCATTCCCATCATTCTTCTGCAGAGATGCCTGTGGATTTGAACTGTGTGTGTTTGAGATCGTAGCACAGCTTCTTACCACCAGGCCACGGCATCTCCCTATTTAACATCACAGGAAGTTGGGGGTTTTGTCTGTTGGTTTGTTGGGGTTTTATGTTTGTTGGTCAGTTAGGGATTTGCTGTTATTTTATTCCCCCAAACCAATTAAATAATGTCTAGGATTATGTCCTTTTTCTAAGTTTCATGGTAATGCTAAAAAGCAGAAGATCAGCTTCAATGATGTGTGACCAGTTCTTCAACTCAGAAGAGGAGGAATACTTCCACCCTCCAGGACAAATGTGGGGGGCCTGGTTCTGTGTCAAAGAATTATGCAAAACTCATCCATGTCCAAGATTGATAAGAAAAGATGTAACCATTTCCTTTCAGACTCAAGAATGTTGGTGAGGTGACCACAACAGAGCAGAATTACGGGCTATCTGCTCGGAGATCAACTCTTCAAGTTGTTCCTCAGAATCCTGTGGCCTTGAGCCCTCCTGAAACTCAGTGTTGTGTTTGTTTATTTCCATTCATTCATTGTTGCACTTTTCTCCCCTCCAAACCCTCCCCCCAGTACACTAACCCTCTTGAAAAAGTAAAAGAAAAATTCCTTCATTGTTTTACAAACCCTCCCCCAGGTCCACTCCACCATGTAGCCTTCGCTCTAGACTCCTGTCATGACAAAAATACCTAATCACATATCCCTTTTAAACAGTTTTCTCCCTCATCCGTTTCAATGCAGTGTAGATTATTGAACAAACCATCTTTCTCAGTCTCCCCCCAACCCCGACGTCAGTCCTGTTTTACAACAGTGGCACTATGCAGTATTTGTCCTTTTGTGACTGAGATATTTCACACAGCATAATGTCCTCCAGGCTCACCCATTTTGAATAATATTGCATGAGTTGCTTGTTTTTCAATGCAGTGTAGTATTCCATTGTGTGAATATACCACAGCTTCTCTATCCATTCGTTTGTTGATGGCACTTAGGTTGTTTCCAACTCCTTGCTATTGTGAACAAAGCCGCGATAAACATGGGTGTGCATATATCTGCTTGGGTGGTGGTTATGGTCTTTTTGGGGTACGTTTGCAGTAGCTGAACTGCTGGGTCAAATGGTATCTCTATTTGCAACTTTTTGAGAAAGCGCTTTACTGTCTTCCACAGCGGTTACACCAGAACCTCAGTGTCCTTATCTGCAAAATGGGTGTCACAAAGTCCGTGCCTATAGACTTTTTTAAATTGAAAGAGACAATGCACCCCCTTCATACTTTCAGGGGTCTTGTTTGCTTGCTTGTTTGTAAGTGGAAGACTAAAGCACAATGTTCGTTTTCAGCAGATAATTCATTTTAAAAACGAGGAGTGAAATACATGAAACAGGATCTAAGTCACACACATGCGCTTCATCAACTGTTTTTAGGGATGTTACTTAAGCTGTTTGAAAAAGCACGCTCATCCACAAAGTGAAGGAACAAAAATCACTAACATCGTTATTATTCTGAGAATAAGTCCTCACTTCCCCTGGTGTGTCACCTTGCTGGGTCCACTCTGACTCAGAACAACACAGGCTGCTCCTTGGAGACAAGGATTCTGAAGCTTCATCTGACATACTTTGGACACATTGCAAGGCAGGACCAGTCCTTGGAGAGGGACGTCATGCTTGGGAGGGTGGAGGGACAACACAAGAGAGGAAGACCCTGGATGAGATGGATTGTTTCAGTTACGGGTAATGAGGGTAGATGAATCAGAGACAATAAGATTGACACAAGATATAGCAGAGTTTATGACTGTTGTACATAGGGTCATTATGAGTCTCAGGCAACTCGACAGCACATCACAACAATTATATTATTTACGTTAAATCTGTCAGAGATTATAAAATTGGCTTAGGATAGGGCGGGGTTCAGAGCTACTGTACTTAGGGTTGCTATGAGTCCCAGGTAACTTGATGGTGCATAACAACAACATACTATTAAAAAATAAAACAGAAAATACCATGTAAAATATGCATCTACTAGTACAAAGGAGCTGTGTTGCAAACCAAAAGGTACATGGTTCTAATCCATCAGCTGCTTTGCAAGAGAAAGATGTGCAGTTTCCTGCAGCATGATTTACTGCCTCTGAAAACTCACTGGAGGGTCAGCTATGTGTCAGTTTTGACTTGATGCATGACAACAACAACAAATAACAGCACAAAGTCACAAAGACGACCAAGGATCGACCATAAACGGCTGCGAGATGCTAGGAGAGAAAAATTGGAGTGGTCCCCCATTCAGAACCCTCAGAAGCCATCCCCACAGCTGATAGGGGGCTCCAGAACTGAGATGAAAAGAAAACTCTGTTCTTTAAAACCACTCATTTTGTGCTATCTTGCTATGCTTACAATTGCCTTTGGAAATGAAAGCAGTATTTGTGTGTGTACATTATGCATATGCTTGTTTACGTGGACATATTTATGCCTTTTTTTCCTAGTTCTACTGACGGAAAGAGCCCAGGAGCAAAGATCCTTCAGTGAGCAATGAGCTCACTCAGCATCTCGATCTCCGTGGGCCTGGAACACCTCGGAAAGTAATGCTCACAAAAATAATGAGACCCATCAGCCCAGACTGTGAATAAATCACGAATAAAGAAGTGAGGACGCAGGGAAGACTGTGGCTTACAGCCAATTGTCAAATGCCAACTGGTAAATGAGGAATAAATACACAAGTTAGAAAACCCTGGCATCCACTTCTGAAATAGCTTGCCTCCAGAAACCCTATGAATCTGGAGAAGGGATGAAAGTTATACAAGTGTCCAGGTCTTTAATTTCTAGGGTCACTGTGAGTCGCCTACAACTTGACAGTACTTAACAACAACAGTATAGAGAGAGCTCTGTTGGCCTAGTGGACAGAAAGTGATGCTACCAAGCCAAAGGTGGGTGATTTTAATCCACAGCCCTCAGGCCTGGTTTAGTTGGTTTTGGTCAAACATTCTTCTAGGTCGTAAAGTCCTGGTGTGTCCATTTGCTCTACAGAGGTAACTCGTGGTTTCTCTGATGTTGAACACTGTGACATTGATGTGGCAAATGTTATAATGGTTACCCATGGTGGAAAGACAGTTTTTGGTGGAGCTCCCCAATTAAGAAAAGCTTAGAAGCAGGAGTGGCATCCACTTCCATAATAGCTTTCCTCCAGGAACCCTATGAACCTGGAAAAAGGATGAAAGTTATGCAAGTGTTCAGGTCTTTCATTCATAGGGTCACTATGAGTCGTCTACAACTTGCAGACACTTAACCACAACAACAACAATGGAGAAGATGGGTCCAATCAAGAATCACCCGTAAATGATTCTAAGTAGCAGGAGGTTTGACATGAAGCAGGAGACTTGCACGGCTTTCATGAGTCTCCCTGCGTACTTATTTGTTCCAAGAAGAAGAAGATGGACAATTCACAGCAGAACTAAAACAGCACTGGACTGGCTGATCACAGTCCACAGCATCCCTCCACAATGCCCTCTGAAGGATGTTTGTGCGACTCCTGTCTCTAGGAGGTAGGAAGCATCAGGTGAGCATGGGATGAGGAACATGAAAGATCAAGGAAGACTATGTTCCGGACAGGAAGCTCTGCCATTCTCTGCCAGTTCAAATCCACGAGTGAGTCTCCTGAAGAAACGTGAGCGATCTCCTCCTGTGTGATTTACAGCATCTCCTGAAAACCCACCGTAGGGTCAGATGTGAGTCTGCTGAAACTCAACAATGAGTTTGAGGAGGTTTTAAGAAAGTTCCAGAAAGTTGTAGTGATTGTCATCTGTAACATTTTGGTCTGCGAACCAGGAGTCCCAAGGTGTCTCTGGTGGTTCAAATCCCCCAACGCGGCCATCCTCTTCCCATGAAAATGTTCAGCCTCAGACATCTGGTGGAGGGTTGCAATGAGTCATAAGCAACTTGGCTGCAGTGAGTTCAGTTTTGGATGAAGATGTTTCAGATTAAGGGACTTTGACTAAAGAGGAAGACAACTAGATGTAATGCCTAATCCAATCTGGATCTATTACTGAGGGAGGGCTGGGTGGTCTATTGTTTCAAAAGACATCACTGGGTATGCAATGTGGGTAAAGGTGGGTCCAAGGGGCTTAGCTAAAACACCAACAGCAATACCCTGTTTTTCATCAGCTAATCCAGACTGAATCTATTACCAAGGTAGGGCTGAGTGGTCAAATGCTTCTAAAGGCATCACTGGGCCAAGAGACACAATTAATGTGCATATTGTTGTTGTTAGGTGCCATTAAGTCGTAGATGACTCATAGCAACCCTATGACTGAAAGACCTGAACACTTGAATACCTTTCATCCTTTCTCCAAGTTCATAGAGTTTCCAGAGGCAAGCTATTTCAGAAGTGGATGCCACTCCTGCTTCCAAGCTTGTTTTAATTGGGAAGCTCCACCAAACACTGTCTGCCATGGGTAACCATGATTGCATTCGACACATCAGTGTCACAGTGTTTAGCATCACAGCAACCACGAGTTACCTCTGTACAGCAAATGGACAGACCAGTGCTGTACGACTTAGAAGTATGTTTGACCAAAAACAATTAAAATCGGCCTGAGGGCCGCAGACTAAAATCACCCACCTTGAGCTTGGTAGCATCACTTTCTGTCCACTAGGCCAACTGTGCTCTCTCTATGTTGTTGTTATTATTGTTTTTAAATGTCGTCAAGTCGTAGACATCTCATAGCGTGCATATTAGAGAAGAGTATTTTATTCCTATATTTACTGACATTTAAACTATCCTATAATCTTTTGTTCATAGGGTCGTTATGAGTCATGCTCAACTTAATGGCAATCAACAACAGCACAATACCTAGGCTACATATTATTGTTGTTGTTGTTGTTGTTGTTATGTGCCGTCCAGTCGCTTACGACTCATAGCGACCCTATGTACAACAGCCTTAAACTCTGCTCTATCCTGTGCCAATTGCACTGTCTCTGACACTCCCATCCCAATTATCCCAGTCACTGAATCAATCCACCTCATAGAGGGCCTTCCTCTCCTACGCTGTCCCTCCACCCTCCCAAGTTACATATTATTCTTTAACAATACATACTGCAAAATCAGGGATAGAAAGCTATAGTATGCTCCACTAACTTTAAAATATTTAAAATGATCCAGAAAAAAATCTATGCACAACTATATATTGACACATAGAAATGTATGTACATGGGCACAAACACATATATGCACAAAATGCATACCAGTAATAAAGCAAACAGATTAAAATGTTAACAAGCAAACCTGGATGAAGGATATATCTTCTGTCTACTTGTAGTCCTGTAATTTTTGAGTACACATATCTTCAAACTAAAAATATTTCTTAGAAAACAGTGTGTTATCAACTTAATTTGGAACAGCAAAACAAAACCAAAACCGCAGAAAAAGTAATTTCACTTAGTCAAAAATAACACAGGCAAATATAAAAATAAGCCTTATATGCATCTTAATCCAGATCAGAAAATTGTACGTAAATTTTGCTTAAGCTACTTTATTATTTAGCATTTGTAATGCCATCTATGAAAATGTTTTTTGGGGTTTTTATATAACATTTTTATACTTACAAAGTTCATATACATTGTTATTCACCCCAGATCTTTCCAGTTTCCTTTACCTTCCCTCCACCCATCTAATTGTGTGCTCAATGTCAAGAAGACAAAGATTCTCACCACTGGACCAATTGGCAGCATCAGGATGGATGGTGAAGAGATTGAGATTGTTGACAACTTTAATCTGTTTGGCTCCACGGTCAACACTCTTAGCACCGGTAGCCAGGAAATTAAAGAAACGTGTTGTGATGGGAAAGTCTGTGGTTAGGGACCTCTCCAAAGTACTGAAGAGCAATGGTGTCACTCTGGAGACTAAGGTGCGTCTGATACAGGCTATGGTCTTTGCCATCACTTGTTATGCATCAGAGAGTTGGACAATGACTAGAGAGGATAGAAGGAGAAGTGATGCCTTTGAGCTGTGGTGCTGGAGAAGAGTATTGAATGTACCATGGGCTGCCAAGAAAACAAACAGATTCATCCTGGAGAGGGTTAAACCAGGCTGCTCCTTGGAGGCAAGGATTCTAGGGCTCCGTCTAACATACTTTGGACATGATGTAAGGAGGGACAGGTCCTTGGAGAGGGACATCATGCTTGGGAGGGTGGAGGGACGGCGCAAGAGGGGAAGACCCTCTATGAGGTGGATTGATTCGGTAACTGGGGTAATCGGGATGGGTGTGTCAGAGGCAGTGTGATTGGCACAGGATAGAGCACGGTTTAGGGCTGTTGTACATAGGGTGGCTATGAGTCGCAAATGACTTGACGGCACATAACAACAACAACATAATTAACCAGCGTCCTCTCTCCCCGCTCCACCCATCCTCACCCCTCTACTTCCACACAAACCCCCCTTGGATTCCCACACACGTTCTACAATAATGGTCTTATATAATATTTGTCCTTATGGAACTGAATTGGATCATTTAGCATAATGTTCTCCAGTCCCTACCAACTTAGGTAATAATTTACAAAATCACCTGTGTGCTGCATAGTATTCCATCATGTGTATGTACTATAATTTCTCTATCCATTCAATTGTGATTGAACATTTGCGCTTTTTTCATTTTCTTGTGATGTTGAATAACACTGCAATGATGAATTGTGTACAAGTCTCTGTGCCTCAGTTCTCCTTTTCTCAGGATATATTCCAAAGAGTGAAATAGTTGAGACATATGGAATTTCTGTGTTCAGCTTTCTGAGGAAACGCCAAAGTGTTAACACCATTGTACAATCTGACCAACAGTATATGAGGGTTCCTATCTTACCACATCCTGTTCAAATGGAAGTGGTTTTAATGACTATTATAGTTTGTGGATCCGAACAAGCTTTAATTGCCAACAACCTCAAAGTCTTCTCCACCTATCATGGTGCTGCTGCTAATTGGCCCATTTTATTAGGAAATGAAATAATATTTGTGTCCTTTTTTTGAATCCCATCCTATATTTCAGTTACTGCAGATTTCTATAAAAACACCTTTGACTAAGACATGACTTTACAAAGTTAACATTTCTTTCCTCTAATTGTCAACATAAACAAAAGGAAAGTTCATCATTTAGTAGGAGTAGTTTTGGCTTCTTCCCCCCCCCCAACACCCCGCAACTAATCAGGCCATGTTATTCATTTGCATTTACTTGGCTCTGTTGTCATGCAATGATTTCAACACTGGAAGGCAGATGGAAAGGGGAATTGAAGGTATTGAGGGACAGAGATCCAAGAAGAGAGACCTAATAAAGAGGAGGAAAAAAACAGGGAAACAATGGAGGCAGAAAAAAGAATGTCAGTAGGGAAGAAAAGAGAACAGATATTCAAAAGAGGAAGAAAGGGGAAATGAAACAGGGTGGGGAAGACGAGAAAGTGGAGACTAAAATGTGTCTCTCACCTGCAGGGCTGTTGAAAAGACCCTCAACTGGAACCTCCTTATTTACATTTGAGTTAAAAAGTGTATTAGTTTCTTAATCAAAGAGGAGCATTTCCTGTGTTTTACAGTGCTTCTGTTTGCTTAATGCAAATTTCTGTTTTGCAAGGTAAGATAAAACTTGCATGGAAATACTCTTTAGTAAACGTACGAGATTTAAACACTTGGCTTAAATGGGAATAGATGGCTGGGCTGTTCAGAGACTGCAGCATGTCTGGAACGTGTAAGAATTGCCAACTATTAATAAAGCAGTTTGCTTCCAGTTGTCACTGCGTGCCATTCTTTGAAGCATTCCCAAAGGAATATTTTTAAACAAGCTTAGATAGAACTTGTCATGGTATCACATAACTGCTATTGAACTGTTCTAAGCTTTGAATCAGCAATGTACCCTTTGTGTGTAAAAGAAAAGCAGACTGTCGCAGGAGTGCATGAAAGTTGACAAGATTTCCTCTAATAGCTATATCCTTGGATTATATATTTATGAATGTTTTTAAATACTCGCCCAGTAAACACACAACATTCTTAGATTATTCTAAATATGAACCGCCAACCTTAACGGTGATTACCTTTAAGCTTCCTTTGCAGATAAATCTGTGATTTTTCTGAACATGGGGTAACAAAAGCTCATATTTATTTTTCCTTTCTGCATTTTAATTCATTGTCAACTGTAGACATGATTCAAAATTATCTCCCTCATTTAGCATTTATTTGATTTTCCAAACTATATCAATTATTGTCAGCATGCAGTGAAATCAATGAGATTAGCAAAGATAGTAATGGGGCAAAATGTCAACATAGAAGAGTGTTTCTCCTCCAATCTATACATTATTTTGATTTTTCAAATCTTGTCATTAATCTGTATTTCTTTTAAAGGAAATTTGTCATGGCGTCAAAGGTACTGAAATGAAGGTTGGATGATAAAAGCTGTCACAACGTGATATATGAATGTCCTTAGCACATAGAATTTGAATTGACAAATGATGACTATATTTACTAACGAAGGCTGGGTTATCTAGAAAAGCAAAACCCATGATCTAAGTATAGATCAAGATAGATATTGAGAGAGAAAGAAAGGAATCTCCTCACCATAACGGCTAAGATACAATGATTGTGATGATGGGTTCAGGTGTATCAGAGAGAAGGAGAATGGTACAATATAAGGCCATAGGGTTACAATGAGCCATGGTTGACTTGACAGCACCTAGCAACAATGTACATATAGTTGTTGTTTTAGGTGTCATCGAGTCAAATAAGATTTGTGAACAATGGATCGGAACCCTGCCTTATCCTGTGCCATCCTCATTATTCTCTGACACATTTGAGCCCATTGCTGCAGTCACTGTGTCAATCTGTTTCACTGAGGGCAGTCTGTGGAATGTTCAATTCTCCCCTCAAGCACCACAACTCAAAGGCATCAATCTGTCATCTTTATTCATTGTCCAGTTCTCAGATGCACAGCATGCAATTGAGATGACCATGACCTGAATCAGGCACTCCTTAGTCACTAGACTGATACTGTTGCTCTTTAGCACTCTGGAGAGACACTTGATAGCAGATTTTCTCAGTGCAACTCGTCTTTTTAATGTAGTCAATCAAATATGTTACTACCAGAAGCTGCATTGCAATCCCAGAAGTATGTGGTTCAAATCCACCAGATGCTCTGCTGGATAAGGAGGGGCAATCTCCTCCTGTACCAGTCAGATCCAATTTGACGGTACACACACAAAAAATAATAAAATTTTTAAAAAAATATGCTACTACCATCCTTGCATTAATTATTTGTAGAACATTCATAATCACATTCAAAATGACTTCTTTGACCACAAATAATTTTATCTTTTCTTTAAACTTCAGTTGTCTGATGCAAAAATGATATAAAGGTCATTTCTTCATCAATTAACTGAAATTTTGTTGTAATTTTTGAACTTTTAGTTTCTATATTGAGTAAACTAAGATATGTTTTCATTATACCTCCGCCTACGGCATTTATTTCAAGTAACAGCTAATTACCAAGAGGTGCTTGAGAATTAAGAACTGAGTCCAATATGTTAGAACATTAAGGCACAGATAAGAGGCTACAGCATTTTAGAGCTGAAAAAAGTTTATAAATGATAGGACTTTAAAGGAACTTAAGTCCATAAAGTGCTCTGCTTCTTGGAGGAAAAAATGACAAGGTGTTGCCTGGTCCACTTTGGGAATGTTGTTAGGAGAGACTATTCCTTGGAGAAGGACATCATACTTGGGAAAAGGGCAGGGTCAGCAAAGGAGAGGAACCCCCTCAATCAGATGGATTGACGTAGTAATTACAGCCATGGGCTCGAGTGTACAACAGGTGATGAGGACGTCACAGCATAGGACAAGGTCGCTCTGAGTTGTACTCAAATCAACAGCATCTGAAAACAACAACAAAGTCCGTGGATATTAAAAAACTTGTCAAAACCTTACGTGTTTATTCATTTCTTATTCCTAAGAGGTAGAAGCTATTAATATCTCCATTTTCCTGAAGCAAAGATAATTTAAGCAATTTGGCCAACATTTCACAGCCTATAAATGACAGGCCTAGATATGGAACCAATGCTTTTTTTGGAACAGAGCTCAAGCTTTCAACCATATCCCTCTCCTGACTTCCAAATTAATTAATAACATTGATAACAGAAAACTCTATTCTTTCTTAGGCATCTCTTCTAAAGAACTTTCAGGTCCCAGAAGCACAGATGTCCTGACCATATTTCACAAGATTAATTTGACCATATCCTTGAGCAAGTCATATTGTTTTGTAAGATAGAAATATTTCTTTCTGCCTCTCTGTGTAAATATTCACATTTTCTGTCTCATAATGATCTGTACGAGGATCAGTTCACTGTACTGGTTTTCAAAAACCTTCAGCAATTACCTAGAATGCTGGTAGCTCAAAAGATTCACTGAAGATTACCTATAGTTTCTGCAATCTACTGTTGTGTGACAGATAACATAAAAATTTAAAATCTTAAAACAAATGAACATCTTCCATAGCCGGTGTGAGATTAAGTAGAAAAGAAGCTAAGCACATTTGATAACTACATGAGAAATGATAAACGAATTAACAGAGTCTTGGCAAAGTAGGTATCCAGATAGCATTCCCTTTGGACAGAATAGTTTCTGGAATGTTCTGCTCAGGAAATAGCCTGTGATATGGTTGTCTGGAGCTAATCTGCTAAGGTTTTTGTTCCTTCACCACCAACACTAGTCAGTCCGTCTTCTATCATCACTGTGAATATAGGAATTTGTCCCCAGATATATTCCATATGCAGCCTCTCCTCTGGACTGTCGCAGTCTATATTTTGTTTTCTTCTGCTAGTTTATTTACAAAATTCTAATACAAATTTGAACAAATTCTTTCAATTTCCCTTACCCGCCCCCAACTCATCAAATTATACAACCTTGTGATTAATCCCCTCTCCCTGCCCATGCACATCCCTCAGCTTCCACCCTCTCCCACCCCTCCTCGACCCTTACACTCATTTTACAATAATGGTTTTATACAATATTTGTCCTTATGAGGCTGAGTTCACTCAGCGTAATACTCTCCAGTCCCTCCCAAGTTAGGTAATAATTTACAAAGTCATTGCTCCTGCGTGCTGCACAGTATTCTATGATGTGAATGCACCATCATTTCTGAATCCATTCATTTGTGGTTGTGACTGGGCTGTTTCCATGTTCTTGTGATGGTGAATAATGCTGCTATGAACATTGGTGTACAAATCTCAGTTTGTGTCTCACTTCTCATATTCTCAGGGTATATTCTGTATTCTTTTAAACAACAATAAGTATTAGCTTTCAATCAAAAGCATCCAAAATTTTTTTTTTAAAATGTTTTATTTTAAAAATGTATACGCCCCGGTGTGTTGTGGGAGTTCTGTGTGTGTGTGTGTGTGTGTGTGTGTGTGTGTGTGTGTGTGCCAGGAAGCAGAGCCAGAAAGGCTGTGGTGCCAGGGACAGGCCACACTTTATGATTGAGGGTGAGGAGGGGTAACTTCCCAAGCCTGAAAGCGAAAATCCCCTTCTATTTTAAGGAGCACTCCTTTCCTTTCAGAAGCTCTCACATGAGTCATTAGGGTTAGATCATATTCTCCAGAGACCTTCGCTTTCCAAAGAATAAGCTTTTAATGCATCAATAGGAAAGGGGAAAGTACACAGTCTGATGACCAAGAAGAGGGAACCACTCTTCCCCAAATTCCCTGTTTTGTTCTCATCAGTTCACCGAGCCCCACAGCTCGGGCCAGAAATAAAAATCTCAGCCCTGGAGGAGAAGGAAGACCGTGAATTCTCTAGTGACCTGCTTTCTCTGGAGCCACTGGTACCCACATCCTCTGCTTTGCCTTCACGATGCGTCCCAGAGGCTGAGAAATGGACAACCTGGTGCTTTGCAAACTCCCAGATTTCAGGGTGAAACCATCATTGTGTTCTTAAGGCAGGCTAGATAAAAGGGATACATGGAAAGCTGCTGTGTTACTGCTCGCCCATCTAAAATGCAAAGGATAGGACCCAGAATTACTGACGTCTGCACTCCAGATGTTCTTGTTATTCACACGGGCTTATTTTTTCGTTCTTTCCCCTCTATACTTATCTTCTCCTACATATCTCTGAATTCATTCCACAGCATAATCCTCCTCAAGAAAAACTCCTCCTTGTTTCTGAAATAATTTGGCTTTATCTATTTAGAGAGAATAAAAAAAATAAGCTCTCGTTTTCCCAAGTAATGAGGAAAATAGATCCTCATTTCCATATCCCAAAAGTCAATTATGTACAAATAAACGAACAAAAACCATAAAGTGGCACGAAACCTATTTATGATTGCTTCATTGATTGCTCTGCAGAAACAAAAGTCAATCCGTTCTCAAGAGCATGTGAGGAGAGGACCAGAGTGGGACCTCAAAGAGAGGAGTTTAAGTTCTTTTATGGGTCCCCATTCCCACCACTTCTCCTGAGAATGCTTAATTCAGTCTTCTTGAAGCGCGCACACACACACACACACACCCTCTTTTTCTGCACAGAAGAAGAAAAAGTCCTGTTCCTGTCTAGCATCATAGGGAGAAAGAGGGCAGGTATGACTGGATAAAGCAAGAGCAGAAGGGATTCTGTCTCGTTCTTCTGTATTCCTTTGCTTTCTCTGGCTTGACTTCTTTCTCAGGCAAGTTCCCACCTTATGGGGGCAAGACTCTGGGCTTACACGTCATCAACATAAGAACTTTCACAAAAACAGCGATTTGTGGGGGATGGTTTGTCCAATAGTTTTAGCAGAGGTCTGAGAACTGACTTTCATTTGGCCTGGTTTGGGTCATGTTCTTATCATGTTCTTATCTGAAGCAACCTCTATAACTACAGCGAGAGAATCTGTTACTTAGCTAAACCACTAGGCTGGAGTTGTAAGAGGAATGGTCCTAGTAAGACAGGTAAATACCATTCAAGATGGGAAAGGGATGCGTGTGAAAAAAGGGAGGTCTCTTTCCACAGTATTACAAGACTGAGTGTGGAAGGAATTGAGATATAAGCCCCAAGACTCCAAGGGCATTCAGTAATAGCTCATGTAATTGTGAGCGGAGAGGGGAGGACGTGGAGGATGTGTATGTGGTTATTAGCTTCATACCAGAGTAGTAGTCTTTAAAAGGTTCTTGAAAAGGCAGGTAGAATTGCAGTGTAATCTCAGGATAGGCATATGAGACAAAAATGAAGTGACTTAATTTGTTTAGCAACTAGAATAGAGTCCTACGAGGCTGTAGAGGAGAGCTGGGTGTGCTGGCTTTAGGACTACAAGTTCTGTTCTCCCAGCTGCTCAGAATGTGTCTGCTAACAGCCTAGCTGGCACCCGTCTCTGGGAATGACCTTCAGCTACAGAGAGCTCCTCACCCAAGGCCAGGCTCCCTCCTCAAGGGAAAGACTGTTTTCAGTGTTGGGTCAATACAAAGGAGTAAAGCGCCAGTCCTCTCGCACCAACTCAGAGCGATTCTGAAGGGCCATCGAGGTTTCTGAGCTCACCAGGGGGACGACTGGGGTCTTGGTTGGAACTCCACCTCAGCTCAGCCTCTCACTACCTGCTGCCACCTCCATCACCTCCCAGAACTACAGGTATTGAGAGCATTCACTTTAAAACTGCATGCTACAATGGTGCAACCACTGTGGAAGGCGGTGTGGCACTTCCTCAAAAAGTTGCAAATAGAGATACCATTTGACCCAGCAATTCCACTACTGGGAATATACCCCAAAGAGACCATAACTGACATCCAAACAGATATATGTACATCCGTGTTTATCATGGCTTTGTTCACAATAGGAAGGAGTTGGAAACAACATAAGTGCCCATCAACAAACAAATGGAGAAAGAAGCTGTGATATATTCACACAATGGAATACTATGCTGCTTTGAAAAACAAGGAACTCATGAAATATTATAAAAAATGGGCGACCCTGGAGAACATTATGCTGAGTGAAATATCTCAGTCACAAAAGGACAAATACTGCATAGTGCCACTGTTGTAAAACAGGGCTGATGTCGGGGTTGGGGGGAGACTGAGAAAGATGGGTTCAATAATGTATACTGTATTGAGACAGATGAGGGAGAAAACTGCTTAAAAGGGATATGTGATTAAATAGTATTGTCATGACAGGAGTCCAGAACGAAGGCTGCACAGTGGAGTGGACCTAGGGGGAGGGATTGTACAACAATGAAGGAATTTTTCTTTTACTTTTCAAAGAGAAGAGTGAACTGGGGGAGGAGGGGCTGGGCAGGGAGAAAAGCGCAACAATGAATGAATGGAAATCCAAAGTCTCTGTAAATTTTCATTGAAACTAATAATAAACAAAATTTTTTAAAAAACCAACTACGTGCTAATGACCACCTCAGAGTTGGCTTTCCAAGGAGTTCAATCTATAACAGAGAAATAGATATCATTTGAAAAAGCCGTCACCTCACCTCGCTGCCATGGAGTCAAAACTGCTTTAGAACTGACCTTCTCTTGGATTTCCAAGGAGACAAATCTCACAGGAAGAGTTTGTCCCTCTTTCTCCTACACAGCCTCTCATGAATCCAAACTGCTACCACAGGGTGGCCCGTGGGCGACCAGCACATCTCTCTACAGAGATCTATAGATTAGAAGAGTGCACTGGAGCTTTTTCTAAGTTTTGTAGGACAATCTTCCTGCTTGTGTAACAATGTTCTTCAGAATATGCAAGCAGCAAAGGCCAAAAAAAAAAAAATCCTTTGTCTTCATTTAGAAAGTCCATACTTTTGCAGGCGTATGCTATTTTCAGTGGCTCCCATGGTTGAGGACACGTTGTTTTCTTAAATTATTCTAAGCACTTCTGTGTCCGGTGCCACCTTCCCCCTTAACAGATGTCTGAGATCCCCCAGACTTGGGGCTAGACGCTGGGTTAAACACGAACAGAGGCCAGATGGGCCGTCAGGACAGCAGGCTGCTGCCTCACCCCTCCTTCCCTGCCTATCTACTGGAGGGGTCCATCCAATGACATCATCCTGCGGACTCAGGATCCAGGTAGGTCTTTCTTTACCTGTCCTCACGCAGGTCCTGTGGCTGCCACCATCCCGCCCCGTATGGACCTCGTCATCCTTTCCTGTTGACGGTTCAGTCATGAAGTCAATAAAAAGACAGTGGAAAGGTTTGGGATCTTCAGATGTTGACCCCCAAAATGTAGAAAACCTGAAAAGCTTGGGTAATGATGGACAAGATCCAAGAGTGATTCGTTTTCTAAAGCATAACGCATGGGAAGGATTGTACGAAACGCAATGTGAACAAAGAATACTGATTGTGAAACATAATGGATATGAACTTTGTAAGAAAACCGAAATAAACTTTTTTTTTTCAATATAGAGCTTTCTGATAAACACACTCTAATTATGTGCTGTCCAGCAAAGGTAGGTGCCTGGAATTCACCAAGTGCCCTGTGAAAGGACAGGCAGTCTCCTCACATGCAATTTCCTGTTTCCGAAAACCAGCTGGAGGGTCAGCAATGGGTCAGTTCGGACTTGATGGTACAACAACAGTAACAATGCTACATTGTACTTTGGTCTTGTCTTCCTCACATCTCCCAGGTCTAACAAAAAAATCTCTGAAGCACCAGCTTAGATATTTTAGTTTCTTTTTTTAAAAAAGAAAGAGAGAGAG
>NW_006399777.1:9282233-9311324 GCF_000299155.1 Elephantulus edwardii
TTTTTTTTGTTTTGTTTTGTTCTGTTTTTTCACATACCATCAAATCAGATCTGACTGGTACAGGAGGAGATTGTTCCTCCTTCTCCAGCAGAGCATCTGGTGGATTTGAACTGCACGCCTCTGGGATTGCAGTGCAGCTTCTTGCCACTAGGCCACCAGAGCTCACCTTAATTGTCATTTTAACAAAAGTTTACGGAAGAGTTGGACTTTCATTCTTTCATTATTGCCCATTTTCCTCCCTCCCACTGCCTTCCCCCTCCCCCAGTTCACTTTCTTCTTTAAAAGAATATTCATTTACTGTGGCAAAATTTCCTCACTATTCCCTCCCTCCTCCCCCAGTCCACTTTGTAATGTACCTCTTATTCTGGACTGTTGTTATACAATTAATGCCTAATCATGCATGCCTTTTAAACAGTTCTATCCTTCATCTGTTCCAGTGCAGTGCTCACTATCTATCCATTCTTTCTCTACTGAGGTCTTGTTATGGGAGTAACATTTTGTTAAGTGAGGAGCGGAACCCAAAACTGTAAATTATTGTTGTTGTTGTTATTGTTGTTAAGTGCTGTAGAGTCGTAGAAGACCCGTAGCAAGCAATCCTGTGAATGAAAGTGTTGAACGCAAAACTTTCACCTTTTCTCCTAGTCATAGAGTTTCCAGAGGCAAAGTTTTTTGGGTTTTATTTGTTTGTTTGTTTTTAAAGTAGATGTCACTCCTGTTTCCAAGCCTGTTTTATTCAAGAGATCCATAAAAAGTAAGCCCAAAGTAAGCCCGAGGGCCACACCCTAGTCTCAATCCCAAACCAGAAAACACATGTTAGCAGAATCTGACTGTTTAGCTTAACTTCCCAGGCTGAAATAGCCCCAGATTGGCAGCCAAAAGCCTTTTTAAATACGAGGCCGAATCCAATCAGCTCATGGAACTGTAAATAGGCTTATAGAATCTCAGGGATATGAACAATATAAAAAAATTGTGTTTATTTGGCTTTGGGATGTCAAGCTCTAGGAACTACAAATCGCCAAGTTGGTGAGAAGTACTGCTTTTTACAATCTGTGTGTAGCAGCCCTACCTCCTGCTCCTTCGTTCTGTGCTTCCTCTCCCTGATACCCCAGCCAATTCTCATCCATTTTATGTTTCTGGGGGTTAGAAGAACAAATAAAAATCAAAATAGTTGGCCTAAAAAGACATTCTTGATTGTATAGCCAAGGATGAACAAGATGTGACAGTCTATCCTCAGAGACAATCTTTTAAATGGAAACTGTTCTTTTAAAGTTCCCAACTTGGCAATTAACAAAGAGGGCCACCTGGTCCATTGACAGAGTGAGTGAGTTTAGGTAATGGCCCTATCAATTTACTGAATGCTTCCAAGTTTACAGAATTAACTCACATGTATTATTCTATCCAATCTTCCCAGTAATCCTATAAGATGAACCTACTTCATCCAAGGAGACTTACAGTGAGAGAGGTGGCTTGTTGTCTGAGCAAAGTCAGTACTTGAACTCAAGCCTTTAATCCACACCCTTTCAACTACTGCAGCCCAGGAGTGCTAAAGCATCCCCCCCCCTAAAAATTCCTCTCCCACTTCTGAACTTCAACCACTACCTAGATCCACGGTATAATTGTCCTTCAGAAGAAGCTAGTCTTCGGACTATTACAACTTAATGTACCATCTATTCCATCCAATACTTTAGAAAAGCAAGATAAATCATAGTGATTGTACTAAATACCTTCCTTCCACTCTCCACTTGGCAGGTAATGGTGCTACCCGGTGCAGTGGGTTCTGGACCAAAAGAATCATTAGAAGCTACAAGGAGGGAGACCTGTAAAATTAATTTAATACATATCTTGCTGGGATTTACATACTCGTGTCTTTTTAAAGATTGAAGTGCACCATAGAAAGTCAATTTAGAGCAGTCGCAAAAAATCTTGCAGGATGAATAAACCGCTTGTAGGTTGAGTAGGGGCTATTTTGTGGCATCAGTTCCCTGACTTATTTTCCCTTCTTATAGAAATAATGAAGGGACACCCTCATGCTCATCATGGCTTTGTTCACAATAAAGAGGTGGAAACAACCTAAGGTCCTATCAAGAAACGAACGGATAGAGAAGCTGTGGTATATTCACACAATGGAATGCTATGCAGCACTGAAAAACAAGGAACTCATGAAATATTATACAAATGCGTAACTGTGGAGGACATTATGCTGAGTGAAATATCTCAGTCACAAAAGGACAAATATGGCATAATGTCACTGTTATAAAACAAGACTGACATGGGCCTGGGGGAAAACTAAGAAAAGACGGGATAAATATTCTACACAGCATTGAAACAAAGGAGAGAATTGTATGAAAGGAATATATAATTAGGTATTATTGGCATGACAAGAGTCCAGAATAAGAGCTGCATAGTAAATTGGAGTGGGGAGGGGGGCGCTGTACTGTATAACAATGAAAGAATTTTTTTCCTGAAGAAAAAAGTTATCTGGAGCGGCGGGGGGGGAGGTGAGGCAGAGCAGAGAGGAAAATGTGCAACAATGGAACCCAGCAATTGGAAACCCAAGTTCTTTATAAACTTTCATTAAAATCTCAATTTAAGAAAAACCAGAAAAATTGTAGCTATTATTTAAGGAACTTCTGGGTAGTGCAAACTGTTAATGTGCTCGACTGCTAATTAAAAGATTAAAGATTTAAGTCCATCAAAAAAAAAGATAAAGGGAAAAAATAATGAAGGGATAGAGATTAGTGTTTTTCACTGTGTCAGTCAAGCATCACCTCAACTCAACATCTTCACTCCTGCATGTTGGTGTACACTGTATCAATATTCTGATGCATTATTCACTGATCATACACTGGGATTGATGGTCATTTCTTTGAAACTTTGTCTCATTGGAAGTTGCAGGCAGTATATTTTAATTCTAACACTGATCATGGATGTAAAAGCTTTTACACACACACACACACACACACACACACGAAATGTCATGTATAACAAGAACCACAACCACAAAAACATATGCTCCGTTTCTTTTTTTCCATTTGAACTCTAGTTTAAGTCAGGAATTAGCAAACTTTTTGTGTGATGGGCCAGATAGTTCTTATATGACTTTGAGGACCACATAGTGTTCCTTGTGCTTGTTCAACTCTTCCACTCCATTGTAGGATAAAAAGAGCCATGGACATTATATAAATTAGTAACTATGGTGTATTGTGTTACAATAAAATTGAATTTACCAAAACTGGTGGCACATTAGACCTGGGAATATGAATGTTCACATGGATTTTTGTGTGTGTGTGAAACTGTTTAATATATGGTCTTGCTGATTTTTTTTAAAGCCCTCTAGAGTTCTCTTTAGGGAGTGTTGGTGACCAAGTGGCTAAGTGCCTCAGGTGCCAACCCAAAGGCATGTGTTTGAGTCCACCTACTGCTCTGTGGAGAAAGATGGGCAATCTCTTTCTATGTGGTTTATAGCCTCTGAAAACCCTTTGAAGGGTTCTAACTTAAAAGTAAATACAACAATAACAAGACAGTACGAACTATGTCTCAACATCAACAAAACAACAATTCTCACCACTGGACTCATAAGCATTGTCAGGATAGATGGAGAAACGAATGTCTGAAATGTGGCCAATGACACCGAGAAACCAATGTTAAGTTTGTTTCATTTTAATAGATTAACTAAGTCATTTAAGGGCACTCCAGTGATCTAGTCAATAAGAAGGTACGAAGCCAGTCCAAATATGAGCAGTTCGAATCTACCCAGCGCTCGGAGGGAGAAGGATGGGCAGGCTTCTCCCTTGAGAATCCTGACAACTGCTACTTTTTCAGCTGTGAGTTACTTCCAACTCGATGGCAAGGAGCTTGAGTGGGATGTGAACAATAACAACCCACATTTTTGGTAAAACTTGAACCCTTCTTCTGTGAATTAATAAACTCCTACCCCACCTACCTTTCTCACTCTTCTTAGCATCTTCTGAGAGTCTTCCTCACTTATGCCAAACTGTTGACCCTTTTATCATGACGCACTTGTTCAAAGTGGTTTGAGGGTCCCTGGTAATTATGTGATCCAAGTGAGTTACTTATTTTTGCCTCATAATTGTTGCCACTAAAGTGGAGATAATCATAACCACTCTGAGATAATCTGAAAGTTCAATAAATCCTAACAGCAACAATGGAGAACTCTGGTGGCCCGGTGATAAGGAGTTGCTCTGCAGAATTCGGTTTGAATTCACCAGCTGCCTTGCTGGTCAAAGACAGACAAACTCTTCCTGTGCGATCTATGCCTCTGAAAACCCAATGGAGGATCAGCTAAGAGTCAGTTCTGACTCGATGAGGCAAAACTACAACGTCTCAAATGAGTTTAGCATAAAGTTCACCCAAAAGGAAGACATTTCTTTGCCTAAAAGGAATTCTGATGGCTGAGGTTCAGAAAGAAAATTTTCACCGATTTAGTTTCGGGTTTCACTGTCGTATGCAGTAGCTATTTGCTGAATGCGGTTAAAGTTGTGTTTTCCTTAATGAAAATGAAAATTGTGTTCCTCAAGAATTCACTAACCACTTGACTAGTGGCTACCATGCTGTACATGGCAAACATGGCCAAGGTCTATTTGCCAGAGGAAGCACATTATTATTGTCTTCTTGTCCACGAACTCAGGAGGTGAGACTTGCCACAGGGGGTCAGGGTGTGTTGTTGTTATGTGCCATTGAGTCACTTGTGACTCATAGCAACCCTATGTACAACAGCCCTAAACTCTGCTCTGTCCTTTGCCAATCGCACTGTCTCCAATACACTCACCCCGATTACCCCAGTCACTGAATCAATCCATCTCATAGAGGGTCTTCCCCTCCTGCGCTGTTCCTCCACCCTCCCAAGCATGCTGTCCCTCTCCAAGGACAACATGTCCAACATGTCCAAAGTATGTCAGACGAAGCTTCAGAGTCCTTGCCTCCAAAGAGCACTGTGGTTTAACCCTCTCTAGGATGAACCTGTTTGTTTTCTTAGCAGTCCATAGTATATTCAATACTCTTCTCCAACACCACAGCTCAAAGGCATCAATTCTCCTACTATCCTCCCTAGTCATTGTAGTAGTCTGGGTAGATGAGACAAAACAATCCACAGCAGTCTGTCCCCCTTGTCAAGCACACCTTCTCATTCATGTCAGATGCTTGCATTTCATTTCCCCCTTTTACTACTTCCCCTCTCATCTCTACGCTATTAATGAAATGCACTTAACATGTATGAAGAAAATGTTATAGACCTAATTTTAAATGTCATCAAGAATAATTTCTGAAAAATCTGTTCTCTTCAGTACCCTTCTCAGCAGAGGAGATTTTGTCTTTTTTATTAATACTATGCCATATCTAGGAAAATGCTAGATATAATCACACACATTTTTCTGCGGTCACAGCACAGCTAGGCATAACAGATAACCTAATGAACATTGTTATTTAATCTTATTTGTCCATAGGTGAACAAAGGCTGGCATAGAATGAGGAGAAGGAAAGGGGTGTGTGTGGGTGGATGTGTGTGTTCCTGTGTTCAATGTTCACACTCAAGTGTCTCTTTTATCATTAATTGCAGTCAACAGGAACTTGTCTGGACAGTTAATGAAAGGTTTCCCATTAAGCAACTTTTCTCCTGGGCATTTGCTCCAAGGAGAAATGCTATCATTAGGACATGATGAGCGTGGGCCTCCACCTTTCAGCTGCTTATCCTGGGAGCATAGAGCACATTACTGTTGGTGGTCTCTGTATTAACTGCCACAGTTTTCCAATGTTGATCTTGGTGAGAGCACAGATAAAAGGTGCTTGATAGAGAGGAGGCCCAAACGGTCCCTCATCCCGATGAATGCTTTGTTAGTCCTTGTTTTTCATTAGGGGAGCAGAAAAGAAGCAAATTAAATAAAATTTTTAAAAATATTCTCAAGAAAAAAAAATAAAAAAAATATTCTCAAGAGAAAGTGAAGATAATCAAAATAAATCTCTACTGATACTTGTTAAGAAAATTGATATTTTGAGGATTTTGTTTGGGTTTTCCTTGGTTTTTGTGTGTGTGTCAAACGAAAAGGGCTATAAAATAATATTTCTGCTTGCTTCCCAGAATGGCTCTGGAGTGTTCCTCCTTTTTCTAATTTTTGAAGTATTTTAAGTAGAATTGGTGATCATTTGTCTCTGAATGTGTGGTAGAATTCAGCCATCAAACCATCTGAACCAGGACTTTTGGGGGAGAAACGGTCTTTTTATGACCCTCTCAATTTCTTCTTTTGTGATGGGTCTATTTAAGCATTCTACATTGGTTCATGTCAATCAGGATAGAGTGTGAGTTTCTACGAATTTGTCCATATCCTCCAGTTTCCAAATTTATCAGAGTATAGTTTTTCATAATATTCCATTCTTGATCGATTTAATCGCAGCTGGTTTTATTGTGACATTACTTCTTACATTTCGTATTCAAGCTATGTGCATCCTCTCTTTCCTTTTTTTTTTTGTTAAGTTTGCCAAAACCTTTTTTTGTTATCTTTGCCAAGGTCTGTCCATTTGCTGTACAGAGGTAACTGGTGGTTGCTGTGAAGCTGAACACTGTGACACTGATGTGTCAAATGTGAGAATGGTTACCCATGGTGGACAGTGTTTGGTGAAGCTCCCCAATTAAAACAAGCTTGGAAGGAGGAGCGGCATCCACTTCCATAATAGCTTGCCTCCGGAAACTCTATGAACTGGATAAATGATGAAAGTTATACAAACATTCAGGTATTTCTGTTCATAGGGTTACTATGAGTCATCTACAACCTGATGGCACTTAACAACAACAAGTTTGGCAGTGGTTTGTCTAAAAAATATACTCAAATGTTTTGAGTTATAGTCTGTCAGTTCTTTTAAGCTGTGTGACTTCAGGCAAATGACTTCACCCCTCTGAACCATTGTTTCTAGGAACTTCTAGGTACAGGGGTCAGATCTCCCTCACTCTCTGTCTGGGTATTAAAATGATTGAGTCCATTTGCCCAGGAAGCTGACTGCAGACAGAGCTTCACCAGCTGATGTTTATGGAAGTACATCCTTAGAAGCACCTGTGGAGAAGTGAGCTCTCCAGGGCCTCGGAGTGGGGGCCTTTGACCTGCAGTGAAGTCCAACAGAGTTCTCAACCAGTCCCCTTGAGTTCTGGAACCTGGCTGGCTCTTCAGAGTTATCCCAAATGGAATGCACTTGTCTGGCCTTTACACTCTCACAGTGTCCAGTTATGGATGTGCGCTGTCCTTTCATTAATGTCTATTCACAGAGAAAAGTGTCAACTGTGGCATCCCAGCAACTGGGGAAATAAAGCCTTCTTTCCTAGTCTTGAAGGGAAGGCTGCCTTTACAGAGAAAGGCCTGTATGCTTCCTGCCCCAAACGTAGTGTCCGTTCCCCTCAGGAGGGACATTTTACTTCTACAACACCTTGTAGTATGACCTCCATGGCATAGAAAAGGCCATCCTCACAGGAGTCCACAGTGAACCACCAAGAGGTGTGCATACTCAGAGGACAGCCTGAGAAGAAGGTTTGTGTGAAGGTGAGGTATTATTAGGAAGGGAAGTGTTTCCAGAAAAGAAAAAAGAAAAAAGTGGGAAGTGAGAGAAGGGACAGAAGGAGGAAATGAATCTTGAGCGGAACCCCAGGCTAGTAGGTCAGACTCATTTCCACACCAAAGCCTTGGGAACAGCCTCAGTACAGGGCTGCTTGTACCACTCTCCCCACCAGGGCTGAGAGGGCTGGCACAGTCTTACCCAGCACCATGGAGACTACAGTCTGCCTTTGCGAGAACTTAAACGTTAAGAACTTTCCATGTCCCGCCTGTCTGACTCTTCTAGTGTGCCAACGAATTACCACAAGGTGGTGGCTTAAAGATCAGAGTTGGTTTTTTTCTCCCAATTTGGGAGGCTAGAAATCCAAAGTCAGGGCACCACCACCCTGACAATGCATCATCCTGTCAGCTAAACTCTATGAAGAATGCACACGAGTGCATATCCAAGGATGAGCAAGGAGCCCGGTGCCATAGGAGTTAAGGGTTGGACCACTAACCGCAAGACCAACAGTTCAAAGCCAACAGTCCCTCCTCAGGAGAACAATGAGGTCACTTCTCTGCCTTCTTTGAGAACTTTGAGCTTAAGTTACTAGGTGACACCAAGCAGCATTCAGTATCACCTTGAAAGGGTTCATTCCAGGGCGATAACCTCATTAGTAAACAAGACTGTGTTGGTCAAAATGTAAACATTGTAGTCAGAGACAACTCTCTCTCTTATGCGGGACAACTTTGGGGTAAAAGGCTTGCTTTCTATGAGAGAATTAAAGGAATCCAACACCTCCCACATTTAACTTCCCCCTTTAACATTTTACCACATTGCTGTCCATCGACTGTGGGAAGAGGTCTCATTAGGCCTTTGGGAATGGGCTTGTGCTCTCCACACTGCTGTTTTGTGAGGTGTGATTCAATCCGTTTTCAAATCCTGGCAACTCCACGTGATACAATAGAACAGCCCCACAGCTTTTCCTGACTTGACGGAAGCAGACTGGCCGGTCTTCTGTGAAGCTGAAGTGACTGGGTGGATCCGCACAACCAGCTCTCAGTTAACAGTCAGACACTTCACCGTGGCTTCACCACAGCTCCTCAGAATCTCCTGTAACTCTCCCGTCTGGTGGCCGAGGCCCCAGGGAGCTGGGGGGCTAACTCCAAGACCACAACTCTCAGGCAGTTAGAACACACCAGCGACTAAGAGAGAAAGATGCACCATCTCCCCCGACTCGATTTACTGACTCAAAAACCCAGTGGAGGGTCAGCCATGGCTCTGTCCTGACTCCACAGCTGTCAGCTGACTTGTTGACTTTATCCAGCCTGTCTATGATTCTAGAAATATTTCTATACAAAAGCTAAGTAAAGGAGTACGGTCTCTTTCACTATGTGACGTTGGAGGAAACGATTCAGGTCTTCTCTCACACAGTAAAGTCAATGTCACGTGAAAAAAGAAACATTCTAATTACAGATAAACCGTAGAATTGTTTATTTACTAATTCATCTCATTACTTAATCTTCACCATAATACACATGCAAAATATAGCTTGTTGTTGTTGTTGTTATGTGCCATCGAGTCGTTTCCGACTCATAGCGACCCTATGCACAACAGCTCTAAACCCTGCTCTATCCTGCGCCAACCGCACCGCCTCTGACACACCCATCCCGATTACCCCAGTCACCAAATCAATCCATCTCATAGAAGGTCTTCCCCTCCTGCGCTGTCCCTCCACCCTCCCAAGCATGATGTGCCTCTCCAAGGACCCGTCCCTCCTGGCAACATGTCCAAAGTATGTCAGACGAAGCCCCAGAATCCTTGCCTCCAAGGAGTAGCTTGGTTTAATCCTCTCCAAGATGGATCTGTTTGTTTTCCTGGCAGTCCAGGGTACAATCAGTACCCTTCTCCAGCACCACAGCTCAAAAGCATCCACTCTCCTTCTGTCCTCCCTAGTCATTGTCCAACTCTCTGATGCATAACAAGCGATTGCAAATACCATGGCCTGTATCAGGCGCACCTTAGTCTCCAGAGAGACACTGTTGCTCCTGAGTACGTTTGAGAGGTCCCTAACGGCAGACTTTCCCATCGCGATATGCTTTTTGATTTCCTGACTACTGGTACCAAGAGTGTTAACTGTGGAGCCGAGCAAAGTGAAGCTGTGAACACTCTCAATCTCTTCATCATCCATCCTGACGCTGCCAATTGGTCCAGTGGTGAGAATCTTTGTCTTCTTGACGTTGAGCCTTAGTCCATACTGAAGGCTGCAGTCCTTGACCCTTCACAACAAGTGCATGAGGTCCTCCTCAGTTTCAGCAAGCAAGGTTGTGTCATCTGCATAACGGAGATTGTTGATAGATCTTCCACCAATCCTGATGCCACAATTCTCCTCATAGAGCCCAGCCTCTCGGATAATCTGCTCTGCATACATGTTGAAAAGGTATGGAGACAGGATGCATCCCTGGCGTACACCCTTCCCTATTTTGAACCATGCAGTGTTACCCTGCTCTGTTCTGACTACTCCCTCTTGGTCCAAGTATAGGTTTCGTTTTAGCACAATTAAATGTTCTGGGATTCCCATTCTTCTCAGAGTCAGCCACAGTTTGTTATGATCCACACAGTCAAATGCCTTTGCATAATCAATGAAACACAGATAGACATTCTTCTGGTATTCCCTGCTTTCAGCCAAGATCCATCTAACATCAGCAACAATATCCCTAGTACCACGACCCCTTCTAAACCCAGCCTGGACTTCCGGCAGGTCTCTGCTGATGTGCTGTTCTAATCGTTTTTGGATGATCTTCAGCAGAATCTTGCTTGCATGTGAAATCAATGACTTATTTAACAATAACCATGTGATTTTACGAGTGTCCAGATGAGCAATCTGTATGAGTTGTGTGCTTTTTAATTTTTTTATTTTAATTTTATTATTTGTGTGTACCATCAAATCAGATCTGATTGGTACAGGAGAAGATTGTCCCTCCTTCCCCGGCAGAGCATCTGGTGGATTCGAACCGTGCTCCTCTGGGATTGCAGTGTAGCTTCTTGCCACTAGGCCGCCAGGGCTTCTCTTGTATGTGTTTTTAAATAAGAAATTTACAAAGAATCCTAGATCAACTGAATTAGAGACAATTCATCAAATATTTTGCAGAGACTGTTCTGTAAAGATACCAGGCTAAAAATCACCCAGAAAGTAGCTGTTTGTTTATATTGTCCAAAAGACAAAGTGTAGACAAACAAAAAAATCTATTTAGATTTGGTGTGATGGGAATAGTTCAAGGTTGATGAATTTTATAAACTATAATGAATGGGAATGATTGTATGAAGTACAATGTGAGTGATAGTGTAAAACACAGTGTATACAAACTTTGTTAGCAAACCAATTAAAACATAAACTTATTTTTTTATTTTAAGAAAATAGTTTAATAGTATTCAAAGATATTTTTAAATATTATGAATCAAACACATACATGAGAATCTTTTTATACAAATCAATATAAAATTTTTAAAACATCACCATCTATACTGGAAGTATGTTGTTGTTGTTGTCGTTAGGTGCCATCGAATCGAGTATGAATCACAACGACCCTATGAACAAAAGACCTGAACTCTGTTCTATCATATGCCATCCACATACCTCCTGACACACAAGAACCCATTACAACAGTCACCATGTCAATCCACCTGCTTGAAGGTCTTCCTCTTCTTCCCCAACCTTCCAGCCTTCCTAGCATTAATTCCCTTTCTAAGGAACAGTCCTTCGAAGCAACATGCCCAAAGTATGTGAGGTGAAGCCTCATCATCCTTGCCTCGAAGAGCACTCCACCTCCACCCTCTCCAAGACATATCTGCTTGTTCTTTTAGCTGTCCATGAGACGTATGTAGAGTTATATGGAATTTATGAACAATTCAATTTTTTGTTTGACTCCCTTAATATTCTATTGTTAGAAAATTTGCTTCTAACTTTCTTACGATTAAGTTTATAAATTATTATGAAACATTTAAAAATTCTAATAACTAAAAAAAAAGACCGACAAAACTGTAGTAGGCTTAGATAATTCAGACCAGTGATAACTCAAATTTCTCATCTTCAGAAAGGAGAGCTACTTAGCCCCCATCCCTCATGTCTTATCAGATTTTGATGGGGAATTTGAGCTATACTTCTTATTCCAGCGAAGACATAGTAAAACCAGACAAAAGAACTCAAGGTGAAGAACGGGAAACGGGTATTGATTTCCTTTATCCACCCAGCCTCTTCACATCTTTTTGTATTCTGCTCTGATGGATGAAGTGGGCAGGACAAGCGTGTCACTTTTGTGGCAGATTTGATGGGCTTTAGAATATGTTAGGAAAAGAGAAGAATTGTGAGGATCTGTCTGCATTGGTGAGGTGGGTAATATGCCATTATTTCCCTACATTAGAAGACTCCAGACCTATCTAATATTTTACCTAGATCTCTCTCTCCCTCTCTCTCTGTCTCTCTCTCTTAGAAGACTCCAGACCTATCTAATATTTTACCTAGATCTCTCTCTCCCTCTCTCTCTGTCTCTCTCTCTCTGTGTCTCTCTCTCCCTCTCTCTCTCTCACACACACACACATCCACATCCATTACTGAGATAAATCCTAGTGTTTTTCTTAGCCGAAGGATATTTGACCCTTCTCTGTTGTTCAGTTTTCTGTAGTGAATATCATCATTCCAAAGAACTAAAAGACTATCCTTTCTCCTTCCTGCTCCACCACAACCATTTAAGTCAGCGTTTCTCAAAGTGCTGTCTATCTAAACCCTTCCGAATACTCTGCAGATCCTAAACTAGTGGCATCAGAGTTTGAGGGAGAAAATAGACATTGCAGCCCAGAAGAGTCTTGTACAAATTTACATTTGGAAGCTGTTGCCGAAGGTTGTTATGTAAGGTCTACATCAGGAATTAAATCAACTCAGGGACAGTCCTTCCACGAGCGAGCTGACACACTTGGAAAAAACAGGGCTATGTGGGGAGGGGACACCAGCTTCACTGCCATCTGGAACACCCCAGTCCCTCCTTTCCTCTCCTTCAAGAGCTTTCTCATTCTTCGCCTTCTTAGTGGTAGATTATTTACAACATAATTAAGCAGTCATTACCGGAATGTTTCGGGCCCCTCTTGCTACCTTTTCTGTTTTCTGTTGACATTCTCTTTCTCACTTGCTTTGAGAGAGTCAAGCTCAACAAACTGGAAGACCGAAGGCAAAATCATCATGGTGGAAATGTCACTACAGAGTGGCTGCTTGGACTGAGCCGCAGGGACAGCGTGTTACCACCTTGTCCAGTCCCACAGCTGAGTCCCATACCTCTTCATCAGGATTTGCCTTCCTCCTGTCAGTCATCCAGTTACCTGAAGAATGCCCCCAAAGTGTCAGGTTGACCAAATCTTCTTCTGGAACAAGGCATCTCAGGAATCATGCCTTCCCCCTCCTTCCTTCCCAAAAGTACATTTTGTTCCATTGTCTAGATGAACAAAGCTAGTAATAAAGTGATCTAGAACACTTTTGATGTTTCTCAACATTTGATGAGATAGATAGATAGATAGAGATGATAAAGATTTAGATGTATAAAAAATATACATCTCTTCTTTTTAAATCAGTGATTTCAAAGTATGATTTATGTACAATAAAAATGCATCCATTTAAATGGTAACAATTTAAAATATTTTTAAAATACAAAATCTTACTGCTACCCGGTCAATTCTGACTCATAGTGGGCCTCCTTCAAGTCTCTGAGGCTGTAAATTGTAATGGGAATTGACTGTCCATCTTTCTCCCAGGGAACCTGTAGTAGATTTGAACCATCAAGGGCATGGAGCCTTTTGGTTAATAGAAAAACACGCTATGAACTACTCCAACTGACGTCTTGAAAATGTTGTTGTTATATGCTGTTGAGCCATCTTCAACTCATAGGGCCCCGGTGTACAACAGCTTTGAAGCTTCCCTTGTCCTGAGCCAATCTCACTGATTCCAACACACCTACCCCCATTGCCTCGGCTACTATGTCAATCCATCCCATCCAGAATCGTCTCCTGTGGTGTCCCTACACCTTTCAAAGCATGATGTCCTTCTCCAAGGACTTGTATCTCCTGGCCATGTGCCCAAAGTAAATGAGGCAGAGCTTCAAAATCCTAGCCTCCAAGGAGAAACTTGGCTTCACCCTCTTGAAGACAGATCTATTTGTTTTCTTGGAAGTCCATGGTGTGTTCAAGACTCTTCTCCAGCACCACAACTCAAAGGTATCAATTTTTCTGTCACCTTTAGTCATTGCCCAGCTCTCAGGTGCACAGTAAACAATTGAGAAGATTAAGATCCGGAGCAGGTGCACCTTGGTCTCTAGACTGATATTGTTGCTCTTAAGCACTCTGGAGAGGTCTTTGACAATAGATTTCCAAGTGCAATTCATCTTTTGACTCCCTGACTGGTGGTGCCAAGGACATTGATTGTGGATCAGAGCAAGATGAAATCATTAATAACTTCAAATTTTTTTATCTATCATAATACTGTATACTGGCCCAGTGGTAAGTACCTTTGTTTTCTTGACGTTGAGATGCAATCCACATTGAAGACTGCAGTCCTTGACCTCTGCAGCGAACGCTTCAAGTCCTCTTCAATTTCAGCAAGCAAGGTTTGTACTGTCTACATAAGAAAGCTTACTGATGGGTCTTCCTCCAATCCTGATGCCACATTCTTCTTCATAAAGTCCAGCCTTCTGAATGATCTGTTCCACATTTAGACTGAAATGGTTTGAAGAAAGGATACACCCTTTCCTTTCCTGATTTGGAACCATGACATGGTTCTCTTGTTCTGTTTGGATGACTGTTTTCTGATCTAGCTATAGATCCCACGTGAGCATTGTCAAGTTCTGGGGCTCCCATTCTCCTCAACATTAAGCACATTTTTTTTCGGGTCCACACAATCAAATGCCTCTGCATAGTCGATAAAACACAAGTAGACATTTTACTGGTACTCTCTATTTTCAGCCATTATCCATCTGATATCCCCAATGATATCCCTAGTGCTACAGCCTCTTTGAAGTCCAACTTGGATTTCTGACAGTTCTTTGTTGATGTATTGCTCTTTTTGCTTTGGGATAACCGGCAGGATTTTGCTCATGTGTGATACCATCAGTGAGTGATATTATTTGATAATTTCCAAACTCTGTTGGATCAACTTTTTCCAAGAATGAGAATAAATATGACCAGTCAATTGACCACGTAGCTATCCTCCAGATTTCTTGGCATAATCTGGTGATCATATCCAGGGCTGCATCTGGTTTTTTTAAATATATTGATTGGTATTCTATCAATTTTTGGGGTATTACTTCTTGCCAATTCCTGTACTTCCTTCTTTATTATCATTGGTTTCTGATCAGATATGATACAGTGACTTCTTATGTATTCCTTCTATCTTCTTTTGATGCCTCCTAGATCGTTCAGTATTTTGCCGATAGCATCTTTAAATCTTGCAACTTGCAACTTAAATTTTTCCTTCAGTTCATCTTGGTCTTTTCTTCCTCTATGTCTCTGTAATAACCTTCTGCTTTATTCATGGATGATATTCTTGATATCATCCCATGACTCAACTGGTCTTTGTGTGGCCACGAGGAGGACCTTTGTTCTCTTACTTCTTGTCTATTCTAGAGTTGCATATATGCACATGTATGTCTGTGTATGTTCACGCGTGCTCATGAACACACACACACACACACACACACACAAATATAACTTTTGACGTTAAACTCAAAGGATTAATCCTAATGGTAGACATCTGGCAGACAAGGAAGCGAAGAGAGCCATCTATTTTTTTGTGTATGGTGAATGGAATTTCAAACCCTATAAATGATTCACATTGATATTGTCGCAGCTCTGTTTTAATACATCAAAGTGAATAGGCGCACACAGATGATCGAATCAGTTAGTCTGAATTCATGTTTTGACTTCACGGTTACTGGATGTATGACCTTGAGGGAGATGCCAACTAATCTATATTTAGTTTCTTCTGCTTTAATATGGAGTAATGATAATCCTTAACCTTACAGGATTATTGCTGCATTAAAATGAGATCATGTAAAACACTTTCAAGAACCTCAATAGATGGTGAGCTTTCATGAATTTTTTTGGGTCTTAATTACGTTAAAGAATAATTTTTTCGATTTACTTATAGAAGTATTCAACCTTCTTTTTTGAATCCTTGTCTAGATGGATAGGGAAGTCTGTTGTTAGGAACCTCTCCAAAGTACTGAAGACTAATGGTGTCATTCTGGAGACTAAGGTGCGCCTAATACAGGCCATGGTCCTTGCTATCACTTGTTATGCATCAGAGTTGGACAATGACTAAGGAGGATAGAAGGAGAATTGATGCCTTTGAGCTGTGGTGCTGGAAAAGAGTATTGAGAGTACCATAGACTCTAGGAAAACAAACAGATTCTTCCTGGAGAGGGTTAAAATGCGGTGCTCCTTGGAGGCAAGGATTCTGGGGCTTCGTCTGACATACTTCGGACATGTTGTAAGGAGAGACAGGTCCTTGGAGAGGGACATCATGGTTGGGAGGGTGGAGGGACAGTGCAGGAGGGGAAGACCCTCTATGAGGTGGGTTGATTCGGTGATTGGGGTAATCAGGATGGGTGTATCGGAGACAGTGCGATTGGCACAGGACAGAGCAGAGTTTAGGGCTGTTTTACATAGGGTCGCTATGAGTCTCAAGTGATTCGACAGCACATAACAACAACAACAACACAGCGATCATCTAGCTCATTTAGATCTAGAGATTCACTCTCCTCTCGTGCCTCAGAAGGAATTTGGGAAAGTGATGGCATACAGACGTGGGTAAGGATGGGTTTTTACTTAGTGAGTTTGAATTCTATATCAACTTCTATTTACTTGTTTCCTGAAAATCTAATTCTTTTTAGACTATTTTAACAAAGCCCCGAGATAATATATCTCAAGAAAATGTTCTTCTGAACTAGACTCAGGTTAGTTGGATGCTGGGAGTAACACTTGATAAATCACATTGTTTATTTCAGAGAAGAAAATGAGTTTCCTCCAGGACAAACAGAGGAAGTGAAATTATAACGACTTTTGGCTGTAAACTTCAGGAAGCCCTAAAAATTCCTGAACGTGCATATTTAAAAAATTAAAATGCTTTTGTTCAGTAGGGAAAAATACACACCACCCAAACGTTACATTATTATCATCTCAATAATTCATGAAAAAGTCTAATGCCTGCTTATAATAAAAACTTTCAAAAAGTTAGCAGTAGAACTTCCTCAGTCTGATAAATAGCACTGATACAAGACAAAAGCTAAAGAGCCAACCTGTCACTACCTAATATTAAAAGATTAATTCTTTTTCTCTAATATCAAGAACAAGATGAGGACAGGACAATCACCACTTTGATTGAACGGTGCACTGCAGTTTCTAGGTAGTGCAATAAAAGGGATTTTTTATTTTTATTTTTTTTAAAAATTAAGGTTACCTGATGACCTAGTGGCAAAAAGCTGCACTGCAATCCCAAAGGCACGCGGTTCGAATCCACCAACTACTCTGTGGAAGAAGGATGGGCAATCTCCTTCTGTGCAATTAACTGCCTCTGAAAAAGCACCAGAGGGTCAGTTCTGACTCAATGGAACAAAACAACAATACAACAAAGGAGACCTAGATCGGGGGGTGTGGGTGGGGGAAAGGTAAAATTGGCAGAATATGAAAAGCCAAAGGCAGTCACAAAAGTTTCATTTTTTAATAAAATTTTGTTAAACTTTATAGTAAGATTTCAAGGTAAAAGATCAATCTATAAAAATCAGTTGTTGCTGGGGGTGAGGAAAATTGAAAGAATTTTTTCTCATTTGTATTCGAATTGTGTAAATAAACTAGTAGGAAAAAATCAGTTGCTGCTACATATTCAGTTTGATGGCTGGAGGGTGGGGTACGTCAAGGAAATGGGAAAGATCTGGTGTGAAAAGAAATGTATACAAACTGAATAAGTAAGCCAGTATAAAAGGAAATATTTTATTTAAAGAATGAAAAAAATATCATTCACTGCAACCTGAAAACCAGAAATTTAAATGAAAATAAATTATTTTCACAATAACAACCAAAAGAATGAAAAGTTTAGGCATGTATTTAACAAAAGAAACTCAAGACTTGTACACTTAAACCTAAAAAACATCACGGAAAGGATTAGAGAAGGCTCAAATAAAGGAAGAGATATTTCATGCTGGCAAATTAGAAGATGCAGTGTAGCAAGATGGCTAACCTCATCTTGGGTCATAAAGTCACTACAATCGGTATTAAAATTCTAGCAAAGCTGATTGCCTTTTGCATTCAACTTGCTCCTAATAATCAGAGTTGGCGATGGGAGACAAGGCTCTAAGTGGAGGCTTCCACCCTTCTCACCTGTCTTGTCACAAGTCCCTTTGGCCACGTTGTTGAACGCAAGACTATGGAGAAGAGCCAGAAGCAGCCTTGATCTTTGCTAGAAAATGCCTTTCTCAGGGACATTGGAGAGGAAATTCTATGGTGTTTCTGCCCGAGTCATGTTCTAAAAGCAGAGGTCAAATACACTAGTTCTCCTGGTGCGGTAACTTTTCATTCAAAAGGGTACCAAAAAGTGCTGTGGAAAGTCACACTTCTCTACTTCTAACCGCTGATAAACTACTGCAGACCTTGTTAAGAAGTAGATTCCATGCATCTGAAGTGAGACCTGATACTGTGCATTTCTAACAAACCTCCAGGGAGCTCCAAGCTGTTAGTCTGCAAGCCGCACTTTGGGCAGCAAGGTCAAAAAGCAGGAGACCCAGGTCACTAGCAGCATGGGAAGAACTCAGCAATGGAAGAGGAGAAGCGTCCGTCAGTCGGACAGGTTGCTTTGTGATGATCAGATCCTCATCGCATAAAATTGAGCAGCTAAAAGTTGGCTGATGATGAATAGGAGTGTTTACAGTATAGACTCTTGAGGAGTTTATGGTCTAACGGTCAAGTCAGACACAAATAAGTTCAAGGAATTGCATAGGGCAAAATAATAGAGCTATATATGAAGTACAAAGGTTGTACATAGGGTTTTCAGAGGCCTGCTATTTCAGAAGTGGATGGCCAATCCTTCTTCCTAGTCTGTCTTAATCTGAATGTTTAGATTTAGAGGAGTATCTGACAGACAGCAATTTGTGGAGCAGTGAAAGAGAAATCCCTCATTGTGGAGTTAACCATTAGTTACAGTGTACTCCCTGCCCTTGGCCCAGTGCCTTGACCCACTTATTCCCAGCTCCACCCTCCAGCAGGATATCCCTTCACTTCTACCAAATGCCTTCAGAATTAATTAATCTCCCATTGTCCGACCCATGACCTGACCGCTTGTATCTGAAGCTTTCTTCGTTCCTGTGATTCCAAAGGTCCACCTAATACAGGCCATGGTTTTTGCAATCACTTGTTATGCATCAGAGTTGGACAATGACTAGGGAGGATAGAAGGAGAATTGATGCCTTTGAGCTGTGGTGCTGGAGAAGAGTGTTGAACGTACCATGGACTGCCAAGAAAACAAACAGATCCATCCTAGAGAGGGTTAAACCAGGCTACTCCTTGGAGGCAAGGATTCTGGGGCTTTGTCTGACATACTTTGGACATGTTGTAAGGAGGGACAGGTCTTTGGAGAAGGACATCATGCTGGGTAGAGTGGAGGGACAGCATAGGAGGGGAAGACCCTCTATGAGGTGGATTGATTCAGTGACTGGGGTAATCGGGATGGGTGTGTCAGAGACAGTGCGATTGGCACAGGATAGAGCAGGGTTTAGGACTGTTGTACATAGGGTCGCTATGAGTTGCAAACGACTCGACGGCACATAACAACAACAACAACAATATATGAGGTACAGAAATGGCACAAAAGAAATTGTGATTCATTCTTTATTGGGAAAAATAGTATTTCATGAAGAGAGTAACATCTTCAGGAGAGCACTGAAATTAAGATTAGGCTTCATGGGGAACAAACCAAGATGCTTCAACAAGCAGACGTAGCCCTGGACGTGCTCACTAGTCTAAGTCTGGAAATTTGGAAGAAGGCTACGTAGCCGATGAGTGGAAGAGAGAGCGCCATATTTTTCCCATTTAAAAAAAAAAAGGAGGGGGTGATCCAACCAAGAGTGTGGAAATTATCAAACCATATCAATAATATCACAAGTAAATAAAATCTTGCTGATGGTTATTCAGAAACATCTGCAACTATCAGAAATGAAAATTGGACTCACAAGAGGTCATGGAGCAAGGAATATCATTGAAGATGCCAGCTGGATCTTGGCAGAAAGCCAAGAGAGTATCGAAATGGTATTTACTTGTCAGGAGAGCAGGCTAACTTCTAAGTCTAAGAAGTGACACAAATCAGCAACATAGGCCTCAGGTGGGGTGTCCCTTTCCCTTACACCACCCCCACTGCATGCCAGCAGACATGAGACACTGAGGGAGCTGGGGCTGGGGAGATGCCCCTTTGCCCTGGTCTAAGGATCCGAGAGCAGGTTACTGCCCTGCGTTGATGACATCCCGGTGCCCTTCTTAGTGGAGTGGGAGTTAAGGATGTGGATAGGTGTTCATTCTGATCAGGCCCTGCTCCACCTGGGAAATAGGTTCACCTGGATGGAGGTCTCCCATAAAGATATTTCACTGTGTGGATCATAAAGAAGTATGGCGAACACGGAAGAGAACGGGAATCCTAGAATAGTTAGTTATGCTCATGAAAAACCTCTACAAAGATCAAGAAGCGGTTGTCTGGACAGAACAAGGGAATACAGCATAATTTAAAATCAGGAAAGGTGTGCATCAGGGTGATATCTATTCTCTATACCTCTTCAATATGTACGCTGAGCAAATCATTTGAGAAGCTGGACTATTTGAAGAGGAATGTGGCCACATTGGAGGAAGACTCATCAAGATCCTGCAGTACGCAGACGACATTCTCTTGCTTGAAGAAAGTGAAGATGACTTTATGCACAAGCTAAAGAAGATCAAAGACTGCAGCCTTCAATATAGATTACATCTCAACAAGAAGACAATAAAAATACTCACCAATATAATATCATGATGCTGTTGTAGTTGTTGTTGTGTACCGTAGAATCAGAACCAACTTGTAGCTGACCCTCCGGTGGGTTTTCAGAGGTAGTTAATCAGTTAATCGCATGGGAGGAGATTGCTCACTCATCTTTTTCCCAAAGAGCAGCTGGTGGCCTCCAACTTCGTGCCTTCGGGGTTGCAGCGCTGCTTCTTGTCACTAGGCCACCATTGCCAATGATTTCATTTTACTTGGATCCCCAATCTACACCCATATGAAGCAGGCAAAGGATATATTCCACTAGGAAAATCAACAGTCAAGTATTTCTCCAAAGTCCTAAAGAGTAAGGTCTGCCTGATACAAGCCATGCTATTTTCAGTTGCTTCATATGCATCTGAACGTTGGAGAGGGAATAAGATGAAGAAGCCAGGCCTTTGAATGGTGATGTTTTCAGAGAATACTGAATAGCCCAGAGAGGGTCAAAAGAAGAAACAGTTTTCTCCTGGAGGACATGCAGACCAGGCGCTCTTTAGAAGCAAAGCCAGTGAAACTTCGTCTCAGTTATTTTGGAGATGCTCGTTAGGAAGGGCCAGTCCTTGGACAAAAGACGTCTTACTGAGAAAGACAGTCAGCGAAAGAAAAGATGACTGTCAGTGAGATTGGGTGACACAACGGCAATGACAATAGGCTTGACCATGTTGGAAATCGTGAAGATGGGACACAAACAGGTTCATCCTAGAGAAGGTGAAACTAGCTGCTCCTTGGGGGCAAGGATTCTGAAACTTCATTTGTCATACTTGGAACATGTTGCAAGAAGGGACCAGTCCTTGGAGAGGGCTGTCATGCTTGGGAGGGTGGAGGGACAGTGCAGGAGAGGAAGACATTCTATGAGGTAGATTGATTCAGTGACTGGGGTAACGGGGGTAGGTGTGTCAGAGACAGTGTGATTGGCACAGGATAGAGCAGAGTTTACGGCTGCTATACATAGGGTCACTATGAATCGCAGGCAACTGGATGGCACATAACAACAGCAACAACAACAACACTGTCTTGTTTTCTTTAGACACATGCTTTTTGTGTCTGGCCACCATGCTGTGAGGAAGCTCGGGTTTCCCACTGAAAAGCCCTCGTAGGGAGAAACTGGAGTCCCCACCCATAGTTCCAGCTGAACATCAAGTTGACCCCCAGCACCAATTTACCAGCCATGTGATGAACCATCTTGAAAGCTGACCCTCCAGCCTTCCACAAAGTCATTCCAGGGGATACTGTGTGGAGTAGACAGAACCCTTCCCACTAAACCAGATACAGTCAAATTGATTCTGATTCAGAACAACCCTCCATTGGATGTCTGAGGCTCTAAATCTCTATGCAAGGTGACTGCCTATAGTTCTCCCAGGCAGCAGCTGGTGGACTCAAACCTGCCATCTTTCTGTTAGCAGCACAACACACAACACACCACGCCACTGGGGCTCCTTGTTCCCACTGAGCTCTGACCGCATTTTAGGTTCATGGGCTACAGGAATGATTGCCATTTTAAACGATCATCTTTAAGAGTGATTGTTCACGTTCTATTACACACCCGAGATTTGTTATGTTAGATGGCTTTTTAATGTCCTGCAGTATGCTGGGTATTCTTGGAAGAAAACCTAGAAGTCAAGAGCTACAGAGCATCCTGGTGTGTCAAACGATGACAAAATGAAGACACGTTGAGCATAATTTGGCGATTTAAAACAAAAACACGGGTAACATTGGGAATGCTGAATTTGTAATGTAGAGTGGAAGAAGTTAAGTAAATAAACCATTAATAGCATAAATATAATGAAGTTGTAATGGGTAGCCAACCATGCTTGGATTAACAATTATTTATCGCTCTGTCAGAAAATGTTACAGCTATAGAAGCAAATATGTTTATAGAGCAGTGTTTTCTTACAGAAAAAAGAGAAATATTTATTGAAAAGATAACATTAATAATCTGATATTATATATATATATTCTACAGATGAAGCCCATGTAGAAAATTTCCTTAAGAAATAAATTTCTATTTTCCCTACCAAATGCTAACAAGATGTAATTCCAGAAACAAACAATAATTTATGGCAATGGTAATTAAAAAAGTCAAAAGACATTGAAACAAAAGAGGGAGAGAGCTGTTTCGAAGGGATATATGATTAGATAGTCTCGTTATGACAGGAGTCCAGAATGAAGGTAGCATAGTGGAGTGGACTTGGGAGGAGGGATTGTATAACAATGAAAGAATTTTTCTTTTACTTTTCAAAAAGAAAATTAATTGGAGGGGAGGGGGGCAGGGAGAAAAGGGCAACGATGAATGAATGGAAATCCAAAGTCTCTTTAAACTTTCATTAAAATAAAAAAAAATCAAAAGGCATATTTCATTGGGAAAGTCTGCTTTAAGGACCTCTCTCTATAGCACTGAGAAGCAATGATGTCAGTCTAAAGACTAAGGTGCAACTGATTCAGGCCATGGCCTTTTCAACTACTTGCTGTGTATATGAGAGCTGGACAATGAATGAAGATGACAGAAGAATCGGTGCCTCTGAGCTGTGGTGTTGGAGAAGAGTACTGAATATCCCGTGGACCGCCAAGAGAACAAACAGGTATGTCTCAGACAAAGTGCAACCAGCTGTAACTTGAAGCCCAAGGTGTCAAAGCTTCGTTTGATATGTTTGGGGCATGTTGTTTGGAGGGACTATTCTCTGGAATGAGACATCATGTTTGGAATGTTGGAGGGTCAGCAAAAGGGAAGAAGACCCTCAACCAGATGGATTGACACAGTGATTGTAACAATGGGCTCAAGAATGTCAGAGATTAAGAGAATGGCACAGGGGAGGCCAGGGTGCAGACCTGTTCATAGGGTCACCATGTTGTACTTGGCGTGACAGCACCTAACAACAACAACAACAACAAAAACGTTGTGTTGTCAGGTGCTGTCATCAAATCAATTTCTGTGTGTAGATGTCTCATGTGACAACGTGGAATTTCCATGTGGGGTTTGCTACGGTTTCATTTTTACAGAAGCAGACCACCAAATCCTCTTTTCCCAGACAAGTCCTCATTTTGTTTGGGTGAAAGTAAAAATTCTGACCAGTTATCATCACTCTTCTCCCTCCCCGAGCACACACTGCTAAGAGAACCAACAAAGACTTCTCCAAAGAGTTCTTTAAAGCAGACAGACTTATTGTCTGTGTCTGCAGAGTGTTGAATGCATACTAATTTCTTGTCAAAAATCTAGAATACATTGCATTACTATGCCCAGGTCAGTTCCTAACAAGTGGATCTTTGTGGGTTTCTCCTCCCTCTATTCTCCTAACTTTAACTGAGTGTGCAGAGACAGCATTAAAATTTGTATCACAGTTATCAGTTTGGAATCAGAGATTTGTAAGATGATAATACCCAACCCAGCCACTACCATCAAATCCATTGGAACTCATAGCAATTCTCCAGCTAGTGTTTGAAGCTGTAAATCTTTAAAGGAGAAGACTGCCTATCTTTCTCTTGTGGAGTGCTTGTGAAATTCGAACAGTCGACCTTTTGGTGAACATCCCTGTATGTGCCTACTAAGTCACCAGGGCTGCATCAGGCAGGGTGCAGACAACAGGCGGCAAATAACTTCATTCTGCCTTTAGTTGAACTGGCTTCTCCTAGAACATTGTGTGCCGTTCCTGAGACTCTATTTTAAGAGAAACGCCCAAATGAGGATGTGTGTTTTGAGAGTATTTGAATTGTGAGAGAACAAAGTTCCATATGACAGAGAAAAAGAAAAGGGAGAGATTTACTTCAGGGAGGAGACAGTCATGGGGCATGGGAACCATTTTTTAACAAGGTTAAGAGAAGATTGATGTGGTGGAGATGACTTAACAAAAAAAAAAGTGTATGTTTGATTGTTGCCTCTTAAAATTCAGTCTGGTGTTGACACTTCTAAGTAACATGGCTTCAGGAAGGACTCATAAAATCTAGCAGTAAGAATGCGATTGTTCTATGGTCAAAAGATTGCATCAATGCAAATCTAGGTTATAAATCAGACAGGAAATACCCAGCAGCTCGTTAAAAGTTGCAAAGCAGTTGAGTTTTTTTTAACTTGACTAAAAATTACAACTTTTAAAGGTCAAGTTACAAATAAATGGTACCGTAAATAAATGGTGTAAAGGTGTTTACACATATGGCAATGCAGATTAGTTGATATTTTTTAACTTAACAAATTTGCAGGCAGTTTGATGTGACCTCTGTGTAAGTCCTGCACTAGCCTACGGATTTCCTAGGGTCTTAGCTTGAATGGATATCAATTCCACACATCAATCTTGCTCAGATAACTCATCCAAGGTATTCAAGTGGACCACAGTCTGCTGAGAAACTCCTTCAAGTGAGGGCACACAGTGCATTACCTCCCATCCCTCCTCTTCAATGTGCAGTTGAGCCTCTATTGTTGTTGTTATTATGTGTCATTGAGTTGCCTGTACAACAGCCCTAAACCCTGCCCTTGTCCTGTGCCAATCTCACTATCTCTGACACACCTACCCCCACTACCTCAATCACTAAATCAATCCACCTCATAGAGGGTCTTCCTGTCCTGAACTGTTCCCCCACTCTCCCAAGCATGACATCCCTCTCCAAGGACTGGTCCCTCCTTGTAACATGTCCAAAGTATGTCAGACGAAGCTTCAGAATTCTTGCCTCCAAGGAGCTGCCTGGCTTTACCCTCTCCAGTACAAACCTGTTTGTTCTCCTAGCAGTCTGTGATATATTAAGTACTCTTCTTCAACACCACAACTCAAAGGCATCAATTTTCCTTCATAAAATATGTCATAGCTATTGAGCACTGGGATTCTGTTTCCCTAATGCTTCCCATTTGTGATATTTCCTACAGCAGAACTCCTGTCAAATCGGAACAGACTCATAGCTGACCCTCCTTGGACCTTCAGAGGCTCTAAACTGCACAGGAGGAAACTGCCCATCTTTCCCCCATGGAACAGCTGGTGGATTCGAACCTCTCGAGAGGAGCCTGCTCTAAGTGAGCTGCACAGTTTCTTAAGCTGAACTCCTCACCAACCATTGCTCTTTGGTAGTGTAGCGATTGTCATATTTGCCTCGCACCTTACAGTTCCGTGTTTCTAAACTGGGGAGGACCAGAGCCCTTTGGGAGGTCTACAGGTAGTGGTGCAGCTAACCCTTAAGTGCTGCCTCTTTGACGGCTGCAGAGAGCAATTTGTAAATCACCTCAACACTGAGTTGAGTAAGTTGTTGAGTTGATCACTGGGTCCTACCAAGACGGGGCTGTCTGCTGAAATTCAGCTCACCTTGGCACGACTCTTCTTTAATACTATTGTGTTTCATTCATAGGCATTTGCTGTTTATTTTTTTAATATTTATTTTTTATTATTAATTTTAATGAACATTTACAGAGACTTTGGATTTCCATTCATTCATCGTTGCCTTTTTCTCCCTGCCCAACCTCTCCCCAGTTTGCTCTTCTCTTTGAAAAGTATAAGAAACATTCTTTCATTGTTATACAATCCCTCCCCCCAAGTCCACTCTACTATGCAGCCTTCAATCTGTACTCTAGTCATTATTTTTTTTTTTATTTTTAGGGCACGATGGTTAATCCCTTGGCTTTGAGCTACAAGGCCAGTGGCTTGGACTTGACAGCTATGCTACAGGGGAAAGACGTGATCGTTTGTAAAGACTGACGGCTTTGGAAACACCATAGAACAGTTCCACCCAGCCCTCGAGGGTGACTATGAGTCCTAGCTAAGTTGGCAATAGTGAAAGGGTGGTGGGTTGGTAAAATCAGAACACTCACTAGAACTCTTGTTACTCATGACATTGGCAATAACAAGTCATACACTTGATACTCAAAACCATTGTTGTAGAGTCCAGTTGAGTCACAGCTGGCCCTCTATTTGGTTCCTGAGGCTGTAAGTTGCACAGGGGAAGATTACCCATCTTTCTCCCTCAGAGCCGCTGGTGGATTCGAACTCTTAGAAAGGAGCAGTTGTTCAATTACACTATAACTCCCTGCAGACTATACCACGTGAGTCCTTACAGGAGCACAAGACGTAAGCATCGTTCACAACCATTCTCCTTTGTCAGGAACAGAAGAAATGTATACAGAGCTGGAGTTGTTGTACTGTTGAGTTGCCTGTGACTCATAACAACCCTATGTACAAAAGCCTTAAACCCTGCTCTATCCTGTGTCAATCTCACTGTCTCCGACAGCCTATCCCCATTACCCCAGTCACTGAATCAATCCATCACATCAAGGGTCTTCCTCTCCTGCACTGTCCTTCCACCCTCTCAAACATGATGTCCCTCTCCTGACTGATCCCACCTTGCAACACGTCCCAAGTATGTCAGACGAAGCTTCAGAATCCTTGCCTCCAAGTAGCAGACTGGCTTCACCCTCTGCAGGATGAACTTGTTTGTTCTCCTAGCAGTCCATGGTATATTCGATACTGTTCTCCAGCACCACAACTCAAGGGCATCAACTTTTCTTCTATCACCCCTAGTCATTGTCCAGCTCTCTGATGCACAGTAAGTAATTGCAAAGACCATGGCCTGTATCAGGCGCACCTTAGTCTCCAGACTGACATCGTTGCTCTTTAGTACTTTGGAGAGGTCTCTGACAGGAGTTAGAAAACAAAAAAGAATAGGCCCAGCATTGCTCAAGTTGGAAGAATGAAGAACTCAAGCCTCGAGTTGTAACACTGAAGGATTCTATCGGCAAAATCGTAAATGATCCAGGAAGCATCAAAAGATACTGGAAAGAATGCACAGAATCACTGTACTGTAAAGAATTGGTCGACCATGAACCATTTGTATGCTACTGGGAAGTAGCCTACAATCAATAAACAATGGTAATGAAGAGCTGCACTGAAGACACTGGAAAAAAAATAAGGCCTCAGGAATTAATTAGTAGAATACCAATTGACATATTCCAACAAACAGATGCAGCCCAGATGTGTCTATGCTAAGAAATTTGAAAGATGGCTACCTGGTCAAGTGAATGGAATAAATACATATTTGTTCCCATTTGGGGGGAAAAAAGGTGATCCAACGGAGTGTGGAAATTTTTCAACTAACATCATAAATATCACATGCAAGAAAATATTGATTAAAAGTATTTAAAAACGAGTGGAACAGTACATCGATGGGGACCTGCTAGAAATTCAAGCCAGATTCAAAAGAGGTTGTGATCTTTTGCTTGTGTTAAATTGATTATGCAGAGGCATTTGACTGTGTGGATCTTAACAAACAATGGCTAACATTGAGAAGAATGGGAATCCCAGGACACTGAAATGTATTTATGTAAAGACTGTATAGAGAGAAAGAAGAAGTTGTCCAAACAGAACAAGGGAGTACTGCATGGCTTAAAATCAGGAGAGGTGTGTGTCAGGGCTGTATCCTTTCTCTGTACCCATTTAATTCAGAGGATGGGCAAATGATTGGAGAAACCGGACTGTATGAAGGAGAATGTGGCATCAGGATTAGAGGGAGACTCATAAGCAACCCGTGTTACACAGATAATACAAAGTAAAAAGGACTTAAACAGTGCAGACGAAAGCCTTCAATATAGATTCCATCCCAACATCAAAAAAACAATTCATACCACTGGACCAACAGGCAACATCATGATATGTGGACAAAAGATGGAAGTTGTCAACAAGTTCATTTCCCTTGGATCCACACTCAACACTCACGGTAACAGCAGTCAAGAAATCCAAAGATGTGTTGCATTGGGAAAATCTTTTGTGAAGGACCTCTTTAAAGTGTTAAAGGGCAATGATGTCAGTTTAAAGACAGAAGTGTGCTTGATACCAAGAAAAGCCATGATAGTTTTCCTTTGCTTCTTACATATATCTGAGAGTTGGACAATGAATAAGAAAGATCAAAGAAGAATTGGGGCCTTTGAGTTATTCTGTTGGAGGAAAGTATTGAGTATCCCATGGACTGCCAAAGAAGAAATGAGTCTATCTTGGAAAAAATGCAACCAAGATGCTCTTTAGAAGTAAGGATGGTGTGTTGTGCTGTGTTGTGTCCCCTAAAGTCAGAACCGACCTAAAGCTGACCCTCTGGGTCTTCAGAGGCAGTTAATCACACAGGGGAAGATTGCCCATCCTTCTCCCACAGAGCAGCTGGTGACCTCGAACCACATGCCTTTGTGACTGCAGCGCAGCGTCTTGTCACTGGTGAAACTTTATATAACATAATCTAGGCATGTTCGCAAGTGGGTCAAAGTCATTGGAAAAAGACATCCTGCTGGTAAAGGTCAAGGGCCGGAGAAAGAGAAGGTGGGGTTTAGGGAGAGGGATCCACACAGTGAAATTGACCATGGGCTGGAGCAGGGCAGAGAACATGAGAATGGACCTGGATGGGGCAAGTCTTAAATCTACGGTTCAGAGGACAGCTGTGCGTTATAGTCAGCTTGCCACCTCACAACAACCACTACGGGTGTGTGTGTGTGTGTGTGTGTGTGTGTGTGTGTGTGTGTGTGT
>NW_006399777.1:9311424-9313253 GCF_000299155.1 Elephantulus edwardii
GTGTGTGTGTGTGTGTGTGTGTGTGTGTGTGTGTGTGTGTGTGTATGGGGAACCCTGTAGACTCTATATTCTATGTTAAAACCCAGAAATAAGTATAGAAAAAGAGAGAATTCATGATAGATTGGTGAACCAGAGCAGGAAATACAAAGATGGTAAGTTGTTTTTCTTGGAGACCAAGTTTGAATGTCAGGGAGTGTGTGACTGGAAAAAGCAGTAATATTTTAAACACAAAACTCCTGATAAAATGGGATGAAGCCTCAGACTGCAGACTGCAAGACCTGATTTTTGGCACTTCCTTTGCAAGGGTGGGCATGTGACTTAAGTCCTCTCTATATTGAACTGCTCGTCTGTGGAAGGTTCTTATCTCCTTGCTGTCCTCTGTATCATGGCTTAAAACTATGCTTGTCACAGGAACACAGTAAGGACTAGTTGCTAATATTATTGAAAAATGATACCAATACTTAGATGATGTTTTCAACTGAAAAGAGTTTCATTTCCTTAACCAATATTTAGGGAGCTCTGGTGGCCTAATGGATAAGGAGTTGCACTGCCAACCCAAAGGCATTTGGTTCGAATCCACCAGCAGCTCCGCAGGAGACTGACCAGCACTCTCCTCCGATGCACTTTACATCCTCTGAACACTCACGGCTGGAGGCTTGCCTATGATTTTGCTCAGACTCGCTAGTTTTGAATCTTCTAAAATGTTTTAGCGGCCTTGGAATATGCACACTGCTCCCTGGGGAGCTTAAGGCACCTGGTCTGCTGAATTTTCTCATCCAGTTATGTATTCTGTTTATTGATCCTGGAGCTCTGTCGGTGTACTGTGCTGGGCCTCACATTGCCAACCGAAAGAAAGTCCAGCAGTTGGAAACCACCCGGTACTCCCCAGGAGGAGGACGGATGGGTCCCTCCTGTCATGCGTGAAATGACAGTACAGCAGTGAGTTTTGGCTTGACCCCATTCCTTAAGGAGCCCTGAGGGGGGACCTCCAGTTAGAATCCACCAGTTGCTCCCTGGGAAAAAGACGGAAAGTGTGCTATGACAATGTACAGCCTCAAAGATCTGATGGAGGGTTTGTTGAACTGTGAGCCAGGGCATGGCAGAAGGTCAGGTTATTCTGTCTCAAGTCTCCAGGGGCTGTGTCCAGCCGCAGGACACGCCCTCCACGTACAATGCCTATCCTAAATAAAAGAGAGACTGCTGGAACATGACTTTACACTTCAGTCATACACATACGAGATTTTGGGTGACAGGGATAGGGACTCAACCATCTTATGACACGGTAGCTGCCACAACCCCCTAAGCTCACTCTGATCGTACCTGTCCCCCCCATATCTCAGGGTGTTATGAAGAACACGGCATCTGTGCTCCAGCGCTGGGCGGGGTGTCAGCCCCAGCTGGGAGGTACATTCCAGGTGAATGGATGCAGTGTCCCATCACAGGCCCTTCAGGTCGGCCTGTCACTTGCTCAGTGCCCGGGTCTGCTTTGCAGAACTTTGGGCACAGTTTAAAGTGAAGGGTTGCAATGGGGAGTGGTGGGAGGACAAAATGCCTCTATCACCCATCCCCACCAGCCTTAGATCGGGTCAGGGTGACCTTTCACCCCGCACAGTGCATCCCTTTAGTGCGCGTGCTCGTCAAGGTGCCCCTGTCCCCTCCCTGGAAGCCGCCTCCGCGGCCTTGGCTTCTCTCCTGTCTCCGGAGGCCCCTGCTCGTCCTCGTCGGTGGGACACTCCTGGGCCACGCTGACCCCTCGTGCGCGCGGGACTTGGCTGTCACAGCACTTTTGCGCGTCCCAGGCGGCCGTGGGTCCGCGTGCGCGCGCGCTC
>NW_006399777.1:9313911-9324262 GCF_000299155.1 Elephantulus edwardii
CATCCCCTCGGGTCTCGCTTCCCCATCCTTCGCCGCCCTCCCCGGCTCCGCGCTCCGCCAGCCGCATCCTGGAACTAAGTCTTTGCAAAAGTACAGGATTCCTGTCGGTGCACAGTGCCCGCCGCGACCCGCTGCTGTCTCCCCTAATTGCATAATTGCTGCACATGGTGTCTCCCGGGCGGCCCGAGTCCGGCACCCCCGCCGCTGCCCGCCTGGGGGACCGGGTGGGGTGTGCGTCCTGGTACAGAGTGGGGTGTTGGGGTAGGTGTGCGTGTAGGGTAGGGTGTTGGTGTGCAGTGGGGTGTTGGGGGTATGTATGTGCCCTGCCGTGGTGTGGGTGGGATGTTGGGGTAAGTGTGCGCCCCGCCATAGGGTAGGGTGTTGGTGTGCAGTGAGGAGTGTTGCTGTAGGTGTGCACCCTGCCGTGCAGGGGGGTGTTGGGGGTAGGCGTGCACCCCGCCGTGAGGTGGGTGGGTGTTGGGTAGGTGTGCGCCCTGCCGTGGGGTGGGTGTGGTGTTGGGGTAGGTGTGCGCTCTGCCGTGGGGTGGGTGGATGTTGGGGTAGGTGTGCGCCCTGCCGTGGAGTGTTGGGGGTAGGTGTTCGCCCTGCCATTGGATGGATGCGGTGTTGGGGTTCGGCGTGCGCACTGTCGTGGGGTGCGTGCAGGATGGATCTTCTGTGATGGATGACGCCCAGTGGCTTGTCACAGTTTCCTCTGGGCCCCAGGCTGCAGCCTGGATTCCCCTGTGACCCCACCACCCCACCTCCTCCAGTAAGGTTTTGCCCTTTTGCCCTTTTACCATTTCTAGTGAAGCTCAAGTGTGGCTTTTTGTGCGCCCCGACCCTCCCACCCACCCTCAAGGAATTAAGGCTACTTTGGAAAGACATCATCCCGGGCGCTCGCCCGCTTTGAGACCCTTTTTTGCAGCTTTTCGAGATGCATTGGTTTGTGTTCTGTTTTCGGGAGAAGCCATTCATGGTTTTTGTTTTAAAAGTACAAAAAGGAAGTGCTGCACTGACCCTTGCGTCTCCTGATGCAGAAAGGTTAGAAGATCTCTTTAATTTTTTATCCCAGATTCCTTTTTTTTTTTAAGTAGCTTTCTGAATATGTGCTCGTTCACCCCAGACCTTGGAAATGTGCATGTTCTTCCCGAGGTTTGGCAGCTCCTTGACTTTTCAGAGTGTTTTGAGTGTAAACTGACAGCGTTTTCCTATTTCTCTGCTTCTCATAACCTCATGCCTTGCCTTCCAGGTCGCACCATCTTTCCTTCAGGCCCGTCAGAGCTTCCCTCATTTGAAAACTTGCTTGTTTCATTCTTCTTTCTCTCATAAATACCTTAAGTTAAAAATTGGATGTTGCCTGATATACTGCATAAACTAGATATGCTTTTACATTTTAGAAAACTTTACAAATGAGAGATACCAAGAGATTGAAACCCAGAATTAAACGCTCCCTTGGTTTGAAAGCTGAAAGGAAGACCTGCTTTTGTAGTTTTACACTGCAGGATATGTTAAAAGGGCTACTGGGTTCATGGAGGACCATAATTATTATTGTTCCACCAGTAATGTTCAGAGCCAAATCATGTCATTTATATATTTATTATTTTTTATTTAAAAATAAGCCATTTCTTCATTGTATATTGCCTGGCTGGAGGCAGGGATTCTGAGGCTCCGTCTAACATACTTTGGACATGTTGTAAGGAGGGACCGGTTCTTGGAGAGGGACATCATGCTTGGGAGGGTGGAGGGACAGCGCAGGAGAGGAAGGCCCTCTATGAGGTGGATTGATTTAGTGACTGGGATAATTGGGATGGGAGTGTCAGAGACAGTGCGATTGGCACAGGATAGAGCGGAGTTTAGGGCCGTTGTACATAGGGTCACTGTGAGTCTCAAGCGACTTGAGTGCACATAACAACAACAGCAAACAACAATTATCAAGTCTGTACGTACATTACAGAGCATGGTTATATGCAAGCTTAGATAATTTCTGGGTTGAAGGATTTGCTTGTGTACTCTTAATATACATACTTTAGAGAGACAAAACACCCAGTTTATCCTTACAACTCAGGTGATTTGTAGGCAGCTTTCATTTTAAAAGAGTAGTTGCACTTGAGTGTTGATGTGGTTGGGTGCCCCCGAGTCGCGGGCGACCCTTAGTGACCCTGTGGACCACAGCCCTGAACCCTCTCCTCTCCTGTGGCGTCATCATCATTTCTGACCCACGTCAGCCCCTTGGATGCAGTCACCGTGCCAACCCATCTTTTTTAGGGTCTTCCTCTCTTTCTCTGATCATCCCTCTTTCTAAGCATGATGTCTTTTTCTCAGGAATAGCTTCTCCTGTAAACATCAGGCCCGAAGTATGCAGGATGAGGCTTTGGCGTCTCAGGTTCCATCGAGGACGCTGGCTGCACTTTTCCCACTCCATATCTGATTGTTGTTTTGGAAGTCTGTGGGCTGTTCAGCTTCTCACAGTGGTACAAACTCAGTACTTTACAGCCGTACAATACTTTTCCCCTTGTACTTTTTCCTCTAAGAGTTATTGAGAAAATAAAGCTAGCGGAAAATTATTCTTACTCTTCCTATTTGTCAAAGCAAAAAGCTCACTGCCGTCGAGTCTGTTTGGCCTCACAGTGACTGGACTCCGTTGGATTGTTGAGGCTGTAAATCTTAACGACACGAGAGGTCTCATCTTTCTCTAAAAGTGGATTTGACCCTCCGGAAGACATGTATCCGTTCGTTTACACAGCCCACTTCACCCTAGGTCACCTGGGTGCCTTTATATTTTAAATGCAGTTATGAAACTTCATTGGTGAGAGTTTAACAGATGCCAGAGGTCTTGGATTAATTTATCTTGTGATAGATAGGATTTGGATAAATTAATGTATTTCAGGTCAAGAACAGAGACAGATTTTTCCTATTTAGTATGAAACTGTTGTTGTTTTTGTTGTGTATCATCGAGGCACAACTGACCCGTCACTGACTCTTCAGCAGATTTTCAGAGATAGTAAATCACACTGGAAAAGATTGTCCATCCTTCTCCCATGGAGCAGGTGGTGGATTCGAACTGCACGCCTTTGTGATTGCAGTGCAGCTTCTTACCACTAAAAAATTAAGCATCTATTTGGGAATTTTAAATGTTATTTTTAAACACGTCTCTTGTACAACAGGTTTCTTTAGCTAGCCTCCTCTGGTAGGCAATTTGCATTTCAGGTGGTGACTCAGTTGCACTTCTGAATGGTCTTTTTTTAAGTAATTCTGTGATTATGGCATCACCGGATATGATAATTCTCAGACCCGTGAATATTGAGAAGACCGTGTAACTTTATAAGTCAGTCACCTGTAACTGAAGCTGTGATCAGGGGCTGTCAGGTGGACCACAGCTCATAGCGACCACAGCTCACAGGTCTGAACCTTGGTCTTTCCTGTACCATCTTCATCCTCTCTGTCTTGTTCAAGCCCACTGAGGCGGTCACGTGCCAACCATCTCCTTGAGGGTCTTCTTTTTTTCCCCTGACCCTCTTTCCCCAACATGATGTCTGTCTGTCTGTCTCTCTTTCTCTCTCTCTCAGGACTGAAATAAAGTCTAGACAGAGTTTATTAAACTCCAGCTACAGCTGCCGTAAAAAAGAGAAAATTTATTTTCTTGAGGTGTCCTTATATTTGTCACGTAATAGATTGCTTCTGGTTTGAGATATAAATGGCTTCTCACGCATTTCACATTTCTTAAAACACCGCTGCCAGCATCTGCTGCGTCTGGGGGTCTTGCTCGGAGAATTGTTCTCTTTCTCATTCATTCCCGTGCCTGTTGCTGTTAATACGCCCCGGTGTACGTTCCTTAATAAGGTTTAAACTTCTGATATATTTGAATTGAAAGATGTAGCAGAAAATATTAAGTTCAACGATGAGAATGAAAATGAAATACTTTTTTTTTTAACAAAAGTAAAAGCAGTCTGTATGGTAGGTCTTGTCAGAGGTAGACGCGAAACATACAGTAACATTTCCATGTTCTATTAAGCGGCTTTAACGCCCATAAAAGATGTCACAGCTGTGGGGACTGACTCCGTTTATGGGGTGAGTACCAGCTGAGCTCCCCCTGAGTGTATGTCAGAGTTGCCTGGGAGGGACCTGTCCTGTTTGGACCTGTGGGGGGTGGGGAGGGCTTTTGTACTGCAATGAGGTGCCGGTGGAGGTGTGGACATGTGAACAGTGTCCCTGTGAAGGCATTCCCCGTTGGGAGTTGACCTGACACCTCTCTGAGCACCCTGATTCTCCCAATCTTCTAAAGCGCATTCAAGTTCATTTCACCGGCAACCCACTGTTGTTTGTTGCGTACCGTGGAGTTGGAACTGACCCATAGCTGACCCTCCCAGTGGCTTCTCAGTGGCCTTTCCTCACACAGGAGGAGACTGCCCATCCTTCTCCCCTGGAGAAGCTGGTGGATTCGAACCAAGAGCCTTTGGAATTGCAGTGCAGCCTCTTACCTTTAGGCCACCAGAGCTCCCCAGAAGGTTTCCAGTGAAGGTTTGTGTTAGGAACTTGCCTAGGTTCGGAGCAGGCCTGGGCCGTGTTCTGTTGTGCATAGGCCCTCTGACAGGGAAAGCTGACTCATCGACACCAAACACCACCACTTCTGATCTTCTGTGCAGGGGCTTTTCAGCTGTGTTCTCTGGCTGTGCTTGGACTAATTATACAAAGAAAAGAATTTATGGTGGCATCAACCTGGTTATATTATTCATGCGCCTCTGAGCTGTGGTGCTGGAGAAGAGTGTTGAATATACCATGGACTGCTAAGAGAACAAACAGGTTTGTCCTGGAGAGGGTGAAACCAGGCTGCTCCTTGGAGTCAAGGATTCCAAAGCTCCATATGACCTACTTCAAACACAATGCAAGGAGGGACCAGTCCTGGGAGAGGGACGTCATGCTTGAGAGGGTGGACGGACAGCGCAGGAGAGGAAGACCCTTGATGAGATGGATTGATTCAGTGACTGGGGTAATGGGGTAGGTGTGTCAGAGAGAGTAAGATTGGCTCAGGATAGAGCAAGGTCCAGAACAGGCCATGGCACATAACAACAACAACCAACATAGCAACAAAGCATTATTTCAAATCCTAATTTGATTGTGTTTAATACAGGGTCCTTTTCAAAATAAATTGGTTCAATTTTTACTTTTGTTGTTGTTAATTGCTGTCGAGTTGTAGGCGACTCATAGTGGCCCTATGAACGAAAGACCTGAACACTTGTATAACTTTCATAGAGTTTCCGGAGGCAGGCCATTTCAGAAGGGGATGCCACTCCTGCTTCCAAGTCTGTTTGAATCGGGGAGCTCCACCAAACACTGTCCACCATGAATAGGCCATTATCACATTTGACACATCAGTATCACAGTGTTTAGCATCACAGCAACCACGAGTTACCTCTGTAGAGCAAATGGATTTTTCCTTTTAAAGATACCTGTTTCGTTGTTAGGGGCACTACTTAGAGCATTAGGGAACTCTGGTGGCTTACTGGTAAAGCGGTCCAATACTAACCCAAAGGCAGAGAGTTCGAATCCACCAGCAGCTCCGCTGGAGAAAGATGGGCTCTCTCCTCTCCTGTGAGTTACTGCTTCGGGAAAACCCACTGGAGGGTGAGCTATAAGTCAGTCCCAGCTCCACAGGTCGGTATATAACAAAACAGGCATTTTGACATTAACGGCACTTCTGAAAAATCGGTAGCTTTGTTTTTTTTGTCACCACTGGACCAGTTGGCAGCATCAGGATGGATGGCGAAGAGATTGAGATTTGTACACAGCTTTAGTTTGCTTGGCTCCATAGTCAACAGTCTTGGCACCAGCAGCCAGGAAATTAAAAGGCGCATTGCCATGGGAAAGTCTGCTGTTAGGGACCTCTCCAAAGTGCTGAAGAGCAATGGTGTCTCTTTGGAGACTAAGGTGCGTCTAATACAGGCCATGGTCTTCGCAATCACCTGTTATGCATCAGAGAGTTGGACAGTGACCAAGGAGGATAGAAGGAGAATTTATGCCTTTGAGCTGTGGTGCTGGAGAAGAGTATTGAGAATACCATGGACTGCTAGGAAAACAAACAGATTTGTCCTGGAAAGGTTTAAACCGGATGACTCCTTGGATGCAATGATTCTGAGGCTCCGTCTAACATACTTTGGACATGTTGTGAGGAGAGACCGGTCCTTGGAGAGGGACATCATTCTTGGGAGGGTGGAGGGACAGCGCAGGAGAGGAAGGCCCTCTATGAGGTGGATTGATTCAGTGACTGGGATAATTGGGATGGGAGTGTCAGAGACAGTGCGATTGGCACAGGACAGAGCGGAGTTTAGGGCTGTTGTACATAGGGTCACTATGAGTCGCAGGCAACTCGATGGCACATAACAACAACAACAACCACAAGAACATTAGTTTGAGAGAAGGTGGAAGAAACAGCAATGGCCCAGGATCAGTATTTGTGCTTGTACTTTTGCATTTTAAAAGAACCAGTGTCTGAGAAGGTGCTCACAGACACACGTCTGCCTAGACTCGAGGCAGCTGGCTTTGTCAGTTCAGTTCTGGATTTGCCAGAACATTCTAAGCTACTTTTTGTGTCACAGGGGATGTTTCCACAGCACTCAGACTCAGAAATTGATTTTGATAGAATGACAGCTGAGCCAGTTCACTCCCCCTGGCGGTCATTTCCTTGTGTCTGGTTGTTACAAGGAGTCCTGTGGCATCAGGCTGCCCCCCAGAAGGCTAGGGATTCAATTCACTAGGTGCCCAGAGGGCGAAAGAGGCCAGTTTCCTCTATTAAGATTGTAGTTGTTGTTGTTGTTGTTGTGTCCCATAGAGTCAGAAGTCACCCCTAGCTGACCCTCTGGTGGGTTTTCAGAGGCAGTTAATCACACAGGAGGAGACTGCCCATCCTTCTCCCACGGAGCAGCTGGTGGCCTCGAACTGTGTGCCTTAGGGATTGCAGCACAGCTTCTGGCCTCTCGGCCGCCTGCTTGTGGCCATGTGGGAACTGTCTGGACAGTGAGGTGCTCCTTAGAGGCAAGGACTGTGCACCATCATCTCACACACTTTGGACATGTTGTCTGGAGGGACCAGTCCTCGGAGAAGGACGTCAAGCTGGGAATGTGATAGAGTGTCCACAAGATAGCTAGTCACAGACACTGTAACCGTGGCCTTGAGCTTGCCTGAGATGGTGAGGACGGCACAGGACAGGACACGATTCACGTCTGTTATTCGTAGGATTGCCGAGTCCTCGCTGACCAGACAGCAGCTAACAACTTCAACAAGGTATTGAGGAAATTGACTTGGAAACCAGCTGCCTCTGGAGCCTGAAGTCAGAGCAGAGGGGATCTGAAAGCTTGAAGGCCATTTCATCCCGTCTGTGGGGTGGGCTTGGGGAGGAAGAGGTCGGAGTTTTCCTGAAGCCCCTGGTGTCTCGGTCAGTCTGGTGACACGCACATGCTTGGCTTACAGCAGGGTCAGGGCTCACCCTGTCCGGTGGCCTCGTTTTTGTTTAGAATCCGTGCAGACCTTTGAGTCCTTCACAAAGGTTACTTCAGACAATCGACTGCTTTATAGGATTTTAACCCAGGCCGATTTCTGAAGATTTGCTGATGGATGTGAAAGTGCCTCATTTCTCTGCTCCTAGACTGCTTACTTGAACTTGTATGATATAACACTTAATGGGTTGGCTCGCTTGACCGTGTTTCCCATTGTCACGGGCCTGGCACAGTGGTGGGTAGGCCCACGGACCTTCTTTTTTATAAGAAGCCAATGCATTGAAGCAGATGAGGGTGAGAACTGTTTAAAAGGGATATATGATTAGGTATTATTGTCATGACGGGAGTCCAGAATGAAGACTGCATAGTGGAGTGGACTTGGGGGAGGGATTGTATAACAACGGAAGAATTTTTCTTTTACTTCTCAAAGAGAAGAGTGAACTGGAGGGGAGGGATGGGCAGGGAGAAAAGTGCATCAATGAATGACTGGAAACCCTAAGTCTCTGTAAACTGGCATTAAAATTAATAATAAAAAAAGAAGCCAAAGCATTGTCCGTGTGTGGCAGCTGACGTGCAGCTGACCCCCCAGCGGGTTTTCAGAGGAGATGGCCCTCCTTTACCCTGCAGGACGGCTGGAGGAGATTCCAACTGTCCACCTTTGGGTTGGCAGCGCACCTCCTTACCCTCAAGTCCACTACAGTCTTTGAAGAGCAGCCGTATTGATATATTAGTCCATACACTGTACGATTCACCCTTTTGAGATGTGCCATTTTTAGAGTATTTACCGAGTTAGGCAACATCAGTGATGCGTAATTTTAGAATACTTACGTTTGTAACCATTAGCAGTGGCTTCTTACACACCCCCACCTGCTACCGCTAACCTGCTGTCTGGATTTGTCCTTTACGCATGCAGGACATTTCATTTGAATGCAGTCGTGAGATGCACTGTGACTGGCTTGTTTATGATCGTGATAACAGGCATCATTGCATCATTCCTTTTGACAGTTGAGTCATCATCCGTCACGTGGGTCTAACTCTGTTTATGCACTCATCAGTTGGTGAGCATTTGAGCGCTTTCTGCTTTTTGGCTCTTACAAACAATGTTTCTGTGAACATCATGTTTACAAGCCTTGTGAGTTTTCATTTTGTTCGTCAATACATTTTGAGAGGATACAGAGAAGTAGTAGGAAACCCTCAAGCCATAAATGGAAAACAACTTACAGAAGCTCAGATGGCCTAGTGAGTAAAGGGATTGTTACCAAATCCAAAGATAGATGGTTCAAATCCATCAGCTGCTCCGGGGGAGAAAGGCCGTCTCCTCCCATGCGATTTACTGCTTCTGAATCTCCGCTGGAGGGTCAACGGTCAGTCGTTTCCAGCTGGGCAGCGCCTGACAACAAAGTGATTTCTAAATGGCCACTTTAACCCTTTTACACTGTGATTGACCGGTTTCAATGAGCCTCACCTGTAGAGCTTCCCCACCTCCCACCTTTACCCCCAGTTGAATAACTGCTTTTTCCTTCTCTAACCCAGGATCTAACATGTCCACTGAGGCACAAAGGGTCGATGACAGTCCCAGCACAAGTGGGGGGAGTTCGGATGGAGACCAGCGGGAGAGCGTTCAGCCGGAACCAGAACGAGAGCAAGTTCAGCCCAAGAAGAAGGAGGGGAAGATATCCAGCAAAACGGCCGCGAAACTCTCCACGAGCGCCAAAAGGTACCGCGTGCCCTCTCTGCGTCTAGATCAGCCTGCCAACTGCGCTTCTGCTCTCCTCTGCTCTTTCAGTTGTTTTTTCTGTGATAGAGACCTTGACACTCGTGGTGTTCGCTCCCTCCTCAACCCCTTCAATATTGTTTCTTTTCATGTTGTCGGTCATATGAACCTTGATAACTTTCTGGATTGTGTTCCTGTGACGCGTCTACCTAGACCAGTAAACCTATATCTAAATGGTACCTAACAGCAACAACAACAACTTTTTCATTGAGCTCTTTGTCATTTTTGTTTTGAATGATAGGAGTTTTTGTTTGTTTATTTTAAAGGATATCTTCTGGCTAGTAAGCCTTTATAGATATCTAGTACCTGAGCATTTGCTCTCATTCTGTAGGTCGTTTCTTCACTTTCTTGAGGAAGTCCTTTGCTGTACAAAATCCCGTCTTGACGAAGTCTGGTTTTCTTGTGGTTTCGCATGCTTTTGGTGACATACCTAATAATTCAGTGTCGAAAGTTCGGTTGCTTTAGTTCTGCAGTCATGTCTCTGTCCACCTGTGAAGTCCCACAAGTGAATGGCATTAAAGAACCGACAGTCGCTTTTCAGTTCGAGAGCCCAGAAGTCCACATCCTGGAGGTGGCCCTAGGCAGAGCTGTCTCTTTCACATTGGAGTTACCGGACTTGAAGTTTCATGTACCTGTCTTCATCAGATACCGTTTGTCTTCTCCCTCTAGGAGTTTCCTGCTGTGTTTTTTCTGCCTTTTTTTTATTACACCTGAGACGTGATTAGGGTCAGGGCACATTACTCTCTGATAGGACTCCATTACCATCATCGAGAATACCTGTTTCTATGTTACTGTTTTTTTTATATGATGTCCAGTCGAAACCAACACAGAGCTGACTCTCCTGCAGCTTTTCAGAGACAGTAAATTGCAGGGGAGGAAGGAGACTGCCCATCTTTCTCCTGCAGGACAGCTGACGGGTTCGAACCCCCAGCTTTTGGGTTGGCAGCCCATTTCCTTACCTGCTAGCCCACCAGCGCATCCTATAGGTTGGGCTCTTGTGTGCTGTCAAGATGGGACTTGACCGCTAGCTGACCCTCCAGTGAGTTTTCAGAGGCGGTAAATTGCATGAGAGGAGAATATTCAT
>NW_006399777.1:9324376-9362294 GCF_000299155.1 Elephantulus edwardii
CCGGCAGAGCATCTGGTGGGTTCGAACCATGCGCCTCTGGGATTGTAGTTGCAGTTCCTTGCCACTCGGCCACCAGAGCTCCCCAGAATATTCATCCTTTGCTGTGGGATAGATGGCGGATTTGAACTGCATGCTTTGGGGATTGCAGTGCAGCTTCTTGCCACTAGGCCACCAGAGCCCATACTGGTGGAGACATACTTTAACCCTTACCAAACCATGTGCTTTCTTTTAGGAGTTTTATAGTTTCAGTTCTTATATTTTGTCTTGGATTCATTTTTAGTTGGGTTTGAGGTGTGTGGTGGGGCCTGAGTTTCATTTTGTATGTGGAGATCCAGCACTGTTTACTGATGGGCCTCTTTATTTGCTACTGAATTGATAACACAGCTTGTCAAAAATCAATAGGCCATAGATATGTGGCTTTATTTTCTAAAGTTCTTATTTTCTTCCAATGGTTTATAATTCCCTTGGTATGATCCTTAAGCATTGGGCGGCTAGCCAAGTTGTTGGCAGTGCAGACCGGGCCATCCGCACCGCAGGAAGGAGATTTGGCAGTCTGTTCACATGGATTCACTTCCTGGCTCATGGTTGTTGAATCAGATGGATGCCCCGCTGACCTCCAGTGGGCTTTCGGAGGCTGTAAACTTCATAGGAGGAAAAGGTCCGTCTTTTTCCTATGCAGCAGCTGCTGGGTTTGAACCACAACCCTTTGGGTTGGCAGCACAACTTCTTACCCACTAGGCCACCAGAGAATTCCAGCCAATAACCCTGTGAGAGAGTTCTGTTCCGTCATATGAGTTCACTGTGAGTTGAAATTGTTCTTTCTTGAAGATTGTTTTGGTTATTTGGGGCCCTTGCATGCCGTATAAACCTGACGTGCTCTATTTCTGCTGAGAATGCTGTTGGGATTTTACTGGGAGTCCCTTGACTCTGTCCACCGCTCTGCGGACTCTTGCCCTCTCCTCAGCGCTGTGAATTCCAGGTGACGAATGCTGGATTTCTTGGTGTGGTTTTCCCCTCCTTTCACGTCTCTCAGCACTTGCCCCGTGATTGGTGTGCCATCCGTGTGCCCTCCCTAGTTTAACTTACTCCTGCGTGTTTTATCCTGTTGTCCTTGGGATTGTTTTCCCGACTGTGTTCGGCTTGTTTGCGGATGGTGTCTGGAATGACATCATCTTGTACCCCGCCACTTCCCTGAAATCCTTGATCCAGTTGAGCATTTCCATGAGGGATTCTCTGGCGTTTTCTGCTTACTGGTTTATGTTGTCCGTAAATGGGTGAGTTTTATTTCTTTATTTCCAGTTTGGAGGCCTTTTGAGTCTTTTTCCTGCTCAACTGATGCAGTGAAAGATTTGTTGATTTTATTGGTTCCAAGAGCCAAGTTTTAGTGTTTTACGTTTCTATTTCTTACTTGGTTTATCTCTGCTGTCATCCTTTGAAAATTCTTTTCATCTCATGGCTTTGGCCTTAATTTTCTTTTTCAAATTCTGCAAGGTGTGACATCATGAATCTGTGATATCCCCCCCCCCCCCCATCTTAAGGTACTGCATTACTCCCCCCCGAGGCGCGGCCCCCCCCCCCCCCCCGGTCTTTGGGTGTAATTAACACCCATAAATTTACTCCGAGCCTATACCTTCATTGCTTCCCATAGGCTTTGGTGTTGTGTGATTTCATTTTTGTTCATATCTAGATATCTTTGCTACCTGTCCGTTTGTCATGCTTCTCCACCTGTCTGTCAGTGTGCCATGCTCTTGTGGCCTGCGTGTCCCAGGGGTGCTGGCAGCTTTGCCACCTGTATACGTCGTATACCAACAGGGTCGCCCATGGTGGACCGGCTGTAGTGGAACTGCCAGATGAAGGCAGATAGACGAGGTGGGGAACAGGACCAGCCATCTACTTCTGAAATAATGAACCCCAGAACGAGGTGGACTGACGCAGTGTCTGTTAACGTTGGGCTCACATGTGTTAGGGATGGTGAGGACGACACAGGAAAGGACAGAGATCAGATCTGCTGGTCATGGGGTCACTGTGAGTCACGGTTGACTCACCCAACAATAGAACAACTGACAGAGTCTTTCGAGAGTTGTGCTGCTCATTCAAAGGTATATTTAGGACCTTGCTTGCTGCATAAAGTCAAGGATTGCAACCTTCAATACAGATTGAAGCTCAACATCAAGAAAAAGATTCTCACCACTGGGCCAATTGGCAGCATCAGTACAGATGGTGAAGAAATTGAGATTGTTAACAGTTGTAGTTTACTTGGCTCCACAGTCAGCACTCTTAGTACCAGCAGCCAGGAAATGAAGAGATGAATTGCATTGGGAAAGTCAGCTGTGAGGGACCTCTCCAGAGTACTGAAGAGCAATGGCATCAGGCTGGAGACTAATGTGCGCCTGATCCGGGCTATAGTCTTCTATATAAACTTTCTAAATAAACTTACTAGCAGTTAATCAATTCTGACTCAGAGAGACCCTCCATTGATGGCTGAGGCTGTAAGTTGTAACAAGAGGAGACTGCCCAGCTCTACAGCGTGTCGGCAGCCTGGGATGATTGAGCCTGGCCTCTCTGTTAACTTCTCAGAGGGTCAGTTTCCATCAGGACCATCCTCAATCCAAAACCAGTTCCTGTGAGATCGGGCCTGTCCCACAAGCTCCCACACCGACCGCTACTAATTCCAACACCAAGTCTACTAGGTCTGAAATTGTTGCAATAGCTACACAGTCCTCCCAGAACTGTAATCATAGTTACAGAGTTAGTCGGGAAAATTAACAGGTTACAGTTCAGGATGGCAAGTGGGATGTGTCCTATCAGGTTGGAGCCAACCTACAGTTGACCCTCCTGTGGGTTTTCAGAGGCAGTAAATAGTGTGAGGAGATTGCCCATCTTTCTCTGATGGAGCAGCTGGTGGATTTGACCCATGTTCCTTCGGATTAGCAACACAGTTACTTGCCACTAGGCCACCAGAGCTCCACTGACAGCAGGAAACAATTCCCAACTCCTCAGTCATGACAGTTTCTCAAGAATGCTTGCAGGCTCTTTGACCTTCGGCCTCATGCCTCAGGTCAGTGTTACGAAGCGCTCTTGGTCTTGGCGGTTACGACACCTTCCCTCAATCTTCCAACAAACTTGGATGAAGGTCTTGTCTCTGGCTGCGTGGGCCAGTCAGCTCCGTCCCATGTAGGTCACTGCTTCTCTGCAGAGGCTGCTGCTCTGCGTAAGTCCTGGTCTGACCGGTGCAGGAATCTCTGATGGCAAAGGACGTGTGCTGCACTGTGTGCTGCCTGCTGAGAGCGAGATTCATACCTGCACTGCTAATTTACACTTGTTGGGATGGGAAATATGGATCAACCCTGTAGAATATCATCCACAAATCTCTGAAAGTTCCCACCCACTCAGTGGGTCACCTTCAATGACTGTTGTTGTTATTGTTATGTGCTATCGAATTGCTTGCGACTCGTAGCGACCCTGTGGACAACAGCCCTAAACTGTGCTCTGTCCTGTGCCAGTCGCACCGTCTCCAACACACCCATCCTGATTACCCCAGTCACTGAATCAATCCACCTCCTAGAGGGTCTTCCCCTCCTGCGCTGTCCCTCCACCCTCCCAAGCATGACGTCCCTCTCATTTTGAAGAGTAAACCATACCACACCATCTTTCTTTGGCAGAGCCACGGGTGGATTAGAATTACCAGGGATGCTCAGCCTTTGGGGTGACAGTCCCCCCAGAGCCGCAACGGGGCTTGGTGAACACGGGGAATAGTGAGAATGATGAACAAGAAGAAGAGGTCTTGTCCTGTTTTGTATAAGGTGGCAGTGAATTGGAGTTGACTCCTTGACACCTAACAACAACAAGGCAGTCTTTAATTTAAAAGCCCTGCTGGCACATTGGGCTTTTTTGCCAAAAGATCATTGGTTCAAATCCACAAGCTGCCCCTGGGTTAACGATGTGGTCATCTGCTTCTGTGTAAATCTGCAGTTCTTGAAACCACACACAGCAGTGGTGCATCGTCCTGTAGGTCAGAGTCCGAATCAAGGTGGTGGCAGGAGGCTTCAGGAGGCTCCGATTTCACCTTGGACCTGTTGTTGTTGAAGCGTGGGTTAACTCTCCGTATTAGTTTCCATACATTTCCATGTCTCATGGCATTCCTGATCCTTGTTTTATTCCACTGTGTGGAATAAATAGAATAGAATGTGTTATGATTTCAGGGTTAAAATCTCTTGGAATCTGTTCTGTGACCTAACTGATGATCTATCTGTTCTGGACATTGTCCCGTCGGGAGTGGCTGCTCTTGTTAAAATGGTGTGCTGAGATGTTTGGGTTGATGGCTGTGGTTACTGTAGAACTGCCCGTTTCTCCCTTCCATTCCCTCAGTGTTTCCTTCTTATATTTTGGAGCTCTATGAAATTAAAATACGCATTGCCATGGGAAAGTCAGCTGTTAGGGACCTCTCCAAAGTACTGAAGAGCATTGGTGTCTCTCTGGAGACTAAGGTGCGTCTGATACAGGCTATGGTCTTCGCAATCACTTGTTATGCATCAGAGAGTTGGACAATGACCAGGGAGGATAGAAGGAGAATTGAGGCCTTTGAGCTGTGGTGCTGGAGAAGAGTATTGAGAATACCATGGATTGCTAGGAAAACAAACATATTTGTCCTGGAAAGGGTTAAACCGGGTGGCTCCTTGGAGGCAAGGATTCTGAGGCTCCGTCTAACATACTTTGGACATGTTGTGAGGAGAGACCGGTCCCTAGAGAGGGACATCATGCTTGGGAGGGTGGAGGGACAGCGCAGGAGAGGAAGGCCCTCTATGAGGTGGATTGATTCAGGGACTGGGGTAATAGGGATGGGAGTGTCAGAGACAGTGCGACTGGCACAGGACAGAGCAGAGTTTAGGGCTGTTGTACATAGGGTCGCTATGAGTCTCAAGTGACTTGATGGCACATAACAACAACAACATGATTAGGTTTGGAAGCAGGAGTGGCATCCACTTCTGTAATAGCTTGCCTCCGGAAACCCTATGAACCTGGAGTGAGGATGAAAGTCATGCACGCAAGTGTTGAGGACTTTCATTCATAGGGCCGCTATGAGTTGCCTATGACTTGATGGCACTGAACAACACAGAGAGAGACCAGTTGGCCTAGTGGACCGAAAGCGATGCTACCAAGCCAAAGGTGGGTGAACTCTAATCTGCGGCCCTTAGGCCTGTTTTTCATTGTTTTTGTTCAAACTTTCTTCTAAGTCGTATAGCCCTGGTGTGTCCACTTGCCGTACGGGGGAAACTTGTGGTCTCTGTGAAACTGAACACTGTGACACTGATGTGTCAAATGCGATAATGGTTACCCACAGTGGACAGTGTTTGGTGGAGCTCCCCGATTAAAACAAGCTGGGAAGAAGGAGTGGCATCCACTTCTGAAACAGCTTGCCATCGGAAACCCTATGAACCTGGAGAGAGGATGAAAGTCACGCATGCAAGTGTCAAGGACTTACGTTCATAGGGTTGCTGTGAGTTGCCTAGGACTCAATGGCACTTAACAACAACAACAACAAAACCATGATTAGATGCATGTTTATTTATAATGGTTATGTGTTCCTGCTGCATTGGCCCTCCTCCAGAAAACCACCTCCCTGCCTTTGGTGTGATTGCAGCTCGTAGGGGGCCTGCAAGACAGAGTAGAACAGCCTCTGGGGTTTACAAGGCTCTGAATGTTCAGCTTGTCCCATCTTTCATCATAAAACCGTGAAGCATCCTTTCTTAGCTTTCCTCCGCTGAGCAGCTGGTGGCTTGGCATAGCCAATCTTTTGGTTAACAGGCAAATTCTTTAACCACTGAGCCACCAGGACTCCTCTCAAATAATGTATCCTGTCTAATAGTAATACAGTCACCCTTGCTGTCTTTTGGTTGTGATTTGAACAGCTAAGTGTTTCTATTCTTTCACCTTCATTTACCTGCGTCTTTGGTCTAATGCGGATGTCTTGTAAACAGCATCTAATTGGATCATATTTATTTTATCCATTTTCTGCCTAATAAAAGTTTAGAATCTGAAACCAGATACCATTCCCACAACAATATTTTATTGTACCCGTTAAAGTCTACAATTATGTTTTTCAAGTCCATTTGGTATGAATTTTATGAAAATGTAATCTCTGAGGACTTAATGTTATTGTTAAACTTGGAAAACCGATAACACTGTCGTTAAATACAGTTCACAGTAACTTGGGGAAAGGTGATTTTCTCCCTTATACTTAATTACACGAGTGTGCTATAATTATAGAGTTAAGAATATGGCAGAGTAACATGTTTTGAGGATTTCAGTTTTCAGTTATTACTGAAAAGCAGCGTGATAGATAAAAACATTTAAACAGGTGTCTTAAAACAATGAGCCTGTCTTTTTGAGAGTTGAGAGGAATGGAGATTATTGCTACAACTTTGCTGCCTTTTTGCTCTTTGGCAAGAATTTATATTTTTTTTTAAAAATTGGCATGCACTTAACAGTCTGTTCCCTTGATAAGCCTGAATCTGTTTATATTTGTAAGTGTGTAGTTGGAAGATAGTTCTTGACGTTAGCTTGTGTCCACAGTGACACATTTTAATGATTTTGGTTAAATCGACTAGTCAGTTCTGTAAAACATCTATTTTGAGATCTTCACTAAACTGGGTCGTTGGCACTTTCATGTGCTTCTTTGACACATATGAATTTTAAATTAGGTTTATTCCAAATTAACTTTGCTCCGTGGAGCAGACAGTGTGATTTTATTTGATGCTCAGTGTAATCCTGTTTTAGGAATGGCATTTGGTTCTAGACTCTGAATTTTTTTTTTAGGTAGGAAAATGGATTCTAGTATATTCTAGTGAACTCCCCCCACCCCGCTAGTTTATTTATAAAATTTGAATACAAATTCGAGCCTTTTTTTCAACTTCCCTCACAGCCCAATGATTTAATCCCCTCTCCCCCCTGCACATCCACATCCCTCTGCTTCCAGCCTCTCCCACCCCTCCTGGATCCTTATACTCATTCTACAGTAACGGTCTTATGCAATATTTATCCTTGTGGGACTGAGTTATTTCCCTCAGCGTAATGCTCTCCAGTCCCTCCCAAGTTACATAATAATTTACAGAGTTATTGCTCCTGCATGCTGCATAGTATTCCATTGTGTGAATGTACCATGATTTCTCAATCCATTCATTTGTGGTTGGACATTTGGGCTGTTTCCGTGTTGCTTCCATGGTGACTTATGCTGCTATGAACATTGGTGTACAAATCTCCGTTTGTGCCTCAGTTCTCATATTCTCAGGGTATATTCCAAGTAGTGGAATAGCTGGGTCATATGGAATTTCTGTGTTCAGCTTTTTGAGGAAGCGCCAAAATGCCTTCCAGAATGGGTGCACCATTTTACAATCCCACCAACAATGTACAAGAGTTCCTTTCTCTCCACATCCTCTCCAGCATCTATTACTTGTTGCCCTCTTAAACTTTGCCACTGTTACTGGAGTGAGATGGTACCTCATTATGGTTTTGATTTGCATCTCTTTTATTGCCAGTGTTTTGGGGCATTTCTTCACGTGTCGGTCTGCCATTCGAATGTCTTCCTCTGTGAAAATTCTTTCCATGTCCTTCACTCATTTTGTAATTGAGATATCAGTCTTTTTCTTGTGGAGGCCCAGGAGTATTCTGAAAACTTTTGTTATAAGACTCTTGTCTGAGATGTTATTATCAAATGTTTGTTTTCTAGTGAACTCTTATTATATGGTGTAATATAAATTTAATGTTATTTATATATAATCTTTCATAATTGTAATTTCATAAGCTTGGAAGCAGGAGCGGCATCCACTTCCATAATAGCTTGCCTCTGGAAGCCCTATGAACCTTGAGAAAGGGTGAAAGTTATATAGGTGTCTAAGACTTTCGTTCATAGGGTCACTATGAGTCACCTATGACTTGAAGTCACTTAACAACAACAACAACAGCATAGAGATAGAGAGCAGTCGGGCTAGCGGAGAGAAAGTCATGCTCCCAAGCCAAAGGTGGGTGACTCTACTCCGCAGCCCTTGGGCCTGCCTTTAATGGTTTTCGGTGAAACATTCTTCTAGGTTGTATAGCCCTGGTCTGTCCACTTGCTGTACAGAGGTAACTCGTGGTTGCTGTGAAGCCGAACACTGTGACACTGATGAGTCAAATGCGAGAACACAAAACTTCTATCTTTTCTCTAAGTTCACAGAGTTCCTGGAGACAAGCTTTTTTGGAAGTGGATGCCACTTCTGTTGTGATGTTAAAACTTTTGAAAACAGCTTTTCTAGCCGCTGCCTTGGGCGTGATCTCTAGCTTCTTCAACTGTAGACATACAGTTCTACACTGATGAACATCTTCTATGTCATCAGCAGCTGTGGGACCAACAAGAGGAGGAGAGGTGGCCACATGTGGAGAGACTGATGAGGCATATAGCCTGACAGAGCTCTGGAGACAGAGCCAGAAGAGCTGGCTTGGGATTGCTAGGAGATGAATCTTGCTGGACAACGGAGGAAACCAGAGGCTTCTAGCATGTGTGTGCTGGATTAAACTGGAGGACTCACAACTATATGATATTCTTTGCCTTCCCTCTCACCTCACAACCTGTTTCCCTAGTAAACTCCGTGAATGTCAGAGCTGGTGATTAATGGAAGGGGGTGCAGCAGCAAGGGGGACTCTATTTTCCAAAGGATCAGTTTTATAGATTGGATACTATTCATGAGGACAGTCCTCCTTCGTGGAGATAGTGGATGTCATACCTGAGCTTCCCCATGTTACCCTTGTTCCTTTTATAGGTGTATGAGAATTAGTGTAGTTTTCTTACTGTTTCAATGGGTACTGATAACAGTAATACTTAGAGAGTTCTATGATATTGATTTAAATCTCTCTTAATGTTTTTCTCTGGACACACAGCCCGTACGGAGTTGCCCTGTCAACCCAAAGGTGATACTTCACCAGCCCTTCAAATCTAGCAGCTGCTCCGTGGGAGAAAGATGTGCATTCTCCTTTTGTGCAATTGAAGCTTCTGGAAACCAGCTGGAGAATCTGCTATGAGTCCATTCTGACTTTAAGGCAATGAATTGTGGTGTTTTTTTTTCTTAATGGTTTAAGATAATCATGTGAAAGGCAGTACACTGTAAGTGTGAATTACTGATACATTTTCATTTGTTTTCACACCCTCAGGACAGTGTCTGAAATAGCTACCTTTCTTATCCCACATGTCAAGGCTGAGAAACTTAATAGATAGCGTGATCACAACTTTTGAGATAGAATTGAATTGCTGTCATTGAAAACAGCAGGAAATCTTACAACCGTTTAAATAGCAATTCTTAGTATAATCTTTCCTAGTGAGAGAAATACAACTGTTCTTAGGTAACAGTGCCTCAAAATAGATTATAATACGTTGGATCATGACTCAGAATTGTTAAATTATCAGTAAATTGCCTTTTTTTTTAACTGAAAAGCAAAGATTTGGAATTACCGACAACTGGTGGGGTTCAAGTTCCACGATATAATCCTATAATGGAAAGTCATGCTTTATCAATTATTTTTAAGCCAAAAGGGCCAGTAAAGCACAAAGCAAGATGTTACTTAATGTTAAAAGAGCTTTCTTTGAAGGATTAAGCATGCCATTTTGACTTCCAGTTCTTTGTTTTTTTAAAAACAATTGAACAAGTTATTGCTGTTTCTGATAACAAATTAAAACAGTCTAGAAACCTTTCTTATGCCTTTGTTCATACAGATATTGCTTCCTTTTTGTACACTCCTGGTTCCCAGTTCCATTCTCTAGGAACAAACTCTTGTAGGTATTTCTGGTTTTAGTTCTGCTATTTCTCCTTGGCTTAGTGTTAAAGGAATGGTGCTGTCACCTAAAGGAATGTGGTTCAAACCCACCAGCTGCTCTGCAGGAGAAGTAGTTTTTGGCTGAATCATACCTCATTTGTGGAGTTGTTAACTTTGAGCAGTATTTTGAACTCCTTGTCATGAAATAGGAGAATTTAGCCCACTTACCCCCTCCTTTTCCATACTTTTTCAATCTCTATGTATGTTGAGCGTATTATCCAAGAAGCTGGACTCTGTGAAGAGGAGTGTGGCACTGGATTGGAGAGAGATTCATCAGTAACCTGCATTATGCAGATGACACAACCTTGCTTGCTGAGAGTGAGGAGGACTTGAAGCTCTTGTTGCAGAAAATCAGAAAATGCAGCCTTCGGTATGTATTGCATCTAAATGTCAAGAAACCAAAAATTCTCACCACTGGACCAATATGCAGCATCATGGTGGGTGGAGAGGAGAGTGAAATTGTTAACAGCTTCCTCTTGCTTGGATCCACAATTAACCAGAAGTCAGGAAATAAGGAGGCACATTGCACTGGGAAAAATCTGCAGTTAGAGACCTCTCCGAACTATTGAGAAATAGTGATGTCTGTGTGCGGATGAAGGTGCTTCTGACTCAGGCCATAGTCTTTCTGGTTACTTTGCTGTGCACCTGAGAGCTGGACAGTGACCAAGGATGACAGGAAAAGAACTGACGCCTTTGAGCTGTGTGTTGGAGAAGAGCCCTGAACATCCCATGGACGGCCAAGGGAATGAACCTCTGTGTCTTGGACAGGGTGCAGCCAGAGTGCTCTTTGGAGGCGGGAATGTTGAGGCTTCACATCACCTACTTTGGGCATTCTTGGAGAAGGACTTGGTGCTGGGAAAGGTGGAAAGTCGGTGATGGAAGGAAATCAGAGAGGAAGAACCTCACCCAGGTGGATTGACACGGTGACTGCTGTGGCGTTTCGGGAAGTGTAAGCATGACTCAGAACAGAGCAGGGCTCAGATCTTTTGTTCGTAGGGTCACTCTGAGTCATACTCGATTTGACAGCACCGACCAACAACAACCACCCCCTCTTTCTGGTTAACGGTCGCCCAGGCTGTGCATTTGATTCAGGTTCTTGAAGACCCGCCGTCACCCTCCTGAGGGACTGCCCAACCTGTGAAGCAGCTGGACAGTTGCAGCTGTGACCTTTCAGTTAGCAGCTGGACCTGACACTGATGATCCCAAAAATCATCGGTGGTGTTTGTACTCTAAATGTGCTGTTTAAACTTCTGCTGCTGTTCCGTCAAATTCAACCAAATGTCTTGATTTCTTGCTTTTTGTTAAGGGAAGGTATTAACACCTTTCTCTTCCTACATCGCCTCACATCTGCCCCCTCTCTCCTTTCTAGTGGTTTTGTTAAGTCACAATTACTTTGACATTTAATGAGTTAATAACATTTACATCTGAAGTACAACTCTAACCCATTTTCTGTGCCTTTTTCTAGAAATAAAAGGCCAATAAGCTGCCTGTACAATTACATAACTGTAAATATTCAATGCCAGGCCAGGAAGCATGTTGAGATTAGATTCACTGTTTACAGATCTAACACTGTGAACCCTGGGTTACCCAGGACAATGAATGGCATTTATGCCAAATGGATCAGCTCTTCTTTTCAACTCTTTTTCTTGCTTAAGTATTTCTTACTTGGTCGAAATGATCTCATGTTTCAATGTGCTTCAGAGAGAACTCGGTTGGCCTAGTGGATAGAAAGTGATGCTACCAAGCCAAAGGTGAGTGATTATAATCTGCAGCCCTCAGGCCTGGTTTTAATTGTTTTTGGTCAAACATTCTTCTAAGTGGTACAGCACTGGTCTGTCCACTTGCTGTACAGAGGTAACTCATGGTCACTGTGAAGCTGAACACTGTGACACTGATGTGTCAAATGCGAGAATGGTTACCCATGGTGGACAGTGTTTGGTGGAGCTCCCCGATTAAAATGAGCTTGGAAGCAGGAGTGGCATCCACTTCTGAAATAGCCTGCCTCCAGAAGCTCTATGAACTTGGAGAAACGATGGAAGGTATCCAAGTGTTCAGATCTTTAGTTCATAGAGTCGCTATGAGTCTGAAAATGTAGTGAGATGTTTTTAAAATATTGCTCAAACTTGTTTGAACATTGAGTTCTTTTTGAAATTTTTCTTTTCTAAAAAATAGTTTTAGTCAGCTATCATTCATGCTTGTATCACGATAATTACCAGATGCACACATTCAGCTGTTGATAGGTAGCATTTTAAAACCAAGGCAAAGGAGAAGAAATGGGCTTGAGAATGATTTTTGGTGGTTGTTGCTGGCTTAATGAAGCCTGTGTTTAATGAGACGTGAATGATAGATGTCTTGCTACATGTTGTTGTTTTAAAATACTGCATAGCAACACTGAGAAAGCAGGTCTGACAAGGGGGGTTGGGAGGAGACTAGGATACGAGTGGATAGATAATGACCATTGCATTGGAACAGATGAAAGAAAGAACTGTCTAAAATGAATACATGATTAGGCATTATATGTATAATAGCACAGAATAAGAGATACATCATCACAGAGAAGACTAGGGGGGAGGTAATTATACAACAGTGAGTGAAGATGTAAAAAAAAAGAACTGGGGGAAAGGAAAAGGGAGAGCAAGGGGGTGAAATGTACAATAATGAATGAATGAAAATCTCACTTTTCTGTAAATGTTCGTTAAACTCAAAAGGAAAAAAATGAAAAAAGAAACAAGTTTATTAGCTTGGTTATCCTTTGTGTATATACATATGGCTTTTTTTTAGGTGCCCTTTAAGAATCAAAGTAGAAAATAACACAAGAGGGCAGAATTACTTGAAAGAAGATTGCTTTACACAAAGAACTTTTTGCTTTCTTTAAACAAAGCTTTCTTTGCTTTTTCTCTTTATAAATCCCACGCTTTGACGCTTAGGTAATTAAAATGGGGAGCTCATCGTGGTCAGTGAGAACTGACTCCTGGCTGACCCTCCCACGGGCTGAGTGTCCAGCGCTGTAAATCACTCAGGAGGAGATGCTCATCTTTCCTCGTTTGGTTCTCTGGTGACTTTGAATGCGTGTGGCCCACGTCCCTGCTCAATCATTGCTATTGTTACTTTATACTGTGGAATCTGAACCGACTCGGAGCTGACCCTCCTTTGGGCTTTCAGAGACAGTGACACACTTGGGAGGACATTGATCACATCCTTCTCCCACAGAGAAGCTGGTGGATTCAAACTCTGTACCACTAAGCCTTATGTTAGTAGGATAGCCCCATTAATAGGGAACATCGTGTCAGGCTTAAAGTCACAGTGTGCTCCAACCTTGAGGCTTTCTGGGAGGAATAAGGTTAACCTTTAAAAAAAATAAACCCACAAACAAACAACTTTAAGAAGCGTCTCCAGGGTAGGATTGAGATAACTGGTGGTCATCTCCAGCTATTGAAACAGTCAGGAGACTTGGATTCCGCTTCCTGTGGTCAGCCTTCTGTCCTGAATGGGATGTTTGAGGGTAGATCTGAAAGTAGACTCAGCCTCCGATGGGGTGGTGCAGGCTCTCAGTGCACACGACAGGTTGTGGTGAGTGGCATCCGTGGTCGTGAAGCGATAATCTAGTCTGCGTACATCTCCACAGGCTGCATGCAGTGATGGTGTCCAGGCTTGTCCCACGCGGTAGGTGGTGATGGTTCATTGTAGAGTCAGAGCCACCCATCGCTGGTGATTTTCAGAGGCAGTTCATTCCAAGGGTGGAAATTGCCCATCCTCCCGCAGAGCAGCTGGTGGCCTCAAACCGAGTGCCTCTGGGATTGCAGGGCAGCTTCTTGCCACTGGGCCACCAGAGCTTCCTTCCTTTGTCGGTACATCCTCGGAATTGCAGAAGAAACCATGGTTTTCGTCTTATCCTCTCTCAGGCATTATCTAGTCATGCTGTTGGGTGCTGTCTAGTCTCCCCGTGGGTGCCGTCCGGTCTCCCTGTTGGGTACCATTCCATTTTCCTCTTGGATGCCATTCCGTCTCCCTGTTGGGTACCATTCTGTTTTCCTGTTGGATGCCATTCCGTCTCCCTGTTGGGTACCATTCCGTTTTCCTCTTGGATGCCATTCCGTCTCCCTGTTGGGTACCATTCCGTCTCCCCGTTGGGTGCCGTCTGGTCTCACGGGTGGGTGCCGTCAGGTCTCCCTGTTGGATGCCATTCCGTCTTTCTGTTGGGTGCCGTCCGGTCTCCCTGTTGGGTACCATTCCGTCTCCCTGTTGGGTGCCGTCTGGTCTCTCTGGTGGGTGCCGTCTGGTACCGTCCAACCTCCTGGGTGGGTGCCCATCCGGTCTCACTGTTGGGTGCCGTCCGGTCTCTCTGGTGGGTGCCGTCCGGTGGACTGTAACCACCCCGTGTACAGCAGAGCTGGACCCTCTCCTCTGCCATCCTCAGGGTCTCTCACTTGCTCAGCCCACTTTTTCAGTCATTTCAGTCCATTTTCTCGAGGCTCTTCCTCTCCTCCTTGACCCTCCACCTTTGCTGTGAGATCTTGTCCCAGGGCTTGCCCCCCCCACCCCAACATGGTCCCAAAGTGCCTGAGAGGAAGTTTCACCACGTTTGCCTCTGGGACCCTCTGATTATACTTCCTCCAAGACAGACTTGTTTGTTCTGTTAGCGGTCCATGGGATACTCCGCATTCTTCTCCTACACCAGTCAAAACCATTCTTATTCATTGTCCTACTTTCAGATGCATAGGAAGCAACTGAAACCCAGTGGCTTGGATTAGGCACTCTTGAGGATTTAAGATGACATGCTTACTTCCCAGCACTTGGGAAAAGTCCTTGACAGCAGGTTTTCCCAGTATACTGGGTCACTGCTGTTGATTGTGGAGCTGAGTAAAATGAAATGTATAATCTTAGTATTGCAAATTGAAGACTTAAAAGAGCATATTAGTGGTCAAGTACAATAATTCAGTGCAATAGATTAATATTCACAGTGTGATGAGGCACTCATTTTAATATTGCTTTTCTTTGTTTTAAAGAATTCAAAAGGAACTTGCAGAAATCACGTTGGACCCTCCTCCCAACTGCAGGTAAGTACTTGTGGATTTTTATTTACTTGTATTGGTTGCAGAAGGTACGTTTGAAGTGTTGACTTGATGTGTTAACAGCTGTTGGCAACTGTTGTTGTTACAGTCTGATTAATTAGTGGAAACATCATTGTGGTCTGGACTTAAATGCTTGTGGAAGACAGTGGTTTTCGTTATCTGTGCAAAGATGAAACATTCAGCAAATATGTTCATAGTAATCGAGAGGAATTACCAAAAATAGGAGCGTACAATAACAGTTAACATTCTAGGCTAACAAATGCAGTTACCTTTAAGTGTTATCGATACCAGGAACTTGAGAGGATTTCCTCCTTAATGAGAGAATAATCGTTTGTAAAATTGTTGGTTTGTTTTGGTTTTTTATTCTGTGATTATTCAGTTGTTACCTTGTTGGAACTTGATATTTGAAAGTACAGGAATATGAAACAATTTCTCCAAGGCTTTTGTGATATCTTATCAGCTGTGACTGGAATGTGTTGTCTAAGATACTGGTGTTGGATTTGAAGCACCTTCTGTCTTTGACCTCATGTCCTTGGTTTCTGGACAGGATTTTCAAGTGCCTGGAAACATGGCCTGACAGATGGGTGATTTCAGGCAGGGGTGCAGACGCTGGCTTGGTTCCCCTGAGGTGATCTTTGTTTTAAAATGTTTGTTTCCGTTTGGCTTTGAGGTCTTGTGTTTGAACTGGGCCATGGTGGAATTTTTATAGTTCACATTGAAATTCTCGTATTAGAATTGCAGATAGGAGAGCTGATGAAATGACGGTTCTTTCTAGTGTTGAATGAGGTAGTATTTTAGTGTGGTTTCAGGTTTTATCATAATGTATGTGAAAGCGAAGGTAGCCACTGTCAGGATGAATAAAAGTGAAAGTCGTTCAGAACAGCTGTCCTGACACAGTGATACCTGTGGGGACAGGAAGTTGATGGGATTGCATGTTTTTCCGTGTCTCACCTGCTCTCTCTGCCTTTTGTAGGACATCGTCCTGGCATGTTGTATTGCCCTTGTTAATGGGAATCCATAGGTCTGCCTTGTTAAATGGTTGTTGAGACAACTCGCTGTGTCTATGTCTGTGTACCTGTAAGGTGGTTTTAATTTTTTTTTCCTAATTGAATTGAGTTTTAATTTTTTTATAGTTCCTTTCTCCCCCATTTTCTTTTCTTTTTTAAAAAAAATAATTGTGATGAACATTTACAGAGAATTTTTTTTTAAGAAATAGCTTTTTTGTTTGCCTCACCTTCCTGTTGTAGTTTTTTTTTTTTTTTAATTTAGGTTGTTTATTTTTCATTTCAATGAACATCTACAGAGATTTTGGGATTCCATTCATTCATTGTTGTACCCTTCTCCCCGCACAAACCCCTCCCCCCTCCCCCCCCATTTGCTCCTCTCCTTGAAACGCAAAAGAAAAACTGTTGTAGTTTTAAAGACCTGACGTGCAGACTCTGGTAGTATGTATGGGACAGGGACCAGGGGTGCGGTACAGGCAGGTGAGGCAAAGGAGATGACTTGGGGTGGCAAGTGAGGAAAGAGTGGCCAGGACTGGGTGCCCCTCTGCTCCCCCCTCGCTCAGCTGCCCCTGTCCTAGGTGACAGCAGCTTTTCCACGGCCCTCGCCATGCACCTGGATCGGATCTCAGACACGGTGTATGGTGGTTGTGTAGCAGTGCACCCCTGAGCCTGAGCTGTCCACGTCTGACGCGCTTCTGCCGTGAGCGGGTTCCTTGTCGGGTTTTACTGTGGTTGGCTGGTTGACAGCTGTTTTCCGTTGAGAAAACTCTGCAAAAGCGTGTCATGATTTTGATTACTATGATTACATGCTTCACGTGAGAGTCATGTCCAATATATATCACCTTGCCTTAATGATATTCATGGGCTAGTTCCCTCAGATAAACTAAGTGATCTTTCCACCTTGGTCTAACTGTTTAATGATAAGCCTCTTTGTCGTCTGAAGCCTCTGTGACCCCAGCGTTGTTCAGACGGCAGATTGCAGTGGGGGCATTGGTGGCCTGTTCTGAATATTTTTCTAAGTTATCTCCTATGTTGTTTTTGTGACTTTTCTTACAAACTACTGAATCGATAAATATGTAGACTTACAATTTATACACCGCTTAAATGTTGACAACAGACTACCAGCAAAATCAATTCTTTGAATGAGCTTGTGGTAATTGAAGGCCCATGTATGTTAGTAAACTTTCATTTTTGGTTTTGGTTTGTTTTCTTGTACAGTGTTTATTTTATACTGGTTTACTTACAAAGTTCATATACATGTTTTTCACCCCAGGTCTTTCCCCTTTCCTTTCCCCACCCCTCCCACCACCCATCAAGTTGTGTGACCTTTTTTTTTATTTTTAATTTTTTTATTATTTTTCATGTGTGTACTGTCAAATCGGATCTGACTGGTACAGGAAGAGATTGCCCCTCCTTCTCCAGCAGAGCATCTGGTGGATTTGAACAGTGTACCTCTGGGATTGCAGTGCGGCTTCCTGCCACTAGGTCACCAGAGCTCCCTAATTTTTTATTATTTTCTGTGTATACCATCACATCGAACTGACTGGTACAGGAGGAGATTGCTCCTCCTTCTCCAGCAGAGCATCTGGTGGATTTGAACCGCGCATCTCTGGGATTGCAGTGCAGCTTCCTGCCACCAGGCCACCAGAGCTCACGAGCAAATTGTGTGACCTTATGATTAAGCCCCCCCCTCACCTGTCTACTCCCTTGGTATTTACAGAATTTTCAGATTTACTGAAAAATCATGCAGAAAGTGCAGCCTTCCCACCCGGCCTCCATCCCTCTGTCTTCCTCCTGTTATTAATACCTGGCATTCCAGTGGTGCGTTTGCCACGACTGATAAACGTGCATGGACACTTTATTTAGTCCATAGTTTACGAAAGGGCGCACACGCTGTGTACATTGCACAGCTCTCTGGAACTCGACACTTGCCTCTGCCATGTGTCCATGGTTAGGATGAATTAACCCTGAGATAATAAAATTGACCCCACTTGGGGTAATTTGTGAGGAAGCCCACTTGGGAGGATTTGATAGCCAGCGTGTTTACCTAAGCAGCGAGGCCTGCAGCGCCTTGACTGCTGGATTGGCCACCCCCCCACTTCCACGGGCAGGACCTGCCCCAGGTGCCCGAGGAGGGGGCGGCTGGCTATTCCTCACCCTGTGGCCAGTGCTGCCCCCTGTTGACGTGCAGCTGCCCCGTGCACTTGCTAAGTGGGTTCCCGCGGCCTCTGGATGGAGTGCAGGCAGGCGTTTGGTTGTGGTTTATCGTAAACCAGACCATCTCTGTTTCAGGAAGAATGTGGTTAAAGGCTCAGAGCAGATTTTCAGCGGGGCTTATTTTTGGCACAAAGTTAACAGTGCTTTTGCGGCTGATTTTGCTTTTTTTCGTTTAAAGGCTCCGGGCTGCCTGTGTGTGTGGCCTGAGGATGGTAATGAGCTCTTTTATAGAAACACAGGGACGTTGTCTGCCTAATAAAGGGGTGTCAGCGTCCCAGCCCTAATAAACAAGGCAGATCTGATGTCAGAGGAAGTCACCCCTTGGTTTGCTGCCCTGCGCGTGGCTCCTCCAGCCCTGTGCCTCTCAGAACCCCGTCTCTGTTCCTAACCTGCAGTCGCAGATACAGACTACCTGGACAGGACACGCGCAGGCTGGCCTGTCAGGTCCGTCAGAGACAAGAACAATTGTGTTTATTGCTGGGGCGGGCAGTGGTCTTCACTCGGTATGCTTTGTGTGTACCTTCTGGAAATGTAACTGACTGGTCCAGTTCATTGGTTCTGTGTATCTTTCTGGCAGAGAGGGAACCTCTCTGATTTTGGTGTGTCACCTGTGGCCTGTCAGATTAGACAAGTCCTGGAATCCTGGTGACAGAGCTTACTAGCAGGTGCCCTTCAGAGCTGAACAAACCAATCTTTGAATATCTTGGACTCATGGACACTTTCCATAGCCCTCTGAGCTGTGGTGCTGGAGAAGAGTATTGAACACACCACGGACTGCCAAGAGAACAAACAGGTCTTCTCTGGAGAAGGTGAAACCAAGCTGCTCCCTGGAGGCAAGGATTTTGAAGCTCCGTCTCTCATACTTTGGGCATGTTGCCAAGAGTGACCAGTCCTTGGAGAAGGACATCGTGCTTGGAAGGATGGAGGGACAGCGCAGGAGAGGAAGGTTCTGGATGAGCTGGGTCGATACAGTGACTGAGGCAATGGTGTCAGGTGTGCCAGCGGTGGGCTCAGGACACGTAGGGCGCAGAGCTGTTGTTCATAGGCCATGATGAGTCGTAGCCGGCCTGGCAGCACCTAGCACCAACATGGAGTCTTCCTGGGGCCCCTCATTCACTGTGGGTGAGTTTGTCCGTGTCAAGGAGTTGGTGTGCCACTCAGTGCCACCCAGCTCTGTCCCCTCGTGGGGATCTTGGAGGACGGCTCAGGACTGCACACGGCGCTTCTGGGCTGCACGTCTCGGAGGCAAGACCGTGAAACATTACTTCCCATCTTTTGGGCAGGAGGGGCCGGTCCTTGGAAAAAGATATTGTACAGGGAAAGGTTAGAGGGTCAAAGATAGGGGGGAACCATCAAGATGGGTTGACACAAGGCCTGTGACGCGAGATCCTGATGGAGATGCAGGGTGGGCAAGGCCTGGTGAGATCTTGACAGAGGTGCAGACTGAGTAAGGCCTGGCGAAATGCTGATGGTGGCACATGGGGGCAAGGCCTGGCTGAGATCCTGAAGGTAGTGTGGTGGGGGGAGGCAAGGCCTGGCTGAGATCCTGAAGGTGGTGGGGGCCCAGGTGAGGTCCAGGTGTGTTGTTCATCAGGTCACTGTGTGTCGTCATTGGCTGGCCAGCACCTCACACCAGCACCACGAGCTGACCTGTATATATGCTGACAGCCACATTTTTGGGGGGATAATTAGTGGGTTTACACTTCTTTCGTTGGGTGGCTGAACACGTCAACTATTGCATTTTTAGGGCACCTGTTAATTTACTGTGTTGTTGTTGTTGTTGTGCACCATCCAGTCAGAAGCGACTCATAGCTGGTCCTCCCGAGGTTTTCAGAGGTAGCAAATTGCATCCACGAAATACTTTGATTGTTAACGTGTTGAATTGTTCTTTTTTACGGGAAACACAGGCCTTTCACATTTCCCACACACACTTTTTTTTTTTTTTGATGGTCCTTAAATCTCATCAAGCTCCAATAACTCTGATTGCCTTTGATTCAGAACCCATTCATAGCTGGTCCTCCAGCAAGCTTTCCCAGGACACAGCAAGTCACCCAGGAGGACATTGCCCATTTTTGTCCAGTGGGACAGCTAGGGGATTTGAACTCCCTGGCTTTGGGTTGGCAGTGCAACCTCTTACCCACTAGGGCACCAAAGCTCCTTTCTTGGAAATAGCGGAATGTGTTTTTGTGGATCTCAACCTTCCTTTCAGATGACATAGCAGACCCATGACATTTACAGAAGCAGTGTCCCGAAAACCGTGCAGAATGAATACATTGTCCTGGGCTCGCAGTCGAGTATCACGTGCTGGATCAGAACGGTCCACAGTCCCCACAAGACGTGCACAACAGCTTATCTGGATGCAGCAAAGCTTCAGTCTTAGTCACTCCCTTTTATAAACTGCTGCATGTGTTAACTTGGAGAACTCTTAACAAATGAGCAAAAACCCGAGTCTTCAAACAGGACAGCCTCCTCCCAGCTGTGCTCACAGGCTCTTCCCCTGAGCATTTCCAACCTGGATGCTAATGTGTTACTTCATTAGTAAACCTCATAATCACAAGGGGATACAAATCCCCAAGCAAATAAACAAATACAAGTCTTAGAACAGTAACAGGAAATGTCTTCTTTCATATTTTTTATACTAGTGGAAAATTAGCAACTCGTAGGCCAGAAAATACCCAAAATAGAATGACTTTTTTTTTTTTTGCCATTTATTGCTTGCCTCTGAAAACTCTATGAACAGTGCTCAGGACTTTCGTTCATAGGGTCGCAATGAGTTGTCTACGACTTGACGGCTCTTAACAACAATAACAACAACGAAAGAGTTATGTTGGCCTAATGGACAGAAAGTTATGCTATCAAGCTCAAGGTGGGTGATTTTAATCTGCAGCCTTCAGGCCTGATTTTAATTGGTTTTGGTCAAACATTCTCCTAAGTGGTATAGCACTGGTCTGTCCATTTGCTGTACAGAGGTAACTTGTGGTTGCTGTGATGCTAAACACCGTGACACTGATGTGTCAAATGCGATAATGGTTACCCATGGTGAACAGTGTTTGCTGGAGCTTCCTGATTAAAACAAGCTTGGAAGCAAGAGTGGCATCCACTTCTGAAATAGCTTGTCTTTGAAATTCTATGGACAGTGTTCAGGCCTTTCGTTCATAGGGGTGCTATGCGTCATCTACGACTCACCGGCCCTTAACAACAACAGCATAGGATAACGTGTTTATTCCTTTGTATTGCAGAGAAGCTGAGCTCCATTTTCATGCGGACCCGACAAAGCCCAAGTTTGCATTAACTTCATGTACAGGTGGATGACAAAGCATCCTTTATTTTTTCAAAGTAGAGACTTGAGATAAAATGGTTGCTTCTGATTGACTTTTGATCCTATAGTTGGTCAAGTAAAGGAGAAAAATTCAAAGGCACCCTAGGCAGGGCCAATAGGCAGCACCAGGGGAGGTGGAACCAATTGACATTGTTAATGATTTCATCTTATTTGAATCCACAGTCAACACCCTTAGCACTAGCTGTCGGGAAATCAGTAGATGAGTTGTGTTGGGAAAATGTGCTGTCAGGGACCTCTCCAGAGTGCTGAAGAGCACAATCTCAGTCAAATGTCTGAGAGGCGGTGACCTGATCAAAGCAGTAGTCTTCTCAGTTGCTTGCTATACATCTGAAGGCTGGCCTGTGACTAAGAATGACAGAAGAAGATCCTGTGTCTTTGAGTTGGTGTGTTGGAGAAGAGTACTGAATATCTCAAGGACGGCTAAGAGCGCTAACTGGTCTGTCCTGTAGAGAGTGAAACCAGGATGCTCTTTGGAGGAAAGGATGGTGAGGGTCTCACATACATTGGGCATGTTGCCAGGAGGGGCCAGCCCTTAGAGAGGGACGTCATGCTTGGAAAGGTGGTGGGTCGGAGAAAGAGGAGAAGCTGCTTAACGAGATGGAATGACCCAGTGACTGTAGCAGGGGGTTCAAGTGCATGTAAGGTGACGAGGTTGGTTTACGATAGGACAGAGTTCAGAGCTGTTGCTCACAGGGTCTCTGTGAGTTGTAGGTACCTCACAAAAACATAGGACAGGACAGAACCGGCTCACGGTCACCAGACAGGACAGAGTGTGAGCTGGTTCAGAGTGACCCTGCAAGACAGAGCTGACCAGGACTGCAGGAGCCTTTCATGTCTGTACAGGAGCCTGTCATGTCTCTTCCTCAGAGCAGCGGGCGGGTTTGATTGGTCCTGATGCTTACTATTCAGCCGTCAAATGCTGAACTAACCATCGTACCACCAGATTTCCTTACGTGGAGGAACCCCAACGACTTGGTTCCACATCCTAGCAGAGTCCCGTTCCCATCCTTGTGAGTTCCAGTCGTCCGTTCAGCTAACACTGGTTTTCGTTTGACTTTTGTTTTTAAATAGGAGGTTTACTACGATATCCTTTACGTACCACACAATTAAAACTTTACAATTTGAAGTGTGAAATCCTGTGGTTTTTTTTAGGATATGCACAGAGTTGGTGAACCATCACCACAGTAAAATAAACGTTTTCATCCCCCTCACAGACATCCCAGGCCTTTCAGGGGTAACTCTTACCCCTCCTTCTCCCTGCCCCCACCCTCCAGGGAAGCCCAGTGCTGTGCTTTCTGATTCAGTCTGTTTACACACTACAGATCTCTTGTGTCACTGGGTTCTTCATCTGGTACCTAGTATTTCAAGGTTTCTCCAGGCTGTGGAACACATCATTTTTTTAATTCTTCTTCTTCTTTTTTCTTGCTGAATGTGTTCTGTTGTGTAAATATTAAAGCCCCAAACAATCACCATTGAGTCGATACCAGTAAGGCTGTAAATCTTTAAAAGAGGAGACTGCCCATTTTTTATTTTTTTTTTTTTAAATCCCACATAGTGGCTGGTGGATTTGAACCGCTGACCTTGATGTCAGCAGCCCAACACATAATGAACTATGCCCTCAGGGCTCTGTACACCAGATTCTGTTTATCCATTGGTGAACATTTGTTTCCATTTTTGGCTCTAAAAATAATCTTGCTATGAATATTCATGTGCAAATGTTTGTGTGGAGACAAGCATCTCCTCCCTCCTGGCTTTATTAGACCCAGGAGTCAAATTGCTTACTCTGTATTTAACCTTGTGAGGGACTGCCCGGCTCTTTTCCAGAGTGCTGGGCCGTTTTAGGTTATTACCAGCAGTGGACAGCGAATGCCAGCTTCTCCACATCCCTTTCAATACTCACTGTTGTTCGATTAAAGGGTGTTTGTTTGTTTGTTTGTTTGTTTGTTTGTTTTTTAGATGACAGCCTTCCTGGTAAATGTTAGGTGGTAAGTAGTACTTAATTATGACTTTGATTTGCATTTTGTTAATTACTAATGATGGCCATCTCTCTCGTGCTTATTTGTCATATGTTGTTGTTGTTGTTAAGTGCTGTGGAGTTGCACACAACTCATATGGACCCTATGAAGGAGAGTCCTCGACGCTTGGGTGCCTTTCATCCTCTCTCCAGGTTCATAGGGTTTCCAGAGGCAAGCTGTTATGGAAGTGGATGCCACTCCTCCTTCCAATATGTGACATATATTTGTCATATATGTGTATATAATTTTTTTCTTTTAGAAATACTTATTTTCATTCATTGCTCATTTAAAAAGCTATCTTTTTATTGTTGGGTTCTTTATATTTTCTGGGTATATGTCCTTTACCACTCAGATTATCATTTGTAAATATTTTCTCCCAATCTGTGGTTACTTTGGGGTTATTTTGGGGCAGGGATTTTGGGGGGGGGCATATATTTTTTAAAGTGTCCTTTATGCCTAAGCTTTTAATGAAGTTTTGGTGTTATCTATAAGAAATCATTACATAAATTAAGGTTTATGAGATTGACCTACTATAAAGATTTTCTAATATAAAAAGTGAGGGTTTTGTAGACTAGGTGAGTGTTAGGATTATTAGGAGAAAGAGGGTTGGTTGATATCAACTGATGAGAGCCATTGTGTTTCAGTCAGTGGACTCTGTGTATCTGAAAATGAACCCTCTTTTCTGGGAACGCCTGGACGCTTGAGTTACTTTATAAAATGTTAGAAATGATACAGATTCAAAAGAATTGCATTTTGTGTAGAAACCACAGCTCTAAATTTATTTTCTTACCTTTGTCTTCGGTGGTACACACTAGTCTTTATTTTGCCGTTTACATGAGTCTTCGTAAGCCAACTCAGAAATTCTTTGGAGCTAGGCAAATTCTCAGTAAAATGCAGTGGGAACCACTGAAAGATGATAGGCGTGTGCATTCGCAGAGTTCTGGTGTGTCTCTTATGAGGTGTAAAATTTAAACACGCGCTGACATGGAGGGGTCTCAATTATTCATAGCCCTCTCTTTCTTTATAAAGATAATTGAGGAATATTTTTTTATTCACTCCGTGGGTTTCCCCCTCCATTACTACTGTGTGGTTTTTACAGAGACATCAAACGTTTGAAAACATGTCGGCCCCTTTGACGCTGGAGAAGAGCCAGGTAGAAGAGCTGCTGGTGACTCTTGCAGGTTGGATGACCACAGCAGTGGGAGATGTGTGGACTGTAACAGGGCAGGAGTGGGCTGTCTTCTGCTCTGTTGGCCGTTAGCATTTCAGGCTCACTTAAGTTCTCCTTTCTGTATTTATTGTCATGATTCTCAAGGTGAACTGTGTTAACACCAAGAGTGTCCCTTATGGGTTTCTTCTACCTTTAGCTTAAAGCTATTTTTTTTACCTGGGACATAATCAGGGTGTTGAAAATGTTTAAGATTCTTCAGTCATTAAACAAAAGAAACAAGGACAGTATCCCTACCACACAGAAGCTTCCAGATCTTTTGTGCAAATTTTGACCCAAGGCGGAATCAGGTAGCCATGCCCTGTCCTGCCCAAGGTAGCAGCCACGCGGACCATTTGGAATGTGTGTCAGCGACCATCTTTGAGCAGGACATCAAAGAAACCGTCTACACAAGAGACTTGGTGGTTGTTCAGCATGTGCCCTGCCCTGGTTTCCGTCAGTCCTGACTCAATTTTGTTAAACCTGTTGGAAGTCCTGAGCACAGCCATAGAGAGGCTTAAAGAGCTGCCTGAACAGCCCACATGCCCATCAGCAAATGAATGACTTGAGAAATAGTGGTACATTCTACACGCTAGAATTCTACACAGCGCTCTAATGCACAACAGGTGGTTGAAAAGACCATGGCTTGAATCAGGTGTACCTTAGTCTTCAAGATGACATCATTGCTCTCCAGTTCTTTGGCGAGGGCCCTGACAGCAGTCTTTCCTAGTGGGATATGTCTTTTGATTTCCCGTAAGAATGGCTTTTTAGGTTGCTTTTGGTCTGCTTTTAAAGATACACCTGAAAGGGAGCTCTGGTGGCCTGGCGGCAAGAAGCTGAGCTGCAATCCTGAAAGCATGTGGTTCGAACCCCACCAGCTGCTCCACAGGAGAAGGCTGGCCAGTCTCCTGCCATGTAATTAACTGACTGAAAACCTGATGGAGGGTCAGCTATGGGTTGGTTCCTACTCGATGGTACACAACAACAACAACAATAATGAAATGTTATCATAGATTGAGTTCATAAAAGAGTTGTTGGGTATTGCCCTGTCATCACTGACACACACCCCCCTCCAGCTTTCAGAAGCAGTAAATCGCCTGGGAGGAGATTGCCTCTCTTTCTCCCTCAGAGCACGTAGGGGATTTGAACCATGTGTCTTTGGCTTTGCAGTGCAACTCCTTACCACAAAACCATCAGCTCCCCCTTCAGTCAGACAATGCACATCTTAGAAACCTTCTTTCGGTCTGTATTTGCATCTTTACATGTATCTGACTATGAAAAAAATTTTTCCATTCCTCTTGGAAAACATACATCCATAGAAATGGGAAAAGTATTAATAACATTTATGGTTTATTTGAGGCAAATTTTTTTTCTGACATAAATATTCTACAGGTCAAAGAGATAGCTAAGATTCCAGGTGAGGGGAAGCTTTGGATAATCTTACCTTTTCAAAGGGAGTAAAGGAATTAACTTGTGGAAGTTCTTCAGGAATTTGAATTGTGCACATGGTAGATATTTCTACCTTTTCGATAAAACGTTGTGCCTTTTGCTTTAAATTTGGGTTGGTTACAAGGAACTTGCAGGGCTTTCTGTCTGTGTCATTTGTCAGTGTTGAAGAGGCTTTTGGACTGCAGCGCCGGTGTTCCTTACTTTAGGGGTGACTGGATATGGTAATCGTCGTTGTTGGGTGCCACAAGCTGGCCGTGACGGACAGTCACCTTGTGAACGACAGGTGGGAACCTGGCCCTGTCCGGCCCCAACCTCCTGATCTCTGCCCCGCTCACGCCCATTGTGGGGTCACTCTGCCCAGCCGTCTCACTAAGGGTCTCACTCACTGACCGTCCGCCTTTCCCAGCACGTCTTTTTTCCAAGGACTGAGAAACAGTCCTCCTGAAAATGTGCCCAGAGTGTGTGAGACCGAGTTTCCCTGTCTTTGTCTCCAGGGAGCACTTTGGTCGTACTTCCTTCAAGACAGATTTGATTTTTCTTTTGATTTCCATGTTCAGTAATCTTTGCCAATTAGTTAATGACATTAATCAATGGTAATTAATGGTATTTGGAAGCAGGAGTGGTATCCACTTCCCAAATAACTTGCCTCTGGAAACCTTACGAACTTTGAGAAATGTTGGTAGTTGTAGAGGGGCTTCAGGTCTTTAGTTCATAGGGTCGTTATGAATCGTGCTCGACTCGAAGGCAATCAACAACAACAACAATTAATGGTATGAAACAAATTCCTATCAATGATTATACAAACGCCGATATGATTTGTAAACTTTCTCTCAGGTGAAAAATATTTTTAAACCAGAAATACCTCATTTTCAGTTCATGTGGTCTAAAAGACAAATGGGACTCTGATCACAACTTACGGGTGCCGACTCAGACCCGGGTCCTTTCAGGCGCTTACTGTGGTGCTGAGAGCTGGACAGTGGGTAAGATTAGAAGAAAATGAATCTGGTGTGGAAGAAATGTACCGAATATACCATGGATTGCCAAAAGGACAAACAGACGTGCCTTGGACAAAGTACAAACAGAGTGCTCCTTGGAGGCCAAGATGATGAAGCTTCGTCTCACATACTTTGAGCGTGTTGCTAGGAACGACTGTTCCTTGGAGAGGGACATCATGCTTGGAAAGGTGAGGGGATGGTGAAGGAGAAGGAGACCCTTAACCAGGTGGACTGACACAGTGACTGCAGTGATGGGCTCAGGTGCGTCAGATTGTGAAGATGGCAAAGGGTGGAACAGGGTTCAGGTCTGTTCACGGGGTCACTGTGGGTTGTACTTGGCTCAGGGGTGCCTAACAACCACAATTATAGGTCGGTTCTGACTCAACGAAACATATCAACAACAGTGACATTAGAAGCACATCAGAATGATCTGATTCTCAATTATCTGTACTAATGAGAGAGATTAGTAGTTCTTGTGTTACGTAAGGTAAAAAAATATATTGCATTTAAAACCATGGAATGTGAACCCCAGATGGCATCCGGAACACATTATAATGGCAGGAGTGTTTTAAATACCAAATTGGAGCTTTAAATAGACTTCTATCAAATGTATAAATAGAGATGTCATAAATCATTGGATATTTATTAAGCTCCTGTTATTTGAAAATGTTTCTCCTTCCGTCAATTGTTTGTGGGTCCGATGTACTATCCCTTCCAAGTGAGGGAAGCTGTTTGCCAGTTCTGCGGTGCCAGAACTCATGTTGGCCAGGGGCTGGATGCTGACCGAGTGTCTGCTCAGACAACCAGAGTCGTACATGTCCTCTGAGGTCATCAAGTCCTGAGTTAGAACACCTTGTCATCCCCGGGCTGCGGTCATCTTAAGACGTGAGCTGGGGCACAGCCAAGGTGAATGCAGCTCTGTGTGTACCCAGTGGGAGACCACCGTCTACTCGGAGATGGTAAATTTTGTTTGAGCAGATTTTCAGTCTTCTGTGTGGAAGGCTGTCAGTGCTGACATGTACTTGGACCCATACATATATGTGCATGGGGGACCTCCCGGTTCCCCTATGGTCTGCCTCTCCCAATGTCGGGGTACCTTGGAATTCAGATGGGGAGTGCAGAATCTTCTACAAAGTAGATTGTGTATTTAGTAAACATGTTGTTCGAGCTACGAGATTCCCGGTAAAATGCAAGCCTACGGCTTTAGACTCGGACTTCTAGTGAGCTTCCGTTGGTCTTCCAGGGCTTTTCAGTCTTTGTGGAAGGAGCCTGCCCAGGGTGGATTCGAACTGCTGAGCTTTCAGTTAGCAGCCCAGCAGTGTTACCCCATGTACCACCGGGTGTCCTGAGCTAAGAGACTAGGCAAGCTTAAGTGGGTATTTGTGTGATTATAGCATTTGCAGCCTGGGAAGGAAGGGGCCAGGCTGACCTCTGGGGCTGTTGGATGTCTCTCTGAATGCTTGTTAGGACAGGCTTGAGTTAGGGGAGCATGGAGCGGAAATACATTTTCACAAGTTTAGAGGTGAGATTTTGTTCCAAGAATGCGAATAGCCTCCGAGTATGTTAAGAGATTAATGTTGTTGTTTTTGTTATGTGCCATCGAGTCGCTTGCGACTCATAGCGACCCTATGAACAACAGCCCTAAACCCTGCTCTGTCCTGTACCAATCGCACTGTCTCCGATACACCCATCCCGATTACCCCAGTCACTGAATCAATCCACCTCATAGAGGGCCTTCCCCTCCTGTGCTGTCCCTCCACCCTCCCAAGCATGATGTCCTTCTCCAAGGACCGGTCTCTCCTCACAACATGTCCAAAGTATGTTAGACGGAGCCTCAGAATCCTTGCCTCCAAGGAGCCACCCGGTTTAACCCTTTCCAGGACAAATCTGTTTGTTTTCCTGGCAGTCCGTGGTATTCTCAATACTCTTCTCCAGCACCACAGCTCAAAGGCATCAATTCTCCTTCTGTCCTCCTTGGTCATTGTCCAACTCTCTGATGCATAACAAGTGATTGTGAAGACCATGGCCTATATCAGACGCACCTTAGTCTCCAGAGAGACACCATTGCTCTTCAGTACTTTGGAGAGGTCCCTAACAGCAGACTTTCCCATTGCAATGTGCCTTTTAATTTCCTGGCTGCTGGTGCCAAGACTGTTGACTGTGGAGCCAAGCAAACTAAAGCTGTGTACAATCTCAATCTCTTCACCATCCATCCTGATGCTGCCAATTGGTCCAGTGGTGAGAATCTTTGTCTTCTTGACATTGAGCCTCAATCCATATTGTAGGCTGCAGTCCTTGACCTTCTGCAGCAGGTGCTTTAGGTCCTCTTCAGTTTCAGCAAGCAAGGTTGTGTCATCTGCATAATGCAGATTGTTGATAAATCGTCCACCAATCTTGACCCCACATTTCTCCTCATAGAGCCCAGCCTCCCAGATAATCTGTTCTGCATATAGAGAAGCCTAATAGGAGTCGCCTACGACTTGACGGCATTTAACAACAACCACGGCATAGAGAGAGCTCAACTGACCTAGTGGATGGAAAGTGATGCTACCAAGCCAAAAGTGGGCGACTCTAATCCGCAGCCCTCAGGCCTGGTTTTTCATTGTTTTTGGTCAAACATTCTTCTAGGTCGCATAGCCTTGGTCTGTCCACTTGCTGTACAGAGGTAACTCATGGTTGCTGTGAAGCTGAATACTATGACACTTATGTACCAAATGCGAGAATGGTTACCCATGGTGGACAGTGTTTGGTGGAGCTCCCTGATTAAAACAAGCTTGGAAGCAGAAGTGGCATCCACTTCTGAAATGGCTTGCCTCCGGAAACTCTATGAACCTGGAGAAATGATGAAAGTTATACAAGCGCTCAGGTCTTTTGTTCATAGGGTCACTATGAGTCGCCTGTAACTCGACAACTCTTAACAACAATAGGAGCTAATGGGAGCTCTGATGGCCTAGTGGCAAGAAGCTGCACTGCAGCCTCAAAGGCACACAGTTCAAGACCACCAGTGCTCTGCGGGAGGATGGGGAATCTCCTCCCATGTGATTAACTGCCTCTGAAAACCCGCCGGAGGGTCCGCTATGGGTCGGTTCTGATTCAGTGTACAATAACAACAGCAATAGTAGGGCTCGGATTGGAACCTGGGAAACCATCACGTAAAAGGACATTGTTCAGTAAGAAGGTGTACGGTGCTGGTGTTTGGGAACTACAGTGGCTGCTGGGTTGGAGCAGCTGGTGGTCCGGAAAGGCCAGCCGTCAGGGAAACACCCCTGTATCTGCTGTGAGGGCTGGCGGTCACCTTCAGAAGGCGGGGACACGAGGAGGACTGTTCCCTGTGGCACGTGGCACTGCCCTGGGCTGCCTTCTTCTCAGTGGCAGTTGTGGGGGTTTTTCCCCCGCCCCCCCTTTTAGGTGAAGTGGATAATAAGATAAGCTGGGCAGTGTGTACTTTCAGTTTAATAGCCATTTAACATTAACAATCATGTTTCCTGAGTGCGTGTTTAACAGTTAGCACCGTGCTGGATACTGGGAATGTGACGGGCAGGACCAGCAGATCCCAGCCCTCGGGGAGCTTACGCTTCAGCTGTGAAGACAGCCGGGGGCTGAGTTCATAGAAGGTCTTCAGGGAGAGGGGGAAAGCAGACAGACATCCTGATTGTTAGAAGGAAATAAATCAGGGCCGCATTTAGACAGCCCTCGTCGTGACAGGCCGCACGAGCTGAGGTTCAGCGCAGGGGTGTGCTCTGGTGTTAGGGGGCCTGGTGTGGGAGGCGGGCAGAGCAAAGCCCTCGACAGGAGAGGCCCTCAGTACGACCTTGGACCAGGTGGAGCCGAGTTGAGCCTTTGTCAAGATCACGCTGCCTTCTGGCTGCAAGAGCCCAAGGCTGAGAATCATGTAGATTGGAGAGGGCCGGGTCCTGGATCAGGGCGGTATCGATGGGAGAAGAGAGTGCATTTATAGCCGTACCTTGTATTTCAGATGTGAAGGAAACCTGTGTGGACTTTATTATCATGTATGTGCTGTTTCTGTAGGAGAATTGACACCTGATCTTATAGGCGTCAGAGCCTCCAGATAGGAGAGGCAAAGAAGAGGTCAAGGATGGGGTCTGAGTCTGCCAGGGACGTGCTAGTCCTTCTGAGAAAGGGACGGTGAGTGGAGAGCTGGTTGGCGGGACAAGATCACAACTTCTATGCCAGTGTGGTGGTTGTGAAACGGCTGTGGGAGATTCAGGTGGCCGTTTCCGTAAGGATCGCAGGAAAGCCTGGAGAATGCAGGTTTGAAGTTGCCTTCATAAGGATCCTTCAGGAATTGATGAGTTTGTATGTGTGGGGTGTGGGAAACCCCTGCATGCCTGACAGTTAGAGGCAAGCCAAGGGGAAGCGTTCAGCAAAGGGAACACCATCAGCTCGGTCCACAGGGATCAGGAGAGGGGGCTCCGTGATGCGGTGGGGGGTGGGGGGGGAAGCATCAGCTCTTCAGCTGCTCCCGAGTGAAACTTCCTAGGGAACCAAAAGAGGAAGAAGGTTGTAATTGGACGCTAATAAATATAATAAAGATTATCAAATTGTGTTACGATTCCAAGAGCCATGTCTTTTGCCATTGTCTAAGAGCATTCAGAGGGAGCTCTGGTGGCCTAGTGACAAGAAGCTGTGCTGCAATCGTGAAGGCATGTGGTTCAAGGCCATCAGACACACCGCCGGAGAAAGATGGGCAGTCTCCTCCCATGCGATTAACGGGCTCTGAAAACCCGCTGGAGGGTCAGCTGTGGGTCGGTTCTGACTCAATGGTACACAACACCACATTTATACATAGGGTCTGCGAGACCTAATTGCACCCAGAAGGGAAGGCTTTTCATTCGGGAAAGGAGAGTCCCCATCTCAAAGGCATCCCATCAAGGCTCAGGGGCCAAAATTGATGTTGTGATGCTTCTGACCGTAAGAAGGTTGTTTCTCATCAAGGAACCGGTTGTCGGTAGCATCTCGCTCCCAGGCCTCGGGCCCCGGTTAACATGGTCACCCCAGGCTCGTCTTCAGTTTTGACACTAAGAACAGCCCCTCCAGAGAACAGCAGAGCCACGTCCCAGCCACCATTGGCTTAGCTGTGCTCCTAGACACACATCTTCTGTGAGTGTGTCAGCCTCCTGGCTGCTGTCACAGGAGAGGGTGGCTGTGAGGGACAGCCTTCCCCACCTACACACACAGCATGGCCTTTCCTGTCCTTCCACGCGGACTGGGTGGCTCGGTCCAGCCGTCACTGTAGCTGTGAGGTTTTGCCCGGTCATCGCCCCCTCCCCGGTCCTCGGTGTGCGCACAGCACACGCTCCACCGGCTTGGGCTGCAGTTTCTTCTTGGGACAGTGCCTCAGTCCGAGGCCCAAGACCTCTCGGTCCAGTTACATAATCTCTCCATGCCTCCGTGCCGTTGTCTGTGCCATCGCAGAGGCTGTGTGAGGATTGTGGGAGGTAACACTCGGAAACCAATCGGCAAAGGGCCCAGCATATACAGGCACAGTAACTGTTCGTTGTTGATGTGGTTATTATCTGCAGGACTTGCATGCATCTACATTCTTCATTCTCTGTTTCTGTCTTACTCACCTAACGATTGTTTTCTGTCTTAGTAAACCGTGAGCTCGGGGGATCCTTGGTGACCGGCAGTGTGCGTATGTTAACTGTCTGCACTCAGTTCCATTAAAGAGGGTTGTTTTTCATGACAGTGGATTTTGTCTGGGGGGAAACCTGTCTTAAATAGCAGGGAGTCTGCAGTACAAGGCAGTACTGTTCACGATGTGGTTAGGAATCCACAGGCCTTGCCGTGTCTCAGGGAAGGATGGGGAGGAAGGCCGGCTGTATCTTTCAACATCTTCACCTCCAAACATTGTATATCCAGAACGGGAAGGGAATCTAGTCAGGTGATGGTCACTTCAGCTCGCTGCATAGTCCAGATACTCTCTTCTTTTTCCTTCAGCCACTTATTTGGAAAAAAAAAAATTAGAATATTTTATTTTGTTTACTATTTTATTTTATTTTATTATTTTCAGCAGAGCATCTGGTGAACTCGAACCGCATGCCTCTGGGATTGCGGTGCAGCTTCTTGCCACTAGGCCACCAGAGCTCCCAATTTTGGAAAATTTTTAAATATCCATAAAGTACAGACTCTTATGAAATCAGCACCCACGTGTCCATCAACTGGATTACACATGCACTAAATCAACCTCTTTACCCCCAGCCCGTTTTGTAGTAAGTTGACTTTGTCGTGTGAATTAATTCCTAACTATTGGAGTCCTTGTTGATTTTAGTTGAGGTAATTTTCACTCATGGGAAATACTCATGTAATAGCGGAAAACATCACTGGTCCGCTGTCATCTTTACAATTGGTGGTGTGTTCGAGTTTGTAATACATGAATGTACATCTCTAAAAGACCTATAGTCTCATACTTAAGACAGTAATTCTCCAACATCATCAAATGCTTTTTTTTACCCTGAGAATATGAGAACTGAGGCACAAACTGAGATTTGTACACCAATGTTCATAGCAGCGTTATTCACCATCGCAAGAACATGGAAACAGCCCAACTGTCCAACCACAGATGAATGGATTGAGAAATTATAGTACATTCACACAGTGAGGTCCTATGCAGCACACAGGAGCAATAACTTTGTAAATTATTACCTAACTTGGGAGGGATTGGAGAGCATTATGCTGAGTGAACTAACTCAGTCCTATAGTGACAAATACTTTATAAAACTATTATTGTAGAATGTGTATAAGGATCCAGGAAGGATGGGAGAGGCATAGGGGTGTGGATGTGCACGGGGAGGGAGGGATTAATCATTGGGTTGTACAATTTGATGGGGGTGATGAGGGAAATTAAAATAATTTGTTCGAATTTGTATTAGGATTTTGTAAATAAACTAATAAAAATTATTCCACTTGTTTGATTGAATCTGAATTCACAAAATGAGTCTATTAAGTATCTTTTAATTTATAAATTCCTACTCTTTTATTTCCCTTGCTCTTTTAATTGTTAAAGAAATCTGACCTATTGTCTTTTATACACTTTTTTATTTAATAGATTTATACAGGTAATATTTTTAATCCTATCTGTTGCATAATTACATATTTCTGTAGCGTCTTTTTAATAAATATCTTTTAGGTAATAACATATAGACTTCTTCCAGCCTGTGGAGGTCAGTTTGGGATTTTAGCAGGTACCTAGACTGCTGTTTCTTTTTGTACAGAGGACGAGATATTCGTCCCTTCAGCCATGTTTTGGGTCCAGTTTGGTGACATTGTAGTTATCATACTGCACAGTCATCACTGCTGTACGTTCCCCACTTTTTCTCGTCACCCTCAGCAGACACTTGTTGCTCCATAAGGCCCATTACTTCCTCCCCCAGCCACTGGGAACAACTCATGCATTTCAGTCTCTCTGTACTTGTCTGCTCTGAGTAGCACAGATCGGTGCCGCCGTATAGAACCTGCCTTTCCTTGTCTGATGTAGTTCACTCAGCGTGTTTTTGAGGGTTCTCCCTGCTGTAGTGTACACCAGAACTTTGTTTCTCATTGTAACTAAATGCCATCCTGTTGTGTCTGTAGCACGGTTTATTTATTCATTCGTCTGTTGATGGACACTTGGATCGTGTCCACTTTTTGGCTGTTGTGAGTCGCATTGCACTGGGACACGTGTAAATGGATGTACACATTTCCATGTCCTCGCTGCCGTCTGTTTTGGTACGTCCCTAGCAATGGATTGACTGGGTCATGGGGCAGCCCTGCGTCTCGCTTGGTGAGGAAATGCCACTCTTGTCCTAAAGTAGCTGTGCCATTGGACATCCTCACCAGCACTGGATAAGGCTCCCAATTTATCTACATCACCACCAAAACTTGTTGTTCCCCCCCCAATATGTGGGTTTGGAGGGGGCATTGGCAATTTAGTGTTAGGATCCCTGCCTCGCATGCAGGAGACCAGGGTTTGAATCCCGGCCATTGCCTCTCAGGCGTCTCCTCCCCCCATCTGCCAGTGGAGGTTTGCGTGTCGAATGCGTCCCAGCATCGTCTAGATTAAGAAGGACTGGGAGGAAAGGCCTGGCCATTCAGCTTTGGAAACGAGCCGGTGACTGTGAGATGGACCCACAGATGGCTAGGGATGGGTAGGAATTTTGTTTTGCTGTTTGGGGTGCGGGGAGGACCGACATTGCCCTGTGAGTAAAGTATAACCTCATTGGAGTTTTGAGCTGCAGGGATTACTGGCCATTCCTGTGATGATTAATAACGTTGATCATCTCTTCACGTGCTTATCAGCTACTTATGCCTCTTTGGAGAAATGTCTTTTAAGAAACTTTCACGTTTTTTCCCCCCAATTGAGACTAATAATGGGCTGGTCTGATTTTGAAAATCTTTTTATTATAGAATTTTTTTTACACTTTAAAAAAAAATGTTACTAATTTTAATCAATGTTTACAGAGACTTTGGGTTTCCATTCATTCATTGTTGCATTTTTCTCCCTGCCCACCCTTCCCCCTCAGTTCACCTCTTCTGTTAGAAAAGTAAAAGAAAAATTCTTTCATTGTTATACAATCCGTCCTCCCCGAGTCCACTCCACTATGCAGCCTTCATTCTGGACTCTTGTCATAACCATAATACCCAATCATACATCGCTTTTAAACAGCCCTCTCCCTCATCTGGTTCAGTGCAGTATACATAATTTATCCAGTTTTTCTCAGTCTCACCCCAACCCTGGATGTTCAGACTTTGGTGCAGTACTATGAAGAACTGCTCTGTACTCCTTCTCAGCTCCAGCGGCCTGCAGTTCAGAGCTCATTTGGTTTTTTCCTCTGTTGATATCCGCCCTCCCTTTTGTTATTCCAGAACGAATCTTGTTTTAAATTTTTGAAAAACTTAATGGTAAAATAGATTTTATGACAGTACAGAAGATTTTTTTGGATTAACTGCATGCAAATAGCATTTAAATGGGAAAAAAGCAGATTTACTAGTGTTCCAAAGACATCCTCCTCAAGCCTGAAAATTTTAGTTGGGTTTAAAAAAAAATTCTTTTTCTCAATCTCTTCCTGTTCAATTAACTGCCTCTGAAAACCCGCCGGAGGGCCTGCTATGGGTTGGTTCTGACTCTGCAGTATACAACAACAACAACAACAGCAACATACAGATGAAAATTTCTTTGCAGAGCAATCTGTTACATAGAACTTTGTTCTTCAGACAAGGTGTGCTGAACCACATCCTCGCCACCGGTGTTTCCCTGCGGATTCTTGAGTAATCCACGAAGCCAGAGTGTGCAGCATCGGTACAGGAGAACGCCGAGCTTCTGCAAATGCATTTTTAAGCGGTTTCTACAAGCATCTTTGCTTGATAAGACCGTAGATGGCTCTGGGGATGGTATTGTTGTTCGGTGTTGCCGAGTATGACTCAGAGTGACCCTGTGAATGGCTGACCTGCACCCTGCCCTCTCCTGTGTCCTCTTCCTCAGCTCCGACACACCAGAGCCCATTGCTGAAGTCACTGTGTCAGCCCGTCTCATGGGGGGCTTCCTCTCCTTTGCTGACCCTTCATCTTCCCAAGCATGATGCCTCTTTAAGGACTTGCCTCACCTAGCTACATGTCCACGATATGAAAGACAAAGTTTCACCCCGTTTGTCTTCAAGGAACATCCTATTAGTACCTTCTCCTGGACGTATCCGTTAATTCTGTCGGCAGTCCATGGGCTCTTCAGTACTCTTCAGTAAATCGCATGGGGGGAGCTTGGACCACCTGCTCCCACAGGACGGCTGCTAGATTAGAACCACGTGCTTTTGGGTGGGCAGAGCAATTTCTTATCAGTAAGCTGCCCGAACTCCCTAGAAGTATTAGAACATGCTTATTTGGGTTTTTAACCCTTTTAACATAAGATGCCCACACTCTTGTTTGATTTCCCAGGTCTCCTAGGAACCTGCTGCTCCAGGTGTGGTCAGGCTGTCATCCGGAGAGACCTGTCTGATTGTGTGTCTCTCAGTCCACTGGGAGCTTCCGTAGTCCGAGTAATTGTATCAAAATGCATAGGACCTCAATGTATTTTCCCCTCTTGATGTCACTTTGTCCTCCATCCATGTTGGAAACCCACGGTGTCAGCAAAAAAGTTTCAAAGCCCGCAGGAAGAGTGTTCACAGTGTTGGAATTGTCTTTATTGTCACAGAACAAGACGTGTGTGCATGACTGAGTGGAGAACGAATTTACTCTGTAAACTTTTACCCAAATCAGAGCTTCAAAAATAGGAAAGCAGAAAACGATTTGGTCTTGGAAATGTTTGTATTATATCAAGTTCAAAACCAAACCCACTGACATCTGGTGGATTGCTCCACCTGGCGGTGCCATGTGACACAGTCGCGTTGCCCCGAGGGTTTTCAGAGCCACAAATCTTAATGGGAAACACAACTTTCTCCCACAGAGAGGCCAAGCACTTTAATCACTGCACCACCAGGGCATGTTTCGCTTCCTTGCCTTGCCTTCCATTGGGAATGGACTCAAAGCAGGCTCTCCATTGGGTTTTCAGAGGCTGCGGATCACGTGGGAGGAGATTGGTTGCCAGCCTTCTCCCGTGGAGCAGCTGGTGGATTCGAACCGCCGGCTCGAGGCCACCTTTGAGTTAGCAGCCCAGCTCCCTGTGGACCCCACCGCCAGAGCTCCCAAGGTGTGTGTGCTGGTGGTGTTACCGTCGAGTCCGACTCATAGTGACCCTGTGATCTGTACCTTGTCCTATCCCGTGCCATCCTTACAATCTCTGACATG
>NW_006399777.1:9362629-9390405 GCF_000299155.1 Elephantulus edwardii
ACAAAGCAAGTGACTAAAAAGGCCTGAACTAGACACACCTTAGTCCTCAGAGTGACATCATCATTCATCCTCAGTAACATGGAGATAGAGAGAGGTCCCTGAATATAGACCTTCCCAGTGCAGTATATCTCCTGATCTGACTGCTGGTACCAAGTGTATTGACTGTGGATCCAACATCACATCCTGATAGATGGAGAAAAGATTGAGACTCTCAACAGCTTCATCTTAATTGGATCTACAGGGCATGCTTGATTAAAGTATATTTAAGGAGAAAAAGTATATTTAAGGTGAATGTGAATATGCTTGGTAGAAAGTTTAACCAGCAAAGATGCAGTGATTTATAATGATCCTTACCTTATGTTGACAAATTCATATTCTCACAGATCATTAGCCTGGGAAGCTAGATTGGGGTCCCCCTCTGTGGGCTTTGTCTCCTTAAATACACATTTCCTCTGGAACAGGCCCCAGGTCTGTGCAGTTGACTTTGAGAATTAGTGTTCATTGGCCTCCTCAATGAAGATTTTTACAATCGCAGTGGAAGAGGGCCAATTTTTTATTGTTCGTGCAGCAGCATAATTAACCATGCAAGGTTTGTTTATTAGAGCTGAGTGCTGGAACAATGCTTCAAAGAGGAAAACATCCAGAGAAGATTAGGAAATAACATAGCACTGTGTGAGGCTGGCCAATTGGAATAATCCCTTAGCTGGGTGGTTCTTCATTTTGTAAGCACATGCTTACATTTTTTTTTGAGATAATAGGGACTAAAATGTTTAGTTTTAATTACTACTTCTCTTGCACTGTTACAAGAAAATAATGAAATTTTGCTTGGAAAATGATTGCATTGGGACGTGTTATGTGTAGTTGGATCCGAAAGACTTGGATAATATTATAAAGTTAATGAACTCTAGGATGCAAATTACATTTATGCTTTAATTGAATCAGAGAAGAATGATGCATTATGTTATCAAATTAATGCATACATTAATTTAATAATAGAATAAAAATTTGCAGTTGGGCCAATATTGTGCAGACGATTTTGGAGTTTGCACATCCCATCTTTTCTGGGGAAGTCCTGATTTCAGATGATCTTCCTTGGTTTCTTTTTATGTTAAATACATTTTTTTTAATCGACATACCCCTTGGGCCTCTTTGTAATAATCTAGTAAATGTGATGGCGTAGTAACCATGGCTGACCAGACTTTAGACCCTGCAGGACTATGCCAAAGAAAGAGATAAAGGAATTGATGACAGATAGGATCATTTACATAAAAGGGGAGTCAGAAGTGAGGGAAAGAGAACATATAGAGGGTTTGTCTGGCAAAAAAAACTGTAAAACTAATAAATACATTATCTCTTGTTTGAAAGGTGATAAAAAAGCATGCTAAATTCTGAATATGTGATGGAATTATGTGAAATATTTTATTATTATTATTATTATCATTATTTCATCTTCCTGAGAGCTGTGCTGTTACCGTCTCCTTCATTTCCCAGCTGGGGAGACAGAACTTCATAGCGTTTGCATTGCTGCAACTTATACAAAGTCCAAATCTTAACCTACATTCCACTTCAGGATAAAAATGTGCTACTCTATGACCAAAAAAATGCCTAGAAAGCTGTAAAGATAGGCTTTCTTTCAGGTTAGGTGATTTGACATAAAGCATTGGCTCTCTTAAGTAATACAACTAAATTTACCAAAATAAAGTATTAAAAACTTGATTTGTTCTTAGAGAAACCAAATAAATGTAGCCATTAAAGTATTTGGGAACTCTTGTGTGTTCATAATAATAGCATTGATAATTGAAGATATCAGAGTAATTGATTTTTTTGGTAGCGCAGGAGAGGAAGACCCTCAATGAGATGGATTGATTCAGTGACTGGGGTAATGGGGGTAGATGTATCAGAGACAACAAGGTTGGCACAGGTTAGAGCAGGGTTTAGGACTGTTGTACATAGGGTCACAAACGGTTCGAAGGCACATAACACCAATAACATTACATTATAATAACTTTTTTTTAATATGTATACAACATTTTAATTACACCATTATTTGTTGTGATAAAAGTAAAAAAATACCTCATATTTGTGGGGGTAGAAGAGGTGAATTAAGTACAAAATTTTATAATATTTTGTGTGTGTACCATCAAATCGGGTCTGACTGGTACAGGAGGAGATTGTCCCTCCTTCTCCAGCAGAGCATCTGGTGGATTTGAACCGTGTGCCTCTGGGATTAGCATTTAGAATAACATTTTACAGGTTCAAAGGCACCTTTATATCAGTGTCTTAGCATCTTGGATTTATTAACTCTACCACATAATTGTTTCCTCCTCTCTTGACCTTTTTCCACTGTAGGAAAAGCAGCATGTCATTGAATTCAACAACTATTTTCTACATACATACATATGCATTCCTCATTCGTCCTTTCTACCTGCCGTACCTGTGCTACAGATGGTGGACGAATATGTAAGGACATGCCAGAGGTCTCAGGTGGGTCCCCACCTATGTATGGTTGAAAATCGGCAGTTGTATATTTTAAGCTTAGACTCCTTATTTATTATCAACTAAACAGTTGATATTTTATCTTTTTAAGCCACAGGGAAATGGTGTGAAGGTCCTTGAAAGGATTTGAGTGGGTGTGCATGGCCAATCCCTTTATTCTGATCTATGACTGTGCTCTCGCTGAAGAGATGGAGGAAGGCTTCTCAGTCTCTGGTTCGAGGTTTGAGGGGTCTGAGAGGGATGTGCTTTCTCCCAGGGGGGTCGGTTCCTTCCTACAGCATTCGGCTCCCAGGCTCAACGATTTCCTACAGCGCTGGAGCAAAACTGTTGTCTTTACCGAAACCAAAAGAGAGTGTAAGGGGTGGGTTTTTAGCTACTTGAGGCTCAACGTCAAGAAGACAAAAATTCTCACCACTGGACCAATCGGTAGCATCAGGATGGATGACGAAGAGATTGAGATTGTTCACAGCTTCAGTTTGCTCGGCTCCACGGTCAACACTCTTGGCACCAGTAGCCAGGAAGTCAAGAAACGTATTGCGATGGAAAAGTCTGCTGTTAGGGACCTCTCCTAAAGTACTCAAGAGCAAAGGTGTCTCTCTGGCGACTAAGGTGTGCCTGATACAAACCATGGTTTTTGCAATCACTTGTTATGCATCAGAGAGTTGGACAATGACTAGGGAGGATAGAAGGAGAATTGACGCCTTTGAGCTGTGGTGCTGGAGAAGTGTATTGAATGTCCCATGGACTGCCAAGAAAACAAACAGATTAATCGTAGAGAGGGTTAAACCAGGCTGCTCCTTGGAGGCAAGGATTCTGGGGCTTCGCCTGACATACTTTGCGCATGTTGTAAGGAGAGACAGGTCTTTAGAGAGGGACATCATGCTGGGTAGAGTAGAGGGACAGCGCAGGAGAAGAAGACCCCCTATGAGGTGGATTGACTCAGTGACTGGGGTAATCGGGATGGGTGTGTCAGAGGCAGTGCAATTGGCACAGTATAGGGCAGGGTTTAGGGCTGTTGTACATAGGGTCGCTATGAGTCGCAAGCAACTCAATGGCACATAACAAGAACAACAACAAAGTTAACTTTAATTTTGTGTCAGCTTTGAGTTTCAATGTTACTTCTACTTCTGGAGCAAGCTGTGACTTTGCCATAATGTCACATGAATGAATCAGAGAGTGGCTAGGAGCCCTGGTGGTGTAGTCCTTAAAGTGTTGCGCTGCTATCCAAAAGGCTGAGCGTCTCCAGTAGTTCTCCGAGTGGCCCTGAGGGAGCAGGATGGGCATTCGCCTTCCGTTCTGGTTCACAGCCTTGACCCCACCGGAGGGCCCCGTGTCACAGAATCAACGGGATTGATGACACCAGAGTTTAATTTGGTCATCTACAGAGCCGAAGACGTTTGAGATGCATGCGGATGTAAGATAAATGTAGAACAGTCAACCCTTCTTCTGTGCTTCCCTCCCACCCCCTAGAAGCTGTTGCACCTATTTTCCAGATTTTTCAAACATTGGCTGCTGCAAGCAAGAAGCAGCAAATGGGCTGGTTCAGGCTGTTTGTTTGTTCTCTTTGGTAGTTGCCCCTCTTTTAACCCCACATGGTATGGAGTAGACCGGGCCACAGGGTCTTCTCACCTGAGATCCTGACAGAAGAGCTTGCCCGGCTTTTTCTTTTTCTCTTTTTTTAATTTTTTATTAATTTTAATGAAAGTTTACAGAGACTTTGAATTTCCATTCATTCACTGTTGGCACTTTTCTCCCTGCCCACCCCTCCCACCCAAGTTTGCTCTTCTCTTTGGAAAGTAAAAGAAAAATTCTTTCATTGCTATATAATCCCTCTTCCCAAGTCCACTCCACTCCACTATGCAGCATTCATTCTGGACTCCTGTCATGAAAATAATACCTAATCATATATCCCTTTAAAACAGTTCTTTCCCTCATTTGTTTCAATGCAGTATACATCATTTATCCCCTCTTTCTTAGTCTCACCTCAACCCCGATGTCAGTCCCATTTTACAACAGTGGCCCTATGCAATACTTGTCCTTTTTTGACTGAAATACTTCACTTAGCATAATGTCCTCCAGGGTCACCCATTTTTTATAATATTTCATGAGTTCCTTGTTTTTCAAAGCAGCATAGTATTCTATTGTGTGAATATACCACAGCTTCTCTATCCATTCATTTGTTGATGGACACTTAGGTTGTTTCCAACTCTTTGCTATTGTGAACAAAGCCTTGATAAACATGGTGTGCATATATCTGCTTGGGTGGCAGTTATGGTTTCTTTGGGATATATTCCCAGTAGTGGAATTGCTGGCTCAAATGGTATCTCTATTTGCAATTTTTTGAGAAAGCACCATACTACCTTCCACAGTGGTTGCACCATTTTACACTCCTACCAACAGTGAATAAGGGTTCCAGTTTCTCCACAACATCGCCAGCATTTTTTTGCTATTGTTCCTGGGATGAGGTGATATCTCCTAGTTGTTTTGATTTGCATCTCTTTTAGGGCTAAGGATTTTGAACATTTCTTTATGTGTTTGTTTGCCATCTGCATGTCTTCTTTGGTGAAGTGTCTGTTTATATCCTGTGCCCATTTTTCAGTTGGGTTGTTTACCTTTCTCTTGTTGTGGTGCTTGAGTATTTTATAAATTCTAGATATAAGGCCCTTATCTTTCTTCTGAAGGACTCTCGAGAGGACCCAAGCCACCACCGTAAAGGTGAGAGCAGCCGAGTGCAGACTGCACCAGCCGTAGCTGAAGTAGCTAAGAGTAGGGATTCTGGTGGCTTTAAAAAGAAATATCTACATTAATTGAAACAGGTTCTTTTAAGAGGTTGTAGAGCTAGCCCAAAGGAACGTGGTTCATATCCACCAGCTGCTCCACTGGAGAAGGATGGGCAGTCTCCCCTTGTGCCATTTACCGCCTCTGAAAACTTCCTGGAGGGTCAGTCTTGATGGACAGCATACAGCAACAGCCAACTTAAAAGAAGAGACTTCATATTAAATGCAGTTTCACGTTCTCAAGTATTGTTCTTGGGCCCCCCTTTGCTGTGGAGTGAGAACTGACGCAGAGCTCACCCTCCTGTGGACTTCTGAGGCTGTAAATTGCGCAGGAGTAGATTGTGAGTTCAGCAGTTGGTAGATTCGAACTGCCAGCGACGTGTGGGCCTGTGGTCAGCAGTGCCTCTCCCAAGGACCAGGCCACGAGAAGCCTGTGTGCTAGCCTGTCTGTCTGACTGAACTAAGCAAGTGTATTATCTCTCTCATTCATTTAAACTTCATAATTATAGGGGGGAGGGAGAGAGTTCTAGGAACTTGATATATTAACTCAGTTAATTCTCAGCGACACTGTGAGTTTAAGGATTAGGGTTTTCAGTCTTTATAGATGAGAAACAACAGCATCGCGTGACTGAACTGTGGTGGAGTGAGGATTCTTTGTCAGGATGGTCAGGTCTGTTCCTTGGACCCTTCCCCTATTTTCTGGGCTGGGTCTTGATTTTCTGTTGTACCGTTATCACATCCGTAGAGGTCTCAGATGCCCACCCCAGTTCATCACGGACAGCTGCTTGACTCCTTGGACGGTCTTAGAGATTCTGAGAACAAGTCTGTAGTCACTCACGCTTTGCCACCATTCGGAACCGACTCAGAGCTGACCCTGAAGTGGGGGTTTAGAGCCTGCCAATCACACGGAAGGAGATGGTACATCTTTCTCCCCCCAGAGAAGCTGGCAGATTCGAACCAGCAGAGAGGATTAGCTGCGGAGCTCCCTCCACGCTGTGTGTGTCAGAAAACGTTATGTCCCAGGAAGTGACCCAGCACGAGGTTCTAGCAGTATTCTTTCCTATTTTATCCATCTTTATGAGATAGATGAGAAATAGATCTCTATCTCCTGCAAAACTGTGTTGAATCCCTAGTTTTAAGATACTCAGCGTACCCTTCCTGAGAATTCATGTGATAAATTCCTTACACGTTGAGTTTCAGCGACGCTTTTTCCTTTATGATCCAGGTGGCACACTTCCTTCTGCCAGCCGCTGAGAATGATCTAGACCACTGTGTGTTTTCTGTTTGTTTTGGCTGAAAGCGAGCTTGGGATTGTATTTCGTTTTAATGACAGTAACTCTGTTCGCTGAGGCTTTGGTCAGGGATAATGTCTTCTCCCATTCTCTGTGGCGGGGGCATTGTCAGTCCCTGGTCTCTGGGCTGGCTTCAGGGAGCTCAGGAGTCTGAATGCAGGTGGGGAGAGTGCTGGGACTTTAATCAGATTCTCAGTGATCCACCCAAAGATAAGAAATCATGTTGCTTTATATGGGTTTTGTTCTTCATTTTGTATTTTAATTGTCTAAATACGTAGACGCCCTTTGGAAGAAGGAGTGGCATCCACTTCCTAAATAACATGCCTCTGGAAACTCTATGAACTTTGTTAAATGTCAGTAGTTGCAGAGGGATTTCAGGCCTTTCTTTCATAGGGTCACTACGAGTCGTGCTCCACTCAAAGGCAATTCAACAATACCTTGTTTGAAGGTTGCTAACCCCAAATTCAGTGCTTTTCCTGCACCAGCTACATCTTGAGACGAGGATGAGCTGGCTTCTCCTTGTAAGACTTAAGCCCTTGAAAACTCAAGGTTATGAGTGATGGTTACGAGTCACTGTCAACTCAACGGCACTAGGTTTTGGCTTTGATAGCCATTTTGGCAGTAGTTGAGCTATGAATCATACCTTTATTTTTAAATCATCTTCCTACCTTCACTTCCATGACAAAGTTTCAGAAGGAGATACTTTGTAATTTATAAAACTCTAATTCTGGGAAAGTTATTAAAAGGAGTTGATGTTTTGGTTCGAATCCACCAGATGCTCCGCTGGAGAAGGAGGGGTAATTTCCTCCTGTGCTGTTTGGATCCAATTCGACACAACAAGAAGTTAACAAAAGTTAATTACAGAAATAAATAAATATAATTTTTTTTAAAAGTAGTTTTTTTAAATAAAGTAGGGGTTTTTTTTTTTATCCAATTTCACACAATAACATATTAGCAAAAGTTATTTATGGAAATAAATATATAAAATTTTTTAAAAAAGCAGTTGATGTTTTCATGCGAAATGTACCAACTGCATTTGTTTTTCATTAAAGGAGTTTGTTTCCCTCAAATTTGTTACTTTAAAGAGGTAAGAGTAAATTATTGTTAGTGATGAGTTTACATATACAATTTACATATAAACTTAACATTCAAATCATAAGATCTGCTGATCAGAAGTTTTTCTCTACCTTCTTCCTATGTAAAGAGAAATACTGTAAAATCCCAGTCATCTTTCTGCTTGTTTATGTGTTAAGAGGTACTTCTTCCACAAATCCTAACATAAGTTATGATTATTAGTTAATATTTGCCACACTCAAACATTTTAAAGTAAAAGCTATAAGTGTTAAAGTAAAGCTAGTGCTATTACCCTCACTGTTCAGGCTGATTTTAATAATTCAGTTTTCATTTTAATAATATTGTTATAGGTTTTCAAATGCAAATTACATTAACAGGTATTCTACATAAATATACTGTAAATATATATGTTCCAGGCAGGAACATGTACGGTGTTTTGGTTTTTTGTGTTTTTGGGGTTTTTTTTAATTGACTTTTTGGAGTAATTGACTTTCTCTGCAACAAAATGAAACTCAGACCTCAAGCTGGAAGGGAGGAATAAAGCCGTGTACTCTAGAAGATTTCTTTGTTGTTCAGATCTGTTGAGAGAGAGAGAGAGAGAAAATATTTATATGTATGTATATATGTATGTATGCATATATGTACGTATATATGTATGTGTGTGTGGGGGTGTGTGCAGTTGATGGCTGATGAAAATATTACCACAGGGCCATTATAATAAAAGTAGTTACTTGTATGAATTATTATACAGCAGTGTAAGTAGTGGTGTGAGTTGTAATAAATTATTCAGCAGCTCCTCGCCTGCCGTTACAGCATACTTGGTGTGTAACAGAGATCTGAGAACCGTGATTTAGAAAAATGAATAACGCATCATTATCCAGCTTGCTTCTTGGCAGGCTCTGTATGTGAAAAGGGATTTGTATGACTTAACCACAGACATTAAAATTGGGTTTCCCAGCAAAACAGATTTTCTTAGACCATATGATTGAGACTCCCACAATGGAGAGTAAAAACCAACAAAGCCTGCATCTTTGTCTTGTCGTTCAATGCAGAGTATGCAGATAGCCTGTAAACAGACTAGTTATTGTTGTTGTGTACCGGGCTGTTGGAACTGACGCATAGCTGCCCTCCAGTGAGTTTTCAGATGCAGTAAACCACGTGGGAGGGGATTGCCCATCCTTCTCCCACAGAGCAGCTGATTGGATTCAAACCACATGCTCTTGGGTTGGACTGAGCAGTTCCTTACCTCTAGACCATCAGAGCTCCCTGAAAGAGACTCCTATCATTGCAATATGGGTTATTGGTTAAAGAACTAGGATCAAGTTGTTGTTGATTGCCTTTGAGTCAAAACCCTTCTACAACTATCGACATTTATCAGAGTCCATAGAGTTTCCAGAGGTATGTTATTTAGGAAGTGGACGTCACTCCTGCTTCTAAACCTGTCATAGTATGTTACTGTTTTTATGTGCCATTGAGTCACATGCAATGTATAGTGACCCTGTGTACAGCAGCTCTGAACCCTTTCTTGTCCTGAGCCAGTCTCACTAATTCTGACACACCAACCCCCATCGCCCCTGTTACGGTATCAGTCCATCTCATCCAGGGTCTCCCTCTCCTGTGCTGTCCGTCCACCCTTCCAAGCATGATACCCTTCTCCAAGGACCGATCTTTTCTGGCCACATGCCCAAAGTAAGTGAGGCAAAGATTCAAAATCCTTGCCCCCAAGACAGACCTGTTTGTTTTCTTGACAGTCCATGGTATGTTCGAGACTCTTCTCCAGCACCACAACTTGAAAGCATCTACTCTTTTTTATCCTTACTCATTGTCTAACTCTCTGAAGCATAACAAGTAATTGAGAAGACCATAACCTGGATTAGGTATACCTTTGTATCTAGACTGACATCATTGCTCTTCAGCACTCTGGAGAGGTCCATGACAGCAGATTTTTCCCCAAGGCAATTTGTCTTTTGATTTCCTGACTGCTGGTGTTAAGAGTGTTGATTGTGGATCTGATTGTGGGCCAAGCGTAGACGGCCATATCTGACTTTTACCAACTTCACGAAGGGGAACTGTCTTCATCAACAGCATCAATAACGCTAAACCAATTCCAGTGAGGTCAAACATGTCCCTCATGCTCCCATACCTCTTTCTACTCACCTCTTTGCTGGGTCCAAAATACAGTGTGATAACTCACACACCACACAGAACCGTATTTGAGAAGTCAGAAGGTTATAATCAAAATTAAAAACAGAATGCAGTCAAGATAGCTCCTTAAATGTGCACACAGGCACCTCAACTTTGGGCCTGGTGGATTTTTAAACCACTGTTTTACCCAGTCCTGCCAATATTGGCTTCCCACCTCTACTTGTCCATCAAAGTTTTCAGTCCTGCCAGTATTGTCTTTCCCCACCCCAGGGTCTTAGCTCACCTCCAGTCTCCAGTCTGGCTATAGATGTTACTGCTGTAGATGTAACTGAAGTAGGAAGGGTGTCCTGCATCATCTGGCTTTCTCTTCAGTGGCACCACAAGACCTGTCTCTGTAGCTAGAGCTGTTCAGTTTATTGGCAGGACTAGCCAATCCCCTCGAAGATTGCGGAGACTGGCCAATCCCCTTGTGGAATGATTGATTGAAAGTCTCCTTGTGAATAGGCTAACATGCTTCATTTGCATATTCCCTCCCATCTGCATAGAAAAGTCAGATAATGGCTAGAAAGTCATAATGAAAGATAAATGCCATCGGAAAGTTTTCAGAGTTTTCTCTCCTAGTTAGGAATACTTACTCAGGAAACATCAATTGAAAGTTTAACAGATGGGAGGTGCCTGTTCTTAAGGGGGAGTGCCAAAATAACATATTCCTCAGTTACAGGTGAATACAAAAGAGAAACAAGTAGGAGAAACAAAATTTGGGGATGACCAGTAAAGGTGGTAGAAGAAATGATAAAGTGACGTCAGCTTTGACTAGATGAAATTGAGAACAAAATGCTTTTAAAAGTTGGGGGGTGCAGGAAAAGAGCCTCGCATGGGGCATCCTGCTTGGAAAAGGTTCAGAGAAAGAGAGAAAGACCCCAACGAGGTGATTGACATGGCGACTGCAGCAGCAGAATCAGGTGTATCACATATGGGGTGGACAGCACAGGAGAGGACAGAGTTCAGATCTGTTGTTCACGGGTTACTGTGAGTCGTACTGGACTCAGTGACATGTAACAACAGCCACAAGGGACCCAGACACGATGGGAAAAGCGAGACAGTCAGAGGGACCCACAGCTGAGACAGCCAGACCCCAGAGACAGCAAAAGGTGAGTGGGCACGTGTCACACACACACACACCCTCACAAAGGAGAAAATATGCTCAGTAACCAAGCATATGGGATACAGTCAACCTTGCTAGTCTTCTGGGAAACGTGACTGGAAACAAGATGGAATTGTGCACAGTTCTGTGGGAACTATGTGACGGGGCGATGGTCCCCACCGGGAGGGTGCTGGCCCTGGGCGTCTGCAGCAGCAACAGGGCTCACTCACCACGTGCACCTCAGTGACCCCACGCAGGGGAGCCCAGTGCAGGGGAGACGTGCTGCAGTGCAGACTGCTCCTGGTGATGGTGAATGTGGAAGAGTAAACTCACTGTGCGTTGGATGATGGTGTATCCAGTAAGCAACAGTCAGGTCAGACTGTAGGGCCAAATTACATGTAATCTCTGTTTATTTTAGTTTTTTTAAATTATTAGTAATTAGTAGTAGTAGTAGGAGGAGGAGGAGGAGGAGGAGAAGTGTGTACTGTCAAATCAGATCCGACTGGTACAGGAAGAGATTGCCCCTCCTTCTCCAGCAGAGCATCTGGTGGATTCGAACCAAGTACCTCTGAGTTTGCAGTGCAGCTTCTTGCCACTAGGCCACCAGAGCTTTTTGTAATCTCTGTTTACAAACTGATGGAAACACACATGGAAAGAAAAGGGGAGCGTTTGCTTCATAATCCGTGTGTTGCAGGTGGAAGTGTGAGTGGTCTCCCTTCATCTCGTCTGGCCTCTCTGTCCGTTTTCAAATTTAGCTGTCGATTTATTTATGTGTTTTAAGTTGATCTAGTTCTTATTCTGATGATCGGCCAGTTTAATATGAGTGAACTACAATATAAAGAAAAATGCTGTTGATGTTAAAAAAAATAAATTGAGGTTCATAGATATCTCCTCGGAGCGGACTCCTAACTGAGCCCCGCCTGGGCTCTCGGCGGCCAGACGTCGCAGGGGAGGAGACCGCTCCTCCTTCTCCTGGGGATTCGAACCACCAGCGGAGGCTCTGTCTGGAGGTGAGCAGTGCTGCTGTGGGAAGGATCTGGAAATTATTTTCTGTGTTCTGGGCTTCGGTAGTCAAATGTACCTTCAAATACATTCATTAGATTTTTGTTTTTTCCAACACACTGGGAAATAATTAGGATCTTAAAAATATGAATGTGATGTTGTTGTTCATGTACTGACCGCACCCTGGTGGGAATGCATGCTATACATTTCTTCACTACTCTGCTCACAACAGCAAGTTTGTGGGATTCTTATAAAGCCTGAAGGCGTGTACCGTGGCATGCAGTGAATAAGGAGGGAGGCCTGGGGAGGGCTGCATATGAGGAGACTTATCCTTGTTCCTACAGAGACCTGCAGACCAGCCTCACTTTATAAAATAGGCCAGCTGATGGTTACATCAAGATTGAGGTCAAAGCATGCGTCTCGTTTTAGTGTGAGGGTGCCCCGAAGATTACAGAGACTGTGACAGATGACTGAGCCTTAAAGGTAAAATACAAAGCCCTGAAGTAATATTTTCTCGGATGGGGGACTCCTTGGAGGAACGACAGAGTGCTTGAAGTTAGGAAGATGAAGTGAGATTCCAGATGCAGAAGGAAGCATGATCAAGGTCATGGATTAGTGTGTGTGTGTGTGTGTGTGTACACACGTGTGTTAGCACACACGTGTCTGACATGTTTGGGAACTATCTGGTGGTCTGTGTTTTAGGACGAGGAGTGATGTTTGGATAGCAGAGTCACTAGCCGGCATTGGAAGCTGGTCAGCTGCTTCGATTTGTGCAGGTGACTAGACGTACAGAAATGAAGTCGTTTGCTGTCGTGTGGAACTCGCGGTCCAGAGCAGGGACCAACAATAAATTAAAAGCCAGCAGATTGACCTAAACTTGTTGTTGTTGTTGTAAACTTATTATCTTCTGATTATTGTTGTTCTTGCGTGTTTAGAGTCAAAGCCAGCTCATAGCCGACCCTCTAGCTGGCTTTGAGAAGCAGTAAATCTCACAGGAAGGGATTGTTTATCTTTCTCCCTTGAAGCAGCTGGTGGATTTGAACCTCTTGCCTTTGGGCTTGCAGAGCAACTTCTTACCCAGTAGGCCGCCAGAGCTCATGGGAAGATTAATCAACATAATGATCACTGGGATTTGCAGCGTTCTGACTGAAGACATCACGTTGTCCTAGAGGAGATCATGGGCTCTTAGGGGTTTGTGTGTGGTGAGGGCCTGGGTGGGGGTTTCATCCTGCCCCGGTCAGTGGACGATGGGAAAGGAGTGAACAAGGGCTCACTCTGTGTAAGCTGATTTCGAAGGGTGAGTGGAAATTAGCATGGAGGATGCGAGTGTGGAAAAAGCAAGCTGGGGAGCTCTGGTGGCCTAGGGGCCAGGAGCTGCACTACAGTTCCGAAGGTGTGTGGTTCGAGTCCACCGGATGCTTCAGTGGAGAAGGATGGGCAGTGTCCCTCTGTGCCAGTCAGATCGGACTTGATGGTACACAACAACAATAAAATATGAACTAAAGTGTCACTTAAAAAATGGGTGTTGGTTTTGTTGGATTTTGTTTGTTTGTTTAAAAAAAAGCAAGCTGGGAGGGTGGACACCCTTCTCAAGGGTGCTTTTCTTAGGCTCCAGAAACTCATTGTGGTAGATAGAGTTGGAGCTGAGGACTGGTTGACCCTGAAAGACTTGGTGTATTTGAAGGAATTAAAGGAACTCGAATTCTTACAATGAAAAGTTTCTTTAGAAAACTTGAGGCACCTGTGAGTTCACGAGCATTTTCTGAATTTAGGGAAAACGTTAACTTTGCTCATTTTGTTTACTGGTCTATGCTATGTAGTGTTGGCAAGACCTTTGCAACAGAGAATGGGTGACATTAGGTCATTTGAAGAATCCCGATTTGATTCAGTTAAATGGAGCGCTTGCCGGGTATTCTCTTTTTTTCATGACAGTAAATAATGGGATTTTACAGAGAACAGCTTCCATTTTTTAAATTTTTTTAGGTTCCGTCTGTCCTCCTTGGTTTCCTTTCTTGATTGAGTACAGGTTGTGTGTGTGTGTGTGTGTGTGTGTGTGTGTGTGTGTGTGTGCGCGCGCGCGTGCGCGCGTATGTGACCCTCATCGGGGTAGAAATTACTGACTGTGTATCCTTGAAACCATCTCACTTAAAAAACATTTTCTCCTTTCCTGTTTGATAAGCCATTAGAAACATGATGTATTATACATGATAGGCACACTATCTAATTTAAAACAATATTATCTAATTCCTTTAGTATATACATTCTCAGCTATATACTTTTAAGCATTGAGCATTAATAATTATTTAAATTAGTAGGTGATGGCACTTTGTTCTGGAGTTGCTTTCGGTCTGCGAAGAAGATTGTTTCATAAAAGTGGTTTTAATGAAATGATTAGATAGGGAAACATAAAATAATAGAATGTAATCAGAGTTCCCTAGTATCATTCTGTACCAAAAAACCCATGATTAAAAGTATCTCTTCCTTGATGAATCCGTAGCGTTTAATGCAGTACTTGGAGTATCCTAAGCAGTTCAAGAGTGTGGTAGGTCCTTTACAAATCTTAGGATTGACGCCGGCCATCGTTAACCCAACATTCCCATCTTCCCGCTGTTCAAATCCACGAGCTACTCCCTGGGAGCAAGGCGGGCAGTCTCCTCCCGTGTAATGTCCAGCCTCTGGCAACCCGCGGAGGTGGGGGCAGCTGTGAGTCTCTTCCCACTCCTCCCGGCAATGAGTTGAGCTTAGAGAGATGATCCTGAATGTGAGAGTTGTAAGATCATTTGAAATGCATGGTCCTTACTAGAAGACACGTTCATGCAGGTGGAGTTTTCTCTTGGGGAGGGGCCGCAGAGTTGATTCTGACTCAGAGCTGGGGTCACAGTAGCCCCGTGTGACAGCAGAACTGCCTCCTTCCCCGGTTTTCCAGATTGCGTTCGTGGCTGTAACTTCATGGAAGTGGGTGGCCAGCAGGTGCGTGGGCGTGACTCCGCAGACTCCTGGTTCACAGCTGAGCACTTAACCATTGCGTCACCAGGATGCCCTTTACATTTTTGCATTTAACGTTGAGCACGGAGGTGGACATAATGGTTAGCAAGCCTTGCTGCATTTTTTTATTAATTTTAATGGACATTTACAGAGACTTTGGATTTCCATCCATTCATTGGGCACTTTTCCCCCTGTCCAACCTCCCCCCAAGTCCTCTCTTCTCTTTGAAAAGTAAAAGAAAAATTCTTTCATTGTTATACAATCCCTCGCCCCAAGTCCACTCCACTATGCAGCCTTCATTCTGGACTCCTGTCATGACAATAACACCTAATCATATATCCCTTTTAAACAGTTCTCTCCCTCATCTATTTCAATGCAAGCCTTAGTGCATTTTGAAACTTTAAGCATATAAAGCTTTTAGCTTCAGGAGGCAAAGTGTTTTGGGGGCCTAACCCCTCCCCCCCCAATGCTTATCACAGAAAAGAATTCCCTTCTTGTGCAGAAAAGCAGGTGTGACATTTATGTTACAAAACAGGCTCTGGTAGGAGTCACCTTTGCTTATCAAGAGCTCGAGGGTACAGCTATCAGTGGGCCGAACTTGGTGAACTTGCTCCATCGAGACCGCTGGAAAATTTGGATACAGTCAGTGAAGAACCATGGGGTTTTGTCTCATTCACTGAAGTCTTTGTGTCCACGGTGTTAGGGAAGCTGCCGGGCCACCGTCCTTTAGGGAATTGCACTGCTTAAGCAAAACGGTGGTCCTCTGTGACAGGTTGGGAGGGAGAGGGTCAGTCTCCTCCATGCAGTTGATGGACAGCCCGGGGCAGCCTCAGGGAGGTCAGCACAATGCCAGTGGGGATCCAGGGCAGTTTGAGTACATTGTGCCACCAGGCTGATGCTAGAAATGAAAGCCACACAGTCAAGGCCCTTCGTTTACCTTTTCCTGGTCAGGGCTTTTGTGTGTTGGGGGCTGAACTTGTACTTATTGTATAAGTGAGCTTGTTGACCAGACTTCCTGAGAAGAGAGTGGTTTCCTTCTACAGTGGTTTTGGCGGGAGGCATAATTGATGCTTCTTGGTTTTGACAGCAGTTTCTTGAGTCTCTGTTTTGGAGCATGATAATAGGACCCTGTTGGCAGCACAATAAAAGAGGCTTACGTTTCTCTTATGCGGGCAAGTGGCCTTTCGTTTAAGAGCTGCGTGACCTGTTGCAGTGTGTCCCTTCACGCTGATTCTGCCTCAGTGACCCTGGGTGACAGGGTCAGCGCCTGAGGATTTCCCAGATCCCTTCATTACAGATCCCTTAATTACAGAGGCTGGTGCTGCGTCTCTGTGCAGCACCTGGTGAGTTTGAACCACTGACCTTTTGCTTAGCCCTGGGGTGCTCTAACCACTGCACCAGCAGAGCCCCTTAATGATGTGTCAGATGTGTTAAAAAAAGAGAGCACTGTTGTGTTACAGTACTGCTTAGTTTGAAAAAACATAATTACTTTATCAGTGGGAATTTCCATTATCCAGGTTTGGTTTGTGGGGTTTTTGTTTTGTTTTGGGTTTTTGTTTGTTTAATTTTTTTATTTGTTTGTTTTGGTTTGGGGTGATTAAATTTGTATTTAGAATTAGCCAACTGGACTCAGTTTAGATGATCCCAATTTTTTCCCCCTACTAGTTTATTTACAAAATTCAAATACAAATTTTAACAAAAGCACCACAGTCAGGAGCAAGTTGAACATAGGCCTTCTTCTCTCCATCAGGCCTAATCAAAGTGGTGACCTTGGCCACATCAGTGCCATAGAGCTTCTTTATAGCCTGTTTGATTTGGGGCTCATTGACCTTGACATCCACAATGAACACAAGTGTGTTATCTTCTATGTCCTTCAAGACTGACTCAGTGGTCAGGGAGACTTGATGATGGCACAGTGGTCAAGCTTGCTTCTCCTGGGGGCGCTCTTCCGGGGGTATCTGGGCTGCCTTTGGAGTCTTCAGTATCTTAGGCCGCCGGAAGGTGGGTGACGTGCGGATCTTCTTTTTTTTTTTGGCTATGGACACTCTTCAGGACGCCTTCTTGGCCTTTAATGCCTTTGCTTTGGCTTCAGTTTTGGGAGCGGCAGGGCCTTCCTTCTTGGCTTTCAGCACCATCTTCATAGAAGAGGGTTTGTCGTTTTTAAAAATAACTTTGTTAAAGGTTAAGAAGAACATTGGAAGGTATGGCCTTATTCTAACATTATAGAGTTTGGTTCATTGATAATTTATTTTTTGAACTCAGGGTAAGGTTACATAAAAGCTACCAAAGGTCATAGTGGTCTTAACCTTTCTGATGGGTTTAACCTTGGGGTGTGTTACCCATGGATTCCTACAGAGAAATTGTGGAGGAAGATGAAGGGCGTTCTGGCCTAGTAGAAAAGGAAGGAGAATCTTTATGTTAGATGAAAGAGCATAGCCTTTCAGGGCCTAGCATCCCCGAGAGGCCACTGGTTCAGAAATAGGGAGCCCGTGTGGGAGTTTAGGGAGCACTGGTGGCCTAGTGACAAGAAGCTGTGCCACAGTTTCAAGGTATGCACTTCGAATCCACTGGCTGCTGAGACAGATGGGTAGTCTCCTCCTGTGCGATTTACTGCCTCTGAAAACCCACTGGAGGGTCAGCTCTGAAGAGTCGATTCCACCTCAACGGCACACAACAACAACAACAACGCACATGGGAGTTCTGGTCGCTTAGTAGGAAGAAGTTGTGATACCACCTCCAGGTCTTGCAGTTCGAATCCACCAGCCGCTCCATGGGAGAAAGATAGGCATTCTCCTCCTGTGTGATTTACTGTCTCTGAGATCCCGCTGGAGGGTCGGCTGTGGGTCGGTTCCGACTCTTTGGTGCCTGTTAGCATACTACAGTATCGTGCACAGCTGTGGGAACCCAGCCGAGTGAACCTCCTCACTGGCTGTGAGCGTGGACCTGAGTGTGAGTCCTTACAGAATGGTGGGTTGGGTCTCCCTCTGTAGAACTGGGGGCCCCACAGGTGCCTCCTTCTCGCCCAGGCCCCAGTGGCTCATGCACTGACTGGCTGCCTTCCACTCCCAGCACCATGGGCCGGTGAGCCCTGCCTCTGAGCCCCTGGTTCTGCTGGTGGTCAGGGCTCCTTTTCCTCCAGTGGATGGTCTCATTCATCCTGTCTGAGTGGATGCCACTTAAATACAATGGATGCCTCTTTCATCTCGGGTTACATTCACGCTGCACCTCCCAGCTCTGCGCCTGGCTGGCCTTGGGGATAGAGTTTGCTAAGCCCCTGTGGACCGCAGTACTCTCATCCACTCTAGCAGACCCCTGGGCCACCCCACATCCTCTAACCTGTCAGCAGGGAGGGGACAGATGTTATCTCACGTGTTCCAACAGGCTCACTCTGAATCAGGATCAGCGGGGGTCACTGTGGGTGTTCCCCCATGCTTATCAAGCGATAGACCCCCCAGACGTGAAGAACCTTGTAATAATGAAGACGCTTGGATCTCTAGTTCCTGCCCCTTGCACCCTGAGTGGCGTAAAACGTGACTGTGTGGCCCTGGTCTGTGCAGGAAAGGAGGTTTGTTATTGTTGGTTTGGTAAGGGTCATCAAGTTGAGCACAACTCATAGCAACCCAGTGAACGAACCCTGTCCTGTCCTGTGCCGTCCTCAGCATCTCTGACACACTCGAGCCCTTTGCTGCAGTCACCGTGTCAGTCCACCTGATTGAAGTTCTTCCTTTCTTTCACCAGCCCTCCACCTTTCCGTGCATGATGCTTCTTTCCAGGAAATCGCCTCTCCTGTCATCATGCCCCGAGCACGTGAGATGAAGCTTTGTCATCTTTGCCTCCAAGGAGCACTCTGGCTGCACCTTCTCTGAGACTTATCTGTTTGTTCTCCGGCAGTCCATGGAATAGTCAGTACTCTTCTCCAACACCACAGCTCGAAGTTGTCAATTATTAGTGGCAAGAAGCTGCACTCTAATCCCAGGTGCAATCCACCAGATGCTCAGCTGAAGGAGAGAGAGTCTCCTCCTGTACCAGTCAGATCCGATAAGATGGTACACACACAAAAAAGAATTTAAAAAATTATTTTAAAAAGTGTCCATTGTTTCTAACCACCCCCACAACTTGTTCATTGTCCAGCTCTCAGATTCATAGAGAGTGATTGAAAACACTGTGGCCTCAATCAGGAGCACCTTAGTCTTCACACTGACATCGTTGCTCCTCCATAAAAGGGATACACAGATGATAGCAAAAGGCAGCTCAAGAAGACATAGCAAAGTAGTAGAACAAATTGTGCAGAGAGCTGGAACTGGGGAATAAAAGGAGAAGAACTCACTCAGCATTTCTCAAGCTGAAGGAAAAGGCTTGGCTGGTGTCTTTTGGCTGGGACTCAGCTGTCCTGTGTGTGGTTGAACTTCCAGCTCTCCGGCTGGTGCGGCGTTCCGGCTGGCCAAGCTGAAGGAGGAGGAAGAGAGAGTTTTAAGTGGGTCTGTGGGTTGGTTGCTTGATGCATGTCTCTAAATGGGAATTGCCACCATTTTATCCTAGAATGGTATTTCCCCCCCTTTAGTATTTTTGTGTGTCTTGCTCTGCTTCTTCTAAAACAATCTTACAGAAAGCAGTGTCATAATCTTAGTGAATCATGACATAAAGGTGTGAATGAGCTGTTAGTTTGTGGAGTTATGAATCATTCTTCCTCTTTCCAGGACTATTTCTATTTTAACTTGGGAAAGGAATCAGATGTTCAGAACTGTTTGCTCTCTTTATTGGTTGAGCTTTCTTACATAGAAATCCTTTGACATGAAGGGGAAAGAATTGCAGTTGATAAAAGAAGGAAAGCCAGGTGTATCTCAGGCTGTTGATAAGTCTTATTTCATGTCCAGCAGCTGTGAATTTGTCTTCTGTTACCGTTTTCCTGTGTGCGGGGCTGATCTTGGATGACACGGTGCATCAGTTGTTGTTATCATGTGCTCTTGAGCCAGAACCAGCTCAAAGCTGACCCTCCAGCTGGTTTTCAGAGGCCGTAGATTTTATAAGAGGGAGCAGCGGGTGGTTTTGAACTGTGGGCTGTTGGGTTGACAGCACCGCTTCATACCCCCTCGGCCAGTGGTGCTCTCTGTGTCTGTGAAGACACACACACAAATGTATTACTTGTGATATCCTTTTTAAGTTGAAATGGCATATTGTTGGAGGTGTGCCAGGGCTCATTGAAAACACAATTTTAAATGTCTCTATTTGCCTTCCTCTGGTGTGTTCCTTAGTTATTTAATCAGTCTCCTGTCATCAGGACACCTTGCTTTTTAAAATAATAATGAGTTGAATATATTTGTTTGTAAATATTCTTTGTTATTCTCATTTCTTGGCAATAAATGTGAACGGGGAGCTGTGCCAAATTGAATCCACTTTTTAAAAAGTATTGATAGATGTTTCCTAATTGCCTTTAATTATATCACTCATATATAGTTAACAGTTACAATAACAACAGTTAGTATGTGTTGAGGGAGCCCTGGTGGCCGAGTGAGCAGGAAGTGGTGCTGCCAGCCCAAAGGTGGGTGATTTGAATTCACCAGCTGTTTTCTGGTAGAAAGATGGGCCCCCTCCTCCCGTGCGACTCACAGCTTCTGAAAAACCACCGGAGCAGGTCAGCTATGAGTCAGGTCTGGCTTGACGGCACACAACAACAACAACAGTAGGTATTGAGGACTGTGCAGACGTCAGGCCCACCGCTTAATGTGAATTATTCAGTGTAGCCCTGAAAAGGGCCTTGTAATAGATTCAATCCTTGTTAAAAGACAACGGAACACTTGCTGCGCGTGCCCTGCTGAGGCTGGAAGACTCTTCTTTTCCTCGTTGCTGACTTGTTGCTGCCTTGTCAGTGGACTTTGGGCTGTAAATCGCGTGGGAGGAAACGGCCCATCTTTCTCTGCTTGTAGATTCGTACCACCAGGGAGGCCTGCCATTGGGTGAGAAGTACCACTTGGTACAGGCACCAGGGCTCCCCGCAGGACTGAGTAAAGCAGCTGTGATTCGTGTCCACATTCTGAAGGACAAGACCCAGGTTCAATACCAACCCTCAGCTTACTTAATTGCAATTGTGAAGAATGTCAAGAAAAAGGTTTGCAGAAAGCAGATCACACAGGGAGTGGAGGGGGGAGAATTTACCTTTGAAATAAACCAGTGGAAGCCTCGCTTTGTAGGGTGAATAGGCAAATTAGAGAAAGGAAACGCTGTGAGTTGAAAATGCAGTGCTGGGTAAAGGCCTTGAGGGGGGTGAGGGTGTGTATAACCCTTTGTGTTCGGACCCCAGAGAGTGTGAACCGCCTGGTAGCTGACCCTCCCGCCAGCTTTCAGAGACAGTCGACCACATGGGAGGAGATTGGCCCTTCTTCCCGTACAGCTCCTGGTGGATTTGAACCATGTGCCTTTGGGTTGACAGCACAGCTTCTCACCACCAAGCCACCAGGGCTCCCTCACACGTGCTCTGGGAATGGAATTGGGGCCACTTGTGAGCGGGACCTTGTCTTATCTGGAGAAGCACAGCGCCTCTTCATAGGATGAAGGCTAGATCGCATCGGGTATTTTGGCCGCATTGAGGATTTTGTTGTTCTTTTTCTCCTAGGAAATAAAGAATAAAGGAAGACATTGAAGTCTTCAATTAGGATTATAACGCTGGGAGTCCACTTTATAAAATGGAGAGGCATAATTTTGGCTGCTATGTGGATGGTGGGTTTGTAATGTATAACATTTTCCAGGGTCTTCTGGTTTCAGCAACCTTTATTTTCAATTTCTTAGGCAAAGGCACTAAACTGTCTTAATTCAAGTCACCAAATGCAAATCAAAAGCCGTAATCATGGAGTGAGGTGGGGTGGGTGGGTGGCAAGGGTGTGTGTGTGAAGGAAGGCCAACACACTGGACAGTTCGGATTCCTTCTCGTCACTGTCCCAGGGACCACACTTGTGTCTGGAGCAGAACTCACTGTGTAGTGGATTCAGGCAGGTCATTAAAAAGAATCTGAACTGGGGTTTGATTTTTTTTTTTTTTTTTGTTCGTAATGGTCTTTGCAGTTGCCTGTTATGCATCAGAGAGTTGGACAGTGACTAGGGAAAATAGAAGGAGAATTGATGCCTTTGAGCTGTGGTGCTGGAGAAGAGTATTGAGAATACCGTGGACTGCTAGGAAAACAGATTTATCCTGGAAAGGGTTAAACCAGGTGGGTCCCTGGAGGCAAGGATTCTGAGGCTCTGTCTAACATACTTTGGACATGTTGTAAGGAGAAACAGGTCCTTGGAGAGGGACATCATATTTGGGAGAGTGGAGGGACAGCGCAGGAGGGGAAGACCCTCTATGAGGTGGATTGATTCAGTGACTGGGGTAATCGGAATGGGTGTGTCAGAAGCAATGTGATTGGCACAGGATAGAGCAGGGTTTAGGGCTGTTGTACATAGGGTCGCTGTGAGTCTCAAAAACAAACGACTTGATGGCACATAACAACAACAATAGTTCGGACTCATCTCATCTGAAAGTGTCCTTAACAGACAGGGTGGAAAGAAAAGTTGTTGTTGTTGTTGTTGTTGTTGTTGTTGTTGTTGTTGTTAGGTGCCCTTGAGTCAATGAAGACAGATCTCCCAGTCCCGGACAAGAGGCACATTGCAAAGAGGACTTGGGGCGGGGGGAGCACGAAGAGGGAAGATAATTGTGCAATAAAGAATGAATTTTTTTTTCTTCCTTTTTTTATTATTATTAAATTTTATTAATTTTAATGAACATTTACAGGGATTTTGGGTTTTCATTCCTTCATTGCTGCACCATTCTCTCTACCCTCCTCCCCAGTTTGTTCTTCTTCCCCCGCCATCCGAAGAATATTTTTTTTTAAAAAGTGAACTTATAGGGGTAGAATGTGCAACAGTGAAGGAATGAAAATCCAGCTTTTCTGTAAACTTTCATTAAAATTGCAATTAAAAGAAAAAAAAATTATAAAAAAAGATCCAGTGTGAAAAACAATGTATACAAAATTTATGAACTTTGTATAAACCAGTATAAAATTAAAAAAGAAAGAAATGAGTGTTATAGAACAGAACGTATTTGCATGGTTGAATGAAAAATCAATTTCCTGTGTAACTTTCACTCAAACTACAATTAAAAAAGAGTAGAGAGGGGGAAAAAATACCAGTTCCTAACCTTGTCGTGTCCTGTGCCATCGTCATTTCTTACATACGTGAGCCCATTGCCGCAGTCAAAGTAAGTGTTCTGGTGTTCCTTTTAGTAAGCTTTCTGTCGTGTGGTGCCCCTGAAAATGAGCCCGCTCTCTGCCATGCACGTAGGTGGCCCTTAGAGAGACCCCCGATTGTCAGTTACACGTTGCCTTCAGGTAGATCCCTCGGGAAGCCACCCACCTCCCCACCGTCTTATCATCACACATTTCTCAGGACCGTTTTTCTACAGAAAAGGCACATTTTGTTTATTCCAATTTGGACCTTTAATGTCATGTTACAGTTTCAAGAGACAAATGTTTTAAAAAGTTAATCCTTACAAACTGAAAATTGTACCACTCTTGGGTAAGTTTGGGATAATTTTTAACTAAAAAATTCTAATATGTAAACCAGAGAGTGGTTCCTTTCTGTTAGTCTAAATCTTCCTTTCATTTACCTTTGTTGCGTTTTTTTCATGTTCTCCAGAGGAAGGGGGAAGGAAGGTAGAAGGTCAGTCTGTGTCACACACTTTCTGCCTTCTGATAGGTCCGTAAGCCGCCCGGTAATGGGGTCATGATGCAGACTTCTGTGTTGAAATGAGCACCCCCACTTGTCCCTTGAATTGCTTGCAGTTAAGCTTGAGTGCTGCCAAAGTGTAAAAATGACAAGTGTTCAAATAACTCAAAAGAAAGAGCAGGCATGGACGTGTGCACCAGGCACCTTGGGCTGGGGCTGGGAGGTGGAGAGACACTGAATGCGATTACACGAGTAACACGTAGAGTAGGACTTGTGTTTGAGATCTTTCACCATTATGTGCAAAAATTAAATAGAAAAATGTTAATTAAGGGCTCTAGGGAAATTGGGAGGGAGCTCTGGTGGCCTACTGACAAGAAGCTGCACTGCAATCCCAAAGGTGCATGGTTCGAGGCCATCAGCTGCTCCACAGCCAAAGGATGGGCAGACTCCTCCCTTAAGATTCACTGCCTCAGAAAACCTGCCGGAGGGTCCGCTATGGGTCAGTTCCCACTCGACATTGCACAGCAACAACCACCGAAGAGATGTTATTTCACATGGCAAGTGTGTGTGTTTTTTTAAAATTTGTGATTTTTTGCATCTTGATTGTGATTTAAAAATTATATACATGATACACATCAATGAAGAGAAGGTATTTCTTGTAGAACTAGTAACCTGGTGGACTCTGGTGATGTACTGAGTTACATGTTGCAGTGACGATGGAGAGTTTGGGGGTTTGAGGCCCCCAGCTGCCCTGTGGGAGAAGGATGGGACGACGTCATTGAGGAAACCAACAGAGTTGTGCTAGGAGCCAGGATTGACGCGACAGCCGTGGGTTACAGGAAAGAAAAAAAATTATATACTAAAAAAAAAAAATCATTGAAAAGTAAAATAGTATTCTGATCTAGTTTCAGCAGTTGTATTCTGGGAAAACAAATTCTGCTCATAGAAGATGTGGCCACGTCATGTACGCTTCCTTAATAATGTCTGACATTATCAGATTGATTAACTCAGTGAGGAGCCTAATCAGATTTCACTGGGCTTGGCAGCTGTACACTGAGGAATAGTAATACAGCAAAGGAATAAAGTCAGGTTTTTAATAAGCTGTGTTACATTCAACTCTTAAAAAAAATATACCTGAAGTGTTCATTATTTCTAAGGACATGTAACACTCTTGTGTTCACACAGTAGTCTTCTCAGTACAACATGAGCTTCTGTTTTCAAAGATTGGCTCCCGCCAGAAGCTAGACGTGCTGATAATGGGATTTTTATGTGATAATCGGTGGTGTGAGTTTCGAGCAGTTATGTTTTCCTACAGGCTTCAAAGGTCAGTGTTTTTATCTCTGCGTTGTGTTTGCTCTACAAACCTAAGAATACAGCGCAGCTCAGACTCTGGAGCCAAAGCCGCTGCTTGCTTTTCTAGAAGCCACACTGAGCGTTGAAGAAATGAGTCACGGTCAAGGCTGCCCATCACTTCCCTTTTCTTCTTATAAAACGTGCACGTGAAATGTTAATAAAATGATGCATAAGAAGGATCTTTGACTCTGGGAAATTGTGCTGAAGTCGAATCCTGCTATCAGCTATGGTCTGGGTCTTAGAATAAATGAAGGGGCGAAACCCACAAAAAAACAAACAAAAAACCAACAACACATAAACAACAGATCCACTACAGAAACCCAAGATACTTTATTCACATGTCTGGTGAAGACCCACTAAAGTGCAGGTTATCTAAGACTTAAAAATATGCAGTTAACATTTATATTGCCAAACCTTCAGACTCAGTAGATTGAGTGTGATCTGTGACTTCTCAAGGACATGGATTAGTCACATACTTATTTCGTGTGTAATTTGGGTTATATGGTGATAAACGACTTAGTGTCTGAATTGTCACCTTTTAGGTTAGAGTTTACATGAAATGCACGTGTCAACACTTGGGTTACTAAGTGTATTTTCAAAGGAAGGCGGGAGAATATAATCTCATCATTGAATTTCTTTCTTACCATAAATATAACTTTATAGCAGCTGTCATTTTTAATAATTGTACCATCCTTTAATTTTCAGGTAATAAATTGACAGATTGGTTGAGCTGTTGAGGTCTGATTTCAAAGCCTACTTATTCTCTTCCCTTCAGTTCCTCTCAATCACCACGCGCTGATGCTTAAAATCAATTTAATAGCCCAGAGTGTCTTTTATTCAGCTATTAGAAGGCCATAAATGCAGATAAGCCTGTGGGAGAAGACACATTCGACTTATTTCCACAGTAAATTTCAGATCACTGCTACTGAATTTTTTTCCAGGTTAATACTTTTTTTTTTTTTTTTTTTCTACTAGTTTATTTCTAGTGTCTCTCTGGAGACTAAAGTGCATCTGATACAGGCCATGGTCTTTGCAATCACTTGTTATGCATCAGAGAGTTGGAAAATGACCAAGGAGGATAGAAGGAGAATTGACACCTCTGAGCTGTGGTGCTGGAGAAGAGTACTGAGGGTGTCATGAACTGCTAGGAAAACAGATTCGTCCTGGAAAGGGTTAAACCGGGCAGTTCCCTGGAGGCAAGGATTCTGAGGCTCCATCTAACATACTTTGGACATGTTGTGAGGAAGAGACCGATCCTTGGAGAGGGACATCATGCTTGGGAGGGTGGAGGGACAGTGCAGGAGGGGAAGGCCCTCTATGAGGTAGATTGATTCAGTGACTGGGACAATTGGAATGTGTGTATCGGAGATGGTGCGATTGGCACAGGACAGAGCAGAGTTTAGGGCTGTTGTACATAGGGGTGCTATGAGTCGCAAGCGACTCAGTGGCACATAACAACAACAACAACTAGTTTATTTACAAAATTTGAATACAAATTTGAACAAATTCTTTCAATTTCCCTCACCCTCACCCATCAAATTGTACAACCCAATGATTAATCCCTCCTTCCCCCTGCACATCCACATTCCTCTGCTTCCAGCCTCTCTCACCCCTCCTGGATCCTTATACTCATTCTACAATAATGGTCTTACACAATATTTACCCTTATGGGACTGAGTTAGTTCACTCAGCATAATGCTCTCCAGTCCTTCCCAAGATAAGTAGTAATTTACAAAATCATTGCTATCGTGTGCTAGACATGGAAAGAATTTTCACAGAGGAAGATATTTGAATGGCAAACAGATACATGAAGAAATGCTCCAAATCACTGGCAATAAGAGAGATGCAAATCAGAACCACAGTGAGGTACCATCTCACTCCAGTAAAAGTGGCAAGGTTTAACAGGGCAGCAAGTGATAGATGCAGGACAGGATGTGGCTAGAAAGGAACTCTTATACATTGTTGGTGGGATTGTAAAATGGCAAAACCATTCTGGAAGGCAGTTTGGTGCTTCCTCAAAAAACTGACCATAGGAATTCCATATGACCCAGCTATTCCACTGCTTGGAATATACCCTGAGAATATGAGAACTGAGGCACAAACGGAGATTTGTACATCAATGTTCACAGCAGCATTAGTCACCATTGTAAGAACATAGAAACAGCCCAATTGCCCAACCACAAACAAATGGGTTGAGTAATTATGCTACTGAATTTTTAAGAGCCTGATTGAGAAGATAATTCTGTGGGGTTAAGAGTAATTTTGTTGTAGGACATGCAAGGCTGGGACCAGAGATTAGTAACTTTTAACAGTGCATTTTAAATAATGTTTCTGTGATCAAGGACCTGAAAAGAAAGAAATCACCTATAAATACCTTGAAATAACATCTCTGTGATCCAGTTCCCTAGAATAAATAAATAACCTATAAATAAGCACTAGCAGCCAGGGAATTAAAAGACGTATTGTGATGTTAGGGACCTCTCCAGAGTACTGAAGAGCAATGGTGTCAGTCTGGAGACTAAGGTGCCATGATAAAGGCCATGGTCTTTGCAATCACTTGCTGTGCATCAGAGAGCTGGACAATGTCTAGGGATGATAGGAGAATTGATGCCTTTGGGCTGTGGTGCTGGAGAAGAGTATTGAATATACCATGGACTGCTAAGAAAACAAACAGATTCATCCTGGAGAGAGTGAAGCCAGGCTACTCCTTGGAGGCAAGGATTCTGATGCTTCATCTGACGTACTTTGGACATGATGTAAGGCGGGGCCAGTTCTTGGAGAGGGATGTCATGATTGAGAGGGTGGAGGGACA
>NW_006399777.1:9391105-9490202 GCF_000299155.1 Elephantulus edwardii
TGCCTTAATTTGTGCTAATACACTGGTTGCCATATAGAACAGGACTCTGCAAATATTTGTTGACCAAAGCAGTTCCCAGCACTCCATTTCTGTGTGTCTGCTGTGGGTTCTCCACCTTCGTTTTCAGAGCTCATACACCACCACCGCCCTCATCCCTGCACTGTCTCCCCAGCTTGTCACACAGCCAGCCTGCTGTCCCGGCTGTGACCTTGGGGAAGCCTTTCTCTCCTGACACACTCAGGTGGCTGCAGATGCCAGCATTTTCTGGAACAGCCTGAGGAAACATTGTTTCCATTATCATGTTGGGACTCTGTGATTGGCTGTTTGAAATAGGAAAAAAAAATGTATCTTCTTTTCCAGTTGGGATCCAGACCCAACCCACCAAAGTCAATTTGATAGAATCCCACAGACTCTCCTCAGGGTGTAAATCTCTAGGGAGGAGGTTGCCTACCATTCCTTACAGGATTTCATGTCTGTTTACTTAGAACCATTTGTTCCTCTCACATGCTGGGGGCATGTTGCTAGGAGAGGCTATTCATTAGGGGAAAACATCCTGCTAGGGAATGTGGAGGGTGGACAGAAGAGAGGAAGACCCTTGACCGGATGGATTGACACCGTGACTGCAGCAATGGGCTCAAGTGTGTCGGAGATTGTGCAGATGGCACAGGGCAGGGCAGGGTTCAGATCTGTAGTTCGTAGGGTCACTGTGAGTCATACTCGACATGAGGGCATCTCACATCAATAGCTCCAGAACCACGGAGATAACTTCATAATATGCGCAATGCATTTATAACTCAGGGCATTTATAACCTAGTATTAATAAAGCGAACCATTTTATTAGAAATAATATCTCTTACAAAGCATGTGATTTACTTATATGCCCCATAGACCTAATTTACTTTAATATTAGGAATAAATAACTAGAAAATCTTAAGTGGGAAACGTCCGGAACATTTCATTAACCTGTAGCACTTGAAATGTTTTGAATCTCCTAGAAACACATGATATATAAACTAGTTTTATTGGGTTTATTGTTTATTAATGAAATAAAACTGCGATTGCCATTTATTACTTCCTTGATGTTACGAGTACTGTGTATTTATTATTATTATTATTATTCTGCAAGATAGGGAGAAAAGGAGATCATCCTTCCAAGTTTTACAGAGGAAACTCAAGTTTCAAAATGTGGTCACTTACTGTCGAAGCTTTAGAACCAGCAAGGAGGAAGAGCTGAGACTTGAACCCTCGTCCACCTCATGCCCTTCTCCCCCCCCAGCCTCCCCCCCCTTTAATATCCACTTCCTTCCTTGAAATTTATTCGTGAGATAAAAGTTCTGGTACTGAAGTCCATAAGGAGTTGAATTGCTAACCCAAAGGCCAGTTCAAATCACCAGCTGCTCAGGGTGGGGGTGGGGAGGTGGCAAAATGGGCGGCTACTTCCCGTGAGATTTGTATCCCGTGATAACCCGTGGAGGATCACCTGTCAGTCAGTTCCAACTTAATGGTTTGTTTTTGTTTTATGGTTGTTGTTTTTGTGGGTCTTTTTTTACTTACAGGCACGAATGTATACGCACCAGGACTACTAAGCTAAGGTTGTTGGTTCAAGCTTTCACAAAGGTCCCTCAGCTGATACGCCTGTCAGTCTGCTTCTGAAAGGTGATATCCTGGAAAACAATGTAGCTGCAGCTCTGTTCTGCCCACAAAGGGTTCCTTTAAGTTAGAATCAGCCCTAGAGAAATGAACAAGATCAATCCAGATCACTAGATGCGGTCTCACAGAAACAATGTGTACATTATGTGGTGGTTGTTGTTGTTGTTGTTGTTGTTAAGTGCTGTACAGTCACAGGCAACTCATAGCGACCCTATGAAGGAGAGTCCTCGATGCTTGGGTGTCTCTCATCTTTCTCCAGGTTCATAGGGTTTCCGGAGGCAAGCTGTTATGGTAGTGGACACCACTCCTGCTTCCTGTATACATTATAGCTAATGACTAAAAAATAGTATCACTCTTGGTATCTCTGAAGAACCTTGCAACTGATGGGTTGCATTTTGCGAACTTATGTGGTAGGCTTTCTTTTACCCACGCTGTAGCTGGCATTGGGTGCGTGTTTGGGTATAATGAGGATAAAGTATAACCATTTTCTCTAATGGTGCAGGCTTACATTTTAATGCAGTTATTACCAGCTCTGTATTGTTATGGTCTGCCTTGAGTCTCTCCTAGCCAGTCATGGACTTGCTGCAAGTCAGAATCGATTCGAAGACAGTGGGGTCGTGGTGCATTGTCTGTTCTGTTATGAACAAGTTTTGCTGGTCTCTCACCAGATTATTATTTTAATATCAATAAAGAGCATTCCTGGAAAGTCCTACTGTTTGTTAGCTGACGTGTGAACAGAGCCTACGACATTTGAATTTACTTTCGCTCAATTGTAAATAAAAATTGTTTTGTGTGTTTTATCTCAGTACAAGAAAAATTTTTTGGATACTAACAAAAGTGATTTGAAAGTTAAATTGAAGAAAAAAAAATCTTGTCAGTAATTGTCAAAGTAGGGCATATGAAATTAACTTGGTTCAACTTGTTAAACTAGATACATATTGCATAATAAGTCTTACAGCCACCACGTTAAAGTCCAATGCGACACTGGATTGATTTGTTAATGAACCGTGTTCACTTTTGAAGAGAGGGCTCTTGGATCAGGCTTACCGTTGGAGCTTTAAAAAAGATGCTAACAGAATGGCAGAATTTAAAACAGTCTCTCTGTTACCAGTGGATTGATAACTCTAGGAGATTGATACATAATAATTCTGAGCCTCAGGGATTTTAGAGCTCAAGCTCTGACTATGTAGAAGTGCTGCAGCAGGCAGATATCAGCCGTTAAGACTCCTTTTCAAAGAGAAGTGGATGCGTGCCACTCTCTGTACCCACCCGTCTAGTGCTTCACCTGCTGGTGGAGTTCCAGAGCGCCATATGGCAGACAGTTTAAAAAAAGAGAGGCTTTTTATCTATAAAAATTACAGCTTTATTGACTCTGTGATGAAACTCAGGATTCAAAACCAGTGCTCACTCACTCTCAAAGCTTTCTACTTGGCAAGAGGAATAGACTGGGGTTTTTGACCATCTTTGGAACCTACACTCTTTTCCCTTTGCTGTGTGAGGTTTTCAGGAAATACTTCTTCCTGTCGCACCAAGGTCGGCAGCCTGCCATGCTGCTCACTGAGAGATTGGTGGGTGGAATCCACCATCTGCTCTGAGAGAGAAGGAGGGACAGTCTTCTCCTGTAAAGGTTTGCAGTCTCAGAGACCCGACCGAGAGTCACGGAATTGGAAGTGGCCGTAGAGATAGGTGGTCACTGAAGTCGATGGGTCTAAGTTGTTCAGACTTAAAGTAATGGTTCTAACCCCAAGTGTGGTGTTTGGACCAGCTGAAGCATGGCCTCAGAATTTGTTAGAAATGGATTTTATACCCTGACTTACAGAAACTATTGTAATGATTCTTCAGGTAAACCAGATACGGGGAAATGTTTGAGATTCACAGATTTAGCTGTCTTTGCACCTTGAAACCTTAAATGAGGCTGATGTCATAGATGACACACACTTTACAAATACATAAAGAAAAAGAACACAGATGACAGGGCTTCTATGCTATGGTGAGAACATTTTTCTAGAAAGATTAATTTGGCCACGTTTGGGTGAACCAATTTTGTCACAGGCATTGTCAGTCAGTGGATATTGACCCTTAGTGACCCTCCTGGACAGAACTGCCAGTGGGTGTCCAGGGTTGTAAATTGTTAGAGATGCAGATGGCCTCATCTTTCTCCTGGTGAGGTTGATGAGTTCAAGTTCAGACCTTTGAACTTGCAGGTAGCAGCTGAGTACTTACTCACTCTTCAATTTTCTATCATCACTTGTTATTAATAAACTTGTCTGAGTTGAGGTGACGCTTTTGAGTCCTAAGTCGGAGGAGTTTGAAAAGAATCCAGACGCTAAAGTGAGTCAGTTTGGTTTCTGGAGCTTAGAGCTTTTTAAAAATGTCACTGGCCTTTTAATGTTTCCATTAATCCTAAGCTTAGCCATGTTGATGGATGTATTCTTTTGTATATAGAATATATTCTTTTTATTATTATTATTAATTTTAATGAAAGTTTACAGAGACTTTGGATTTCCTTCATACGTTGTTGCACTTTTCTCCCTGCCCATCCTCCCCTGCCCCAGTTCACTCTTCTCTTTGAAAAGTAAAAGAAAAATTCTTTCATTGTTTAACAGTCGCTCCCCACAGGTCCACTGCACTGTGCAGCCTTTGTTCTGGACTCCTGTCATGACAGTAATACCTAATCATATATCTCTTTTAAACAGTTCTCTCCCTCATCTGTTTCAATGCAGTATACATTATTTATCCCATCTTTCTCAGTCTCCCCCCAATCCCACTGTCAGTCCTGTTTTAAAACAGTGGCCCTATGCAGTATTTGTCATTTTGTGACCGAGATATTTCACTCAGCATAATGTCCTCCAGAGTCACCCATTTTTTGTAATACTTCATGAGTTCCTTGTTTTTCAATGCAGTGTAATATTCCATTGTGTGAATATACCACAGCTTCTCTATGTATTCATTTGTTAATGGGCTCTTGGGTTATTTTCAACTCTTTGCTATTGTGAGTGAAGCCACGATAAACATGGATGTACATTGTATATAGAATATATTCTTTAAAAAAATTTAAAATGAAAATTTATTTTTGTTTTTTAATATTTACACAGAACATACCCCATTCACCAGTTTCTACCTGTAAAATTCAATGATATTCTTCGGGTGGGAGTGCCACTTCATCTTGGAGAAGGACAGCATGCTTGGAAGAGTGGAGGGACAGTGCAGGGGGACAGTGGCTGGGACAGTGGGGGCAGGTGTGTAGGAGTCAGTGAGGCTGGCTCAGGACAGGGCAGAGTTCAGAGCTGTCATGCTTGGGGTCACTGTGAGTCACAGGAGACTTGATGACACATAACAACAACCACAACCACAACCACCTCATTCTCTTTTTCTGGGTTGTTCTGCCCCCACTAATGTAAACTCACAGCCTGTACATTTTGTGAGTGATTTTTCTAGTTACTGTTGTCAGCCTGAGCTCATATAGATCTAAAAAGAACAGTTTTCAAGGGAGGTGTGCTTTGCTGGTTAACCCTGATGGCATCTGTCAGGGACTGCACTGCTGGCTGGTCTCTGGTTTAAAACCCTAGGTGCTCCATGGGAGAAAGATGGGCAGTCTCCTCCCACATGAGGTTGTTGATGTTATTGTTGTTGTTGATTACCATGGAGTTGAGCACAACTCATAGCGACCCTATGAACAGAAGACCTGAAGCCTTTCTATTACTATCATCGTTTCTCAAAGTTGATGGAGTTTTCAGAGACATGTTGTTTAGGAAGTGGATGCTTCCAACTGACATGTTGTTGTTGATTGCCTTTGAGTCGAGCATGACTCATAGCAACCCTGTGAACAAAAGGCCTGAAGCCCGTCTACAACTATCAACATTGATCAAAGTTCATAGAGTTTCCAGAGGCAAGTTGTTTAAGAAGTGGATGCCACTCCTGCTTCTGAGTGAGATGTTGTTGTTGTTGTTGATTGCCTTTGAGTCGAGCATGACTCATCGTGACCCTATGAACAAAAGGCCTGAAGCCCCTCTACAGCTATCGACATTTATCAACGTTCATGTAGTTTCCAGAGGCAAGTTGTTTAAGAAGTGCATGCCAGCCCAAAACCCACCGGGCAGCAGTGATGAGTCGATTCTAAATTGTTGACCATGAGAGAGGGTTAAAGACTTGAGGAGCTGTTTTTGGTCTATAGGTTAAAAACCATCCCAGCAGGGTAGTACTTTCAGAGGCTCAGCCAGCATCTTCGCTTCAGGAACTCTGGCGCCTGTGAGAACTAGAAACTGTGTTCCTCATTTCCCCTCCTTGGATTAGGATTCTTCTGGCGAGTCTAGGGTTAGATTGTTCAGTGATGGGGGCCCCTGGCTCCACCCCTTCTTCCGATCTTGTGGCAAAGTGGAGAGTTATTCATGGGAGTAAGTGGCCACGTGCTGGGCTCTTCCTCGTATTCTGGCTCTTCTCCCTCTGTTACTGCAGACAAGGAGGTCGCTTTTGTGTTGGACAACAGCTCACACGCTTTTAAGATGCCAGACTCTATCCAGCAAACTAGCAGGGAGAACGGAAGCTCTGAGGGTGGTGTTAGGCCGGAGAAGTGGGATCTACCACTGAGACCATCTTCTTAAATGTTCAAACCAAGGAACCAACTTTCATATTCACAAGGGGCTGTTCTTGTTTGGCTGTGTTGTGTTTCTGTTTTTGTCATAGTTGTGTGTGTGTGTGTGTGTGTGTATGTGTGTGAACATTTGCTAGTTCAACTGTTAACTGATATTCCATTTATTGCCAACACTTAGAAGCAACTTTCCAATATCAATTTTTAATGAATGAATTAATTACACAGGATTAAAAATACAAATTATCATTATTGGCCTTATTTGTACACATAAATTATTCCATTAAGGAGTTTTGCTGAAGTAGTTGATTTTTTCTTTCCCAATGCTTTGGTTAAACCTCAGTAGAGAATGTTGCAACTGACTGGATATTTGATGATATTAAAGAATTATTGTTTATTTGTGTGTGTGTGTGTGAGAGAGAGAGAGAGAGAGAAGAAGAAGAGAATCCATGATCCTTTGTATATAATTACGAGTCCTTTAAAGATGTTATATAGCTGTAATATTTCAATAACTATCTAGAATTTTCTTTAAAATAAGGAGGGGCAGTGAGGGTTTGAAAGTAAAGATGAAGCAGAAGCATGAAGCCTAATCGTCGAAGCTTAATTGAGGGGTTTATGAAGGTTCATTTTTCTTTTTGCATGTTTGATGTCTTTTAGAATATAAAATTTAAGAGCAAAAACAACAACACTAGCTGACACCTCTTTTCAAACAATGAAAGGCTTTTACTTGGGACAACATTTCTTGCATGCATAGGTTAATGTAAACTGAAGATATTTTTTACAAAAGTGGTTGAACACTCTGCTGCTTCCACTAATGAGTGTTCACATTTGGTATATAAATAAGCAAGTTAGCAAACAAAAGTCTCTTGGCAAGAAAATCTGTGAAAAAAGGTCACTTTTAAATACCAGTGTCTACTGTATTGTAAGGTGCCATCATGTTGACTGTGACTCATAGTGACCTTGTGAATAAAACATCTGAACCCTATTCTATCCTGTGCCATCCTCACTCTTCCCGACACACAGGCGTCCATTGTGACAGTCAGTCTATCAATCCACCTGGTTGAGGGTCTTCTCTCCTCTGCTGACCCTCTACCCATCCTAGCATCATGTCCCTCTCCAAGGAATATCCCCTCTTAGCAACATGCCTAAGGTACATGTGGCAAAGCCTCATCATTCTTGCCTCCAAAGAGCACTCTGGTTTCACCCTCTCCAAAACAAATTTGTCTGTTCTTTTGTCCATCCATGGGATGTTCAGTGCTCTTCTTCAACACCACAACTCAAAGGCATCAATTCTTTTTCTGACACTCTTAATTATTGTCCAGCTCTCAGATGCATAGCAAGTGATCAAAAAAGACTATGGCATGAATCAGAAGCACCTTAGTCCTCAAACTGACATCATTACTCCTCAATAATTTAGAAAGATTCTTTACGTCCAGATTTTCCCAGTGCAATACGTCTCCTCATTTCCTGACTGCTGGTATTAAGGGTTTTTATCGTGGATCCAAGTAAGATGAAGTGTTGACAATTTCATTCTCTTCTCCATCCATCATGATATTGCCTATAGGTCCAGTGGTAAGAATCTTTATTTTCTTGACATTGAGATACAATTAATATCAAAGGTTGCATTCCTTGATCTTCTGCAACAAGTGCTTCAAAGAGCCAATAGTAATGAAGGAGGAAGTGGAAACGGCACTGAAGACTTTGGGGGAAAAAAATACAGCCCCAGGAATCGATGGGATACCAATTGACTTGTTTCAGTTAACAAACGCAGCCTTGGATGCATTCACCAGGAAATATCATTGTCTTATGCAGGCAGAATAGTACTGAAGATCATTCAAAAACCACTAGAAAAGGGAACTGCCAGAAGTTCAAGCAGCATTTAGAAGAGGCCGTAGCATCAGGGAGATCATTGCTAATGTCAGATGGATCTTGGCAGAAAGTAAAGAATATAAGAAGAATATCTATTTGTGCTTTATTGACTGTGCAAAGGCATTTGAGGCATTTGACTATGTGGATCATAACAGGTCGTGGCTGACGTTGAGAAGAATGGGAGTCCCAGAGCACTTAATTGTGCTCATGCAAAACCTGGACCTGGACCAGGAGGCTGTTGTGTAAACAGAGCAGGAAAACACACTTCATGGTTTAAAATCGAGAAGGGAGTGAGTCAGGGTTGTATTCTCTTTCCATACCTATTTAACCTGTATGCTGAGCAAATTATTTGAGAAGCTGGCCTCTGTGAAGAGGAATGTGACATCAGGATTAGAGGGTGAGGAGGACTTGAAGCACTAATTTCAGATTAAGGAATGCAGCTTTCAGTATGAATTGCATCTCAGAGTCAAGAAAACTGTCCTGCATTACCATAAGTGATCTTTAAATTACTGCTGTAAATATATTAGCTAAATGGCAGATATTTTCAATACATGGTATTTAGTGCTAAAATGCTAAGGATGTCTTAATGTTTAATTGAAATTAAGTTCAGAAGTGGTAAATGAATGTGCCTGCCAGTGACATTATTACAGTTAAAGAGCTTTTTATTATCTAATTGTCACCAGTTGTTTTAGTTTAAATGTCAACTTTAGAAACAATAAAAGTGAAATACTTTTCTGTCGCATCAATATCATTTTTCATTAAAATATACAAACATACTTTGCCTAAAGGATTAATGGACTGTTTCAAACTATTTCACCCTAGACGGAGGTTTGTGTAGTTTGCAGACTCGAAGTTGCTCTGCTTGGTTTTGTCTTTATTTAACCCCTAAGCCCGAAAGTATAAAAGAACATAGACCTAGAAGACATTTGGAAGCTCTGGTGGCTTCTTGTTGTTGTTATGTACCATCGAGTCGCTTGCAACTCATAGCGACCCTAGTTACAACAGCTCTGAACTCTGCTCTATCCTGAGCCAACCTTACTGTCTCTGACACACCAAACCTCAGTCACTGAATCAATCCATTTCACTGAGGGCCTTCCTCTCCTGCGCTGTCCCTCCACCCTCCCAAGCATGATGTCCTTCTCCAAGGACCGGTCCCTCCTGCAACATGAGTTGAATTGTGTAGAGAGTAAGGAGGTGAAGTTACAGAACCAGGACCCCACAGAGTAATTACAAAGGCAAGAAGTCGTGCTCATGCACAATTTGGGTAGTCTGCCAAACTTTGTGGAGTTAGAATAATTAAGTTCTGACCACTCTTGGCGATTAAAGTTCCCATGCCTCTTCTCATAGGAATTACACTGTGAACTCAGTTTTCCTGGCCTTATCCCGCCTAATGTGATTATGTCCTTTGTCTTACAAGTGTTACCTCTGTAGAATGTAGTTATTTCAGCAGGATCCCAGCCCAGATGCTGGACAGAGCACCCCTCCTCTGAGGAGTCTCCTTACCTCCAGTCCTTGAATACTGAATCATTTCATTCCATTCAAGCCGTTGGACTTCTAACTGCCGTCCTCTGTGGATGTGTGGGCGTTGTGTTCTCAGTCTGGTGTAGGTTTGATTTCATTGTTCACTTTGGTGCTAACTGATTAGGTTGGTCAGATTGGGCTTTGGGCAATTCAGAGATACAAGCATAATTAAGTTTAGCAATGTGGTGGTGGTTGTTATGTGCCGTCCAGTAGCTTGCAACTCATAGCAGCCCTGAGTACAACAGGCTCCAAAGTCTGCCCTGTCCTGAGCCAGTCTCGCTGTCTCTGACACACCTACCCCCATTGCCCCAGTTACTATATCAATCCATCTCAGCCGGGATCTTCCACTCCTGCGCTGTCTATCCACACTTCCAAGCTTGATGTCCTTCTCCATGGACCGGTCCCCCCTGGCCACATGCCCAAAGCATGTGAGATGGAACTTCAAAATCCTAGACTCCAAGGAGAAACTTCGTTTCACCCTTTCCAAAACAGACATTTTTGTTTTCTTGGCTGTCCAGGGCATGTTCAAAACTCTTCTCCAGCACCACAACTCAAAGGCATCAATGATTCTTCTATCATCCCTAGTCGTTGTCCAGCTCTCTGATGGATAGCAAGTAATTGTGAAGACCATGGCCTGTATCAGGTGTACCTTAGTCTCTAGAATGATATCATTGGCTCTCAGTACTCTGGGAAGATCCCTGACAGATTTTTCCCAGTGAAAGTTCTTCTTTTGATTTTCTGATGCCTGGTGCCAAGAATGTTGATGATGGAGCCAAGCAAACTGGGAACTGTTAACAACCTCAGTCACTTCTCCACCAATATGATTCTGCCAGGTGGCCCAGTGGTCAGAATCTTTGTCTGCTTGATACTGAGCTTCAATCCATGTTGCAAACTAGAGTTGACCTTCTGCAGCAAGCACTTCAGGTCCTCCTCAGTTTCTGCATAAGGTAGGTTGTCAGTGAGTCATGGGGATAAATATTTTCAGTATTTATCAAATAAAGGTATTTTCTTCAAGCGCCAAAGCCTTTTTTCCCCCCAAATAAAATGTTAATTTTTATTGGTTTATATACTTAAACCAATCATTCAAATACATTGTGCTTCATTTCTGTACATTGCACTTTAGACATTCTTTCATATACATTGTGTTTTAGCTAGTTAATGATTTTTTCATTTTATTATTGAGATTTTAATGAACGTTTATAGAGAACTTGGATTTCCATTCATTCATTATTCCACATTTTCCTCCCTGCCTCCCCCAGTTCATTTTTTTCTTTGGAAAAAAAATCTTTCATTTTACAGTCACGTTGTCACATTGTCCCCCCTCCCCATCTCCCGCCCTGCTCCACTTTACTATTCAGCACTTATTCTGGACTCTTGTCATGCCAATAATACCTAATCATATATTCCTTTTATACAGTTCTCTCGCTCATCTGTTTCAATGCTGTGTACATTGTTTATCCTCTATTTTCTTAGTTTCTCCCCACCTCAAGCCCCATGTCAGTCCTGTTTTATGACAGTGGCACTGTGCAGTATTTGTCCTTTTGTGACTGAGATATTTCACTCAGCATAATGTCCTCCAGGGTCACCCATTTTTTGTAATAGTTCATGAATTCTTTGTTTTTCAGTGCTTCATAGTATTCCTTTGTGTGACTATACCACAGCTTCTCTGTCCATTCATTTGTTGATGGACACTTGGGTTGTTTCCAGCTCTTTGCTATTGTAAACAGAGCAGCAATAAACATGGGCGTGGTTCCAATGCCTTTTAACTGTGGCAGTGAAAGCCCACTGTTTTATGAAACTTGTAAGTTCTTAAGCTTTCTTGTATCTAGATTATTTTGCAGTCTTAATAATTACTGAATCCAATCTATAAAGATATATGTTGTTGTTAATTTCCTTAGAGTAGAGCACGACTCGTAGTAACCCTATGAACAAAAGGCCTGAAGCCTTTCTCTAACTATTGACAGTTATCAAAATTCATAGAGTTTCCAGAGGCATGTTATTTAGGAAGTGGATGCCACTCCTGCTTCTAAATGTGTGTGTATGTGTATCTATCTGTTTGTATGTATGTATATGAATATATATGTGTATGTGTTTTCTCCATGAAAAAGAATAGAAATACATGTTTTTACAGATAATAGTGTATGTGTTTCTTGGATAAAGTACCAGAAATTGACAAGTAATAAGTTACTTTCTTAGACTTGTAGTGTCAGATTTGAAGCTCTTTTTTGAACTTTTCACCCTGTGTCTCATTGAGACCCACTGGTGTGTCTCCCACTTGTTGCCACTCATTCATTGACTCTTGCACGCATTCATTTACCCACTGACTTGTCGGAGGTGGAAGAAGGACATGCATAATATCCAGTTGTTATTTTTCTTGGTTTTGAATTGATATTTCCGCCATGTATGAGATCTTGTATTGAGATGGGAAAGTCGGCTGTTAGGGACCTCTCCTGGGTACTGAAGAGCAATGGTGTCACTCTGGTGACTAAGGTGCATCTGATACAGGCTATGGTCTTTGCGATCACTTGTTATGCATCAGAGAGTTGGACAATGACTAGGGAGGATAGATGGAGAATTGACCCCTTTGAGCTGTGGACCTGGAGAAGAGAATTGAATATACCATGGACTGCTAGGAAAACAAACAGATTTGTCCTGGAAAGGGTTAAACCAGGCTGCTCCTTGGAGGCAAGGATTCTGAGGCTCCATCTGACATACTTTGGGCATGTTGCAAGGAGGCACCAGTCCTTGGAGAGGGACATCATGCTTGGGAGGGTGGAGGGACAGCGCAGGCGAGGAAGACCCTCTGTGAGATGGATTGATTCAGTGACTGGGATAATTGGGATGGGAGTGTCAGAGGCAGTGCGATTGGCACAGGACAGAGCAGGGTTTAGGGCTGTTGTACCTAGCGTCACTATGAGTCACAAGTGACTCGACGGCACATAACAACAACAACGAGATCGTGTAACAACAAATAGTGGTTTATTTGAAAATTACTTGTTCCTTAAATTATGCAAACCTCTTGAATACTGATAATTTTTGTTTTGCAGTGTTATTTAAAAAAAATAATCCTATTCCTTAATATCACAACAGATCTCATCTGGAAGCTTTTAGGTACTGGTACATAAGTATTGGTGATGATACATTTATAAAAATTCCGATTTTCACCTCAAAGATCAGCATTTCCCTTTGGTAACAGACTCTGTGACAGTTATTTTTCTTGACCTGTTGGGCTAATTTCAGTCCTTATTTTCGGAAATTAACTACCATCTTCCCAAGTCTAAATGGGCATAAATTGTTAGCCATTCTTTCAAGTGAAAATGATGGAGTGTTTTTTTGGGGGGGGCAGGGAAATTCTTCCAGCTCAGACACACAGTCTTTTTCTTTGAGGCAGCCATCAGCTGTACACGTGCAGTAGAGGCGCGCATATATACGCTCAAGAAGATGATCAAGGTAATTGCCATCGAGCCAGCTTATAGCTGATCCTCCAGTGGGGCTTTGGAGGTTGTAAATGGCCCAGGAGTAGACCACCCACCTTTCTCCCTTAGAGCTACTGATGGATTCGAACAGCCCACCTTGGGCTTAACAGCACAACTGACTCCCTGCCAACTAGGCCAGCGTTGATATTTAATGTGGTTTTTTGGTTGTTGTTTTATCAGCATTATTAGGAGGAACCTGGCCTTTTCCTTTCTTTCTGCTTTGACTTTGGAGCATTTCCTTTATTTGCTATAAAGTATCAACCCTTTTACCCTCTGTTGTGTGTATATTGTCACTCCAGATGCAACACAGTTAAAAAATGCAGGCGCAGCTGCCAGTGTGATTCTGGAAATGGTTTTGGCCTCTCTGACCCCGGGAAGGTCGGTGGGGTGCTCAGGGGTCCCTAAGTCCCTCTCTAAGACCTTCGGGAAGAAGCCCAGTAGAAGATAACGTTGAATGTTCCCTTGTTCTCTCGACGGTATGAAAATCATAACTGCTTTTTTTTTATCTTACCATTTGATTTACCATTTTATTCCTCGTGCTCTCCGAGGATATTACTGTGAAAGCTTAGTTCATTTTTCAAAGGGTAGGTTTTTATTACAGGTTTTATTATTTTACTCCAGTGCTTATATAACCATATTAATGATTATTGTGGGATGGACCTTGAGAAGGTGGATGAGAGATAATAAAAGAAAGAGGCTGAGAACAAAATGCTTAGGAAAGCCTGTCCGAGAGACTTGCCTAGGATCTGGGATAATAAACTTGAGATCTGAGATATATTTTTTTCACTTAAAAAGAAGGATAGAGCATACAGTCTTTGTGCAGCCAGAGTCATTCCAACTTTATGTCCTCTTCTCCTGGCCTTCCTGGGCTTCAGTTTTCTCAGCAGCTGACACTACAGGAATTCTAGAATATCTGTCCAGGGACTAAACCAGATTTCCAATGAATGAAGACAATGCTTTACTCAAATTCACTAACAGGATTCTAATTGTGTTAAAAGGAGCACTAAACAGTTCAGTATGTACTCAGTAACTTCTGGATAATTTTACTTTTTTTTCCCTTCTTAATTTGGGTAACAAAGATTCTCACCACGGGGCCAATTGGCAGCATCAGGATGGATGGTGAAGAGACTGAGATTGTTCACAGCTTTAGTTTGCTTGGCTCCACAGTCAACACTCTTGGCACCAGCAGCCAGGAAATTAAAAGACTTATTGCGATGGGAAAGTCTGCTGTTAGGGACCTCTCCAAAGTACTGAAGTGCAACGATGTCAGTCTGGAGACTAAGGTGTGCCTGATACATGCCAAAGTCTTTGCAATCACTTGCTGTGCATTGGAGAGCTAGGAAATGACTAGGGATGATAGAAGGAGAATTGATACCTTTGAGCTGTGGTGCTGGAGAAGAATATTGAATATACCATGGACTGCTAGGAGAACAAACAGGTTTGTCCTGGAGAGGGTGAAGCTGGGCTGCTCCTTGGAGGCAGGGATTCTGAAGCTCTGTCTGACATACTTGGGACATGTTGCAAGGAGGGATCAGTCCTTGGAGAGGGACATCATGTTTGGGAGGGTGGAGGGACAGCGCAGGAGGGGAAGACCTTCTGTGAGGTGGATTGATTCAGTGACTGGGGTGGTTGGGGGGGGGTGTGTCAGAGACAGTGAGGTTGGCACAGGATAGGGCAGGGTTTAGGGCTGTTGTACACAGGGTTGCAGGTGACTCGACGGCACATAACAACAACAACAATTTAATACTGTGTTTATTGTTGTTAACTATAGAGTCGAAATTGACCCATAACTGACCCTTTGGCAGGTTTTCAGAGGCAGTTAATTACATGGGAGGAGATTACTCCTTCTTCTGCGTATGAATTATTAATGCAACCAAGCTATAGTGACTATTTTGTCAATTATAGCATTGGTAGATTTCCCAAGTAAGCTTCAGGATACAGTATATGTGTTTTTAGGTACTCTGCTTCTTTTAGCCACCACCATTGTAAGGTGGTTCTGATGTAAGTTGAATATTTCTTTTACTTCTTAAAGCTGTTTTTTATTATTGCTTTTTATTATCGTTTTTAAAAAGAAATCTTATCTTTGAACATCTCTGAGTGAGCAGCTGAGAATGATAACATCAGTACATCCTGTGTTGTGTGTTGTGTGTAGTATGATTTCCAATGATAAGATGAACAAAAAAGTTGTTAAATACAGTTCAGAGTAAATTGGCTTTTGGTCTTTTGAGTTATAGGTGTGAAGAAATATGAAAATAAAATTACATTGTGTGTGCCTCTCCTCTGTTTCTCTATCATAAATGAGCGAGACATAATCTATAATTGACTAAAATTGCAGAAAAGAAAAGTAGTTAAGAAAGTACATCCTCACATTTTCAAGGGTTTTACACACACACACCCCTTTCTTTTGAGAGAGGAAAGAAACAATATCTAAATTAATTCTGTTTCCTTCCCTTATCCATGTTACTTTGTTTTGTTAAATTGTGTGTGTTTTATCAATGAATAGGGGACTTGGGTTCAATTGTGAGGTGTGGGAATTGGTACATAGGATAAAGACTGTGGTTTAATGTCAGCTCAACAAGCCAAGGTAGAACTGAAATGAAACTGTAACTATTTTAAGAACAGCAATTACTGCCTGACACCAACCAAGACTAGCATTCATGAAAATTAGACCCACTGATACAAAGTTCGTGGAAGGAGGAGCAGAAAGGTCTGTATTTGTTGTCAGTCAAACATTAGTACTATTCAGTCCGGCCGGCAGTAAGCATACAAAATTTAGAATACTTTTACTCTTTGAAGAATTCAAATACCAGCCATCCCCACTGGACCCACCTGGGAAAACACTTTGCAGTCCAGAGGGGAGCAAATGCCAGGAAAATATCTTCTAACAGAACAAGAAGGCAAGCAGCTATAACCCAAGACCACCAGTAAGGTGATAAAGTGTCCTCCCTTTCCCCCTTCACATCAATGCCCCTGTTCAGCATGAAGAAGCCAGAGAGTCTGCATCCAGTTCCCAAATCAATAAGACAGTTGGTTTAATCACCATTGGAAAATGCTTTCCATTCCCTTGTAGCATTTGGTCCCCACTGAATCCTTTTCATTTCCTTCACCTGCTCCCCCCACCAACCAAAGTGTGCAGCTCTGCAACTGCATCCCTGCCCATCCTCACCCTCTGCCCCCAACCCTCACCTCCTTGTACCCCCAATATGTTTTTCCCAATAAAATAAAATTTAAAAAAATTCAAATACTACAGTGGAGATGCAGTTTATACCCCCCACCCCCACCCCAGGACAGTGATGTGAATTTAATAATAAAATGTATGCTGTATAGAGTGAATATTCATGAAGCATGCTTTGAGAAACAAATTAGTGTGTGTGTCTGTTTGTATAGCCTTTCCCCAGCTAATATACCAGTCGGGTGTTGGTCTGGAAGATGGAGAGATGTGCTCTTTCAATTATTCAGCCCCTAGCTCATACCAGCCATTCTTTTCAGAGGCTTTTCTTGAATAGTTATGACTAGACCATCCACAGGACGGACTGGGACAGTGACTGAAAGGAGCCATGGTGTAGAGATGTGAGGACAGAGCAGGGTAGGGCAGGGTCTAGACCTGCTGTTCATAGGTTGCTGGGAGTGGAAGTCGGCAGCTGCTCTGTGGGAGAAGGATGGGCAGTCTCTTCCTGTGGGATTCACTGTCTCTGAAAATCTGTTGGGGGCTCAGCTGTTGGTCAGCTCTGACTCAACAGTATACACAACAACAACAACAACAACAACTTCTTTTCCAAGACAAAGCCAGCTGCCTGGGAAAGTGCTCAGTGTCCCATCTTGATTGGGTCGACCAGAAAAGCCATCAGCAATAAATCATTGGGCACGTTAATGTTATGGACTTGTTTCGTAGGCATCGGCTAAGAAGACTGGGGACGGGGTAAGGGTGGTGGAAAACAAAAGGCCAGTCCCTAAGGGAGCTCTGGTGGCCTAGTGGCAAGAAGTTGCACTGCAAACCTAGAGGTGCATAGTTCGAATCCACCAGATGCTCTGCTGGAGAAGGAGGGGCAATCTCCTCCTGTACCAGTCAGATGTGTTTTGATGGTAACACACAAAATAATAATTAAAAAAAAAGTCTAGGCCCACTGCCATTGAATTGATTGATGCAGCTCATAGCAACCATAGAGGACAGACTAAAAGCACTCCATTGGGTGGACAAGACTGAAAAACGTTATGGGAGCAGAACCACCCCTTTCTCCCACACAGTGGCCAAGGGGTTTGAACTCCCAGCCTTTTGGTTGGTAGTTGGTGCTTTAAGTACTGATCTGCCAAACCAGGATCCCTGATAGAGTTGCTTCTAACTCATTGAGAGGCTCCATTGTGTTTCCAAAGCTGGAGATCTTTGTGTAAGGAGCTTGGCCATCTTCCGTGCAGCAGCTGGTGAATATGAACGGCTGACGTGCCATGTGTCTGTGCCACTGCTCCAGCGGGGCTCTTTAAAATAAGAGGATACACTCTAGGGAGATACGTGTTAACAATTAGAAAACGTTAGGTCAGAACTCTAGCTTGGTTTCATCTCATCAGCCATGGCAAAAGGCTGGACAAGATTTTATAGACCAATGAAATCCTTTACAGATCTTGAAAAAGTATTATTAAAGTCTTCACAGGGTTCACGCAAAATTTCTCTGCCTGTGTAAATTGGGATTTGATGCGGTGTAGACATTTGTGGATAGGAGGATTTTTGCCGTCCTGACTTCATTCGTAATTGGTTTTAATCTCAGCGTGAGGATGTTTCCAGTGCAGTCATTTCCCGTTTAACAGTGATCGCTACATCTTAACCACCGCCCCCTCTCTCGGTTTATAAATTTAGAACAATGGTCATAACGTAAGCTGAGAAGATCAGATGTTTTCTCTTGTGTGATCTCATGTGAAAATTAATGCAGCATTTCAGAATAATTTGGTGCAGTAAGAAAAGAAAAACGGGGCTTGCCAGTAATCCTGGCAGGGAGATTTCCCAATTTGTGAAACCAGAAAGGATCATTAGAGAGAATCTCTAAAAGAACCTGCTACGTCTGTCTTTTGAGACAGAATTCCTGGCATTTTGTTAAAATGCCTTAGTAATAGTTTTGTGTATGTGCTATTTATTTAAAAACTAGATAAGACTTTTTCCTGTACCCTCCTTGCCATAACCCTCCCCCACCCCAATCATGTTTGTTAAGTGGGACATTGTTTTCTTTTGAAATAATCAGACCATATTATTATTATTATTATTATTATTATTATTATTATTATTATAGTTTATTTACAGAATTTGAATACATTGTTTTTGAGAATAGAGTCTTCCAATTTCCCTCACCCTCCCACCCATCAAGTTGTACAACCCCTGATTAATGCCCCCTCCCCCTGCACATCCTCATCCCTCTGCTTCCACCCGTCCCCGCCCCCTTTGGATCATATTTTTAATAAACGTTTTCATGTGTAGTGATAAGAAGCCTAGGTGGGCATTCCCAGCCCTGTCAGTCCTGTGTTTGCTACTAGGAAGCTGGATTGATGGATCACGTTAATTGAATGTGGCCCACAGCGCCTGCAGACAGCACAGCGGAACATAGCCTGGCCCTGCACCATCGCCGCTGTCGCTGGCCATAGTTCGTTCATAGTGTCCACTGCACCAGCCACCTCGCTGAGTGGTGACCCCCATCCTCGCTGACCACCTGCTTTACCAAGTATGGTCTCCTCCTCCAGCTGATCCTCCTGAGGGCCCGTCTAAACGAAGCAAGTTGAGCTGTGTTTTTTCTGCGTACTCCCTATGGTGAAATTTCCTGGTGGGTCATTTTCTGAAGGTCTTTCTCCCTCGTCTGTCAGAGTCTGGAAGCGCCGCTTCCACCACGGTGACCCTGCTGGTGTTTGAAATACTGGTGGCCCAGCGTCCAGCACCCCAACATCACATGTCGCCACAGTCCAGCGAGCGGACAAGTGGGTGGTTGGTGGAAAACTCAGGTCACACATAAAAGTAAACTTTTCAGGGTTGTACTGTATTTTATGCTTGTTTCTCAGGAGGAGTAAAATCAAAGAGAGAGTGTGTGTGTGGGGGGTGTGTGTGTGTGTGCTGCACTTGTGAGTCGCCGTGGACTTGGCCATGACTCCTGGTGTCCCTAGCCATGTCCTCACAATCACTGCTCTCTGACCCCATTGTAGCAATTCCAGTCTTTAAAGAGATTTATTTTTTATTGTTGTGTTTTTACATTTTATTATTTTTTTGTGTGTGTACCGTCAAATCGGATCTGACTGGTGGTCCAGGAGGAGATTGTCCCTCCTTCTCCAGCAGAGCATCTGGTGGATTCAAACAGTGCACCTCTGGGATTGCAGCGCAGCTTCTTGCCACTAGGCCACCAGAGCTCCCTTATAGAGAGATTTCTTTTTAGGAAGTAGCTCAAGCTGGGGAGGGTGACATGTCACTGATCTGTGGGTCACTTGCAGGGACTGAGGACCCTAACATTGCAGGGTGCTGGTTCTTAGGGCTGTGAGAGCTCCGTGCAGGTCAGAGGGCAGGCTGTCCAAGAGCTGAGGTCAGAGGAGGGGGTGGGCTTTGCCAGAACCCCCGTGCATCTTACCTTCAGGGGGTGGACTTTGAGGAAGGTCTTTCATTTCATGGCTCACATCAGAACACGAAGAGGAGGATGACATTTATCAAAGAGCCATCCGTCTCATATCTGCCCAACTGAGACGTCAGGCCAGTCACACCGACACACAACATTAATAACCTTTCTACGCTGAAAGTTCACACCAAACAGACAACGTTTATAGGATTTCCCACATGAACAGGACTCCTTGCTCAAGTGGATTTTCATCAATGGTGGGGACACTTTACCGGCTGCTGGAGGAAGAAAACACAACATCTGTTAGTAGTTTGGCTCAAATATGCAAAAACCAACGAAATGTAAATGCTCTCCTTCTTGTTGTCTCTGAACTGACTCATAGCTCCCCCCGCCACTGCAAATCGCCTGTCTTTCTCTCATGGGGCCCCCAGTGGATTTGAACCACCTGTGAGGTGTGGTCTTAAGCCTCACTGTGCAGCTTCCGGGGAGTAGACCCCCAGAGCACCCTAAAATTAAATACAGGGCGTATGGTTTTCCAAAGTAAAAGACAGGAGAATAGGGAGCAGATTGGTAGTGAGCAGGTCAAAGGGCAGATTCTCTGCCAAGTAGGTTCGGATGAGTTGCTGTAAGGAATGTCAATATTTGGCTCTGATGAGGTGGTCGAATGTCTTCTGCTTCCATTAATAAGTGAGTGTATTAGATGACAGCTGATTGGAGCCAGTGGGCAGCACAGCTCACCTCCTTGGCACAAACACCCGAGGTGGGCACAGCCGGCCTCACCCCGGCCCGGCTGACGTCCGTCAAGGCTCGGCTGTGGCCACGTCTCCGGCTCTCTCCTTGTCGTCTCTGCAGAGCCCTGGCTCTCGTGGACTGAGGGGAGCGAGGTCTGTCCAGGGCATCCTGTCCTCACGCACTGTCCGTGGCATGGGTCCAGTTTGCCCTCTGCCCTCTCGGCGTGCAGTGCGGTCTTCCACTTAGATCTCTGATTTTGCAACAGTAGATAGAATTCCCAAGAACCCTGCTTCTGGCCTTAACAGGGCAACTGCTCTCAGTCTTAACTTGCACAGAAACACGCAGGGCCCTAGTGGCAAGAAGCTGCAACTGCAATGCCAGACGTTTGCGCTTCAAATCCACCAGGTGCTCTGCTGGAGAAGGAGGTGGCATTCTCCTCCTGTGCCAGTCAGATCTGATTGACGGTACACGCACACACACACAAAAATTGGAAACCAGTAGATGTGTGTGGAAATCGTGGGGAGTCCTCTCTTCCCCACAGCAAAGGGGAGACTACCTCCTAAATGATTCAGACGTCAGGAATGATTTCAAAACACAAGCATTTGTAAACAAATGGCCATGGATTTTGTCCATAAATATGGAGCTAAATTTAGCATGTGTCTCCGCAGCTGCAAGTGCACACACCCAATTACCTGAGCTCACTAGTCTCTCTTAGTAACCGTTCAAGTTTTTTGAAGTAGAACTCTGAATGAGCTTTTCTCATTCTCTTGGGTAGAGAAAGAATTTTCAGAAGTATGTTGCGTTTACATTGCTGACTCTCAAAAAACAAAACAAAACAAAACAAAAACACCACACACCAAACAACAAACCTCTCATTGCTGTTGAGAGTGAATCAACCCATAGCTGACCTTCCAGCGGGTTTTCCAAGGCAGTAAATCCCACAGAAGGAGACCGTCCACCTTTCTCCCAGGGGGCAGCTGGTGGATTTGAACCACGTGCCTTTGGGTTGACAGCACAGCTCTTAATATCGCTGGCTAGGAAACATTTCTCTTGTGGGGATAAGTGGTAACTGTCTACATAACTGTAGCCTAAGTACAAGAGAGATTAGAGAGGGTATATGTGGCTTGATGTTCTCCAGGTGGCTCTTATTTGTGGGGCCCCGTGTACGAGGAAGGGACCCTGCCCGTTTCTGTGTCATCCTCCCCGTCTCTGCTCTGTGCGAGACATTGCCCACGGCCACTGGGTTAGTCCATCTGGTTTAAGCTCGACTGTTTTCTCACACCCTCTACTTTGCTACAGATCCTGTCTTTCTGTACTAACCGGCCGCTCCTGGGGACATGCCCCATGGACCTGTGAAGTCTGGCTGGTCCATATTATCATAGTGTCGTTAGGTGCTTTTGAGTCAAGTATGACTCAGAGAGACCTTATGAACAGCAGATCTGAATCCTGTCCTGTCCTGTGTCATCCACAAACTCCCTGACATAGTTCAACCCACTGACTGTGTCAGGACACCTGGTTGAGTCTTTGACTCTTTTGCAGACCCGCCACTTATCTATCCAAGCGTGATGACCTTCTCCAGTGAATAGCTTTGCCTAGCAACATGCCCAGAGTTCAAGAGACAAAGCTTTATCTTCTTTGCCTCCAAGGACCACTCTGGTTGCACGTTATCCAGGACCTACCTGTCTGTCCTTTTGACCATCCATGGACTACTCAGTACTCTTCTCCCACATTACATGTCAAAAGCATCCTTTCTTCTGTCCTTATTCATGGTCCAGCTCCCAGATGCCTGGCGTGGGATTGGATCTGTGTTGCGTAGTATAGTGGATACAAGTAAAAGGGACTTAGGATTCTCTTTGAACTGAGCCATTTGAGTGGGATAAGGCTTTGTGTGTTTCCTGTAGAGCAGTGAGAAGCCTGATATAAGCTGTGTAGTATAGCAGCTTTCTGCACTGGAATTGGACTAGATATGCGGTGGGTGGGGGGAATCAGTTGGGATTCTAAAGTCACTAAAATATCTAGCTCTGTTGGTTTACATAATTGCTTCTAACACCAGACCAGATTTGTCTTCTATGCTCACAAAACTTATCTGAGATGGGAATTTTGCCCAAAGAGCTATTTCTTTTTTTTCTCTCAGTGATAGTTCATAAAATGAGAAAAGATTTAAGATTGCTTTTACAAAGGTTAGAACAGTGTTGGTACAGTACTTATTCCTTGTTATCCTTTTATGATTCTGTAACTTGGGTAGTTCATCATGTGACTGATACATTCATTGGCTTTTATGTAATACTGTTAAGACATGTGATTTTCAAAATAGGATATGTTAACTTAGGGAAATGCCTAAAATAGCTGGAAAATATTGTAGGCAGTGAGAATGTCCTTATTTTGAAATTATTTATTTTCTGATATTTAGATATCCTGTGCAACATTAAATACATCAGTGGTTTAATTTTTATTTCTTTTTTTTAAATCATTATAGCCAAGTAGTTCTTTGACAGCTGTTGGCTTATAGAATGCCTGTTTACCCCTTTCAGATAATGATAGCATTTGTTATCATGACTGAAGAATCGATACCATTAAATTGTCTGATGCAGACAGGCGGTGAGTATCTAGGTGTTTGAAGAAAGAGCTGTGTGTCAAGCTGATTTTTTTTCCTCTCACATCTAAACCCACTCGTTGTTGTTGTTGTTGTTGTTACGTGCCGTCAAGTCACCTGTGATTCATAGCAACCTTATATACAACAGCCCTGAAATCTGCTCTATCCTGTGTCAACTTTACTGTCCCTGACACATCTACCCCCATTACCCCAGTCACTGGATCAGTCCGCCTCATCGAGGGTCTTCCTCTCTTTCACTGTCCCTCCACTTTCCCAAGCATGACGTCCCTCTCCAAGGACTGGTCCCTCCTTGCAGCATGCCCAAAGTATGTCAGACGAAGCTTCAGAATCCTTGCCTCCAAGGAGCAGCTTGGTCTCACCCTCTCTAGGTTGAACCTGCTTGTTTTCCTAGCAGTTCATGATATATTCAGTACTCTCCACCAGCACCACAGCTCAAAGGCATCGATTCTTCTATCATCCGGAGTCATTGTCTTGCTCTCTGATGCATAGTTAAGCTGAACAGTGCTCATTAGTTACGTGACTTAACTCTTTGTTCCTCTTGAGACTGAAAACACAAGGGTATAAGTTAAGGAAATGTGAAGACCAGTGCTGTGTATTTTCTTCTTTGGAAGAAGTATGAGAGTTAATAGGGTTAAAAGAGATCTTAGATCACTGACAGAGCAGACGGTAGCTGAGCACAGAGTTTCCGACTCCCACCCACAGAACCTGTCTAACTTCATCCCAGACCCGACACCGTCAAGTCGATTTGGACACATCATGGCCTTTTAGAAATATATTTTTGCTTTTCACCTGACCAGAAAAGAGTAAGGGGACTCCCTTACCTCATACTAGATGGCTTGAAACAACAGAAAATCCTATTCTAACAGTTGAGGAACACGATGTCCACGTTTTGTGTCAGCAGGCCTGTTGGACCTCGGGCCTTCAGGGAGAGACCCTTGTCTGTCATTTCCAGTCCCGGGCAGCCCCATGTGCTTCTCGGCCTGTGCCGGGCAGCCTCCAGTCTCTGTTCCTCTTCATGTAACGGTCTTGCCGCTGTGTCTGGCTCATCTGTTCGGGCCTGACCTCATGGAACCTAACGATCTATAATGGTCTCCCTGTTTCCACAGAAGGTCACATTTCAGGTACGTGGTGGGGGGGAGTGGGTGCCCTGACTTCCATGGAGCACAGATCAACCCCTAAGAGGGAGGAAAGATTGCATGGCTTGAAGTTAGAAAGGATTTGATAGAATTGAGGTCGTGCAGTGTGTTGTAGGCTATGGTGAAATTTCCCACTTTGTTCAAGATGAAGCGAAAGCTGTCAGAGAGCCAGAGTTGAAAGGTTCGAGTTAGGTATTTGGAAGAATGAAGGTTGAGTCAGTGGATGGAGGGGAAGGGAGGCAGGACCATGGCAGGTGTGGTGGAGAGGAAGTTTGATCACTGGGAGATAAAGTCATTAAGATGTGGTGACTTTGAATGATGGCTCCAGATTGCTTCCTGTGGGGTAACATTACCCTACAGGTAATCTATTATTATTAACCAGGTGCTTCTATTGTCCTGAAGGTGAAGACTAGAAATGATGATTGTTTTGTGTGTTCATCCTTCCAGTGTTGTGTAGATCCAAATACTTAGTCTAACTAGGCTCGTTAAAAACTCAGCAAAGTCTAAAGCTTGGGTTGACAGTTCTCAGAACAACTTTTTGTGTATTCTAGGTCAGTAATTACAAAGGGACAAATAGTGACTTCACAGCAGAGAAAACAGCATTTTGACCAAAGTGGTCCAGGTTACCATCACTGGTAATGAGTCCTGTGAATATCACGTGATTTCTGGTGTGAGATACTGAGGACATGCATGCCTTTTTGTCATTCTGTTGTTGTGTATTAGTGACATGCTATTTGTAGTGTAGATGTTAGGCTCAGACCAAGGTCAAGGGGGAGAAAATAGGATTCAAAGAATAGCACATGTCAACAAAGGGAGTGAATGGCCTCGCCCACCTGGCTGAACCACAGTGGAATGCCTCTACCTTCCCTCTCTGAAGACCCTACGATAAAAACCTGCCCCAACCCACCTTGAGCGCAGGGCTTCCCTGGTCTCTCCCTCCAGACCATGGAACTTTGCCCGAGAGCTTCCTCAATAAAGCTGCTTTAAACTTTCTTGCTCTCCTTTCCCTTCCTTGAGTCCTTGGCCTTCCAGCTGAACACGACTCATGGGGACCCTGTGAACAAAAGGCCCCTCTCCAACTATCGACATTTATCAACGTTCAGAGAGTTTCCCGAGGCAAGTTGTTTAGGAAATGGAATTCAGTAGTGTCTGCCTTACACAAGATGAGTTGAGGAACTGTACCAGATTCAAGGAGACGGGGGCCACTTGGCAAATGTGGAGTGTGGCTTTCAGGGTTGGATCCTGGACCCAGAGATTGACGTTAGTAGAGCAGTTTGGTGACCTTGCAATAAACTCTGTAGATGACTTGATAGAATACTGTCATCCTTCTCTTTGGTTATGTATCATATTAACATTTGAGGGGGTTGAGTAAAGGGTTTCTAGGAATCAGTATTATTTTTCAACATTTTCTAAAGGCTGAAGTTATTTTACAATAGAAAGTTAAAAATAAAACCCATAGAGCTCCAAATTTAGACTTTAAAAAAAAATTAAAGAGTGCACACTGAGATTACACATGAACATTTGTGTTACTAATATTTTTTAAAATTATGTGCATATTACATTTATTTACATTGTAAGACACTGATCAAAGCATTAGATAATTCTGGATGCATTTACTCCCAAAATTCTCTGTGCTGATGTCAAGTTCTCTAGGAGATTTTTATTGTGTTAGTAGCTTATATCTTTAAATAAATTACTTTCTGGAAATGTGGTGATTGTGCTCTTACAAATGGCTTCATTTTATCCTGAGTTTTTAAAAAAAATTAAACACATCAAGGTGATTAGTGTTTTTGTATTCTTCATTTGTCTGGAGTAATTGGGTGCATTGAAATATTTAGAGAAAGAAAATGAATAGAGGTGAATATTTTTAAATGCTTCGATAATCCTGTGAATTTTCAATTCATTTGTCTCCATTTAATGCACTAGTTATATAGGTCATTAAGAGTCAGAATCGACTCGGTAGCAAATTCTTTTGTTTTTAAAGCTAAAGTCTAGAATCTCAATGGTTTTGCCCTTCACATAGTTGTTGTTGTTGTGGTTGTTATGTGCCGTCGAGTCGGCAAGCCTGCCCTGTTCTGAGCCAATCTAATTCCAACACGCTTAACCCCATCACTCCAGTTCCTAAATCAATCCATCTTATCCGGGATCTTCCTCTCCTGTGCTGTCCCTCCACCCTTCCCAGCATGATGTCCTTCTTCAAGGACTGGTCCCTCCTGTCCACATGCCCAAACTATGTGAGACAGAGCTTCAAAGTCCTAGCCTTCAACTAGAAACTTGGTTTCACCCTCTCCAAGACAGACCTTTTTTTTCCTTTTCTTGGCAGTTGGTCTGTGTTAAAAACAGCATTTGAACATGATCTATCTATCCATCTCCAGCTTTTTCAATAACAGTGATGAATGATGGATCTATACTGTGTGCTGAATTTTGGACAGACATTTCTCCTTTAAAAAAAAAACAAAAACAAAACTACTGATTTTTTTTTTTTGTCTGTTTTGCTGTCAGGTTTTCTGAATGCAAAATTGTCAACATTTGTGTTATGCTTTTAGCTTAAATACAGTATAAATTGGTTTTGAACAAGTGAAAAATCATAAAATTGCTTGTTTTATGACAGGTGGGGAAAATTAATTTGCGTCTGAACGCACACTGTACGCTTTCTTCTGGTGAAATAATTTCATGTGCCAGTTATGTGCTTGTAAAAGAAATATGAAATGTGAACACCTGATCGTTATGAAAATAATTGCTGGCTGCCATTACAAAGCACATACATCTAATCATCCTTAAAATAAATGCACTTAACTTCTTGTTTTAAGGGAGGGTGGGGAGTATATGTTTAAATGTGTTAAAGGAAAAAGACCTATGAGAAGTATTTTTGTGGGGAAAAATACCAGCTGGGCTTATGAATTCAATGGTGAAAATAATAATGAATGAACTCTGGAGTCTAGAAGCGTTTCTGTGCCCCCTGGAGTTCAGACATATTGGGAATAAATGTCCTCGTTGGGCCTCTTGCTAAGGAAAACACCAGGAAGATTGAGTGCCAGGGTGATGGGTGTCCTCAGGACTGAGAAGCAGGAACACGGCAAGAGAAGCGTCCATCAAGGTGCAATGGGTAGAACCTTTAGGGTACACACACACGCGCGCGCTTGAGAAGGCTGTGTGCATTTCTCTGTTACGTTTGTGCATATGCCAGCACACACAGCAAGACTGTAAACCGGTTCAACTCCCCGCTGAGAAATTTTCATTTCCACCCGAGACAATACACTTGAGCATCTGCAGATGATTCTTGTTGTCAGGTGCCTTCGAGTCGAGGACAACTCATAGCAACCCTATGAACCTCAGAGCTGAACCCTGTTGTATCCTGTGCCAACCTCACAATCTCTTTAAAAAAAATAAATTATTTTTGTGTGTGTGCTGTCAAATCGGATCTGACTGGTATAGGAGGAGATTGCCTCTCCTTCTCCATCAGAGCATCTGGTGGATTCGAACCATGTACCTCTGGGATTGCAGTGCAGCTTCTTGCCAATAGACCACCAGCGCTCCATTAAAACTCACAATCTTTAACACGGTCAAGGCCATTGCAGTCACTGTGTCAATCCACCTGGTTGAGGGTCTTCCTCTCTTTGACCAACCCTCCACTTTTTTTCAAGCCTGATGTCCTTTTCCAGGCAATAGCCTCTCTTGTCTAAAGTATGTGAAGCCAAGTTCTCCATCCTCGCCTTCAGCGAGCCTTCTGGCTTCACCTTCTCCAAGACACATCTGTTTATGGTTTGGGCTGTTTGTGGAATATTCAGGCATCAGTATTTCTTCTGTCATCCTTTTTTTTCATTGTTCAGCTCTCAGCTGCATGAATAGAAAGTTGATTCTTGGAGATTTCTGATCTCTTCACGCATGCATGCAATACACACACACACACACACACACACACACAGAGCGAGCGCATCAGCTCCAGTGAAATCCTTTTGGGAAGGGTTCTTACCCTTCTCACTAGAAGCAGCCAGACAAGACTGTATCCACAAAAATGATGTGTATTCCATTTGATATACAACCGATGACTTCAAGAAAGAAGATGATCACTGAATCAGAGGTCTTGTAAAGTAGCCAACAGCTTAAGCCGAGTTTATCATCCCAGGTTAGCATGAGATATTGGAGGTAGGGCTGCAGACCTGGAGATGAGAGTAAGAAGCCGTACATTTACGAGGATGACATTAGCTGTACTAATACTGTTGTGGCAGACGTGGTGTGTGCTGGGCACGCAGGATTGGCGGCCCCGTGCTGTCTCCCCTAATCCTTGCAGGCCTGGGTTCTGACCATCCCCCCAGTTTGTGGGAGAGGAGACTGAAATCACACTGGTGAGGTTCTGCTTGGGGCGGGGGCAGGGGCCCACCTGTAGATGTCCTTCTGGAACTTAAGTCTGAGTCTGTGTGGATGGATGGATAGACAGATGGAGAGATATCTGTCCATCTATAGACCTGCTCCTCATAAATCCACTTAGTATACAGCATGTTAATATTGTTATTGTTAAGTACCATCGAGTCGTAGTCGACTCACAGCGACCCTATGAATGAAAAACCTGGACACTTGTATAACTTCCATCGTTTCTCCAAGTTTATAGAGTTTCTGGAGGCAAGCTATTTCAGAAGTGGATGCCACACCTGCTTCCAAGCTTGTTTTAATCAGGGAGCTCCACCAAACACTGTTCTCCATTCTTGCATTTGACACATCAGTGTCACAGTGTTTAGCATCACAGCAACCACGAGTTACCTCTGTACAGCAAATGCACAGACCAGTGCTAGACCATTTAGAAGAACTTTTGGCCAAAAACAATTAAAACCAAGCCTGAGGGCCACAGATTAAAATCACCCACCTTTGGCTTGGTCGCATCACTTTCTATCCACCAGGCCAACCGAGTGCTCTCTATGTTGTTGTTGTTAAGTGTCGTTGAGTCGTAGATGACTTCTAGTGACCCCACCAACGAAAGACCCGAACACGTGTATAACTTTCATCATCAGCGACAGTTAAACCTCTGCTAGACTCTTGGGAGCATTTGTCTGGGGCTCACAAATGCCCGGGCCAGGACTCTGAGTGATTTGGCAGTTAGGTGACGGTGAAGTCATGCTCTGTTTTGTAAACTCATCTGCCTCCCCTCAGTTTTTGCATAATGACTTGGCCATTGGAACCTACCCACGTAGACGTGTGTGTGTGTGTGTGTGTGTGTGTGTTGGCTCAGAAGTAGAATTTTTGCTTCCCCTGTGGGACACCAGTGTTTGATTTCTGGCCAGTGATTCTCCTGGCAGGTGTCACCCGTCTGTCACTATAGGGTCTTGCATGTCACAGTGATGCTAAGTGGGTGGGTGTCAGTGCAGCTTCCAGATGGGGACTGACCAGGGGAAAAAGCCTCTTTTGGAGACTAGCCGGTGAAATGCCCTGGGCGACCGTGAGATGGGTGGGACTGACCAGTGTTCATTTATTCTGCGTGGAACTATTGTCAACCGATGACCCACTCACGTGTTCTTTACCTTAGAGCTTGAAGGCTTAAGGTTTAGCCAATGCCCTCGCCCTTAAACCTTGAAGACTTCAAGCTAAAAGTTTATCCACTTCCTAAACAACATGCCTCTGGAAACTCATGAACTTTGATAAAAGTCAGCAGATATAGAAAGGCTTCAGGCCTTTTGTTCATAGGATTGCTATAAGTCGTGGTCATCTTGACATCAATCAACAACAACAACAACAATCATAGGCTGTGAGTCAGAAACAATGCATAACTGACCCTCCAGGCATTTTCAGTTTGGCCTTGTATCATTTATTACTGTTATAATTAAAATAGATTTCAGATAATCCAGCAATAACAACTAAATATAGTTTTCAAATTAACAACCTTGAAATGGATAGATAGCTTTACTGTGTTAGCTATTCCACAGATCATCTGTGTTCTTTAAGTCTCCCCTCACTCAATACAGAGTAATCAAGAACTTTCGCATATCTGACAAGGCTATTGTTACATTCATTTTTTTCCCCTTTTATTTTGCGCCATGAAAATGAGGGCCTCAGCCTGCCTGGTCCAGAGATTCCACTGACAAGTGGGGGACTTGTCAGTTAACAACAGACTGTCGGTCCCTCTCCTCCTTTCCAACCTCAGAGACACTTGAAATCCTTCCAGAAAGCTTAACCACAGCTCACTCACTGGACAGGTCCTGCTGTGGATAATAAAGAACCCGAATGTTTATGTCATGCCAAGCCGCTGAGCCCTAACATCGCTGCCCGTCAGTTAGAACGTAATGTGGGGCAGATTTGAAAAAGTGAGCCAGCGTTTTAGAACGGTTTGTGGGAGGCGTGAGGGCTATTCTTACTGAAGTGACCCCCTGCCACATGTAGTGCGTGCCTCACTTTTCTCCCCGCAGGTCTGAGTGATCCTCCAGCACATTCTGCCCCAATTCCTGGTGGATGTGTTAACATTTAAGACAGGTTAGTGAGCATCGTTTACAGAGCTCAGCCCGAGAAGAATTTTTGCTTCTTAAAATCATATTGTAGTAGCAAGAAGTTGCACTGCAGTCCCAGAGGTGCGCGGTTCGAATCCACCAGATGCTCTGCTGGAGAAGGAGGGGCCATCTCCTCCTGTACCAGTCAGATTTGATTTGACAGTACACACAAAAAAAACCCAATAAAATATTTTTAACACTATCATATTGTGTGATTCTCTTTTATCATATATGCCTTGGGAAAACAGCATGGTAAAAATATTCCCTGCAGTTCTGACTGCAGTCATGAGGGGAGCTCTGGACCTAGCATCAGGAACTGTGCTCCCATCCCAGAGACACTGAGTTTGAATTCACCAGCTGTTACCCCAGCAGAAGGTGGGCAGTTCTCTCCCCTTGTCTCGGCAAACCCACTGGAGGGTCAGCTGTGGGTCAGCGCCCGATAAAAGGAGCGCATAGCAACAGCACAACAATGAATTTGCCACCACGAACACTTGAATTTCATCTTAGTGGCATAACTCATAGTGGTTAACGCATTACTCAATAAAATGATGGCCATGGAAGAAAATAAATGTAGGAAGAAAAAGTCACTGACATTTTGAAAAAAGTAAGCATAGATGTCCAAACCTAGACAGTATTGAATGCTTTTTCATATTATGCCTCAAAGTGAGCTTTGGAAACTGTCCACACATCCATTTGGGAGCAGTTGTTGCTGAGAAAAAATTGCTTCGTATAGAAACGAGATACTGATGCTGTATCTTCTTGATTGCAGAAATCCTTTCTTTTGTTCTTCCAGTTTCTGCACTTGAATTTGGCAGGGCCTGCGGCCACTGTTTAAATAGGAAGGTGATAGCAGGACGTTGGACAGCAGCGTCCCATGGGCAGCGGCCATCAGGCCTTAATGGTTCTCGGCCACTGCTGATTGAGATTGTTGATGGATCTGTCATGGGAAGCAGTTCCCTGTGACTCACGTGTCGTTCAGATCGGCTTCCCTTCACCTCCTTCTTATTTTTTAAGCCTCCCTAACTCTGCGTTTCCCATTCCTTAAACGGCGGTTTCTAACAATGTGTTTCTTCCAAAGCCAGTAATTAATAGAAAAGCTGGCAGCTTGCTAGGCTTTCTCCTCGCCTTCCTCCCCTCCCCCATACACAGAGCAGTGACATTGATGGCATCCCATGTCGGGGCTGGGCTGTTCTCCCTGTTAACATGAGCTCACCACTCCCTACAGTTCTTATCTCATCCGTCCAGTCCTTGTCAGTTTGATCCTGTGTAACTTAAAAAAAAACCTCTTTGCCACCAAGTCAGAATGGACTCACAGCTGACCACCCAGCCACCCTCCCTGCATTGGAGCTCTGAGGCTGTAAATTATGTGGGAGGAGATTAGCCCATCTCACCCCACAAGCCTCTCCAAAGTACTGAGCAATGGTGTCACTCTGGAGACGAAGGGGCGCCTGATACAGGCCATGGTCTTTGCTGTCATTTGCAATGTGCCAGAGAGCTGGACAATGACTAAGGAGGATAGAAGGAAAATTGATGACTTTGAGCTGTGGTGTTGGAGAAGAGTATTGAATATACCATAGACTGCTGAGAAAAATAAACAGGTTTGTCCTGGGTTAACAGCACACAGGAGCAATGATTTTGTAAATTACTACCTAATGTGAGAAGGACTGGAGAGCATTATGCTGAGGGAACTAACTCAGTTCCACAAGGACAAATATTGTGTATAAAACCATTGTTGTAGAAAGAGTATAAGGATCCAAGGCGGGGGTGTGGGGGGGAAAGGGGTGGATAGAGAGGTGTGGATGGGTGGGGAGGGTGTTAATCTTAGGGCCACACAATTCAATGGGTGGGTGAGGTGAAGGAAATGGGAAGGATCTGTTGTGAAAAACAGTGTATTCATACTTTGTAAATAAATCAGAGTAATATAAAAAAAAATATTTTTTTAAAAGCCCTTCAGGGAAGTTCTTTTGAGAGCAAAGTATAGAAACTTTCAAAGTATAATAATGCATGACTCTTAGAGACGTACCAATTCCCTGTCTGTAAATCCACAATATTTCATGAACAGAACTGGGACTCCTTTTTCTCATTATTACCCTTAAAGTCTTTAGGGGGGAAAAAGTCATGTTGTCATTTTTATCTGTTCACTGATTATGTAAATCCCTGTATGCAATATATATGTACCCTATCTATAACTGAATTCATGGGGAAATTTTCTATTTTATTGTATTAGACATTGTGCCATCTCTTAAAGGCTTTTTATTCTACACTTAAGGCTTCCGGGTATCAACTGAATTGGTTATTTGTCAATAAAGCTGGAAATGTTTATGTAATCAGATCATGTACAATGGAACAGGAGACTAGCGCTGGAAAATCCGAGAGACGACACCCTGAGTATCAGGAGTCTTGGCATAGTAGTCAAATATGAAGTCACCAAACTGACCTCAGGAGGACCTGGACGAGGAAGAGTGTGAGAAGGAGAGGGAGAGGAAGAGTAAGAGGGGAGGAGAGAGAGAGAGAGAGGGAGGGAGGGAGGGAGAGAGAGAGAGAAAATATGAGAATGCATGGATGTCCAGTGTAGTTAGATGGTCAAGAGTTTGAGATAGTCAAGAACCCACGGAACTACAGGGCAAGGAGAAAAACTCAGTGAGGACAAAGAAACGTGGGTTCTGCAGTACACAGAAACACATGATGCTCATTTCAGAGTCGAGCTGGCTAACCCCTGCCTAGCATCTGTTAGGTGTGACGGTGACATGAAGGCTTCATCCGGAGTCAGCCAGTGGTGGTAGATTCTTCGCTAATCCCAGGCACATTCAGCACCTTTGTAAATTCCTCTCGGCAGCCCTTCTCCAGAATTGTTTGCTGTTGGTGATTTCCTGTTCTCTTACACTTACCTGCAGGGAGCCAGGCGGCTCACCCCATCAGTGTAGACTGCCCTCCTGAGCCATTTACGGCCTCTGAAATAGGGGATCTTGAGTGGGTTCCATCTCAACAGCAGTGGGGTCTCGCTGAGTCTATCCGAGTGTAACCAGAACGCTCTTGAGCAGCTCGGATGGGGAGACATGGCCCCATCTATGCCGGGCATATGAGACAGCGTCTCGTATACAGGAGGGGCCAGACCCCCAAGGACGCCATGCTCAGGAAAGTAGAGGGTTGGTAAACAATGAGGAACACTGTCAAAGAGGCGGACTGAAAGAGTGGCTGCAAAAACGGGCTCAACGCTGGCAGAGACTGTGGGGGTGGCACAGGATCAGGGGTCCTGTGGACTCTGTCTCTGTGATTTGAAGCTCCCAAGGGGCTCTGATGGCCTCGTGGTTAGAAGCCACACTTCAATCCCAGGGGCACGTGGTTCAAATCCACCAGCAGCTCCATGGGAGAAGGATGGACAGACTCCTCCCGTGAGATTTACTGCCTCTGAAACCCCACGGGAGGGTCAGCTGTGGGTCAGCTCTGACTGGACAGCCCACCACTCCAACAGCAGATGACGCTTAATAACAATATAATTACCAAGTGGCTTATTAAAGATAGTAATCCTGCTTTAACCATATGCATCTCCTTTATTTAAAAATTATCTGGCATTTAAAAATGCCTGTCAGATTCAAATTTGTGTACTTTCCTCAAAGCTGTAAATTGCAAAGTAATTTAGTAAATATAGGGTTACAAACAGTCATCTCCCTTTACATATGTTTTGCTTAAATGTGTCTCCTTTATTTAAAAATTACCCGTCAGAAAACCCCAAATAGATCTTTCAACACCTAAATGTCTTTTGCTACAAGATAGAAAAATAACACATCATATGTTTTGAATTAAGATGCCACAGAGTATTATGGGTGTATGTCCTTGCTTATGTCAAGCCATGGTAACCTACTTGTTATTCTTTATTCCATCCTATTAGAACCCGTGGGGAATTGAAACTTAGACATATTCCATAAACTGCTCAAGGCTCATAGCTAATGTTAGAATGAAAATTTTAACCTTAATGTATGTTCTCTGTGTTGTGTTTGATTTGCGAGGGAGTGGAAGTGTTGGAGGGCCAGGGGCTGATCACGAAGGGGCCGTGATTTGAGCCCACTGTGTGTCAACCCCTGTTTCAAACGCTTTACCATTATGAGCTTTGGTGTTTATTTCAGTCTGGGTTTTCTTGTTAGCGCTGTTCACAGACTCTGGCCACGTGACTGCCTGCATGCCCACGTCGGAATCCCATTTCTTCACTGGCCTGGAGGAGCGCCCCTTCGCAGCTTCTGTGGTGTCCATCCATACCTTGGGACACGTAATGCAGTGGCTGTTGTTGTTACGTGCTGCCGAGTCAGGACCCGCTCGCGGCTGACCCTCCAGTGGGTTCTCAGAGGCTCTAGATCACATGGAAGGACCAGATTTCCTGCTGAGCAGCTGGTCGACTTACTGTCAGAATGGGAGCCCAGCCCTTTGGCATTAGCTCCTTCATAACATTGTTATTTAGTGTTTACAGACCTCGTTGTGATTGTAGAATAGTTTATTGCCATTTGTTAGTCACGCGGGGAAATGATGAATTATTGTAATGATGGAAAGAAAAGAAAGACTTAAACAGAATGCGGGTGATTCTGCTCAGAAGAGAGCAATGAAAGTGATGAATGAGTGTTCAGAAAATAGGACCCGGGAGATGGCTCTTAGGATCTGTGATGGAACGTAACGATTGCCTGAGGAGGAGCTGGGATGATGTTATGTGCTGTCGAGTCACCTGCAACTCATAGCGACCCTGTGTACAACAGCCCTAGACCCTGCTCTGTCCTGTGCCAATCTCAGTGTCTCTGACACACCTACCCCATTACCCCATTCACTGAATCAATCCATCTCATCGAGGGTCTTCCTCTCCTGTGCTGTCCCTCCACCTTCGCAAGCATGACGTTCCTCTCCAAGGACTGGTCCCTCCTTGCAGCACGTCCAGAGTATGTCACATGGAGCTTCAGAATCCTTGCCTCCATGGAGTAGCCTGGTCTCACCCTCTCTAGGATGCACCTGTTTGTTCTCCTACCAGTCCATGGTACATTCAGTACTCTTCTCCAGCACCGCAGCTCAAAGGCATCAACTCTCTTTCTGTCCTCCCTAGTCATTGTCCAACTCTCTGATGCATAACAAGTGATTGCAAAGATGATAGCTGGGATCAGGTGCACCTTAGTCTCCACAGTGACATCATTGCTCTTCAGTACTTTGAAGAGGTCTCTGACAGCAGACTTTCCCAGTGCAATTCGTCTTTTAATTTCCTGGCTGCTGGTACCAAGAGGGTTGATTGTGGAGCCAAGCAGACTAAAGCTGTGAACAATCTCAATCTCTTCACCCTCTATCATGATGCTGCCAATCAGCCCAGTGGCGAGAATCTTTGTTTTCTTGATGTTGAGCTTCAGTCCATATTGAAGGCTGCCGAGTTCTAATGACAATAGTGCTCTCTAGTTCCAGAGAGGAAAAGAGGAAAGAAAACACATAGTTCAAATTGAAGCGAGCAGTGTCTCGGCAGAAGGTGAATTCTCAGTCACGCTGCAAAGCTCTGCACAGTAAATGTCTTATTAGTTTAGAAGCTTCCGTGTTAGACGCATGGGGTGTGCATATCTCCTTGTTGTCGGTGTGACTCTTTCCTGGAGCCCAGAGCTGGGTGGATTAATCCAATGCCCTCCGTCACAGTTGTGCATCATGATGAAAGAGCAGCTGGTACCTTCACAAGCCTCAAACAAACAAAAGGAGGATTCGTACGCGGAGAGGGCTTGGAATGGGGTCTTTGAAAATGTCATTACCGAGGTGTATCGGTGCATTAAAAGGGTGTTTCACAGCCAGCTGCAGAGATACCCCTGCACATGCATTCAGGACATCAGCGTCTGGATGTTGTAAAGTGAGGCTGTTTCGCGAAGTGATGCTGAGGACTGAGGTGGGGTTTTTTTAAAAAAAAAGTATTTTTGAATTTTAATTATATAACGTGCGGTTCTACATAAATTCTAAAGTTTTTACTAGTTGGAAATCTCGTGCACTTGGAAGGAGAAAATTCATGAAAATACAATAAATTAATTAAACTTTCTACCTCTAAATTCTGAAGTTCTGTCTGACATCCTTTGGACATGTTGCAAGGAGCGACCGGTCCTTGGAGAGGGACGTCATGCTTGGGAGGGTGGAGGGACAGCGCAGGAGGGGAAGGCCCTCTATGAGGTGGATTGATTCTGTGACTGGGGTAATGGGGTAGGTATCTCAGAGACAGTGAAATTGGCACAGGATAGAGCAGGGTTTAGGGCTGTTGTACACAGGGTCACTGTGAGTCGCAGGTGACTCGATGGCACGTAATAACAAGAACGTCTCGATTTTTAAGACCATAGAGGTCCTTTAAGAACTTTGAGCTTATTCAGTCTTCTCTCTCTCTTTTTTTTTCCCTTTTTTTATGCAAGCAAGGAAAAACTTGTTTTTTAGGAAAAAAAATACTTTGCAAAATAAAACTGCATTTCAAGGGAAGACATACAGGAGGCAGCATCTCTACCCAGGGAGCTCTGACGGTGTGACACATTAGGTCTTGTGCTCGTAACATGAAGGTTGGCAGTTCAAATTTACCAGCAGCTCTATGGGAGAAAGCCGGGCATCCTCCTACAAAGATGTGTAGCCTCAGAGTCCCAGTGGAGGATCGCTGAGTCTTAACCGATTCAGAGGCCTTTCTAAGGCCTCTGTCTTAACATACTCGCTTAACTGGTTTCCTTTGGAACCTTCATTTCTTCCTACAGATCAGAAAATGTAACCATCCTGGAAAAAACCGCAACAGTGGACAAAATACTTGGAAAGGGCAGCCACAGAGTGTCAGGAGCCCTTGAAGACATCGTAGCACAGAATATTAACAACTATTTCAGCCTATGCCCCTTAGTCTTCAGAGTTCCACGTGTTTTATTTTTTTCCCCCAGTACATTGCAGTAAGAAAAAAAAAATAAAGCATTGCTGCTGTAATTCAGGAAGTTTCTATTAGAAAATGTCAGTGTAAGAAAAGACAGCCTGGGTCCTTCAGCCCCACGCCTCCATCCTTTTTTGTGACAAGAGATTAATCGCATTTTCTCAGGGTGCCAGGCCTGTGCTGAGCACTGCGGATGAAACGTTGAATAAAACATCCCCTTTGTCCTTGAAGAGTTTGCAGCGTAAGGACTGAGATAGACCTAGGAGCAGACATTTAGAATCTGGCGCAGTATCATCTAATGATGGCCTTGGGAGTGGTCCTGGAGACCACAGAGAGAGAAATAGTAAGGGGCTCTTCCCACGGAGGTGTGGGGGCACCCGTGTTGCTGTCCGTGGTGGATTTCCCAGCTAAGACTTCTTTTTCTGATAGTGTCAACTAAGGGAGGTACAACCACAGTGTGAAAGACTTCAGTGAAGGAGTTACAGTTACTCCTTTAGGACTTCATATCTCTCTCTAATTTAAATATAAGGTAAAAGTGGGTTTTGTTAGGGGGGGGAAAGTGTGTGTGTGTGTGTGTGAGAGAGAGAGAGAGAGAGAGAGAGGCTAGAGAAGGGAGAGGGGAGAGGAGAGAGAGAGAGAGAAAGAGTGAGAGAAGGGAGGGGAGGGGAGGGGCGGGGATGGGAAGGGAGGAGAAGGGAGAGGAGAGGAGGGGAGGGGAGGGGATGGGAAGGGAGGAGAAGGGAGAGGAGAAGAGAAGAGAGGAGAGGAGAGGAGAGAAAAGAGGAAAGAGAGAGAGAGAGTGTGGAGAGAGAGAGACATTGGTCTGGAAGCTGAAAGCAAATCCCCCACCCCACCCCACTACCGCACCCTGGACACAGTTACCTGTGGTGCAGAGTAGATAGAGCCGCCCCGTGTTTCCAGGCCTGATCCTCACTGACCCCGCTCCCACCCCTGTGCACGCTGGTGCGTTTGAACTGCTGGCCTGTCAGTCAGTAGTGAAGTGCTCCCCACACACTCAGGCTTCACTGTGACCAAGTGTGTCCCACAATTTTTGAATTAAGCTGCAACTTTACTTGTTTAGAACGACTCTGGAAAAAACAAACAAACAACCCTTTCTGCAAATTTAAATTCTTGTTGAATAGTCCTTACACGACTGTACAGCCATTTCCTACATCATTGGTTGTCCTGTTAAGCGAAGCTAGTGTGTCAGACTTGATGAGGACTGCACAGGATGGGGCAGGGGTCAGAGCTGTTTTTCTTAGGCTCGTTACGTGTCGTAGCTGACTCGACTGCACCCAGAAATACCAGCAAGAGCACAGTGAGCTAGCCAGTCCACCTCACAGAGTAGAAAAATGTAAGCCATGAGTTCAATTTTATACATAAGAAACTCCACCGACACTGAATTGGCTTTAGACTCCGATGGCCTGCAGTGACCCTTGACCTTTCGCAGAGTGATGCCTTTTTCCAAGAAATAGTGGAATAGCCGCTCCTAACGACGTGCCCAAAAGTATGCGAGATGAAGGTGTCTCATCTTTGCCTCTGAGGAGCACTCTGGCTGCATTTTCTCCAAGACTGGTCAGTTAGTTCTTCTGACTGTCCATGGGATGTTCAGCTCTTCTCCAGCACCAGAGGCCTCAGTTGTTCTGCCATCCTTAGTCCCTGTGCACCTCTCAGACACATATTAAGTGATAGGAAAGACCATGGCCTGAATCAGGAGTCTCACTGGGGCAGTGGTGGGGCAGCGGTGAAGCTACCTCGTAGTGGTTCCTTTGCAGAGACACCGGTCATCTCCTCCCATAAAGATTACCAGCAGTCATCACTAGAGGGGATGTTCTGACTCAGAGAGACCCTACAGGAGAGAGTAGAGACCAGCATAAGATTTCTAGGGTTTGTTGACAGAGGCAGCCCTCCCCATCTTCTTCCACAAGGTCACTGTGGGTCCCGACCACCAGCTCTGAGTCCAGTTAACCAACAGCTTAACCACAGCCCCGGCCCTGTAAATATTACAGCCTGGAAACCTGGGGCCGTTCTGCCCTTTCACAGGGGTTCACCCTGAGTCGTACCTGACTCGAGGACCCCATCAATAACAGAGGGATATACGATGATGTCAAGATAATGCCATTAATTCATTTGTTCTTGGTTACATAGTAAATTTTTTTTAAAAAAAGGCTAAAACTAGGAAAATAGATAGACCTTAGCTAATTTAAGAAAATTGGTATTATAATCAAGTCTGTATTGGCAGTATGTTTTAAGCTGTCCTTCTTGCGTTTTTGACGTGTGGCGTGGGAGCTGGATTATTCTGAATAACTCACTCTGTCGTCATCAGTGATGTTTCTTTCCCAGCGATGTTGAGCGTAATTATAGCAGCTCTCCGTCATCCCTTTAACTGTCCTCATGAGGCATCCCCCAGATCCACTCTCTGCTTTTTTATGATAGTTTCCCTTGCATTTGTGCAGGAAGAAACCACTGTTTTTTGCTAACATGCGCATAAATACAGGATGAAGCAGAGAAATAACGTCTGACTTGGGACTCATTTTGTGAGTGATTATGTCATTAGCATATCCATTGGAGACAGCTTTTGTTTCCCTACGTTTTGGTTTTTATAATTGTCTGAACTGATACGGCTTAATGTTTGGAGCGTTGCAGAGTGGTTCGGCTCAACCAAAGGCTGGGCCTGTCTGGTGTTTCTAATCCACCAGCCACTTCACAGGAACAACGTGGGCATTCTCCTCCTGCCCACTTTACAGCCTCTGAAAACGCCCTGGAGGGTCAGCTCTGAATGTGACCCAGAGCTGAGGAAATGGCAAGGTTGTTGGTGAAGATTCGGACACTATGGACTCCTGGTGATAATGCCTCCCACTCAGTGTAACTTGATGTACCGGTCAGCCTGCCCAGTTATCCCTCCCATTGTCAGTCCTGACTCCACAGACAGGAACTGAGGTCAGAGAGGAGCAGATAAGAACTTGTTCAAGGTGAGCTCCGGTGGCCTAGTGGCAAGAAGCTGCACTGCAATCCCAGAGTTGCGTGGTTCAAATCCACCAGATAGATGCTCTGCTGGAAAAGGAGGGACTATCTCCTCCTATACCAGTCAGATCTGATTTGACACACAAAAAATAATAAAATAATATATTTTTTTTAAAAAAAACCAACTTGTTCAAGATCACATAGTGAGCGTTTGCAGTTAAAGATAAGATGTTCTGATTCTCAAGTTTGTCCTGATTATAACTGTGTCTTTCTTTGGGGAAAAGGAGCATTTACTTTAGAGATTGCTTTCAAATGAAAATATTTTTTTAAAAAATAAGAAATATGTGTTGTGTTGTTATGTGCCAGCAAGTCAAGTGTGACTCATAGTGACCTTATATAAAATTTAATTCACAAAAATTTGATCAGCCAAAGTTGTTACAATACATGTCTCAGGTTTATATGGAGAGTATTAGGAATTGTGTAAAAATTGTGTTTCTTGTTCTCACTTGTAACTGATAAGGATTGCGTCAGTGCATAGTTCTGCTTCCGCTTGTCAGCGACTATGTGGAGCAGACGATGTGAAACTGACCAGATTTGATTCTCCAAATAAGCAAGCCTTGTAAACCTCTAAGAGTGACAGGGTTCTTCTCCGTGGTAAGACCTCTGAATGTAGTACTTACTGGTGTGTGCACTAGCTTGCTTGCATGGAGTGCGCCCAATCCAACCGAGCATTCTTTTCTAAGAAGGAGTGGATATGCCGTTTCCCAGCACCTGAGTCCTGGGGCCAGGTGGGCAGCAGCAGCACCGCACTGACTTATCAGGTGCCTATTTGAGGACTCATGACTCTGACGCATCAGAATGCAGCTCTGATGTCCGCATGAGGTACTTGGGGGAAGCTCACAAACTTTCCATTCTTCTACGTCTGTGGCAGCTGGGGTTAGAGAGACAGATTGTTCTTGGTTTAGCCGATGGCAACCTTTCTGTTAGTTGAAATTTTACTTCTCATTCAAAGAGCACCTTTGATCATGGCCTTTGGTGAAAGACTGTTTGTATTGTTTGTATTGTTAAGAATAATTCCCTTCAACATCAAACAAGTGTCCACGGAAGCGGTCCAGCACTAGCCGCTGGCCAAGCAAATGGTGCTCTGTGGTCCCGGGAATAACAGCCTTCCTTGAAATGTGCCTCCCGAGGTCAGGAAACTTCACAAGCACCTGCGCTCTTGCCTGGGGTTTTCCCCCACTGTTTTGCAGCATGGATGATTAAATGATGAAGCCTTTCTTGTATACGGCCACGAGCTACCACTGGAGTCCCTCTTTCCAGCTTAGATCTTTGGCTTTATTTTAAGAAAATTGATGGGGTTTCACTTTCCAAAGCCGCCAGTTTTCTGCCAGTTATTATGTCACGTGCATGCCGTCGTCTTTTGTGTTCATACACCGCGTCTCTGGCCACTTAATCTATTGTAGTTTCTTACCCAGCATGGTTCAGAGCTCCCTGGTCTGCAGAGGCACTAAAACATAGTCTTTGGTTATAGTCGGAGGGAAGTGGCAGTTACCGTGGCAGGGCAACCAGGAAGCCATCGCGTCTCATTTTCTACTTTGAACATGTTTCTGTCTTGAATTAAGAACCAGGCATTAAAGCCCCCTGAAGTGCCTCCTTTAGGCAACATTAGCAGAAGGAAGAGATACTATTTTGATTCCATCTGTTGATTTTTTTATACCTTGAAGCACAGGATATTTTGTAATTCTAGCTTAGTGTAACCCAGCTATGTTTTTACTGACAGAGCTCTCTGATCGTTTAGCCAGGCTCCCCAGGGGAACATTGGTTAATTTTATATAATCTTTTAATTTTTTTTTAAATCTTCTTAAATCTTTTAGATATTGGGTAGCTTTTAGCTTTTAAGAAGCTAGTGGGGAGTGGGAAATGAGAAATTACTGTTTGGTGGTTGTGTGCTGTCAAACTGGAACTGACGCATAGCTGACTTTCTAGTGGGTTTTAAGAGGCAGTAAATCACATGCGGGAAAATTGCCCATCTTTCTCCCTCAGAGGAGCTGGTGGATTCAGTCCAGGTGCCTTTGGATTGGCAGTGTAGAAGAGACACTGTTCAAAGAAAGTTCAGTGGACACATAGCCCTGTCACCTGCTGATCCCTGCTAGCCTGTTTGGAATTGAAACATGAGCTTATGAATTGGATTGTTGTTGTTTGTTGTTATGTGCCGTCGAGTCACCTGCACCTCCTAATCACCCTATGTACAACAGCCCTAAACCCTGCTCTATCCTGTGCAAACCTCACTGTCTCCAACACACCTACCCCCATTACCATAGTCACTGAATCAATCCATCTCATCAAGGGTCTTCCCCTCCTGCACTGTCCCTGCACCCTCCCAAGCATGACGTTCTTCTTCAAGGACTGATTCCTCCTTGCAACGTGTCCAAAATATGTCAGACAAAGCTTCAGAATCCTTGCCACCAAGGAGCAGCCTGGTTTAACCCTCTCCAGGATGAATCTGTTTGTTTTCTTATCAGTCCCTGGTACACTCAGTACTCTTCTCCAGCACCACAGCTCAAAGACAACAATTCTCTTTCTATCATCCGTAGTCATTGTCCAGCTCTCTTATGCATAGCTAGTGATTGCAAAGACTATGGTCTGTAGCCGGCGCACCTTAGTCTCCAGAGCGATCTCGTTGCTCTTCAGTACTTTGGAGAGGTCTCCGTCAGCAGACTTTCCCATCACAATATGTCTTTTAATTCATCGATAATAATTTTAGCCTAGCTAATGAAAGAAACATCAGCTAATTAAATTAAAAACCGTTTAACCATATTAATTAGAACTTAAGAAGAGGTGTAGCCTTGGCGTTATTTAGCCTTTATATATAAACTATTCAAGGAAATATGATAGTTAGACTGAAAGTAATTAAAGCTTCCTAAGTGCGCTTTACTATATTCCTCTGTTGTGTCCCATCAAGTCAGAACCAACCCGTAGCTGACCCTCCAGCGGGTTATTGGAGCCTGTCAATCACAGGGGACTTCCTGTTTTTCCTTCCATGGAGCAGCTGGTAGATTTGAACTATGTGCCTTTGGGTTGGCAGCACAACTCATTACTGCTAATATTTCTCTGAGAGTACTTGAAAAGGAAGGATGCATGCACGTGTTCTGTGAAGGGACTGGTCAGGGTGGCATTTCAGTGTTTAAAGTCCTGGGACAGCAGTGGCAGCAGTCCTGAGCTCACCTGTTGGGGAGAGGGGACTCTAGGGACCCTGTGAACATAAAGACAAGGGTGTGCCAATGTCTTGTGAAAAGGAAGAGAGAAGAGGTCAATGGTCGGAGGAGAGAAGAGGTCTATGGTCAGAGGAGCACCTCAGTGGAGGAGGACGCCAGGAGAGAGAGGAATGAGAGGTGGACTTGAAGGAAGAAGAAGAAGCACCAAATAAAAAATTCATGAACAATATTGTGAAACATAATTTAGATGAACTTAAGCAAACCAATAATAATAAAAAAGATCAGGTGTTAGAAAAATAAAGCTGTCATTTAAAAATGTTGTTGTTGTTATGTGTCGTCGAGTCGCTTGCGACTCATAGTGACCCTATGGACAACAGCCCTAAACTCTGCTCTGTCCTGTGCCAATCGCACCGTCTCCGACACACCCATCCCGATTACCCCAGTCACTGAATCAATCCACCTCATAGAGGGTCTTCCCCTCCTGCGCTGTCCCTCCACCCTTCAGTAAGCAGGTTAATGTGATTCTTGAAAAGCATTATGCTGAGTGAACTAACTCAGCCCCACAAGGATAAATATTGAACAAGACCATTATTGTAGAATGAGTATAAGGATCCAGGAGGGGTGGGAGAGGCTGGAAACAGAGGGATGTGGATGTGTAGGGGGAAGAGGGGATTAATCATGGGGTTGTACAATTTGATGGTGGGGGTGAGGGAAATTGAAAGAATTTGTTTGAATTTGTATTCGAGTTTCGTAAATAAACTAGTAGAGGGGAAAAAAACAAAACAAAACAAATTGCCAATTGTAATATCATGTTAAATAATCGGTAATTTGTTAAACATGGATTGGTCCCTTCAGTAGCACAAGAAGAGTTCCAAGGAACTGAGTGATCTCCAAAAGAAGATTGTTATTCTAATGAATTTGTTCAGTTCAGTTTCCTTCTTAATATAACTACATATGTAATAATTTAAATTCACTATTTCTGCCTGAAAAAAAATGTGAATAAATACAAAGGGCATAGAAAAAATCATGATGGGGTCTATTGCTTATAAAGTACAAATGTTTCAAAAGATGAACTAAAATTGTTATAATGGGACCAACATTTTTTCATGTAGAGTGGAATCCACATGCAGTTGTGGGTGTATTTTTGCTCCACGTGGAGTGATGCTAAGCACTTAAAGTCTTAAGCTCTCTAAACAGTTTGCACTTTTTATTGTCATTGTCATTGTAGAAATCTTCGTATTTTCTCAATCACATGTATCCCCACGATACCATGTTTTCTACCATTGGTATTTATTTGTTAACATCTTCGTCAAGTTAAGAGCTGTTTTCCACATAATAGGATATGAAGGAATGAGATGAAAAGAAGAGAGGAGAAGCCTCTGGAAATAAACTGGGGAGGTGAAGGTAGGAAAGAGGGGGGATGTCATTTTAAAGCAGCTACAGTTCTATGCAGAATGGGAGCTGAATGGAGAATAGAGGACCCAACCTTCTGAAAACGAATAGAGTTGGTTTGAGAAGTGTGGAGGACGTGTCAGGTAGTGAATGGGTTTGTTTTCCTTGATCCGTCAGGTGAGTTCACGAGTACATCCCTATCTTAAAAAATCACTGACCTGTACATGTAATATTTATGCACTTGGCACTATGTGAATTATATCTCCATTCGTAAAATGCAGGGAAGAAAGCCCATTGATTTCTACCAGGTACTTCTTCTGAAAGACGTCTTTTATTTATCTCTGCTGAATGTCCACCTGATGGCATCTTTCATGTGATCTTTAGATGTTCTTTAAAGCAGTGCCTTTAGGAAGCACTGCTGACCAGTGGTCGCAGTTCCTGTCAGGAGTTGGAATTTTCCACTAAGAACCTGTGTTTCAGATTCCTGCCGTAGCTATGTTGGCGTCAGCAGGGGGTTAACAACAGTCCACTTAATCTTGCTGTCTGTTCTCTGTTTTGAGGGTTCGTCTTTTTCCTCGTTTAACTTTCTTAGACGGAGTCCCCATTTGGGAGCTCATGTTTGCCCCAGGGGGTAAGCACTGAGAAAAGTCTGCAGAGCAGATATGCACGCGCTAAAAACACTTTGAAAGGTAATAGGAAGCCATGAAGCCTGCCTTTTATTGAGAGGACATGGAGGCATTGATCCAGCATGAGAAAAAGTGAGTCATGCTCTTGCTGGTTTTTTTCGTAGGAGGATTTTTAAACTGGTTTAAAATGTACAGGAACTCTTTGAAAATGGATCCATTCTATATCCAAGTGTAAGGAAGTTCAGCTAGGTGTCTGGTACCACAGCTGGCCTGGACAGAGGGACATGCCATCAGCAACACTGCTTTTCCTTGTTATTGTTGCATTGGAACAGATGAGAGAGAGAACTGTTTAAAAGGGATATAAGATTAGGTGTTATTGTCATGACAGGAGTCCAGAGTGAAGGCTGCATAGTGGAGTGGACCTGGGGAGAGGGATTGTATAACAACGAAAGAATTTTTCTTTTACTTTTGAAAGAGAAGAGCAAACATGCAGCGGAGAGGGGTGGGCAGGGAGAAAAGTGCAACAATGAATGCCTGGAAATCCTGAGTCTCTGTAAACTTTCTTTAAAATTAGTATTAAAAATCTACAGATGCTGTTATGGCATGAAGCCATATCCACCTCTTGACCAATGTCACCTTCTCGCTCTCGCCTCCTTTGTGTTTTCATGCTGTGGCACGGAGCTTATTAAAAGTGCAGCCTTTAGTAGCAGGATAGGATGATGGGGTGCCTGAGCTCCCCCCCCCCCGCCCCCCGCAACTGCATTTCCCCGGAATCCTGGTGAACTTAAAACCCATCCCTCCCATAACAGATCTTGGTCTTTTTCCTGGGTGGGTGCTGAATAAAACGTCTAATTGATGGCAATAGAGAGGAAAGGGGCTCCTGTGAGAGCCTACGTAAAACGGACACGTCTCCGTTGAGTTTTCACTAGGAAGGAGACCCACGCCTCCTGGGTCCTCTGTCCCCAGGCCTCTGCCCCAGCACGCGGAACCCCTCTGTGTAATGTGTGTCCCGTGCATCATAAATGCAGGGACGCTAAACTCAGTGTCTGTCGTAGGGGGACAGGCATCCTTAGTCCACGGAGCGGGAATTTGGAAGTCATCTCGGCAGAGATGCATTGCTTCGGCGATGAGGGCTGGCTGTAAGGCAGCTATTGTACTTTCATATCATAATAAGTTGCTGTGGTTGTTGTTGACTCCCAGGTGACCCTCCCGCGGGTTTTTAGAGGCAGTAAATGCTTGGGTGGAGGTTGTCTGTCCTCGTTCCTCCTTCGGAGCAGCTGGTGGATTTGAACCGCCTGCTTTTGGGTTGTCAGTGCACCTCCTTACCGAAAGGTCACCAGAATTCCTCATAGTAGATCAGGGTGATACTGTAAAAGCTGTCACACAGATCAATAAAGTGAACGCAAGCCATGGTATTTTCACTTGGCCATATTTATCTGTAAAGCTGTGCGATGAAAAAGGAATGCAAAAGAAGAACCAAGTGCAAGAAACTGGGGTCATGTTGAAGAGTGCTGAGTAGACCGTGGACTGCCGGATGAGCTGACCATCCAGCCTTGGATGGAAGAGCGGCCAGAGCCCTCCTTAGTCCTGGCGGTAGTAAGACTTCATCTAGCTTACGCTGGACTTGTCTTTAGGAAACACCAGCCCTTACAGAGTCAAGGTAAATGATTTTAAAAGCAACACCAACGACAAAAAGAACACCTCAGTGGACTTTTTAAGACAGAGAAAAATTAACAAAAACAATGACTATGAATATCTACTTTCAAGCATCCCTGTGTTGATGTGGTGACCATGATGCTTAAAAAGACCCAGAAGAGTAATGCGTTTGGCTGCCAAGCAAAAGGTTGGCAGTTCAAGTCCAGCAGCCTTCTCCTGGAGAGAAAGATGGATCTGTCTCCTTTCTGGCAGATTCCCAGCATTGGGAAGCCAGATAAAGAGTGTCATCATCTTTGGAAGTAATTGGAAGACCGTGGGGCTTGGGTTATACATGTTAGTTGGAGGCTTATTGGTGCAGTGGATAAGCATTTAACTGCTAACTAAATGGGGAGTGGTTTGAATCCACACAGTGGCTCCTTGGGAGAGAGACCCAGCTGTTTGCTTACAAGAAGTTCACAACCTAGAAAACTAAAGGAGGAAGTTGTGGTCTGTCACGGAGGATGGGTGGGCCCTCTGAGTCCCAACAGCATGCTCAGTGACTGTTCTTTAAAATAAAACAAAACAACGCCCTGGAAAAAGGATTATTATTTGTATGATACTTCTACATTCATGATGCCTAATTATGCTAGTACATGGTGATGTTGTTGTTGATTACCTTCGAGTCATGCACGACTCACTGCGACCCTATGGGCAAAAGGCCTGAAGCCCATCTACAACTATCAACATTTATCAAAGTTCATAGGGTTTCCAGAGGCAGGTTGTTTAGGAAGTGGATGCCACTCCTGCTTCCTAGTGAATATTTATAATAGTAAGACAAGTGCAGTGCTATATAGATATAGATATGTAGATATATATCTATATAGATATGTAGATATAGAAAATTTCTTTTGTATATTTATATTTATAAATTTACATTTTTATTTATAATTTATTTACTTATGGCTATTCTTTGGAGAGGGACAAAATACTTGAAAAGGTCGAGGGTTGGTGAAAGAGAGGAAGACCCTCGGGTGGATTGACACGGTGACTGCTGCAATGGGCTCTAGTGTGACAGGAAGTGTGAGGACGGCGCAGGACAGGACTGGGTTAAAATCTGTTGTGCGCAGGGTCACTGTGGGTCATATTAGAAAGCATGTAACAACAAGTATCTATCTATCTATCTATCTATCTATCTATCTATCTATCTATCTATCTATCTATCTATCCATCCATCCAAGAATACTTAAACACCTCTATTGGAAATCTCAGCTTTTATAGTAAAGTCGAATGTTCACTTACCCCCCTTTTCTGAAGTTATTGAGAATTAAAGTTAACTAGCCATAGACCTTCTCTATTTAAACTTCCTTTGACTTTGACCCATTTTAAATGTAGAAAATAAATAATGATTAAAAACAGAGGTGTTAATTTTAAGACACAAATGCTGTTACTTATGCTTTTTTTTAAGTTTACCTTTAAAGAAGATAAATTAATTCACATAAATTATTCTTTACGTTTAAATGAACAGATAGGAAGGTAGATAGGTGAAATGTAAGTTAGTAAGAAAACAATTTATTTTCTGATTTAATACTAATCAACCATTGCTAATGTGCTATAAAATTCTACTTACCAGAGATACTAACTCCAATTATTAAAGTTAATGGCCTACAGTTGTCTCGTCTTGCCTTAGTCTAGGATATTAAGCATGCAGGACCCATAATTTAATTATCACCTGCTAATATTGGCTCCAAGTTCATTTCTTTCCTTTCAGGATGAATCTTCAGTGATGAGCCAATTAAAAACCATTATCTTCCTACTCACAACACCCGGCTGCTAACCACCCCTGCAGTCTCGGATCTGCGGGGATTTTCAAGACACAACTTGCCGCTGCTTGAGAGGAAATGACCTTTTAAAAGAAATGACTATTTTTGTGTTCTTATTTCTAAATTTTTAACGTCTCTCGATTTGGGAAACATTCTGTCTTTTAAAAATATACCTGTGAACCTTAAAAACAACTAGAGATTGGTAGAATTATACAGGTCATGGTCTTTTTAATCACTTGGTATGTATGCATCAGAGAGCTGGACAGTGACTAGGGAGAATAGAAGAATTGATGCCTTTGAGCTGTGGTGCTGGAGGAGAGTATTGAATATGCCATGGACTGCTAGGAGAACAAACAAGTTCGTCCTGGAGAGGGTTAAACCAAGCTGCTCCTTGGAGGCAAGGATTCTGAGGCTCCGTCTAATATACTTTGGACATGTTGCAAGGAGGGACCAGTCCTTGGAGAGGGACGTCATGCTTGGCAGGGTGGAGGGACAGCGCAGGAGAGGAAGACCCTCTAGGAGGTGGATTGATTCAGTGACTGGAATAGTCAAGGTGGATGTGTCAGAGACAGTGAAATTAGCACGGAATAGAGCAGGGTTTAGGCCTATTGTACGTAGGGTCTCCATGAGTCACAGGAGACTCAAGGACACCTGACAACAAAAACATACCACAGAATGTGAAAACAGAAACTTAGACATTTATGTCTGTTTGGGCATCATATGGTATAACAGACAACACAGAATGTGATGGTTACAGTTGGAAGGGTAGCTTGTCATGAAATGCCATTGATATGCAGTAGAAAACTAGGCACTTAATCTAGAGGAAATTGTTAGAAATTTTAACACTGGTATTTATAGCCTCCTGATATAGGTACCATTTTCATCTAATCTCATTTTATCGGTTTACCTGTGAGAGTTAGACTCTGGGAAATTAATATGTGCACGACAAATTCCCAGGAGATTGAGTTGGAAACGAGTAAATCTCTTCGTAGTTCACCACCGGAGTGCACCCAGGTGCAGGGACACCAGCAAGTCATCAGATGGTTGGGGTTCACACCCCTGTCGGTGGTGTAGACACGAGTTAATCCAAAGGTGCCGTCTCCCCCTTCCCTGTATTTATGATCTTCTTGTCAGTTTAGATCAAACTACACAGAAGACATACACCTGGAAGTCCTGAGTGATGTGCAGATTTTTCTCCTGTGTGAGCTCTTGAACTTGGGAAATGAGGGTGGATTTTTAGCTGCTTTGTTTTTAGGGATATGCCTTTCAGGCTAGTATTGGTTAATAAATTGCCTTGCACTTTCTCTCTGCACATGTCTCTGTAAACAGCCAGGACCTCCCGTCTCTAATTAGCTCCCTTTTGCTCCTGTCTGTATGCTGTAGACATACGATCAGGCTTGGAAGTTCTGGCTGGTTCAGATCCACACACACTCCACGCTCACTGAAGTGATTACAGCTTTAGACATGTACATGGCACGCACTTGAACTTGATCTGCCACCCCATGGAGCCAGAGCACAGGGGGGCCTTCACCCAGGCTTCCTGGAGGGCAGAGGCAGGACACTCCTTAATTAACCAGACTGTGAGAGCTTAGTGACCCAGGCCTGACGCCACAAGGCCGGGGACAAAGGGCCAGTGAGCACATCTCAGGAGCTGTCCTGACCGAAGGGTTGTGTACACTTTCCAGGCTGAATTGTAACCTGTTAATTTCCCTAATAAACCCCACGATTGTGGGGATGGTCTGGGAGTTCTGTGTGGAAATTGCAAAGCATGAGCGGGCCCAGCAGTAGAGCGGCCAAAGACTTGAAATAGTGGGTATTAGAGTTAAGTGCAGGAGTGTGGAGCCTGTCTGAGCTCATGGAACTAGCTCACAAAACCAGTTTTGTGTTGTGGATATTGTTGTTATTAATGGAATTCATGGAGGCTCTTGTGGGGTGAAGAGGACATCTGACCCAACTGTCCCCACTGCACAGACGGGATTTCTTCGGCTCACATCCCAAGTGTGTTCCTGTGTGGCTTTGTTTACCATGACTTGTTGTTAAGTGCCATCAAGTCGTAGATGACTCATAGTTGACCCTATGAACGAAAGACCTGAATGCTTGCTTGTATAACTTTCATCATTTCTCCATGTTCATAGAGTTTCCAGAGGTAAGCTATTTCGGAAGCAGATGCCACTCCTGCTTCCAAGCTTGTTTTAATCGAGGAGCTCCACCAAACACTGTCCACCATGGGTGACCATTATCACATTTGACACATTGGTGTCACAGTGTTCAGCTTCACAGCAACCACAAGTTACCTCTGTACAGCAATGCATAGAGCAGTGCTATACCACTTAGAAGAATGTTTGACAAAAACAATTTAAACCAGCCCTAAGGGCCACAGATTAAAATCACCCACTTGGACTTGGTAGCATCACTTTCTGCCCACAAGGCCAACAGAGCTCTCACTAGAATGTTATTACATTTATCGTAAGAGTACTTTTTACTGGGAGTGTTGACAGTGTGATTGTTGATGGTACAATGTGTGATGGTTGTGTGCCCATCTTCCCAGTGAAGTCGGTCAGTGCAGCTCTTGCTTCTACTTTTAGACAAGAGGGAGAAAAATCTGCCAAAGTCTTCATTTGAAAGCCAGGGACGGAGCCCAGCCATCACTTCTGACTCGGAGTTTTACCTCCATCATATTGCTTGGCAGAGTCTTTATTAGATTGTGGCTCTTTTGGAAAATACAGAGAGACCTGCTGAAAAGTGCTTTTTAGAATCTGACATTGAACATGAGTTTCAACACTTCTGTATTAATTTTACCTGTAACATTTATTGGCTGAGCGATCTCCAACAATTTATGTCAACTTTTTGTGCCTCCACTCCTCCCTTTTTTTTTCTTACATTTTTGAGACAATTAAATGAAACCAAATGACGACGACCAAGAGAGAGCTACGCTGGCCTAGTGGAAGGAAGCTGTGCTACCAAGCCGAAGGTGGGTGATTGTCATCTGTGGCCCTCGGCCAGGTTCAAATTGTCTTCCTGTCAAACATTCTTCTAGGTGGTATAGCACTGGTCTGTGCGTTGCTGTACAGAGGTAACTCGTGGTTGCTGTGATGCTGAAGCCTGTGACTGTGATGTGCCAATCGTGGTAATGGGCACCCATGGTGGACAGTGTTGGCTGGAGCTTCCCGACTAAATCAAGCCTGGAAGCAGGAGCCCATCCACTTCCAAAATGGCTTGCCTCCGGAAACTCTATGTATGAACAGTGCTCAGGCTGTTCGTTCATAGGGTCGCTATGAGTCGTCTACGACTCTACAGCATTAAACAACAACAACAAACAACAATCAAATGCTTAGCACAGTACCTTTATCTATGATGTGTTTACTATTCTTATTGACTATTAATAATGTTAGGTGGCATTTTACATTTTCAGCACGTTTTTCTTACATGTTCACGTGCATTGATAAATGAAAACCTTTAGTAAATGTGGTTTTGTCCTTTAGGGATTAATTCTGTGCTGGAGAAGAGTACTGAATATACTATGGACTGCTAGGAAAATGCCCACATTGTTTCTTGGAGGCAAAGATTCTGAAGCTCCTTCTGACATACTTTGGACTTGTTACAAGGAAGGACCAGCCCTTGGAGAGGGACGTCATGCTTGGGAGGGTGGAGGGACAGTGCAAGAGAAGCAGACCCTCGATGAGATGGATTGACTCAGTGACTGGGGTAATAGGGGTAGGTGTGTCAGAGACAGTAAGGTTGGCACAAGATAGAGCAGCATTCAGGACTGTTGTACACAGGGTAGCTATGAGTCCCAAGCTCTTGACAGCACATAACATCAAGAACAACAACAAAACAACCTTTATGCTAAAACCAAAAATATCTCCTGTAACTCACCTTGAAACCTAGCAATCGGGAACTCAACGCTTTGCTGTCGAATCAGAGTGGACTCCTCCTAGCCGATCGTCCAGTGGGTTTTCAGAGGCTGGAAATTACATGGGAGGAGACTGCTCATCTTCCCTCTGCAAGGCAGCTAGTGGGTTCAAACTGCCAGCCTTTGGATTGACAGCACAGCTCCTTATCTCCTAGGCCACCTGAGCTTCCTAGACCCAGCAATCGAATGAATTCTTGAGTAGTGAAGAAGTTTGCCTTAAGGACTGTGTTCTTTCAACAAGTACATGGGGTAAGATTGACGCCAGCGATTCAGAAGGTTAGATAGGAATTAGTGGGTAGAGGTTTTATTAAAGGTAAAGAACTTATAAAAGGAAGAGGGTTGAGGATGGATGTGCATCTGAAAGATTGTAGTCCTGGTCTCAAAGTTCTATGTGTAGAAGTTGTTTGAAACTGTTTATATGCTTGTCGAGTCACATGGAACTACTGTTTGTCCCAACGTCTATTTTATTTTTTTTTTTAATCTCTTAAGCAAATTACTCCACTTATGACCACTTCTGAATCTGCTTTTACTTGAGATGTGTCATTACAAGGGAGAGATATTAAAAGCAGAACAGGAAACCACACGCGTGTCTTAAAATAAGAATGCAAAGTAAACTCAAGCACATGCTATTTATATATGTACATTAACAGGCCGTGCAGGGAGTAAAACACACTCAAATGAGGAATCAAGCACATTAGCACAGCTTACTCCCAAGTTACTCATATCTTACTTTCATTAGTGTGTAGAGAAATTTATAAAAACACTCAAACACTTCTTTACAAAGCGGCATGTTTTCCTACTGAGTCATTTTACTGAATTGCTGATTTTGCCTTAAGACATGTATATGAATTGAAAGGTTAATATAAGGGGCTGCTTTGTCCTCCAGACCATAAAAGCATGCGTGTGGTCAGACTGCCCTTCGCAGGGACAAACCCATGCCTCTCACAGCTTGGTTTGTGCTACTGGTGGCCCATGTTTGTACGTTGTACATTCAGATGCTTGTACGTCTCGACCTCAAGTTCTTTTTCTCGTGTTTTATGGTCTCCTGTTAATTGCAAATGAATTGGCACTTCTCCCCCTCACCCCCAAATGTGCAGTTTCTCTCTCTTTCTGGTTACCCTCTTTCTTCCTGTTTACCGTCTGTCTTCCTGTTTACCCCTCTCCCCACCCCTTAATCCTCTTGATTCTGTTAGCAGTGGTCTTCTACACACCTGTCCCTTTGTGACCCAGTTCATTCACTCTGCATAATGTCCTCTAGACTCATCTATGCTGTATAGTGTTTCTCAAGATCTTTGTTGGTTTTCAGTGCTGAGTAATACTCCATGGTGCGCATGTCCTTCCGTTTCTCTCCTTGAGGAAAACGTGAGCAGCTTCAGACCCTTTGCTCTTGTGAATAATGCTGCAATAAACATGGGTGGGTCCCCTCATTGGGTTTTTATGGGTAAATGGATGAAGAAATGTTGTTGTTGTTGATTGCCTTGAGTAGAGCATGACTCATAGCGACCCTGTGAACAAAAGTCTTGAAGCCCCTCTGCAACTATTGCCATTTCTCAAAATTCATAGAGTTTCTGGAGGCATGTTACTTAGGACGTGGATAAAGAAATAAGGGCTTCTAATACCGTTTTCATGATGAAAAGAAAAACATTTTGAATGGAGATTAATCATAAGTTTTTAAATACCTACCGGGTCTCAACAGATATGTTGAAATAATCCATAAAAGTTTTCAACTGAGACCTCCTCACTTTTGCTGATGGTGGAGGAAGAATGTCACAATTGCCCTCCTACCCCAAATATTTAGCCCCAGGCCTGTGTCTTGATAAGGCCTGACCAGATCCTGAGAGGAGTCCTGCCCCCAAATTCCTGAGCAAACTACCTCTAAATCTCCTTAACAACCTCTGAAAAAGAAAAATCTCCCTACAGGCATTCTGATCTTCTCTGCACGAGGTCACCTGGTGGCCCTCTCTCAGGTGGACTTAATAAAGGCCTCTTAACTACCAGCTGATTCTTCTCTCTCTTGCAACTCTTTTTCTGTCTGACAAATACAGGTTGTTTTTTAGTCAGATATCTCCCTCAGTCAATTGCCTTTTTTTTTTTTTGCAGGGTGTTTATATAAAATCATCCTTTGTTTTGTGTTACAGCCACTAATAAAATATTCTGTCCCTGTTTGCAGGCAATTGCTTTAAATCATCTTTTCAATGACTTTGCACTAGGGGATCACTTGATATCCCTTCTTCAGTTCCCCCTGCCCCCTGCTGTCTTGTTTAATTACTGGTATGTATTTCAGGGGTTCACTACCTTTTCCTATTGCAGATCTCCCTTATTTTAGGTATATTGTGACTTAGGTTAGCAGCTGGTGGCCAGTCTGTGAACTTAACCATTATTTATTGGTTTTTATGTGGAAATGAGTGTTAAGTCCCTACTGTTTATTTTGAAGAAATATTTGGAATAGTACCTTGCATATGAGGAGTCTACCTATATCTTAAAAAGAAAGTTTCTGCTTATATTCCAAGACTTTTAAACTAAATTATTCCACACCTTTATACCGATAATGATTTTCATATATATGTATATATATGTATGTATGTATGTATATATATATATATAAATAGTTCATGTGCCAGTCAATGAAATGCATTTTTTTAATGGGAAACAAAGTTTAAAAAAAATAGGATTTCAATTTTAGGTTATAGAAAAGGATTAATAAATTACCTCTACACAATTTGATGCCTTTGAGCTGTGGTGCTGGAGAAGTGTGTTGAATATACCATGGACTGTTAAGAGAACAAACAGGTTTATCCTGGAGAGTGTGAGACCAGGATGCTCCTTAGAAGCAAGGATTCTGAAGCTTCATCTGACACACTTTGGACATGTTGCAAGGAGGGACCAGTCCTTGGAGAGGGGCGTCATGCTTGGGAGGGTGGAGGGACAGCGCAGGAGAGGACGACCCTCAATGAGATGGATTGACTCAGTGACTGGGGTAATGTGGGTAGGCGTATCAGAGAATAAGGTTGACACAGGATAGAGCAGGGTTTAGGGCTCTTGTACATAGAGTCGCTATGAGTCACAAGCGACTTGATAGCACTTAACAACAACATCAGTTTTTAGAGTGTGCACTTAGAATGTTCCAGTGTTTTCTGTTGCTGGGAGAGGGAGGGGCCTTTCTACATTGGAAAACAAACCCTTTGAAGAGTTCATGGTACCTTAAAAACCAAGCTACATAACATTCTGTTGTGTTTTCGATGTGTGGTTTAAGATTTTGACAGCTTGATAGGGCGGCTCTTTGTGGCAGGGTTTATGAATTACCAAGAGGAGACTCTCTGAGTCATCGTTTCGAGGATGTTTTCAGTGAATCATCCTTTTGTTTGAGTAGCTGTCATCTGTGCTCTTGGCCTCGTGACCAGGCCATGGTTTGAGAGCCATGCTGTGTTCTGTGACTTGAAGGCACACGGCTTCATTTCTGCCTCTCGCCTTCACAGGACCCGCGAGCTGTTTGCCGGCTTCCCAGAGTTGTATTGTCCTTTGCTGGTGACCCAGCGTGCCCGTCATCCACTTCTCCTGTCCTGCTGGTTTGCGATATCTCCATTTGCGACCAGCCTGCAGCCGCAGCTCAGCCAGCCCTCTGCCATCCCCTGTGCACCCCACATTGCTTCAAGGGTGAGACATTGGTTGGACCCCAGGCTAGGTACCACCTTGTCCTGTTAAGTGAAGCGTAGCTCACAGCTGACGTGATGAGACGGCTTAGGAAATCAGATAGTATTGTTAGCAGTACAAAACCGCGCTTCATACCCTGAGTTCTGTTGTTATCAACTTCAGGGCAAATATTTATACTTCTCAAATAAGCATGTCTGCCTCTCCCACCCACCCAGTCTTCATACTTCTGACTGCTCAAATGCATTAAATAGACCACCCCCCCCCGGACCCCTAAAAGCTGTCCCTGTCGCCATCCAGCCAAACGTGACTCATAAAACTCTGTAGATTGGAATAGAACTGCACTGTGGTGAGTTTCAAAGGTGAGGCACCTGGACCTCACTGTCCACCACTTTCTCTGCAGAGGCTGCTGGATTCAAACTGTGGCCTCCCGTTGCCAGCCGGGCTTGAACACTGATAGTCACAGAGAGCCTTCTGAGACGCATTTGCCCACCTGTGTGTTGTCCTGAAACCTATGCTCTCAAAACCAATTTCCCCGGGGTTGGTTTCAGTCACAGATCGTGCTGTCTGCTTAGCTTGTTACTGTGGGTGGAAGAATACACTTTTTTTTAAAAGCCTGAAACCCTTTTAAAGTTTAACAAAATTCTTGCCAGCTGCTTCCTCAAAAAACTGAACATAGAAATTCCATATGACACAGCTATTCCACTACTTGGAATAGACCCTGAGAAGATGAGAACTGAGGCGCAAACTGAGCTTTGTACACCAATGTTCATAGCAGCATTATTCACCATCGCAAGAACATGGAAACAGTCCAGGTGTCCAACCACAAACGAATGGATTGAGAAATTATGGTCCATTCACACGATGGAATACTGTGCAGCATGCAGGAGCAATGATTTTGTAAATTATTAACCTAACTTGGGAGGAACTGGAGAGCATTATGCTGAGTGAACTAATTCAGTCCTACAAGGATAAATATTGTATAAAACCATTATTGTAGAATGAGTATAAGGATCCAGGAGGGGTGGGAGAGGCTGGAAGCAGAGGGGTGGGGGGTGGGGAGATTAATCATTGGGTTGTACAATTCGATGGGTGGGGGGTGAGGGAAATTGAAAAAAAATATTCAAATTTTTATTCAAATTTTGTAAATTAGTAAAATATAAAAATTTAAATTTTTTTAAAAATACTGAAAAGCTGAAAAAAATTCTTGTCAGCGTCAGAGCGCATTTATCTGTGGGTTGCTGAGTCGCCTACGACTTGATGGCACGTAACAACAATGGCAGCATAGAGAGAGAGATAAGTTGGCATAGTGGACAGAAAGTCATGCTCCCAAGCCAAAGGTGGGTGACTCTAATCTGCAGCCCTCAGGCCTGTTTTTAATTGTTTTTGGTGAAACATTCTTCTAGGTCATATAGCCCTGGTGTGTCCACTTGCTGTACAGAGGTAACTGGGGGTTGCTGTGAAGCTGAACACTGTGACACTCATGTGTCTGTCAAGTGCGATAATGGTCACCCATGGTGGACAGTGTTTGGTGGAGCTTCCTGATTAAAACAAGCTTGGAAGCAGGAGTGGCGTCCACTTCTGAAATAGCTTGCCTCCCGAAGCCCTCTGAACCTGGAAAAAGGATGAAAGTTATACAAGTGTTGAGGACTTTTCGTTCATAGGGCCGCTATGAGTCATCTAAGACTCCACGGCACCTAACAACATCAACAGTGGCCTCCCAGCAAGCCTGGGTAGGCACAGTATGTGAATAACAACAAAAAATGGCTAATTCCCACATTGTGGTGCTAATTCATATCCTCACTTCCTGCTTTCCCCTCCGACACCAGCCATCCACGTGGCCCTTTCTCTTTGACCCCAACCACCCAAAGCTGGGTCCCCGCAAATTCGGGGTCTACCCTTCCCCCAAATCTAAAGCCACTGCCACCCTGACACGCTGCGAACGGCAGCCTCCCTGCTGGTTCGTTCGCCCCTGGTGGGTTTAACGGGAGTCGGAATGACCAACAGAAACCACAGGAGCCGTGACCTCTGCTCATCAGGAGTTCTGGTGGCTCCGTGGACACGGAGTTGTGCTGCCCGCCCACAAGCACGGGGTGTGAATTCACCGGCCGCGTCGTGGCAGGAAGACGGGCAGTCGTCCCACCAATCTGATTCACAGCCTCTGCAAATTCCCTAGAGGGTCAGCCATGTATGGGCCACTTCCAGTGCATAATGACATGCTCACTGGTGCAAGGGGCCCTAGTGGCGCAGTGCTCAGACCCTGGCCGCTCACCTCAACATCTGTGGTTCGAACCCCCGGCTGCTGTAACAGACACAGCAGAGGAGCCCTGCGCCCAGGGCGTGTCGAGTCTGTGCGACTTGGAATCAGTTTGACAGTCATCTGTTTGTTTTCAGTGGTTTCTGTGGGGATGGTGGCCCACTGGTTGAAACCAGAAAAGATAGACACTTCGAGCTGCGTTAGAGGAGGGAGGTCTGGGAGGCTGCCTGACTTGGGGTCCAGGTGTGTGAGGGCTGTCGCCCCCTGACCTGGGCCCAGATGTTCCCACAGCCCCAGGGTGCCCGGAAGAGAGCACCCAGCAAGCTCCTGTGTCCCCTGTTCCTGGCCCTCCGTCTGTGTGGCTTGGGTCTTGCTGTATATAGTTCTGTCGATGGAGCCCGCGGACACAGGTGAGTGCACTGAGCCTGCCCCCCACCCTCTGAACTAGCTTCACCAGAAGAAGACTCTGTGGGGGCTTCTCTTGTCCAGCTATTAAGGAAAACTAAGTCACCTCGATTGCCTGGGCTCTTTCCAGAAACCAGAATGCCACAGACGGGGCCTTAAAAATCTGTCCTGATTAGCAGTTGCTTGTAAGAAAGGGTGGTGGGGAGGGAAGTGGAAATCTGAGATTGCTAGAAAAGAAACAAAGTCAAGCCACATGTTCCTCCGGCCGACTGTGAAGGGTAGAATGCCACAGTGGCTCCTGTTGTAATGATTGTAGGATAATTATCACTTAATTTGGGTTCCTGATTAACCAAGCCCCTCACGTGAGCACCAGCAACATATAATTAGAAACTTGGCATTTTCTTACCTTTTATTTTATTTCTAGAAATCCACAAAACTTTTTAAGAGGGTTTCTGGCTAGAAGCAAAATTATCCAATTTTAATAGGATTTACGTATTACCTACACTTGGTTGAGGCAGAAATGGCTGATGAAATAAATTCTGTTAGCAAGAAAAGCAGATCATCTACGAGTTTGACCTGGAAGTTTGCCACTGGCTCTGCTCGTAGCTCCTTTGCATGTTTAAATCAACATCACCATTGATCTTTCCGTTTGAATAGAATCCTTCATTTTCTAAGTGTTTCTTCTTAGTATCTTTCAAAGAGATGAGAACAGTCCATTAAAAAATGTTGCCACAGTCATTTCCTTAATTGCTTGCAGAATTTCAGAAAATTCATAGTCTAAACTTGTTTAAAAATAACGCTGGTGACAAAAACGTAAGTCTTACCAAAGATGTTCTATTAATTTTGAGAGTGATAGCAGCTAATTCACATCAGCTTTCCCAGGCCATTTGTGTTTTACGTGAACAAGATTTTATTTATGTGTATGGGAATTTATTGATAAAATGATAGGGATCCTAGTAAGCCCTTAAATACTTTGTTACATTTACTGTCAGAATTGGAAAGGAAAACTTGGTTTGTGGGTTGGAGTGTAATTGAAGAAACAAAACACAAATGGAATTTATTTTCAGTTCACTTGATGCAAAATTCATTGTACAAGCACATTTCTTTCCTGGGGTCAAGAATGAGAGCCCTGTCTGTCTATTACTAATATGATTTCATAGAAATACTTGTTTTTAATAATTTTAGCCTGTTCCCAGAGGAATAAAAATGATTAACAATAATTTGATTCTTCGAAGGCATGAATATTTTCTGTAGATGAAGAATAAAAGTATTTATATAAGTGGTATTTTAAGAGCAGGGTTATTGAGTTACTACATTTATTGTTAACGATTTCTTTAAAATGTGTCATGCTTGTTTTAATATGAGAGAGGTGTGTTTAAGTTTAATTTTTCTGTATTAAGAATTGTTATCAAATTATAGTTTTCATAAACCTGCTATTACTTCTGGAAATAGGCTAATCAGTGCAATTTAGTTGAGTATTTTACACATATATACAGACTAGGAAGTGGGATTTTTTTCAACTGGAGATAAAGCTTTATTTTCTTTTTCTCTGTAGACACAGAGAGAGTGTAGGTCTTTGATGTTCTAGTCATGCAGTCTTCTTAAATTCTCCCGTCTTCAGACCCTATATCTTGATATACGAACCAGAAAATGATGATAATTCTTCCTATGAAAGACCCTTCTGCCTTCCCATTCCTGATGTATGTATTTGCGTAATCATTTCTGTGGGGGGAGAGTAAGCGTCTTCGCGGCTCACGCACAGTCTTGAATGCGAATGCCTTTTCAGGATACCTGCCCTTTGACAGGCATCAGTGCAGAGTCATGAAAACGGGATCCACTTCAGGTTAATAGCTGCAGAGACAGCTCGGTTTAGAGACAGCGCTCAAGTTGAAACTGTAGCGAAAGGACATTTGATTTGGGGAGATTGAACCGTCCTGGCCCTGATAGTTCAAGGAGACTGGCGGTGAGTCCCTCCTGCCGCAGATCAGACCTTGTAGGGGAGGCTGTGACTTCATGTCTCTTACGTCCTTATGTCTTCACATAAAAGACTGTTGTGTTGGTTGTATTTATGTACTTCTCCGCAAAGGTTGAACTACAGTACACCATATTGTGAGCAGGAGTGGCATCCACTTCCGTGATAGCTTGTATCCAGAAACCCTATGAACCTGGAGAAACGATGAAAGTCAATCAAGTGTCGAGGACTTTCATGCATAGGGTCGCTATGAGTCGCCTGTGACTCAGCGGCACTTAACAACATAGAGAGAGACCAGCTGGCCTAGTGGACCAAAAGCGATGCTACCAAGCCAAAGGTGGGTGACTCAAACCCGCAGCCCTCAGGCCTGCTTTTAATCAAACATTCTTCTAGGTCATATAGCCCTGGTCTGTGCATTTGCTGTACAGAGGTAACTTGTGGTTGCTGTGAAGCTGAACACTGTGACACTGATGTGTCAAATGTGATAATGGTTACCCATGGTGGACAGTGTTTGGTGGAGCTCCCCGATTAAAACAAGCTTGGAAGCAGGAGTGACGTCCACTTCCGGAATGGCTTGCCTCTGGAAACTCTATGAACCTGGAGAAAAGATGAAAGTCACGCAATTGTTGAGAACTTTTGTTCATAGGGTTGCTGTGAGTTCCTGCGACTCCGACAGCACTTAACAACAACATCAACATCCCAGATAACCCCTTCACTCCTTCACCTTTATCCTCTGCAAAATCACCTCTGCTATTGTGGCTGGAGAAGCCAAACTTTGTGCCTTTGCTGTAGCCTTTAAACACTGCTTTTTTTATTTCTTTTTTCCTCCTTTTTTTCATATTATTATTTTCTTGCAAACTTTGCATTTTGGTATTTGTTTGTTTGTTTGTTTGTTTGTTTTAAGGTGAAATGATCTTCCAGAAAGATTAATGGAAAAACACAGAAAATGTCCTGGAGGTTTGAAAATTGTATAAAGTTGGTCTCCATTATCAATGAAGTGTGTTTTGTTCTTTCTTTTACCGTTCCTAATTAGTTGTGTATGTTTGAGTACACTGTTTTCAGCGTTCAGCTTTCGTCCCTTGCTCCACTCATTGCTGTCAAATCAGAACCAACTCATAGCTAATCCTTCAGCAGGTTTTCCGAGACTGTAAATCGCATGGGAGGAGATTACCCTTTCCCCCCCCCCTTTGGAGCAGCTGGTGGGTGCGAACCACCCACCTTTGAGTATGATGTGCCTGACAGTCTGTTGAATATAAACCAAGGTACATTATTACAGTTGTGGCAAAGGCTCCTGTCTTTGTTGTTCTTGCTCTTATATAATTTGTGCCTTTGGTAAAGTCCTTTAGACCTCTAAAACGGCTTGACAGATTACTCAACAGAAATTGGGATTTTCTTTTTTTACCCTCACGCTACTAGTGTTGTCAAATCTGGAATTACCTTTCAGTGTGACCCAAGAATGTTGTTCGTTGTTGTTAAGTGCCGTCGAGTAGTAGGCGACTCATAGCGACTCTATTTTGTTGAGAACAAAAGTCCTCAACAGTTAACATGACTTTCATCCTTTCTCAAGGTTCATAGGGTTTCCGGAGGCAAGCTGTTTACAGAAGTGAATGCCACTCCTGCTTCCAAGCTTGTTTTAATCAAGGAGCTCCACCAAACACTGTCCACCCTGGGTGACCATTATCGCCTTTGACACATCAGTGTCACAGTGTTCAGCTTCACAGCAACCACGAGTTACCTCTGTACAGCAATGCACAAACCAGTACTATATGACCTAGAAGAATATTTGATCAAAAGCAATGAAAAACGGGCCTGAGGGCCGTGGATTAGAGTCATAGATACAATAAAATTAAGAACACTTTTGGGTAAAAACAACCAAACATTTCCTTTTGAATAGCTATTTCTGAGCAGACCAGGCAAAGACTAAATGAAGACAGAAAATAAATGAAATTCCTGGATACAGAAACTAAATTTTTAATGAATGAAACATGAGCTTATGATTACTTATTTTAAGCCACCTGCTTAATCCGCAGTTATCAGGGGAAAATGACTTCGCATTTTTCTAAGAAAATCAGGCTGTACAAGGCTGTGCTTCATAGATTACATTCTCTGCAATCTTGATTCACGTGCTATTTATACCATAACTACTATATAATCATTCGTAAATATGGATAGCTTACACAGCTTATATGTAATTTTGTAATATTTGTCTATTACCTAATTATACCATGATGGTTATTACTGTTCAACAATAAAAATAAGTATAATCTTTTACAAATGGAATTCTCACTGCAGGCCTTTTAAAAAAATATTAGTGTTTGGAGTATATTCTTTATGCTAATTGACATTGCTTGTTCTCATAGATCACTAGTAGTAGAGAATCTGGCTAATTATAGGATGTTAACAGGAGAAGAAAGGTTTCATTTAAAACCTCAGACAGTGTGATTATTTCTGTTTACAAATGCATTTTACTAAAATGTAAGCTAATTTAAAAAAAAATCTGAAGCCTTTTAAAGCACTTGTTAACATGTTAAAAATACGTGTTTCCTGTACACAAATGTTCACGGTAGCACTTTTCTTAATGTGCCAAAATGTGGCAGTGACTGAAATGCCCGTAAACGGATGGGTAGACCAGGTGCAGTCCACACTCGGGATCAAACACTTGCTCAGCTCTAAAGCGAGGTGGAATCCTGATGCATAACAGCGTGCATGAGCCTTAAAGACAGCCCCCTGAGAACAATGCCTGTGCAAAAAAAGATAAATCGTGGTAATCACGTGTATCAAGATTCTGTGATGTCTTCTTGTCCAATCTCTTGTACTCTATCAACTTGCATAATAGTTTCTTTATGCTGCTTTGTACTGCTAAACAAAGCTATCTTTCTTATCCCAGAAAAGCCAATCACTTTTTCCCCCCAAAAAAAGTTAACAGACATCTATTGAATTTACTTCAGATTGCAGTCGGCGTTTTACTTTGAAAATACCTTGTCTTTCAAAGTATGTTCCAGGAAGAACAAAAGATCATTTTCTTCCTTTGGATCGTTTAAAAGCATTTTTTCACTTTGATTTGTTAAAATGGAAAATAATACAAATGGTTTACAGTGTTCTAGAACAGAAATTTTGGTATGATAGCCCTAAAAATATTGCTTGCAATGGAATTGGGTGTCTTAATTCGTATGACTGTTTCAAGTTTTCAAAGATAATAAGGTAGTAAGTTTATTAAAAATAATGTTACCTTTGTTAGAGTATGAACTAGAAAATTATTCAGTGAATAACTGCAAAGGAAAAAAACAAACATAGGAGGCTTTTCTGGCCCCAAATCTGTCTTCATATTACCCACATTCAGCAATAAGAGATTCAGTTGCATTACCACGTTCTAAAATTCACTTACTGCTGGCCAGTTCAGAACACAGAGGCCTTGGGATACCCAAGAGCATAGGAAAAGAGTGAGAGAGAGAGAGAAATATGAGATATCTTTGGTGTGTAATATTTTAAAGGTATAAAACTGCAAAGAAATCATGACTTTTTTCCCTCAGTAGTTTTTTTCTTAGTAGTATTTTTAGAATTATAATTAAAAAGTTTTGAATGCATGAAAGCAGAAATCTTTGGTTTTAGAAGCCAATCTACTCAAATGTATATTGTGTCAGAGGAAGTGATAAATTTTAGAAAAATACAAGAACTATCCTGTAATGTCAAATTCAAATTGGTGCTGACATGAACTCATGATACTTCAAAAATGTATTTCCTGTTCCGTCCATCAAGAGGGGTCAGAAATAATGATCACTCAGTAGTCATGAGTCTGCCTCCTGCCTCAGCCTTGCTCTCTAATTACCCTCCCCACTAAAAGAAACCCGGAGTCCTTGGAGAAGGAGCTGACTCCATCTGTAGAGAGGAAGGGATTAATGGGAGCCGGGAGATCTTGTGTCAGTAAAAAAAGGAAGCACTCAAGGACCAACTGCAGTGTGATAAGTCAGGGGCAAAGGAAAGAATCCAGTCGATGTCCTGGACACACTTGTGTAGGAATGGTTGGACATAAAATGCTATGGAAATCTTCACTGAAAACACAACAAAGTAATATTTTCATAAAGAAGAGGTAGCCTAGCAGTCTGTCTAAATCTCAGCTAATTTGGAGTTAAAAACTATATTAATACAATAACATTGGCTAAACAACAACAGCATAGAGAGAGAGAGCAGTTGGCCTAGCAGACAGAAAGCCATGCTCCCAAGCCCACAGCCTTAAGGCCCGTTTTTCATTGTTTTTTTTTTCAAACATACTTCTGGCCCTGGTGTGTCCACTTGCCGTACCGAGGTAACTTGTGGTTGCTGTGATGCTGAACACTGTGACACTGATGTGTCAAATGCGAGAATGGTTCCCCATGGTGGACAGTGTTTGGTGGAGCTCCCCGATTAAAACAAGCTTGGAAGCAGGAGTGGCATCCACTTCCGAAATGGCTTGCCTCCTGAAACCCTATGAACATGGAGAAACAATGAAAGGTGTACAAGCATTCAGGTCTTTTGTTCATAGGGTCGCTATGAGCCGTCTACGACGCGACAGCATTTAACAACAATGACAATAAAGACTTGAGACGACAGAAATTTATTTGCCACCATTGTAATTGATTATTACGTTGAATCCTTATTTTCAAAATTGTGAAAACAGAATTAGGCTTTAACCATCTCTTTTGAGGTTGATGGGGGAAAGGCCTTCATGTCCAAGTATTGCCTTATAAATACTGACAATATGATAGTTTGACGAGTCCCACACCTACGCATGACACGGGTCTGCTGTTTTCAGGCTCCGGATGGTCCCCTCCTGCCTTTACCTAGTGCTCTGTGGAGGTCAGAATGACAAGCGTCATCTCTGACACTCTGAGCACGGTACTAGAAGGGACTCTTTCTTGGAAATGGACATCAAGCTTGGAAAGGTTGAGGAAGACCTTCAGTGAGACAGGTTGACACCATGACAGCAGCAGAGGGCTAACGTGTGTCAGAGCTGAGGAGGACGGCACAGGACGGGACAGGGCTCAGGTCTGTTGTTCATAGGTCACTGTGAGTCACCCTTGACTCGGTGACACATAACAACACCTGCAGCTTGACTCCAGTACCAGAGACTGGCATTTTCTAGTGCTCTTTGAAATGACAGAGTAATTCTTGGAGGTTCTCAGCCTTATGTCAAATTCTTTTCAGCTTCTCTGCCTCCTGAGGTCTGGAGGACACAGCTTCTGGAAGTGTGCTAAAACCCTTACAAATCTGCAGCTCTGTAGGGTGCCTGCCATCCCAGGGGAGTCCCCTCTCACTGGAGAACTGCTTGTACCCTTTTCTTAGCATTTCTGTGTGTGTGTTCTGAGAAGGGTGCCCGCGCTTCAGCACCCTCTGCAGTCCTGCTGAAGAGGCAGCATTCAGCCAGGCTTTCCCGCCTTGCGCTGTGGGGATCACTTAGGTGAGGCAGTGAACTGTCCAGGTGAATAGTAGGGAGTGGTGGGGATGGCGGAAGGACCGCAGGAGGCCCCCAGTTCAGAGCTCAGGTGGTGCAAATGCGTAGCCTGTCCGTGCTGCTAACCCGAAGAATGTTAGTCCCCAGGGGTTCAAATCCACCCTTGTTCTCCAGGAGGAAGAGTAGCATCTCCCCTCTATAAAGATGTTCAGCTGGAGGTCAGTTGGCGGTGAGTCTGAACTGGCAGGGGCTCCTGGTCCATCATGCAAACAGATCGCTGTTAGAACCCCCAGGGACTTCTTGGGGGAGCTGGACTGGCAGCCTGTCGCTCGAGAGATCCAAGCCCCGAAACCTGTGTGGAGCCCAGTCCACGCAACGTGGGGGGTCATCTTGAGTTGGGATCAATTGACAGCAACTGACTCCCTCTCCCAAAACAAAGCACCCGAGTGTGAACCCTAGTGCAGTTTTTGTAGATTCTTGTTTGTTAGGTTTTGAGAGAAACATACTCACCTCTTTGTAAAAAATCTGATTTTCCAGGAGCTCTGGTGGCCTAGTGGCAAGGAGCTGCAACTACAATCCCAGAGGTGCACGGTTCAAATCCACCAGATGCTCTGCCGGGGAAGGAGGGACAATCTCCTCCTGTACCAGTCAGATCTGATTTGATGGTACACACACAAAAATAATAAAATAAAATTTTAAAAAAAAATCTGGTTTTCCTTTGGGAGAACTCACCCAAATTCTTGAGAAGAGCCCATGCTGACCAGATCGAGCGGTCTCTGGACCACATCTGTCAGGGTTTTCAGTTTTATAAGCCAGTGTGGCCATCGCAGTGTCCTCCCATGCAGCTGTGGGTCCATTCCGGCTCAACAGCACACAACAACAACAACAACAGTCATACCCCTCGATCCCTCAGCCCCTCTCAAAATGCTGCGAGACCTCAGTACACATGGAAAGGAATCATCCTCTTGTGTTGTCTCTGTCACTCCTCTACAAACATAGGGAGAAATTGGATTTACAACTTTTGAGCTTTGGTTAAAATTATTTGGCAAAGGGACTGGGTGAGATGCAAGGAGTATCCATTACAAAGTGACTTCCGGCTGTTGATGAGAACTGCTTGGGTTTGGGTTTTCAATTAGCCAAGAGTGCCTACGTCCTGGTCGCGAATATCAAGTAACAGTCATCTGCTCATATTAAATGTCTTACAGAAATCACAGTATACCACTTCCTTGAAACTCCTTCGGAAAACAAAACACAGCAAAACAAAACCAGCTGTCAGTCTGGCAATGCAGTGAAATGGAAAAGACTCGAATCATTTAATGATGCTTCCTTAAAATGTATATATACACACACACATATACATACATACACACACACACACACACACACACACACACACACACACACACCCCAAGTAGCTCTGGTGGCCTAGAGGCAAGAAGCTACACTGCAGTCCTGATGGTAAGTAGTTCAAATCCACCAGATGCTCTATTGGAGAAAGAGGGGCAATCGCCTCCTGTGCCAGTTGGATCAGATTCAACGGTATAAAGCAACAACACTATATATATATAATATGTGTGTATATTTATACACACACACATATATATAAACACCTATACACCAGCAGTGTTTTTATTTTTGCTTTCTTTTTAAAATGGGGAAAACCATCATTTCAAAAACTGATGTATTTGTTCCATTTCCTCCCTGTGCAGCCATGCTTGGAACCCCACAGTTCATCAAGAGTACCCTGAAAGTTGTTTCATTCTAGTGTGAATCATCTCACAGTACTTTTGACATGTTGTTCTTGTGTTTCATAGAGTTGGAACCAACCATAGCTGACCCTCCAGCAGGTTTTCAGAGGTGGTTAAGTCCTGTGGGAGGAGATGGCCCAGCCTTTTCCCATGGACCAGCTGGTGGGTCCCAGCGTGCCAGTCCTTGTAAAGGACATCACATGTGGAGAGGTGGACAGTGAGAGAGAATGCCCTCCAAGAGGTAGATTGATACCGTGGCTGTAACAATGGGCTGAAGTCCATCAGAGTTGACGACAGTGGCACTAGGTAGGACAGGGCTCGGATCTGTTGTCTGGAGGGTCACTGCGAGTCACTCGACTGGACTCTGGGTGGCCCTGACCCAAAGTAACAATGATTCATTTCAGTCAGAATCGAGAAGACGCTATCTGAGATGGATTGACGCAGACTCTGTGGCATTGAGGACAGGTGTGTCAGAGGCAGTGAGGTTGGCTTCAGACACGGCAGGATTCAGAGCTGTTGTTAAAAGGATCGCTGTGAGGAAACTCATGAAAAATTAAGCAGAATGATGACCCTGGAGGACATTTTGCTGAGTGACATATCTCAGTCATAAAAGGACAAATATTACTTGGTACCACTGTTGTAAAACGGGACTGACATCGGGGTTAAGGGAAGACAGAGAAGGAGGGGTTAAATAATGTCTGCTGCATTGAAACAGATGAGGGAGAAAACTGTTTAAAAGGAATATATGATTGGGTATTATTGTCATGACAGGAGTCCAGAATGAAGGCTGCACAGTGGAGTAGACCTAGGAGGAGGAATTGCATAACAATAGTTTTTCTTTCACTTTTCAAAAGAAGAAGAGGGAATTGGGGTGGGGGGGGACAGGGAGAAAAGTGCAACATTGAATGAATGGAAATCCAAAGTCTCTGTAAACTTTCATTAAAATTAATAATTTTTTTTTAAAAAGGTCGCTGTGAGTTGTGGTCGACTAAACAGCTCAGAAAAGCCTTGTAAGATTTACAGCCTTGGGGACCCAGTCAGAGGGTCACAGTGAATTGGAATTGGCTTGAGGGCAGTGGACTTGGGTTTATTGTTGTTTATAGAGCAGAGTGTTTAGTTAGTTTGTCAGCAGAGACAAGAGACAGCGACCTGGGGGGCTAATGGGGACAGAAATACCCAGTTAAAGATAGGGTTGCACAGCCAGTTATTGTAACTGCTGGGAATGACTTGTACACTTAGAAAAAGACAACTTTTGCTAAAACATTAAAATTGTGTTCCATTTCTGAGCCCGAAATTTTCCTTCTGTGAATTTTCTAAAACTGTACATTATTTTTCTCTTAATTTTGCTGTTTGTTTCTATTTTCATATTACCAACTGTTGTCGGTACTCAGTTCTTCCATTCTTGACTAAAAAACTCAGGAACTGGCTCATAGCAGACCCTCCAGCAGGTGTAAGTGGAATGGAAGATTGCCCGTTTTCCTCCCACAGAGCAGCTGGTGGATTTGAACTGCCGCCCTTTGAGCTGGCGATGTAACTCCTTCCCCATTAAGCCACGTCTTGTGGGAATATCCTCCTAAGAATATGTTGCTCTTTCACAAGAGTGCATTTTTCTTCAGTTGACCAAATCGTTTTGTCTGAGTGAATGAGTCTGCAGTTGCCAATAACATGGTTTTAATACATCTGTTAAAGTCTGGGAGCCCTGTGTGTGCCCTTTAGTGTTGTAAACAGCCCACCTCGTGGAAGGACGAGCTCTCGTAGCCCAGCGGGTAGAGAGACGCGCTTCCAGCTGAAGGGTAGCAGCCCCACCTCTCTGGCGGTTAAACCTACAGTCGGTCGCTGGCTGTGTTCTGACTCCTCAAGTTGAACATTGTCCTTCTCTCTTTCTACAGCTGTCCTCAGTTTGATCTCTGTGTACTCCATCCAGTCAGACTCAGGTACCTAGTTGTTACGTTCTTTTTTAAAAAGCATATTTGAGATAAAAAGAATTACTTGTATGAAATTCCATCATGCAATTACCGGCCTCCTTTCTGTCACCAAGGTCATGTTTCCCAACTACCAAACTTTCTTCTTTTGCATTTCAGTAGGCAGTTATTTGTTGTTGTTAAGTGCTTTCGAGTCGTAGGCAACTCATAGCGACCCTCTGAAAGGAAGTCCTCGACAGTTGTGTGACTTCCATCCTTTTTCCATGTTTGTAGGGTTTCCTGAGGCAAGCTATTTATGGAAGTGGATGCCACGCCTGCTTCCAACCTTGTTTTAATTGGGGAGCTTCACCAAATACTATCCACCATGGGTGACCATTGTTGCATTTGACACATCAGTGTCACAGTGTTCAGCTTCACAGCGACCACAAGTTACCTCTGTACGGCAAGTGGACAGACCAGAGCTATATGACCTAGAAGAATGCTTGACCAGAAACAAAGACAGGCCTTAGGGCTGCGGATTAGAGTCGCCCACCTGTGGCTTGGTAGCATTGCTTTCGGTCCACTGGGCCAACTGGTCTCTCTCTGTATTGTTAAGTGCCGTCGAGTTGCAAGTTAATCATAGCGACCCTATGAACAAAAGTCCTCAACACTTGCATGACTTTCATCCTTTCTCCATGCATATTGCTTACATACCTTCTCCTGTTCAGACTGCAGAAGTTGGTAAAAATCCTGGATTTCTTCGTTGGTTTTTGGGGCTGCTGCATATGTGTGATAGCAGTTGCCTTAGCAAGTCTTCCTTGTATGTGTTGTACCACATCACTGGCAACCTTATCCTCCAGAACAGATCTCCGTGTGTTCCTTCTGAAGATTAATGTGATACCATCCATCTTCAGTCTGTCACCAGCAGCAGTATAGGTCATATGCTTCTCTGAGTCAGAATTCCCAGTACCGGTCCGCCTCGGCTCACCCAGGAGGATCCGATGCCGAGGCTGTGGGTCTTTATTCAGTCCATTTTATTTCTTACAACTTCCCATTTTCCTAGATTTGCACTCCACACATTCCATGTCCCAGCTACTAGTGGCTGTTTGCTGCCGTCTCTCCTCATTTTCAGTCCCACATCTCAGCAGGTAAAGCCTGTACCCCATCTGAATCGTCGCGGGGGAGTCTGCTTTGAGGAGGCAGCCTTTGGAGTGCCTTCCAAGCTCAGGGCCTCATCTCCTGCCGCTGTTGGGCCGTATCTTTCCATGTCTCTGAGGCCTCTTATGTTAGTGGATTGGTTATACAAGTGGGTGGCCTGTCTTGCCTCTTGGTCTGTCTTGGTCTGGAAGCTCCACTGAAGCTTGTCCGCCCTGAGTGACTCTGCTGTCATTTGAAATGCTGATGACTGACTTAGCTTCCAGAATCCCAGCAGCATGGCCAACGGGCAGATGGGAGGCTGTGTGTGGGAAACAGGAGAGCTGCGTGGTGGTGTTGGGTGCCATCAAGTTGAGTACGACTAATATAGCTACTCTGTGATTATCTGACCCGAACCTTATCGTCTCCTGTTCAAGCCTCATCATCATCACACACTAGAGTCCATCGCCGAATTCACTGTGTCAGCCCATCTATTGAAAGTCCACCTCTCCTTTGCCGACCCTCCACCTTCCCAAGCATGGCATCCCTTTCCCAGGAGTAGCCTCGCCTAGCTACATGCCCAGCGTCTGAAGGACGAAGCTTTGTCATCTTTACCTCCACGGAACACTCTGGCTGCACCTTTTCTAAGACATATCTGTTTGTTCTTTCAGCAGCTCATGGACCGGGAGTTTCATACTGTAGGTTTTTGAGGTGGGAGAGAGATTAGTAGTATGTCCGTCGGAGAGGATGGGATCTGAGCGTAATGGGCGAGACTGTAGCTGGCGTGTTTGGGTTGCTGAGTGTAGGCAATATGGCCCTTGGTTAGTGCCCAGTGGGGTCCTCACTCTCAGGACATGCAGTTTTGAGGTAGCAGCATTCCCAGTGCACATTCTAGTCGCCTCTTTTTTGAGGTTGTTGTTGTTATGTGCCGTCAAGTCATTTGCGACTCATAGCGACCCTATGCACAACAGCTCTAAACCCTGCTCTATCCTGCGCCAACCGCACCACCTCTGACGCACCCATCCCCATTACCCCAGTCACCGAATCAATCCATCTCATAGAGGGTCTTCCCCTCCTGCGCTGTCCCTCCACCCTCCCAAGCATGATGTCCCTCTCCAAGGACCCGTCCCTCCTGGCAACATGTCCAAAGGATGTCAGACGAAGCCCCAGAATCTTTGCCTCCAAGGAGTAGCTTGGTTTAATCCTCTCCAAGATGAATCTGTTTGTTTTCCTGGCAGTCCATGGTACATTCAGTACCCTTCTCCAGCACCACAGCTCAAAAGCATCCACTCTCCTTCTGTCCTCCCTAGTCATTGTCCAATACCTGTCTCTCTGGAATGGATTTAATGTGGGTTCTTGTGTCTAGTGACACTGTGTTGTCATTGGATGCTGTGTGAAAGAATATTCCATGCAGAGTGGAAGGTACTTTGAGCAATGGGAGTGGTGCAGGGGGATTGTGTTCAGGGAAGGAGTGTTTCTTTTACTTTTGAAAGAGAGGAGCGAACTGGGGGGAGGGGGAGGGGGACTGGGCGGGGAGAGAAGTGCAGCAATGAATGAATGGAAATCCAAAATCTCTGTAAATGCTCATTAAAATTATTTTTTTTTAAAAAAGAAAGAAAAGAATATTCCATGCCTTCACTAGAATGTATAAACATGAGTTTTCTGAGGCCCTGAAGCACATTCATGAGGACGCCCTTATTGTTTGCTTGGCGAAGATTCAGCCTTATCATGGGGAAAAAATGTGAACTTTGGTAATTTTTTTTTTCCTTTTGACAATGGTGGCTAAGCCTGTTGTAACCTAACCCTTCTGCCAAGAACGAGTGGAAAAGCTGGACAGAGTCAAAGAAAAGAAAATCTGTTTCAACACACGGACAAACGTGCAAGGCAGCGAGGGCAGAAGGGACTTGGATCCCCAAGTAAAGTGAGTTCACAGCACATCACCTCACGGTGGTCTCCTGCTGCCCAGGTCCCTGGAGTCGTTCTAGATCCATAAACAGTCACGCTGCTGGGAAAGCAGATCCCTCTACCTCTGAGGTGGTTGAGGAGGGAAGCAGGAACCACACCTGTGCTCAGAGATGCTGTTTCTGGTCCTTGGGACCAAGATGCGGCAGGTCTGTGAGAGGCGGAGCCTGGGACTCTTTGCTGATGTGGACGCTGTGCTGAGGACGCCCTTGATGTCTCCCAACTTTCGCCTCCAGAAGGAGCCGGGAGACAGACAGTGGGAGCACCCACAACCACGTGAGACGTTTGGTTTGAGAATATGCTTATCACACGTACATTATTGGTGAAGTGAAAAAACATAAGCCCCATTCATTCTAGCATGACAGGGTGAAAAATATGATGACTTCTCCCCGGTTTTCACTTCTATCTGACCCCAGAATTCGCAGTACCACACAGCCCCTTCTCACCTGCTCATTTGCATTGTTTAATTGATCTCTGGAGGAAGTCCGGAGGTCAGATTCCACAGTAGCATCTGGCTTTTCCAGAGTGCTTGGGGATGCTTGGCTCCATGTCTTGGTCCTTCTGGTCACTCCGGCTTCAGGAATGGCTGAACTGTCACCAGGAAACCCTCAGTTTGGGGGTTACAGGAGACTGGTGATAATATGAGCTGAAGAAAGTTAGAGGAGATCCCACTTTTTGCATGCATCTTTTAGAAAGCTTCATACACGTGTTCAGATTGTATTAAAGGGATGCACGCTGGCCGACAAGAACCTTCTCAACTTGCTTCTTAAATTGATGTCGAAATAATATTTTTCTTTTCCTGACATTAGTGTGGGTCTCCTCAAACCTGTCAGAAATGCTGTCTTCTTGGAGAAATTGCAGAACAGTCTGGAGACAAAGTGTTTTATAGCAGCACCTTCACATGGCTGAGGCAGGCAATTTCTTCAACATTATCTGAATTTAAACCTTGAAATCAAGTCCTAGAAGCACAAACTTATTGAACCTTGTGTTTTATTGTTAATGTCATAATGAGAAAATGAGCAGAGCGCCAAGATTGTCTTCTCAATCATAATAACATTTATACATGCTGACAGTGGAAGGAAAAATTAAAATTTTAAGAAAAGCTGGCATCTCAGAGCCAATTCAATATTTTCAGAACTCTGTGTACAAGGAAGACTCAGCAGCTTAGTGGTAAAGGAGCTTCCTTGCCTTCCCCGAAACACCTGGTTCAAATCCACCAGATGCAGGAGAAAGATGGGCATTCTCCTGTCTCCTGTGTGGTTACAACCTCTGAAACCCCACTGAAGGGTCAGCTAGGAGAGGCCTCCAACTTGACCGCACACAACAACAACACAGTGTGTGTATAGCTCTTCATTTCTTCTCTTGGGATCAGTACATTATAATTCACTGTTGGCGTTATGAGACCTTTAATTTGTTACTCTGAGAGTAGAAGAGAAAAGCGTGAGTTTTCTAGCCTTTCTGGCTTGGCTGAAGCAGTCCTACTGGTGTTTGGCACTGGGGTTGAGAATTCTCCTCCTTTTTACATCACAGCAGGCCAGTCCTAATTATCCACTTGTCTTAAACATTGTGGTTCTTCGGATCATGGGAAAGAGGCTTGTCTTTATGTGAACTGTTCTGGCCACATGCATCATTCCGTGTGAACACCATCATACAGAGATCCAGAAAAATGCTCGTGATGAAGTCCTGTGAAATGCTTACTGGTGTCAGTTTACAGGGATTCTGTGCTTTCGTTTTACCAAAATACCCAAAAAAGGAAATCATGTTCTGTTAGAACAAACATAAACATCGTCACAGACCCAAGCTCTTGACGGCCTTGTTGTCTGGTAGAGCATGTTTGGTTATTTCAGAAAACACAGACAAAAGGAGATGGAAGGGAGCTGGTTCGTTTCTTCATGTGGAGACATTATTGGATGCGTCTGTGGAGCTTGTGGGTGGGAAGAGCGCACAGCACATGACTCTCATAGTCAACGCTGGATGTCTGAGACGTACGGATTGAGAGATAAAATACACCTCTCTGTGTATGCAGGAGTGGCATCCACTTCTGATATAGCTTGCTTCTGGAAACTCTGAACTTGGAGAAATGACAGAAGTTATAATAGTGTTCAGGTCTTTTGTTCATAGGGTCGCTGTGAGTCATCTATGACTTGACAGCACTTAACAACAACAACAACAAGAGAGTTCAGTTGGCCTAATAGACACAAAGTGATGCTACCAAGTCAAAGGTGGGTGATTTTAATCTGCGGCCCTCAGGCCTGCTTTTAATTGTTTTTGGTCCAACATTCTTCTAAGTGGTACAGCACTGGTCTGTCCATTTGCTGTACAGAAGTAACTCATGGTTGCTGTGAGGCTGAACACTGTGACACTGATGTGTCAAATGTGAGAATGGTGACTCATGGTGGACAGTGTTTGGTGGAGCTTCCTGATTAAAACAAGCTTGGAAGCAGGAGTAGTATCCACTTCTGAAATAGCTTGCCTCCAGAAACTCTATGAACTTGGAAAAACCATAAAAGTTACACTTGGCTCTCGATGGCACTTAACAGCGACAAGCACAATGTGTACGTGGTCTCATGCTTTACACCGCTGTGGTATGCTACAGAGGTTGATTTAATGCTCGTGTGTCTACAAAACCAGCTGTGCTTGCGTTGTTAGGTGTCCCCCACTTGACTGCCCCGTGGGGATCCAGTGAACAAAGGATCTGAACGCTCTCCCTGTCCCACGCCGTTCCCACCGTCTCTGATAGACGCTAGCTCATTGCTGTCGTCACCACGCTGATCTACCTTGTTGTAGAGGGTCTTCCTCTCTTTAACCGACCCTTCCAAAGGCCCTGCCTAAGGATCTCCTCCACTGAGGTTGATGCTGGCTCCTAGGGGCCCACTGCATGGGCAGAACTGACCACACAATTTCCAAGGCCGTAAAGCTTTCTAGAAGCCGCCAGCCACACCTTTGTCCACTGGAGTGGCTGGTGGGTTAGAACTACTGAGCTTCTGATTTGTAGCTGACCCATCACTTAACTCTACTGTGCGCCCAGGCCTCCTCTTCTGATTGGAGTGACTTCTGAAGCCTTAAATTCCTTTTATAGCCTGGTCATCCTGCATCCCATCTCCCCACCTTTTTTTTTCTTCTGCTGCTAAATTTACTACATTTATTGTTATTGTTGTTGTTGATGTTATGTGCCATCGCGTCAGAACTAATCCCTAACTCACCCTCCAGGGGTTTTCAGAGGCAATAAACTGCACGGGAGGAGACTGCCCATCCTTCTTCCACACAGCAGCTGGTGGATTCGAACTGCGTGCCTTTGAGTTGGCAGCACAACTCCTTCCCTCTAAGCTACCAGTGTGCAAGGAGCATGAAATAAGAACTTAATATTTCTTCCTCTGTGTTTATGAAGTAGGAATAGTGACTATGACGAAGACAGCTCTCACTGGCCAAGGCCTCTGCAAATACTGGTCATGAGGACCTTGTACTGGTTTTCATGAGTTTGTTCAAAGCAGCCCCCTAAAACCTTGCTTTTGAATAGATTATTGTTGAAATCAGCATTCTTCTATTAAAAAACAACAACAACAACAACAATAAACCCATGTGGTTTTTCTGTTCTTCCTGTTAAAGGGAAATGCTAATTCCAGCATTCAAGTACTTGCCTAGCCTCCCATGTCTGTTAGTACTTGTCTGGCAGCACGCAGGGAGGCCTTGCCAATAAATTTCCATCACCTTTCTAAGCTGTCAGAGTTCTGTTATGCAGTTGTGGGTGTGCTGGATCCAGGAGGGCCCTTGGGTCAGCACGCTAGCTTACCGCGTACTGTGTCCACCAGCCCTGTCTGCTGGTCGCTTGCTTGTTAGCCTTGTGAAATCCAGCCTGTCCTTGTTCTCCAGTGTGAAGACCATTTTCTTGACGCGACAATAAAATGTGAGACAGAGTCAGCATGTAGTTGAACATTGATACTGCTGCCGTCAGTGCTGTTTTGCAAAATGTATCACCCAGCAGTTTCTTTACACACTGGCTTCTGCTTTGCCTTTCATTGGACGATTTCAGATGGGAAATCACATAGGGCAGGCTTAGCGTGATGGGCAAACTTGGGTTTCCAGCTCTAATCTAGCCTCAACCCTGTAAGGTTAAGTGAGGCAACTAACCCTCAGAGCCTGTGTATCACCTAGGAAGGAAGAAAAAAAAAAAGCTAGTGATCAAACCTAGAACGAAGCCTCATAAAACATTTAATGCAGGTCTAGAGGCTTCTGTAGCCTAGATGTCTCAGAGCCTGTTAGTGGCAGAGCCTGAGTCATGGGTGAGGTCTTCAGGCACAGAAGGAGCTTCTCAGCCATTGGGGGGGGGGAGGGGAAGAGAGAAAGACGGGAGAGAGAGAGAGAAGAGTGTGTGTGTGTGTGTGTGTGCTTTTTGCCTGACACGTCTGGGTACTGGCAGGAGGTTAGACCTAGGATCTCCACCTCCCACCATCCCCAGGTAACTGTTCTCTAAGAGTCTGTTAGAGACTCTCTTCAAGAGATCCCAAAGGTCTGTAAGCGGTGAAAAGAAGACAGAGAGTCTGGAATATCCAGGCCTTTCAATGGGCTGATGTCCCAGCAGGACAGCCCTCAAGGGGCAAGGGAGGAAAGCCTGTCGTGTGAGTGGGAAGTGGGTGGATTCATGCGTTGGTACCTTTACTGCTTAGCTTTGATTGAGGGCCTTTTACCGCCCGTATTTAGGACCTTTTCATCTTTGCATAATTCTGCTTTTGAAGACCCCCTCTTACCTCCAGTGCAAGTGTACGCGACATGCCACAGTGCTGTGACTGATCCGTCAGAAGCAGTGACTCGTTCCGGTCTCCAGGATGAAGGCAGATTTGAAGATCTCAGGCTTTGAAAACTAGCACTTTTCTCCATGAAGAACTCCTCACTAAGATGTTGCCTGCTTTTTAAAAAGACCACAACCCGAGTTTATCACAGGCCTTTTTAGGTACTGTGGGCTGAAGCTGACCTCCTCAGGGGTCAAGGCCTGTTATCAGGAGAGGCCAGCCGGGGAGGAGGTCCTCATGCCTGAGTCTGCACAAGAGAGGAGGACCCTCGACCAGACAGATGGACATGCTGGGTGGGCCTCAGCACGGCAGAGGGGGGAGTGACAGCACAGATCTGGCCTGGTCAGTCCTTTGGGCTTGTTGACATGCTAGGTGGGCCTCAGCACGGCAGAGGGGGTAGTGGTGGCACAGATCCGGCCTGGGTCCAGTCCTTTGGGCTTAGAGTCACTTTGGAGCTGACTCAAAGATGCCTAACAACCTGGAAGGCGGGGCCACAAGGAAAAGATAATTTTTGCCCCGTCATCACATTCTGAAGGCTTTGCCAGGAGCTTTGCCCCTCCCCTGTCATGCTGCCTTCTCTGCTTACTGTTTTCTTTGGAGAAGATGCAGCACGTTAGCATAGGCAGGCCAGACCGGCCTCGGTTCAGGCCCAGTGTCTGTCACGTGCTGCCGCTGTCGTCTCAGGCTGGCCTGTTTAACCCTCTGAGCTGTGCTTCATTTTTCCATCTCTGTGGTGGAGAGAGTAATAATCTCTACTTTCTGAACATATTGAAGAAATGAAAAATGATATTTAAAGGGGACATGCATTGAGTAAATAGGATATTTTTTCCTGATTAATCTTTTTTATCAAATTTTGTATGATTAATGATTTATTTCTAGCAAGTACCTTTTTTTCTTATTTTTTTCTCCTTTTTTAACATTTCATTCTGATTTATTTACAAAGTTTGAATACATTGTTTTTCACACTGGATCTGTCTGTACACTGTTGATGGGACTGTAAAATGGTACAACCACTCTGGAAGGCAGTTTGGCGCGTCCTCAAAAAGCTGCACGTAGGAATTCCATGTGACCCAGCTATTCCACTGCTTGGAATATTCCCCATTAATTTTGTTGTTAGTATCCATGAAGTTCAAGTTATATGGAGGAATAAGATAAAATGAGGCTCATCTACATAAATCTGATTTACAGACTGCTCAGGAGACCTGTTACATTAAGCAAGTCTGCTGTCAGAGACCTGGCAAATACTGAAGAGCAATGGTGTCACTTTGAAGACTAAGGTGCGCCTTGTTCAGGCCATGAATTTTTTTTTAATAAGTACATTTTATTAACAATACAAATTCACACTGAGGCATCACAATAAGAAAGCCCCAGATACCCAGGGCAGTCATGGGTCTCGGAGGCCCCATCTGGTTAAGCACTTGGCTACTGGCTGTAGGGTTGGTGGTTCAAACCCTCAGGGAGGCACTTTAAAGGTCTGCCAGTCTCCTTCCCTGTCCTCTCCTTCAGGGTCACAGGCCATCACCTTTTAAATCACTTGCTGTGCGTCCGACAGCTGGACAATCACTAAGGATGACAGAATTGAGGCATATGAGCTAGGCTGTGGGAAGGGAAGGCTGAATATCCCATGGTCTTAGACGTGGCAAAGCCTCATCTCTCCTTCTCTAGCCGTATTGCTAGGAGAGGCTGTTCCTTGGAAAGGAGCTTCATGCTTGAAAATGTGGGGTGAGGGGTCAGCAAAAGAGAGGTGAACACTCCGCAGGACGATTGACACAGTGACCGCAGCAATAGGCTGACTCAGACGCCGCGGGGACGGCCCAGGAGAGGACAGGACTCAGGTCTGTTGTTCGTAGGGTCGCTGTGGGTCGTGCCAAACTTGATGACACCTCAAAGTTTTGGTTACGTAGGAGATTGCAACTAAAAGTTAAATTTCTAAAAGATGCGTGTGCGTTCTTCCCGTCAGCCCTGTGACCTGACCGTGGTAACTGAAGTGACTGTGAGCCAATGAAATGAGGAAGCACTTCTCGGGATAACTTAAGGAGAGCGTTTGCCCAGATGGCCCACGCATCCAGCCTTGCTGGAGGGAGCGCTTCGCCGTGGAATAGCTAGATGATGAATTGCTGGCTAAACTGTACCACCCACTGAGGAATCTGTCTGACCAGCTCCTCTCTGTTGGTGTAAGTTGGCAGCATCCTCTAAGCGTCAGAGGTCAGAGGGTGGGGGTTGAGGTCAGCAGGGGGCCCAGTCCAAAGCCTGAGGTGGCCCTCCAGTGAGATTTTCCATTCTCAGGCTGTTTTCTTCCTAAACTGACCAGGAGTTTCATAGACTTTGCCCGCTATCAGTTTCATGTCCTCTAACTACTGGATGAGGAATATCCCCGAGGTGTAGTGTATTCTTGCTTTCTTTCTGTGCATCCTTGACTTTCAGAATGCCTGGGCAAGCAGGATTGATGAATAAGCAAGTGAACTCTACGCCCTTCCTCTCTTCTTCCCTTCCTCCCGATCCACAGCGAGCCTGTTGCATTTTCTCCCTGATTCTTTTCTTTTTTAAAAAATTTTTATTTTTATTATCATTATTAATTTTAATAGACATTTACAGAGGTTTTGGATTTCCATTCATTCATTGCCGCACTTTTCTCGCTGTCCACCCCTCCCCACCAGCTCACTTCCCCCTCCGAAGAGAAAATTAAAAAAAATTCCTTCATTAGTATACAATTCCCACGTCCCCTCCCCCCCACTCCCCACCCCGAGTACACTTCTCTGTGCAACCTTAATTCTGGATTCCTGTGCTAACCATAATACTCAATCTTTTGGAAAGAAGAACTTGAGACTGAGGTCTGATTTAAGAGCAGCTTTATTATAATGGAAAAAGCCTCAAATCCTGCAGCTGCGTTCCATTTTAGCTCTGGTTCTGAGCTACTCTTAAGCCTCCGTGTTCCACAAAAGTAGAATGACTTCTTGGCATCATTGGGTTGTCTTGTTTATATGAAAGATGCTCTTGGAACCGTGTTAACCTTAAGTTGTGAAGTTGTGAGAAGTTTAAGCCTGCCCGGGGCAGACACATTTACCCCATTGCTGCCACTTCTCAGTGCATTGGAGAGTAACTCTGTCTTGGGGCTGTTTCACTTCTAAATTTCGCTATCAATTACTGTATTTCAGATCCTTTACTTTCGCCCTCTGGCCCTCCATTGAGTAGAAATGTCCTGCCCAGCCCTAACTCGGGTGCAGGAGGGACCCGCAGCTCCTGATTACTCTGGAATGTTCCCTGAATTTGCTCTCAACTGAAACAACTAAAGTGGCTTACGGTGTCACCAAAAAAGCCCTTTCTCAGTTACCTTCACTGGCTGCATGAGCAGCTTTGAAATCATGCAAAGGCTCCGTTCCTTCTCTAAACACTGAAGTGTTCCTTACACAGTCTCCTTACACTGAAGTAAGACTTAAAATAAGAACCTTTTTCCCCGGGCCCCACTTACCTGTGAATTCTTAAAGACACAGTTAAAAGCACAGCTCGATCACATCCCAGGGTCTGCCTGTAAATGCAGAAGTCGCTTTTTCAAATCCGTTTTGTAAAGATTTCTTGTTCTGCAATAAAGAACTTCAGTCATTTTTAATCAGAATTTTACAGAAATCCTGGTGGAGAGACTTTTCTGAGATTAAATGCAGATATTTGTATGTATGCTGGTACTTTTTTTTTCTTTTCTTTTTTAATAGGAAAATAAAGAAGTAACACTGTTAAGGAGAGTTTCAAAGGAATCGCTGGCCCAGAGACTCTGAGGCTGGGCACAGAGAGTGCAGGGGCTGCCCCCCAGCAGATACCCGGTGTTACCAGAACTGCTTTATGTAGAAGACAGACTATAAAGGGCCAGTAAAAATACACCGGGACATCAAATGATAGTGTCTTTGTAGTGTGAAATGAATCGAGTTCTGCTTACAGCTCTGCATTTAGAAAAACAGGACTATTTTAAAAACAGACTAAATAAATGCTTTCCACACAATATAGAGAACATGCATCTATTTAGAGCAAGATACTGCTTGTTAAGACCACGTTGCCAAGTCTCTGTTCAAATCGGGCTCCTCTTTCTTCTGTCCTCCTTTGTGCTAATGAAACCATTGTCCGAAGAAGGCCATTGATTATTGATTTGGTTTGGGTGCTTTGGTCGTTATGGAGTCCCTGGTGGTGCAGATAGTTAAGCACTCAGCTAACTCCTGGCTGGGAAGCTGGCGGATTGAGCCCACCCAGAGGCCTTTGAAGCCCTGATGCTCTGCTTCTGTAAGGTCACGGCCCTGGAGGCCCAGCAGAGCAGGACTCTACACACAGGCCCCCAAGAGTGGAAGCGGACTTCATGGCAGCCAGAAACATCCGTTTGTACAAACAAAAGGGGACCCAGCTTGTCTGGGAAAGCGTTAAGCCTGGGTCTCACTGGACATCAAAATCTGCACATTAACATGATCTGTAGGGCAATGCCACTCTGTGCTTACAGCAGATTTCCGCAGGGGATGCTCTTATTATGGGTTGTGAGGCACGTATGACTGATGGTGAACAACAGCTCCGAGCCCTGTCCAGTCCTGCACCGTCCGCATCCTTTCTGACATCCTTGAGCCCATTGCTGCTATCATTCTGTCAGTCCGTCTCTCCAAGGGTCTTCCTCCCCTCACTGACCCTCCGTGACGTCTTTTTACTTAAGCACTTCAGTCCTTGGTAAGGCGTGGCTTCTGGCTTTGTGGGTGACTCCCGGCCGCCTCTCCTGCAGGTCACAAATACTCGATATACAGAGTCTGCATGAGACATGGACTCAGCAGATTCCCCACCACGCTTGCACACGAGGAACAGAATTCTGTCAGTGAGACCTGCTCATTGGAGCAGCACCGGACGACAGTCACCCGAGTTTCTACCAAAGTCTCTTCTCATTTTACCCCCCTTCAGGGGTACATTTGCTGCGTGGACTCTGCCCTTGAGATTTTGTGTTTTCGCTTTACCAGAAAGTAACTGCCACCATGAGCATAGGTCTTTCCCTCACAGATGAATGAGCAATGCTCTCACAAATTCATGGCTTATATGGTAGTCAAAGAAAATAGGACCTTGATTTGGGGCCATGCTTCATTTCCATTTTTTGTGGGAGGTTGTTGTCAGATCTGGAGAACCACAGCCTCAGAGGAGATTAATGGTGATTACAGCGTGATGCGTGTGTTGTCAGGCTTCCTGTCAAAGAGGGTGGTGCTGATGGTGCCTGTTGCTGGGGTACGTTTTTGACAGTGCTTATTGCTGGGGTACATTTTTGACAGTGCTGGTTGCTGGGGTACATTTTTGATGCTGCCGGTTGCTGGGGTACGTTTTTGACGGTGCTTGTTGCTGGGGTACGTTTTTGTTGGTGCTTGTTGCTGGGGTACGTTTTTGACAGTGCTTGTTGCTGGGGTACGTTTTTGACGGTGCCTGTTGCTGGGGTACGTTTTTGACGGTGCTTGTTTCTGGGTACATTTTTGATGGTGTTTGTTGCTGGGTATGTTTTTGAAGGTGCCGGTTGCTGGGGTACTTTTTGACGGTGCCTGTTGCTGGGGTACGTTTTTGACGGTGCTTGTTTCTGGGTACATTTTTGATGGTGCTTGTTGCTGGGGTACGTTTTTGACGGTGCTTGTTTCTGGGTACGTTTTTGACGGTGCTTGTTTCTGGGTATGTTTTTGACGGTGCTTGTTGCTGGGGTACGTTTTGACCGCTGCCTCAACTCGCTTGGGAGGAATGGAGAGCACATTGCTCTGTATTCTCTGGGATTTGGAGAGGGGGGTTTGGGTTTGTTTTTTTTCTTTTTTGTTTACTTGCTTTCTTTTCAGCCACATACCTGAGAATCAGATTAGGTATAGGATTAAAATGGATACATAGCTCTAGTGGTACAGTGGTCAGAAGCTATGCTACAAGCCTGAAGGCTCATGGTTCGAATCCACCAGCAGCTCTGCAGGAGAAGCATGAGGAGTCTCCTCCCGTTCGATTAACTGCCTCTCAGAACCTGCTGCAGAGTCAACTCTGGGTCAGTTTTGACTCAACAGCACACAATAACAACAACAGCAGCAGCACCTTTACCTGTTAAACACAACATCGCTAAGGTTGGAAAGGTGGCATAGAGGAGTTACACAAGTGACTGTTAGTGAACATGAGGACCAGGAATCGGGCAGCAGGTCCTGCCTCCTCCAGTGATGCTTGATAGGAAGGCTAAACTACACACGGCTGGCATGGTCAGCAGGGTCCAGGGCAGTGTGGCCTATAAGGAGGGTCACTTGCACTTGAATTGAACCCTGGAGAAAGGTCAGAGGCCTCTGCTCTTGGTATCTGTGAGCCCTCTATCCTAGTTATGGGCTGCTAGGCCCTCCACCTGTACCTGCAGGCTGCTAGGTCCTCCACCTGTACCTGCAGGCTGCTGGGTCCTCCACCTGTACCTGCAGGCTGCTAGGCCAGGCAGAGCCACACCTTCTCCTCTGGTGCCGACCTGCCAGCTCTCCCAGAATGATGTCGAAAGTAAAACTTTCTGCTACTCTTGCTTTTCTTGGACAGCCCAGGAGAACTCTGACCTCACCAGCCTGTGTGTTGATTCTCGAGGGTCTCCTGAGAGGAGTTGGAAGAAAAGACATTTGTGGTCAGTTTTTCTCTTTGGTCAATGAAGCTTTTAAGTTTACAGCATCCCTTCTTGGAAGTCGGCCAGGAGTTGTGTGCTCTAATGAAGTCTCAGAAGCAAGTTTATCTGTCCTAGTGGTCTCCTTGATGGCTCTTGTCATGATCTTGGGCAGAAGTTACTTACGTTCTCAGTGGGTGATTTCCTTCCGCTAGAGGTCAGAGCTTGAGAGCCTGGAAATGAAGCATCAGTGTACCGGGCTCAGAGAACGCTCGCTGCTGGCCCCCCATGTGTGGTTCTCTAGTCAACATTACAAGAATTTTGGAATTATTTTATGAGAGTATTGAGAATACCATGAACTGCTAGGAAAAACAAACAGATTCACCCTGGAAAGGGTTAAACTGGGCTACTCCTTGGAGGCAAGAATTCTGAGGCTTCGTCTAACATACTTTGGACATATTGTAAGGAGAGACCGGTCCTTGGAGCGGGACATCATGCTTGGGAGGGTGGAGGGGCAGCGCAGGAGGGGAAGGCCCTCTATGAGGTAGATTGATTCAGTGATTGCGGTAATCGGGACGGGTGTGTCAGAGACAGTGTGATTGGCACAGGATAGAGCAGAGTTTAGGGCTGTTGTACATAGGGTCACTATGAGTCACAAGCGATGGCACATAACAGCAACAACAACAACAACAACATGCCTGTTCTCCATTTTACAGTGTATTTAAGTTGTGATAAACCACACTTAACAACTGTGTATGTGTGTGTTCTCATCAGTAAACAGCTCAAACTGAACTCATTGCCACCGGGAACTGACCCATAGTGGACCCTCCGGCGAGTTTCCAGAGCAGTAAATAACACAGGAGGAGATTTCCCATCCTTCTTCCATGGAGCAGGTAGTGGATTTGAACCACTTGCCTTCGGGTTGGCATCATAACTCCCTGCCCACTAGGCCACCAGAGCTCTCGGGTAATACCCAGTACATATGTTGTTGGAAGATAGTGTGTTGATGTCATCATTCTCAGAAGTACACATCTGATGCTGAATTTTATGATCCACTCTTCCAAACACTGCTGTATAGATTTCATTTTAAAAATTAAACTGAGTGCACGCCCATCTTTACTGCAGCTTTGTTCACAATAGCAAAGAGTTAGAAACAACCCAAGTGCCCATCAACAAACAAATGGATAGAGAAGCTGTTGTATATTCACACAATGGAATACTATGCTGCATTGAAAAACAAGGAACTAATTGCCGTTTCTTGCTGCAGGATTTTGAAAAATGGAAACTGTTTCCCTCTCATTTGTAAAGCTTAAGCTAGGCATTTATTGGCATTTTTACTGGTTCGTCAGTAGCAAGAACCGTAAACTTAGGATGTCAGTTCCTCAAGATATTTGGAAAAAGCAATTTAACTCAAACTCAAGCATTGAATTAAGTTTGATCACCAAGCTTTTACCCAAGTTGAAAGAACTCATTTCAGAAACTCTTCTCCTCATATTCTGTCTGGCACCCTGACCCCTTGGCAATGTTCTCAGTGTGTGACCTTGGGACCCAGCATCCGCCTCTCCCTACCCTTCTCATTCACTAAATATGTATAGTTGTTGTCGTGTGCTGTCGATTCAAAACTGACCCATGGCTGCCCCTCCAGCAGGTTTTCAGAGGCAGGAAATGGCCCGGGAGAAGACTGCCCACTCATCTCCTGCAGATCCACTGTGGATTCCAACTCTATACCTTTTAGGTAAATCAGGCTTCATCCACTCAACAGAGTAAACAGACAGCCGTGAAAATCTTACGTTATCTGTGGCTTAATGCCTGTGATACGTTCTGTGAAACAGGGTGTTGTATGCTCTGGATGTTGCGTGCACACCAGATTGTCTTTGGACTACCTTCTTCTGTAAGCACTGGACCAGGCTCAGTGCTTCTCAGTGAGCATCCCTCCACGTGCTGAGAGGGAGCCCCTTTCTTTTTTTCTTTTTTTAACTTTAAATATGGTATTTGAAAGAAAACATTTCAAAATAGCACTTACTATTTCTTTTGTTTAATTTTTTTTTAATGGAGCCGCCTTTCCTGAAGGATTCTCCGTCGGCATCACTCACCATTTCTGCACCTCAGACAGAGCCCCTCTCACATTCCCGTTTAGCCTCACAGCTTTCAGTAGCCCTCTCACAGCTTGGAGAATGTCTCCTTTGTGTTTGAGGATTGTGATTGTTCCAGTGTGATGTGGCTACCTTGTGGGAAGTAGCGTGGCTGATTTTCTTCCACCCATATGCTGGCTGGCTATCTTTTTGTTTCACTTCCAGGTCCTATTTCTCTTTTTTGCTATTTGTCGCCGCTGTCCCTGTCCCACTACACTTGGGAACCACGGCGCATGTCACAGCAATATTTTCAAAAGCAAATGAAACAGAGACACAATACTTCAACACTCAGGAGACACAAGATACTCAGCGATGGCATGCTGCTGCCTGTGGGAGAAGCATATACTGTTACACAGTAAACCTTTTAGGTGAAAGTTACTATGTAGCAGGCAGATAATCCAGGAACACAGTGTTTATTATTCCTAACAAGACAGGAGTGTTTTAGGCTTTGTATGGGCTGTACCCTGGCCAGTGCGACTGCTCAATGTCCGTGTTTGTGCAGGAATCACTTGTGTTCTCCACATCCTCTTCTCTGACTGAGATTCCTAATCTAGTGTAGCCTTATGGGACCATGGACATCTGTGCTGTGCTACATTTATTTGCCTCAGTGAATGTGATGCCACGAATCACTCTAAGTATGTACGTGCGTATTCAAGGGAGCTCTGGTGGCCTAGTGGAGAGGGAACTGTGCCGCCAGCCCAAAGGCATGCAGTTCGAATCCACCAGTTGCTCAGCAGGAGAATAATGGGTGGTCATTAGAAGGTGACCAATTCTGCACAATTTGCAGGCTCTGAAAACCACCTGGGAGTGTCAGCTATGAGTCTATATGACTCAGCAGTATACAGCAACGACATGTATGAATGTGGAAGGATTTGTATAACGTGTACAGGTGTACAGTCGAGGAAGGGAGCCCACTATCCAGATGTTCACAGTCCTTTTAAACAACCTTGGTTGCTAATCAAAAGTTTGACAGCTCGAACTCAAGCTATAACACCACAGGAGAAAAAAGAGTTGGCAATTCTGTTGTCCTAAAAATTACACCCTAGGAAACCCTTGGGGGATTTCTCCCCTGGCTGAATAGAGTCACAGTGAATTAGAATCTTCTTGGTATGTAACAACAGTGTTTCTCAACCAAAGGAAAATACTCCAAAAAGAAATAACTTTTCACTTGATTTCTGTTGTTGTTATTGTTGATCCCTACCGAGTCAAGCACGACTCCTAGCGACTCTATGAACAAAAGACCTAACGCCTTTCCATAACTAGCACCATTTCTCCAAGTTCATAGAGCTTCCAGAGGCGTGTGGTTTAGGGAGTGGGTGCCACTCCTGCTTCCCAACCTGTTTTACAACTGGAGCTCCACCAAACACTGTCCACATTGGGGAGTCTGCTCCCTCCCTTCCCACCTGACCCCCTCAGTCCTCACCCCGCAGGGTTTAAGACAGGCCCGTTCAGACTGCCACCTAGGCTGAGCCGGTGTGTTTGTGTGACCTTTCATGTAAGGATCGTCGACGGTGCTGCCTCAAATCACTGACCTTTCTCTGGTGAAATACTAGTTCATCAGCTTCATCTGCTTCCTGGTGCAGAGCTGTGACACCTGGGAGAGATGTGAGAGGACACAAGATGAGGGAAGAAGAGGACAGGTACAGACACTTCTCTCTTCCCATTTTGCATCGCCTTGTGTTAGAGAAAAGCCAGTGACCAAACATTTACATAAAGGAAACATGGACTTCTCAATCACAGGTTTCCACATAAGGGGTAGAAGAGGTTTTGGGTGGAATTGTCATTGTTGATTGTGTCTGTCCTCCGCACCATAGTGGCACGTGTGGTGTTCTTCACTTGTAGGTCAAGCACCAGCGGGGTCACCCATAGTGAACAGGTTTCAGGGGAACTTACAGAGTAAGGTTGTCCAAGAATCTATACACTGTAACAAAATTGTCTCCTGTGGAGTCCGTGCTGGCACCTTGGCACTGACTGTACACCACAGAATTAAGCACTCCCTGATCCCCCAACACCAGCCTCGTGGTAGGGGCGGGGAGCCTGCTGGTGCAGCCCTTTCTGTTTATATTATGATCTCTTGCCTTTTTCTTGCTGACTGTACCCAGCATGATGTGTGTCTTCAGAGATGAGTCCTTTCTGATAACATAGCCCAAATAAATGAGCTGACGTCTTACCACCCTCACCTCCAAAGAACTCTCTGGCTCCCCTCCTTCCAGGACAGATTTGTGGTGACTTGTCATTGGGAAGAGTCCTTTGCTGGGAGAAGCCGCCGAATTGGGTCCCGTGGAGAACCAGCAAGGGCACGAGAACACTTACCCTCCGCGAGGTGGATTGGTGCAGCAGCTGTAATGATACCACCCAGCGTGCCAGTCCAGCCGTTACGATGGTGCCGAACAGGCAGTATTAAGAAGGCCGCTGTGAGTTCACATCCGCTTGGTGTCAGCAGCCCGTCTATGCGTTTTTGGCTAAGATCTATTTTCAGCTGATTTAGGAAGATTTGAGCAGATTTTGAGCCAGATAGCATCTCTCTCTGCAGTGACATCTACCACATTCTGCTCCGGCGTCTCAAACCTTGTCCTTTCTCCTGACTTTTAAATACAGCCCCTTATGTGATCCTGCCGATCTGTCCAGTCTCCCGTCTGACTTCGAGTGACCTTTTCAAAGCTGTCATCATTCTCCTTGATCTTCCTGTGCCTCTTTGCACTTGGGGGATTATTAGCTGTTTCTAAAAACCATTTCCTTCCCTGGTGCAGCTTTCTCTGTCTTCCTTCATAACCTCACCTCTTCCTGTTTTGCCTCCAAAGTGGTTACTCCTCCGTCCCAATGCAGGCATCCCACAGAGCCCCCTTATTGATTGGCCTTTTGCTCTTTGGTCCATAATTGTTCTCATTAGTGTTCTTGTTTTGCTGAACAACTTTAATTATCACCTCTCGAATCTTTGTCTCCATTTTTGGCTTCTCAAGTCCTCATCCACACCAGAAATTCCTTCCTGGCAAGACTTTACTGATGGGCTTTGCACACTCAAAATGGGCACCTCAGTTCTCCTACGAAAGTTGTAATTTCTTTGCGTGGCACTCAGGAGCAATGATTTCAAAAATGACTGCATGACTGGGGAGAGACAGGAGAGCATTATGCTGCGTGAACTAACTCTGTCTTATAAGGACAAATACTGCATAAGACCATTACAGTAAAAATAGAAGGATAACCAGTAAAATGTGTATGGGGACTTACAGGGCTAAGGGTGGGAGCTGAGGGGCAAGGATGGGTAGGGGGAAACCACAGGGTTGCACAGGTCAGTGGGTGAAGGGAGGGGATGAAGGAAATGGGAAGGATCCAGCAGGCACCTGAAAAGACAGGGTAACGATGGCCACGGCCCAGTGTGATGAATTTTATAAAGTATAATGCATGAGAATGATGTATGAAGCGCAATGTGAATGAAGACTAATGTGCAACACAGTGTATGTGAACTTCATAAGCAAGCCAATATAAATTAAAAAAATTATTTACTTATTGTTTTTAGTATTTTTTGTGTGTACCGTCAAATCAGATCTGACTAGTACAGGAGGAGATTTCCCCTCCTTCTCCAGCAGAGCATCTGCTGGGTTTGAATCGCATGCTTCTGGGATTGCAGTGCAACTTCTTGCCACTAGGCCACCAGAGCGCCCACCCCCCCCCCCCAAAAAAAATTTCTTTTTTAGAAGTAGTTCTCATCTCCTCCGTTATCTGTTTCCAGTGTGTGGTGATCGAGTGTCCACTGTGAGGTCACAAAGGTCTGTGAGTTTTTCTTTCAAAGTTCACCGTCGGTCATCCCTTCTCTGCACCCTTATTTGCACTGGACCCCTTCAGGGACCAAAGCCCTGCACAGAGCAGGTGGCCGCTAACAGGCCCTGAAGTGCCAAGCACTTTTTAAAGACTTGGCACCGTGAGCCGTTCTAAAGTGCTTGCAGTGTTATCCGTCATTTCCAGTCTTAACCCCCTTTGTGAAAGAACATTTTCCACCTGCTTCTCACTTATCCTCTGTCTCGGCACTAGGGCTGGAGAAGTTAGTGTGTTTTCTAATGATTCTGTACTTTCATTTCATGATTTCAAGGGCTTACCCATGTCCCCCCCTCAAATAGCAAGTACCTGATGCTGCATTGGGAATAAGTTGCATCAAATAACACATTGCACTTTTTTTCTTGCAAGTCGCAGCATGGAGTAATGTAAGACACAAATGGGGGGGAGTAAGAGAGAGAGTGAGTGTGTGTGTGTGTGTGTGTGTGTGTGTGTTCGTTCGTTCCTCAACACCGACGTTGGTGGTCCTGGAATGTTAGTACAGTCGGTAGCTTCTCAGAGTGCTCATTTAGTATCCTGATTGCCTCTCTCAAACCCAGTCTTCGTGTTCCTGAGAGCCCCACTGCTTTCCTTAGGACCCGTTCCTTCTCCCTAACCTCTATGTGTGGGATGACACCCGTATTACATACTAATTGTATGTATGTGTTTGCTCTGTGTGTGTGTGTGTTGTTGTTGTTGTTGTTATGTGCTGTAGAGTTGAAACAGTTTCATACCTGATCCTCCAGGCAGTTTTCAGAGGTGTGACTCTCCCAGGAGGAGACGGTCCACCTTTCTTCGACATAGCAGTTGGTGAATTCAAACTGCATGCCGGTGGTCTGGCAGCCCAGCTCCTCACTGCTGGAGGGCCGGGGAGCATGTGGACACTCTCTTGTTCTCTCTCATTCTATGTATGTGTGTGGTGTGGGTGTGTGAAATAGAGAGATAGAGAGAGATAGATAGATAGATAGATAGATAGATAGATAGATAGATAGATAGATAGATAGATAGAGAGAGAGAGATAGAGATAATCACTGATATACCATATCATAAATATATGCTATATACCATCATATGTTGTGTGGATAGCAGAAAGATGTTCACTTGAACTAACATCTTTAGTATTTGAGCCCATTGCTGCAGTCACTGTGTCAGTACATCTGATTGAGGGTCTTCTCTTTTTTTGCTAATTCTCACCTCCCCAAGCAGCGAGCCCAAAGCTTCCGTCTTATTGACTATGCGGGGACTTTGGACTATGGAGATCATAACGAATTACAGATAACATTGAGAAGGATAGTAATCCCAGAACAATCATTTTAGTTTCACATGATATCTGACCCCCGCAATTTGAAAAGACAAACAAAATGAATGTGTATTAGAATACAGTCAGATCATTGACTCAAAAAAAACCCAGACTTCTGAACCTGGAAAAATTATTCACGGGAGAGTTCTATATGTAACGTTAAAACACGCTTCAGAGCAGAGTTTGGTGATGTAATGCTGATTTGTGTGTTAGATGAGAATATGTGGATGACCAATAAACAAAGCACCAAGATGTTTTAATTCCTGCAGATTGATCGGAGCCGTTACTGTCGTTTGTCTTTTTCAGGATCTTTTGGTAACTGTGGTTGCCTTTTTATAAATAAAATGAAGGTACCAGCCAAATGGTATCACATCTGCAAACATTTGTGAGCAAACAAGCACCAAGGTCATTAGAAAGCCCTGTTGCACAAGCCAGTGAATTCCCTGCTCTGTCCTCATGATCACCCGTCCTCACAAGGCGAGGAAATACGCTTTGATGGTCAGACTTGCTAACACCCTTGTGTGACCAGGCATAGAATCGTCTCCTCATTTGTGGAGGGGACGTGGTGTCAGACATGACCTTGGATGAGACTGAAGAACTGTATGTAGTCCTCTGGCCTTGTTGTGCGGCCCACACTTTTCATGTAGAGTGGTGGTGGTGGTTGTTAGGTGCCGTTGAGTACAACCCACAGTGACCTTGTGAACAACAGCTCTGGACCCCGCCCTACGCTGTGCCGTCCTCACAATCCCTGACCTATTTGAGCCCATTGCTGCCGTCACTGTCTGTCCGTCTGGCCGAGGGTCTTCCTCTCCTCTGCTGACCCTTCACCTTTCCAAGCAACATGCCCAGAGTAGGAGACATTAAACTTTGCCGTCTGTGCCTCCAGGGAGCCCTCTGGCTGCAGCTTCTCCAAGAGATAAAGGAGCTTCTAGGATGTTCCTGACCAAGCACATGTTTTGAACCCTTCTTCCATTTCCCGGTGGAATATTTCTAACATCTCTGTGCTCATCAGAGATGCATTGAATCCAGGTGCCTCTGACTCAAGTCCTGTGCCTGGGATGTGGTGTCTCGTGAAATCCCCTAAATGCTGGCTTGCAAAGCAAACAGCCTTGCTCTCTCTGCCATGATCCTTTTAATCTTCAGTCTGATCTTTTAGTGGGTTCTGAGATCCAATCAATAGAACCAGCATCCTTGGCTTATCTTAAGATAGGATGGGAGGAGATCCAAGTGCACTGCATGCAACTCGTTCAATTGTTTGGGGACCTTCTGCTGTAGTTATTTATAACATATTGTAATTCTCTATATTATGTACATACATGTTATATATTATTTCTATTCTATTTTATATTACATTACATTATATTACATTGCATTACATTACATTTTATGAGTTCTGGTGCCCTAGTAGCAGGAAGTTGCACTGCAATCCCGAAGGCACGTTGTTTAAGGCCACAAGTTGCTCTGCAGGAGAAGGTTGGGCAATCTCCTCCCATGTAATTAAACTGCCTCTGAAAACCTGCTGGAGGGCCAGCTATGGGTCGGTACACAACAATAGTACCTTTTATATACCTATACACTTACATAATAATATATACGTAATATCATTCTTTATTCTATAATATACATAATATTATCATTTTGGAAGCAGGAGTGGTGTTCTCTTCCTCAATAACATGCCTCTGGAAACTATATGAACGTTGATAAATGCCGATAGTTCTAGAAAGACTTCAGGCCTCTTGTTCATAGGGTTTATGAGTCCTGCTTGAATCAAAGGCAATCAACAAATATATATATTGTGTAAAATGTGTTTTATATTGGGTAAAACGTATTCTTTCTGTGGATCATAATAAAACATGCTTGAAATTAGCAGTTAACATTTTAAAATAAAATCTAGATAGTGTACAACTCTTAATCTGGTCCGTCCCTGATGCTAAGTGAATTGGGTGGTTTCTGTAAGTGAAGCCCCAGTCTGTTCCATATCTCTGAGTGCCAGGGTTCTTGCACATGCAGGCCCTGCCAGCAGGGATAGTGGCTGAAAAAGTTTCATTTGTTGCAAAACAGATCTGAAGCTCGGCTTTCTGTCAACAACAGCCCGGTTCCTGAGCTCTTAGGAAGCACTGTTATGGTAGATCTTATGTTCACGTACAGAAAGACTCCCCAAATCTTCAGAACAGCAGTGAAGAGAGACGGTGGGATGCGATGATTACAGCAGTGACAACTCCAAGTGCCAGATTTAGCAGTATTTAAGGCATGCTGCTACTTTGCAAATGATACTTTAATATGGTGAAAATACCCTTGACAATAAGGATGTCAGATTAAAGGCCTCCGCACCTGTTCTCGTTGGCGCGGGTTTCCCTTTCACAAACTTTGCTTTTCTAACTTAACCCTTTGTAACTCCTTTGTGATCTGTTGCTGTGCCTCACATATAAATGCTGACACGCTCGCCTCATGTCGTGGTTCTGCTGGGACCTTGATGGGCTCACTTCCACTTACCTGATTGCCTCTGTCCAACGCAGCCACTCCTGAGTGGACACCACCCAGGACTGGGAATGACGCGGGACAGGACCCACACTGAGTCACCTGGCAAATGAGTATATCCCAGGTGATATTTGTCCTCAGCTGCCCCGCACAGAGCTGAAGGTCGAGAGGGAGCTGAGCTGGAGTGTGAGTTCTCCAGGAGCAGAAACACAATCCCCGTTCCCTAACAGTTTGTCTGCAGGGCGTGTGACGTGTTCAGAGCACACGCATGTGTTAGATTAGTGAAGGAGCCATCGCTTTCCTGGACATCTGTGTTTCTCAAGGCGTCCCCTCAGCTGAGAGGCACTGCATTGAATCACATGCACGGGGGACACCAGCTCTGTCGCCCAGGTCTGCACAGGCTCCGGGAATTGTGCCCTAATCCTCTGTTCCAGTTGGAGATCAGTGGTCAGGGCCTCCTGGGGGCTGCTGGGCTGAGCCTGTAAACAGAGGAACAGACCGGATGTTTCAGGCATTGAGATGGAAGCAGATGCTTAAAGGAGAGGTTTTGTGATGAACACTTTTCACTGGCAGCTCTCATCTGTCTTTGTCACAGAGCACGTATAGGTTTCTAATTTGAATTACTGATGTCCAGTGGCCTGTTGGTCAGGAGTGAAGCCACCAACTGCCCATGGGAGAAGGACGAGCCGTTTCCTCCTGTGTGATTGTCTCAGCCTCTGTAAACCTGCCATTGCTGTGAATCAGTCCTGACTTGACGGCACATAACAACAATTAGAGTTACTATCTATATTCCTTTGCCTTTGTCTGTTTTGTGGTGTTATTCTTTTATTATTATTATTATTATTCATTTTAATGAACGTTTACAGAGACCTTGGATTTCCATTCAGTCATTATTGCATTTTTCTCCCTGCCCACCCCTCCCCCCACACCAGTTTGCTCTTTCTTTTTTTCTTTTTTTTTTGCTTAATTTTAAGAGAAAGTATTTTATTTAAATAAAATCACATAAATAATTGGGGCCAAAAAATATTTGTAGTATTATTTAAAACAGAGTGATTATTCTGAAATTAACAATATCACTGTATAAACAGAAGAGAAAGTAACAAGGTCCACATTGTAAATATTAGAAAAGCAACTGAAGAGTTAAAAGGTAGTTTCGCATGTACTTTTGGAAGCAGGAGTGGCATCCACTTCCTAAATATCTTCTCTTTGAAAAGTAAAAGAAAAATTCTTTGATTGTTATACAATCCATCCCCCCAAGTCCACTCCACTATGCAGCTTTCATTCTGGACTCCTGTCATGACAATATCTGATCATGTATCCCTTTTAAACAGTTTTCTCCCTCATCTGTTTCAACGCAGTATACATTATCTATTCCCTCTTATCTTAGGTTCCCCAACCCCGATGTCAGTCCCGTTTTACAACAGTGGCACTATGCAGTATTTGTCCTTCTGTGACTGAGATATTTCACACAGCATACTGTCCTCCGGGGTCACCTATTTTGTATAGTTCATGAGTTCCTTGTTTTTCAGTGCAGCGTAGTATTCCGTTGTGTGAATATACCACAGCTTCTCTATCCATTCGTTTGTTGATGGGCACTTGGGTTGTTTCCAGCTCTTTGCTATTGTGAACAAAGCCGTGATTATGTGTACTCCTGAGGCAAGCTTCCTGTCTGTGATGCTGGGAGTATAGGACACAGTGTGATGCACATAGTAGGGCCTCAGTGTTAATAAAGACATCAACGGACCAGGTCACTCAGAGGAACTCTGTGAATACTTAGTGAGTTTCAGCTCTAAGAAAATGAGAGGATTGAACTGGAATGATTCAGGCAGGGATCCCTTTTACTATCAATTAAAGTCAATTTTAAATGATACTTGTGTAGTCAGAAGGAGCTTTAGGGGTAAGGATCTGTGCTGCCAAACCTAAGGCACACGGTTCGAATCCACCAGCTGCTCCGTGGGAGAAAGAGGGGCAATCTCCTCCCATGTGATTTACTGCCTCTGAAAACACAGAGGGTCAGTCTTGGGTCAGTTCCAACTCACCAGTACTTAACAAGAACAATAGTCTGAGACGCACCATATATTTTTAGGAATATCCTTGGAGAAGGACATGTTGCTTGGAAGGGTACAGGTTCGGTGAAGTCCCTGGATGACGTAGATTGACACGGTGACTGAGGCAATGGGGTCAGGTACGTCGGAGGAGGTGAGGTTGGCACAGAAGAGGGCAGGGTTCTGAGCCATTGTTCATAAGGTTGCTATGAGTCATATTCGACTCTGCAGCACATAAAAACAACAACAACATACATACTTTAAAGGGAGATGTGAGACCTAGTAGAAAGGAACTGTGCTCCCAGCACAGAGGCGGGGAGTTCAAATCCACCAGCTGCTCCCTGGGAGAAAGACGGGCAGTATCATCCTATGAAATTGACCAGCCTCTGAAAAATCCCCCAAAAGTTCAGCTGTGAATCAGTTCAAATTCAGCAGCACACAACCGCAACAGCGTATATACTTTAAAGTCCAAGCAAAGCTCTTACAAAAGTGCTGCAAGTGGTGTGGAAGTAATTGGAAATAGGAGTGGCCACGTAAGAGGTAGGTGCTCTGATGAGACAGTGTCATGTAATCCATCAAGGCCGAGTTCTAATCTCTGTAGTTTGAGGGCGATTGACGCTCATGGCCCTGACTGTCAAGTCACGGCTCTGCTCCAGTCTTCACTGTACCCTTCCGTGTCTACACTGCTGTCTCTTGTAAAAAAGGCATGAATGTTCATGAACTCCTGAATCCATGTGTGTGTGTGTGTGTGTGTGTGTACGTGACTGTCTCATTTGAAAGGCTCCTCTCAGATGCTCCCCTTCTCTGTCCTAGGAAGGCGGGTCCTTCCCGTGCGTCTTTCTGCCTCCTGATGGAGCCTGCAAGCTGCTCCCTTCAGGCTGTCGTTGTTTGCCCTGAGCCGATGCTGGCTCAGGGCGGCCCCACGGGGGTAAAGCAAGGTTGTCTGTAAGGTTTCCAGAGGGGCTGCCTTTGGAAGCAGCTCAGCAGGCCTGACTTTCCAGGTGCCCGTGCTGTTGTGGTGGCTGTTGTTTGGTTGCTGGCCGCCCTCACACAGCAAGCCCCTTGGTTTCCTGGTGCCCTCTGCTGCCCTGCTGTATCCTGGCTGTGGCCCCGCTCTGTCCTGGCTGACACACTGCTCTGTCCCTGCTGACGCCCTGCCCCTCCCACACTGTCTGCACTCCAGGTTGGCACGATCTGCCACCCATAAACCCTCTGATCTCTGTCACTATTTCTTTCAGCGGAGTTGGGTGAAGCCACTAGAATGAGTCTCACCCTCATTCCTGAGTGATTCATACACCCAGCTTCTCTCTCCTACGAGTTTCTTTGTTCTTTGAGGAAAAGGATCTTGTTTTCATTCTTTGAAAGCCTCTCCACCATTCAGAGTTGATCTTCAGAAAGAAACTAGGACATGGTTCCGTTAAAGCACGTGGAGGTCTACCTGCTTCTGTCAAATTCAGAAGTTTGAGCGGCCTCCAGAACCCCCCTCTCCACCCACAAGGTCCCTGTGAGTGGAACTCCACTTGGTGGCAGTGGATCTGGTGGTGCTTTGGGAATAATAATGATTTTGAAAAGCCTCTGTCATGCCCTGGATTAAGTGTTGTGCTGCTAACCAGCACGTTGACAGTTCAAACCTGCCACCTTCTCCACATAGAAGAGCCCACCGCCATCAACAGGGTGTTCCAGGGCCCTGGCTGTGGAAGACTTGTGGGCCAGCTCTACTCTGTCCTGCAGCATCCCCGGGAACAGCGATTGATTTTATGGCACTACGAATGTGTCCTAGGAATGATGTTGTTATAGTTATGTGCTGTCGAGTTGCCCATGACTCATTGTGACCCTCTATACAACAGCCCTAAACCCTGCTCTATCCTGTGCCAATCTCACTGTCTCCAACACACCCATCCCGATTACCCCAGTCACTGAATCAATCCACCTCATAGAGGGTCTTCCTCTCCTGTTCTGTCCCTCCTCTCTCCCAAGCATGACTTCCTTCTCTAAGGACTGATCCCACCTTGTAACATGTCTAAAGTATGTCAGACAGAGGTCCCTAACAGCAGACTTTCCCATCGCAATGCGTTTTTTAATTTCCTGGCTACTGGTGCCAAAAGTGTTGACTGTGGAGCCAAGCAAACTAAAGCTGTGAACAATCTCAATCTCTTTACCATCCATTATGATGCTGCCAATTGGTCCAGTGGTGAGAATCTTTGTCTTCTTGACATTGAGCCTTAATCCGTATTGGAGGCTGCAGTCCTTGACCCTCTGCAGCAAGCTCCTCTATTTTATTTTTTTTAAAAAAAGAATAAATATCCTCCAGGGTCACCCATTTGGACATTATGCTGAGTGAGGTATCTCAGTCACAAAGGGACAAATGCTATATGGTGCCACTGTTGTAGAATGAGGCTGGCATTGGGGT